>NC_049239.1:2496666-3120833 GCF_011100685.1 Canis lupus familiaris | reverse complement strand
CTCCATTCATTAAAAAGCATTTATTTATTGCCACCCATAGGCTAGTCCGTATTCTAGGTGCTAAGTTTTCATGAGTGATCAAAACACATGTAAATAAACAAGGAGACAAACAAACTTGTCCTTGCAAGAGTGACAAGGATATTTTAAACACAGCTTTGATTCTGCTGTGTTTTATTAGAGTTTATGCAAGCAGATCTCTCAACCACAGTTAGGGACCACTCTGGAGGGGACTGTATGGGACAACGTTAACCCTGTTTCTGCTTAATGCTGCTCCAGGTGGTGAAGACATCCATCACATTCCCCTCTGCTTTTTCCTTCCTAAATTCATTCCTCTTTGACCTGCTTTATGAGTCTCACTTTATGGGCTGATCACCTTCCAACTCACAAACCAGAGCCAGAAATGAAGTTCAAGTGGAATTGAAAGATTGGAATAAATAAGAAAATCAGATGTCCGGAGGTCTCAGGAGGCTGGAAAAAAAAAAAAAAAAAAAGAGCAAGAGGAGAACAGAGTCAGTGGGTTGTGTGGAGCAAGTTAAATTAGGAAGTTGGAGGTTTTTGCCATGGGACACTTTCCACCACAAATCCTGCTGTGTCATGTAATCCTGCACCTAAAAACTGGGAGAGAGTCCAGTAGATTAAAAGTGGAATTCAAGAGTCTGTCAGGCTGAGGTATGGAGATGGCTGTCATCTTGAGTATGAAAGCAACAGATGATGACGCTGGACTGGGCGTGGATAAATATGTAACTTGAGATGACAGTGTCTTCAACAAAGGCGGGTGGTCTGTATGAATGACACACAACACACACACTTCTCCCACTGACTGTGAAATAGTAATGGGCTGGAAAAGGTGTTGGGGAAGTAGAGGATAGCTCATCAGCAGCAGTTGGTGATTCCCCATGTTAGGAGAACGAGGAGCCTGCCATCTCCAGGATTTCAAGAGTTGTCTCTAGGGGGAGAAAAGGGATTCTGTTTCCACTGGGACAAAATAATGCGAGTCATCTGGGAAGTTATATACCCCTGTGCCAGGCGCTGGGGCAGCAGAGCTTGCATGGGGCATTAAGGCAGGAAGAAAGGGGGGGAACTACATGGGACGGGTTCAAGAGCAGATATCCCTGTTGCTCAGGCCCTTCGCCATGGGGAACCAGGGTGAACCATGCTGGAGAGGGATGCCCTAAAGAATCAGTGATGTCCCACAATTTGTTTAAGTGCTGTAGGAATTCCAGATGGCCTCATGCAAAGGATGAGAAGGAGATGAACCACGAAAGACTGGGCGGGCAGAGATGAATGGTGGTTGAGCAACAAAGGGTGGGAGGCTGACAAGTCCCAGTAGGATCCAGGTCAACTTCCAGGACAATTTCAGACAAAATCCTTATGGGCTCAGCATCACAGTATGGTCTCCCTTTGATGCCTAAACAAAAACATGGCAGTGGAAATGTTTGTATCAAGAGTTAAACCTTTATAGTACATTAGTGACATTATTTATATTTCAAATTTTATAACTTCCCCAAATCAGATAGAATTTGTTTTGAGTCATACACTTGTCCTCTTCCTCTATCCCAAGAAGCAAGCCCTTAATGTATAGCTTTTTTATTGATGTTTCCTGAATTTGCCGCCAAAGGATCAGAGTTCAAATACAAACAAGCAGTTTACTCTTGATTTGGGGAACAGGAATCTGGGAACCTGGAGTGATTCTCTGAAATCATTTAAGATTTTGTTCTGGGTTGTTAATTTCCTATTACTTGTTTGGACTGGATTCTAGTAGCTGCCCCAACCAGTAGCAGCCTGGTGGTAATTTGCTAGCAATTCAGTGTTGCCAGTTGCTAATAGATCCTGCCTAGCTGGTCTCTAAGATATTTAGCTGAAGGAACCATCAGGGAAGCAACAGAAATTAAGTGCTCCTGCCCACAGCTATCAACGCCAGCAACTTTTCCAGTTTGAACAGTCAAACTGCTCGGTCATTTCCACTTTTCTACACTCATGATTAGTTCCAAAGTCAGAATAACCTCAACAATTAGATAATCTCTGTTTAACTTTCCCATGTGCTATTGGATTTTAAGGCTGTAACCCTGTTCAAATCACATCATTCTGGGGCACGTCTAACATATCGGGAGGGTGCAGCCTGATGTGCTTCCAGCCCTCTGTCCTCTATCCCAGATGATTTCCCCCAAAGAGATGAAGGCAAGCCACTCCCAACATTACTTTCCAAAGGATTTTTCCTTGTATATCTTCCCTGTATGTCTTATTTATCTCTTCCCCAGTTTCACTTTCTTAATTATTTCTCCTGAAATATTCAAAATTCAATCAACATTTATGTAACTGAGTAGGTGTGTGTGGGGGGGAAAGCATGAAGATGTGATTCTTGCAAACAAATGTTTATTTTACAGTGTGATCCTGTGCAATGACAGCCTAGCTTCTTTCCAGGCAAGTGTGTGAGATAATACCTTAAATCATTGAGCATGATCCTATTAATTACATCATCTTAAGCATCTTTTCAATTGGGTACATACCTTCCTTTGGTAATTTGCCCAATTTCTTTCCTTGAGGCTACACACTATGAATCTGTACACTTTATTATTTCTTTACTCATTCTAAATTGCCAATCTTCCTTCTCCAAGGTGGAATGTCTTCTGCTTTTCCCTCACTATATAAATCTGAGTCATAAGTCAAAGTTGACTGAGGTCTGCATTACAAAACTAAATCAAAATATTTTAGTCCTCATTTTTTTGCCCCCCAACTCCCACCCCAACACATTTGACACTCTTGGGTCAATCTTTCCTACCTGAAATATTTGTTTCACTTCGACAACTGGGATATCACTTTTTAAGTTTTCCTTCTGTTTTACCAGACATTTCTTCCCAGTTTGCTTGTTGATCACCTCCACTATTGATACCCGAGCATTTGCACTTTCCAGCACCAGTCTCCCTGCTTCTACGCCTTCTTAGTCATATCTCCTCCCTCATCAACTCTTCAATATCTATATTTCAGTGCCACAGTTCCTCCATCAGACCAAAGTCTTCCCACAACACAAAATTTGTATCTCTACATCTACCCTTATCATTGCCACTTGCAGGTTTAAGAGACATCTCAAAACCAGCTTATCCAAAAAGCAAGATTTGTGATTTTTTAAATGACTTTCTCTTTGAAAGACCATTGAGACTATTTCTATAAAAGGCAATTCCATTCTAACAGTTGTCAGTGCCACCTAACACCTCAGACTACCTGACTTATTCTTATAGCCCACATCCAATCAACAAATCCTCTTGAGTTTCACTGCAGTGTTACTTGCAATAGCCAAGACATGGAAACAACCACAATGTCCACTGGCAGATGAAAAGGCAAAGAAAGTGTGGCATATGGGATCCCTGGGTGGCGCAGCGGTTTAGCGCCTGCCTTTGGCCCAGGGCGTGATCCTGGAGACCCGGGATCGAATCCCACGTCAGGCTCCCAGTGCATGGAGCCTGCTTCTCCCTCTGCCTGTGTCTCTGCCTCTCTCTCTCTCTCTCTCTCTCTCTCTCTGTGTGTGTGACTATCATAAATAAATAAGTAAAAAATTAAAAAAATAACTGAAAAAAAAGAAAGTGTGGCATATACATATAAAGAAATTATTATCCTTAAAAAAGGGAGATCCTGACATTTGCAACAACATGGATGAGCCTGGAAGACATTATGGTAAGTGAAATAAACCAGAAAAAAAACTTCATGATCTCACTTATATGTGGAAGTCAAAAAATGTAAAATCCATAGAAGCAGAGATAGAACACTGCTCACCAAGGATAATGGGTGAGGAAATGGGGAAATGTTGGTCAAAGGGTTCGAAGCTGCAGTTACATGGGATGAATAAGTTCTGGAGGCTTGATGTACAGTATGCGACTAGGCTTAATAATACTATGTAAAATTTGCTAAAAATTTAAAATTTGCTAAAAGCAGTTTCAGGTCCAAATAAAGCAGGGGAAGGTAACTATGTGAGGGGAGGGATATGTTAGTCTCTTTGACAGAATAATCATTCTACCATGGATATGTCTAAGAAAACATCTTACACCTTAAATATATACAATTCTTATTAAAAAAAAAAAAAGAAAACTTTCTGATATTTCCTACCCAGAAAATCAGAAAGGGAGACAGAACATGGAAGATTCCTAACTCTGGGAAACGAACTAGGGGTGGTGGAAGGGGAAGAGGGCAGGGGTGGGGGTGACTGGGTGGCGGGCACTGAGGGGGGCACTTGACGGGATGAGCACTGGGTGTTATTCTGTTTGTTGGCAAATTGAACACAATAAAAATAAATTTATTATTTAAAAAAAAAGAAAGAAAACTTAAAGAGAAATGCAAAATTCCACATGGCCTCTTTGCCCTTGTCTCCTGCCATTGTGGATTCTCAGAAAAGTTCTCATTCCGAAGTGATAAACCTGCTTTTGCCCCCACCTGGTTTCCTCTTCCCACAGACAGCCATCTGGCTTCATCCCTCACTTCACTGATGTATCTACCCAAATCTCACCTATTGGAGAGAGCATTCTTGAACACAATTTCCAAGATAAACCGTGTCATCTCTCTCTATCCCCTCACAGTGCCTGATTTTCTTTACAGCTTTTGCCACCATCAGACAAATGACACATACATTTTATCAACTTGATTTTATATGTAAGTTCTGTGAGGGTACAACCTTAGCCGTTTCCTTCACTAGCATATTCTCTCTAGACAAGTAAGTGAATAGATGAATGATCAAACAAATAAAAATCTAGTTCAAACCCTGACTCTTGGCACAGGACCTTCGCAGTCACATAGGATTCAGCCCTCAGAAGGGTTACATTCAGTTTAATGCTCTATTGTTTCCACCTTGAAATTCCTGGTCATTCTTGCACAAGGGTCACCTTACCCTTGTGCAAGATTCACCTGATTCACCTTACACTGGGTCCTGCAATGATGGAGCTGATCTTGCTTTCTGGACTACTTCTGTTATACACTCAATGTTTTCTCACTACCTTTGCTGGAAAGATTTGGCTATTTCATGTTTCCATTGTATTCTTCACTAGTTTCTTTTTAGCTGATTGAGATTCACGGTCTTCACCACTTCACCATTAACACAGAAGATCTGTGTTGTAAAGATGGTCAGTGCCAAAAAAAAAAAAAAAAAAAAAAGATGGTCAGTGCCAGGTACATCAGAGACTGAATCCCTGTCCCAGGGCAGGTTGGGCTCCAAGGTAGAGCCAATAGAGCTGTTTGCTTGAAGGAGCAATTAGGAAACGGTTCTGATATCACAATGCTATTCGTTCCAAATTATTCATTGCACACTTTTTCAAACTTCCTTCATATCTCCTCTCCTTCTCATCAACATATATCCAACAACTCAGAATTACTTTACTGGGCTCCCCCATGAAAGAATATGCACTAATAAAAGTAAACCAAATATTAAGATTTCAATGAAAGAATTTTACATGAAAATAAAGGAAAAGAGAATAGACACCAAGGCAAAAGAATCACATCCCACCATCTAAGATTTTTCTCTAGTGGCTTCTTTCATTTTTTTTTCCATAGCTGATTTAATAATATTTTGCTCAAAATTATCTCTTAAGTTGTGATCTGATAGTTCTTGATGTTTACATTCTCTACCTATACCGGGTTCAGACTTGGTTAATCATATTTTCTTACTTGTAAGGACATCTAAATTTTCACATTTACCTACATTCCATTTAGGGGAATTTGTTATGTTTTCCAGGTCTGCTAACCTCTTTGTATAATTTTGTAAAATAAATACATGAGTGATTTCAATGTCTTTGCTTCGACATTTGTTTCTCATTAATTTTTACATTTGCAATTATTTGATTAATAACAATTTTTACTTATTAAAATTATTTTTGCTAGTGCATTGATTATTTTTATTTTATTATTTTTATCTATTCCCAAGAGCCAGAAATACTTTATACTTTTAAAAATGATAACAAGGGGATACCTGCCTTCGGCTCAGGGCGTGATCCTGGAGTCCCGGGATCGAGTCCTGCATCTGGCTCCCTATATGGAGCCTGCTTCTCCCTCTGCCTGTGTCTCTGCCTCTCTCTCTCTCTGTGTCTCTGCCTCTCTCTCTCTCTGTGTCTCTCATGAATAAATAAATAAAATCTTTAAAAAATAATAAATAAAATAAAATAAAATAAATAAAATAAAAATGATAACAAACACAAAATATACACATCCCACATATATAACTTGATTTTTTTATGGGGGAGAATTCATATATTCACAACTTAGTGATACTAAGTGTATACACAGTGTTGTGCAACTACCACATCTACTTAATTCTGAAACATTTTCATTATCTCAAAATAAAATCCAAAATCCATTAAGCATTATTCCCCTTTACTCTCTCTCCCCAGTCCTAGGAAGACTTCAATCTTTTTGTTGTTTCTTTGGATTTACCAATACAATATATTTCATAGAAATGAGATCATACAAAATGTGACCTTTTGTCAGGCTTCTTTCACTCAGCAACATTTTCAAGATCACCCATATTGTGGCATCGATCAGTACCTGTTACAACTAAACAATATTTCACCTTATGGACATGTTGCAGTTTGTATATACATTACTCTTTTGATGACAATTGGATTATTTCTACATTTTGGCTATTATAAATAGTGTTGCTATGAATATCCATGTACAAATATCTGTATACACGTGGATTCTAATTTCTCCATATTATTACCAACACAGGGTATTTTCTGCTTTGTTTTTGTTTTGTTTTAAGTAGACAAGCTAGTGGTAGTGCTGTGGTATCTCACTGTGGTTTTGTTTGCATTTCCCTGTGACTAATGATGTTGAGCACATTTTTGTGTACTCAGTGACCATTTGTGTATCTTCTTTGGAGAAATGTCTATTCAAGTTCTTTTTCCATTTTTAAATAGACGGTTTTATCTTTCTATTGTTGAACTGCAACTTATCTCTTGGCCCCTCTTCTCCTTTATTATCCCTTCCCTTCTCATGGAATGACCATTCATTTCTTTAGAGACCCCACCCAGGAAATCTCTTTCTCTCTCTCTCTCTCTCTCTCTCTCTCTCTCTCTTTCTCTACCCTTACCTCTCCCCTTCATGGCATCCACCTCAAATCTATCTGAAAATGCACTTGAAATAATACCCACCGGCTCTAGACCTTGCCACAATTTGAGGATTTTTTTTTAATCAAGCTTTTCTTTTTTATTACTCAAAACTACCTTGGTTTAAATCTTACTAACCAGGAATCCAGAAGACATAGGCTTTCCAACTTAATTCCTTCATCTTTGGACTCTATTTCCCTTGATCTCTGCTTGGCATGACACCTGTTTGAATCTAAACCTATTTCTTTCCTGTAATTCCTTGCTGAGGATATTCAGTAGTAGTCAAAACACACTAACAACATGGAACTTTCCAAAGACTATACTTAAAGCTCCAGGCTTTTAAGGCATATTGGTCTACCTGCCATGTTATTTTAGGCAATAGTTGAGCCACATATGCTTCCAGTGCATAATATAGATCTTTGGGGTTCCAACCTAGGATAACATTTGACCTCAATGCCCAGTGCATTGCTAAGACAGTGTTACAAACCCACTACAAAGTATCATTTTCTAATTTGAGGTAATATATGAACCTCAAAATTCAATGAACTGAATACAGGAATTGTGTACAGGAATTGAGGGTAGAAGCAATGTTAGATTCCAATTACTGATATTATCACAGACTTTGTATTTTAGAACAACACAAATCTCTTAGTTTATAATTCTGGAAGTCAGAAGTCCCAAATGGGTCTCAATAAGCTAAAATCAAGGTGTCAGCAGGGCTGTTCCTTCTTAAGGCTCCAGAGGAAAGTCATTCTGTTTTCTTCATTATTGCTGTTGTTGTTTTTCTAAGTTCTAGAGACCACCTACACGTTCTGGCTTGTGGCCTCTCTCAATTTTTTTTTTTTTTTAAGATTTTATTCCCCACAGTTCCAAGGATTAAACTGTGGACATAATTTGTAGTGGGGTGGGCACATTATTCAGTCTATCACAAATGGCGAAACACAAAATAAATTTCTAACTCACTTATTCACTTAATATTTCAGGGTGCCAGGGCTCCATCATTTCTTGGGCCCCCCATTTTCAATACAAAGTTCCCAGCTTTGCTCTGCATGGCATAGAAGAAACAAGAATATTGAGATCAAGATATCTTTGAAGGCCAGATCTAGAGGAGGAACAGGTCACTTCTGAGCAGATTAATTGACCAGAACAGGGTCATATAAATGCAATTAACAAACTGGTATAATGGCTTAAATAGTTCATCTCAATCTTCACATTAATAGAACAGCACATATTCTAGTGAACAGCAAATGAGACTACGGCCCACCAGGTGAAGTATTTACGTGAAGCTTGAAGGCACCGAAAGAGAACTATAGTACAAAATATTAATTTAACAAAATCAAGTCTCCTAAATATATTACCAATTTTATTTTATATTGTAATATGAGGGGAAGTTCATATAAATTTTTTTAACCATGCAAAGGTTCAGAAGTTTCCTCATGACAAAGTACTTGTCATGAACTCAAGTTCTTGAGTATAAGTAAAGTTGAGTTAATAATTTTTCTTTCATAAAACTATGGTGCTTTCCAGGGGCACCTGAGTGGCTCAGTTGTTTAAACATCCAACTCTTGGTTTCAACTCAGGTAAAACCCTGGTTTCTACAAATTAGCCAACCTTTCTGCTAAAATATATATCCAATCAATCACATGATACCTATGTTACCTAGCGGATATTTTTGAATAAAGACAGTTTCAATCTGTATCTACAAATTATGTAAAATGTGAGAAACAAATTGCATTTGGAAAACAGTTATTTGGAAATTTTTTTTGTTTGTTTGTTTTTGTTTTTGTTTTGTTTTTTTTTTAATTGATGTTCAATTTACCAACATACAGAATAACCCCCAGTGCCCGTCACCCAAACACTCCCATCCCCCGCCCTCCTCCCCTTCTACCACCCCTAGTTCGTTTCCCAGAGTTAGCAGTCTTTACGTTCTGTCTCCCTTTCTGAAATGTTTTTATCGCATGCAACCCCATTGCCAAAAATGCCATGAAAACTACAAAAATCCTATTTTCACACCAAGTAACTTCAAAACAAGTTTTCCCAACTCGTGTAAATTCTAATAAAAAAACAAGATTTATTGAGATTTAACATCTTTGTTAAAATATTAAAAAATAAACCACTTTGATTGGTTTACCATGAAGTAATATCAGAATAATAATAATCTTCTAGCTACATTTCATTAAAACCGCACAGTTGGTGAATGACAAAAAAAATGTCTTTGGAACTACTGCATTTTATTGAATTAAGAAACAGTAAGGAAAAAGATACGTAACAGTTAGAGATGTTAAAATGCAAGCATAAATAATACTGTTCATCTTAAACTATAAATTTGATAGTGCACCGACTCAACCATGCATGACTTCCATTTATAGCTGCATATCATTGTGTGGTTTCCTCTTCAAATATGACAGCCACTAATTTTAATCAATGGGATAAAGCAAACTTGGAACCAAACCTTCAATTTGCTGCCTCACAAAATGTTAAAGACAGACACTAAAATATAATGAGGTATATTCAATCATGCTGTACCTAGATATAATAATAATAATGCTATTGAAAGAAGAAAGGATTTTGTATAATTAGTAAGTATAATGTATTTAAAAGTATATTGAAATATTGTTCATTCCACTATTGTTTTTAAAATGTCATTTTAAATCACCATAGCATGCATGCATAATTTTAAATGAAAATAATCACTAACAAAGTTATATAAATGTTAAACTGAATTAATAAGTAAACAAAAGACATAAGAAAAAGACTTTTACCAAAATAGATCCCCAAATAAAATGTCCTGAGTTCTGGGGTTCACTCTCCTTGGGTTTGTGTGCAGCCCTCCATGATCCTGTCTCTCCCTCCTTGTCCTCATTTGGGTTTTAAGACTCCCCTCTACTGAGATGCTTGTGGTCTTCAAGTGTTCTGTGACTGAGGCCTTATTCAGGCCTGTGACAGAGCTGATGGTGCATTTCCTCTCTTCTCCATAGATCAAATACCTTTTTCTTTAAAAAGAAAATTGGTGTGAGTAACAACCCATGCTCCTAACACCTTTGCTCTGCTCTGGAGCATTTCCATCACCATAGCTACACCTTCTATGCCATGTATCTGTTGGCATGTCTGCTTGTCACCATCAGACAGTGAGCTTTTGCAAGATGGTGGAAAGTTGAGTTGTTTTTAATGTCCTAACTATCCCAGCCTGTGGCTCTTAAAAAGTCACCCAATAATTTATTCAACACCTAAGGATGGGGGTTGGTTGGCTGTAGAGCTGATGTGATTGGAGAGTTGGAGCCCTCAGTCCCACCCAACCGCCCACCCCCCTACCTCCATCTCTAGGGAGGGGAGAGTGCCTAGAGATTGAGTTCAATCATCAATAGCCAATCATTTAGTCATTTTTCTATTGAAGAAAAATGAAAATAAAACAAGAAATCCCATTTATTGACCTCTTTCCAGGAACTGGATTATACTATTTACATATGCACTCATCAGTTTAATCCTCAAACTATCCTGATGAGGGAATATCCTCTGGGAAGTTAAATAACCATTGTATGATTAAAATATTAGTAAATGTCAGAGATCAAAAACAAAGTTATGCAAATGTTCTTTCTCCTGTTTACACCATTTCACAAGTGGAGATACATGAGTAGATGATACATGCTTAATTCTGATGTTTGGTGATATCATATTTTACTGAAAGTTGGGATCAGGGATCTAATTTGTGCATTTTTACAAGTACTTTAGTCAGCTTAAAATTATAGAAGGCACTTATGTTTTAAAAATAGATTATAATTTTATCATTCAATTTCAAACACAAAATATGCTTTTTTTAATATATATTTTGCAGGATCCTTGAACAGGACGTTCGAGAAAGAATTCTTGAGACAGTTTACAGTGCAATTTAGTAAGTTTATTTAAGTAGCACTGGGCTAGGACCGGTGGGCAGAAAGAGCTGCACTCTTTGCTGTATGAAACGGGTGGTTATATGCCTCCTGTTCAAGAGGCAAGGGACGTGCAGGGACTATTAGATCATCTTCTTTGAATTTCTATTTGTGAAACTACTTCCACATGATTTCTCTGGTGATTGTCATTCAGTTCGATACAATCGGTGAGATTTACAGGCAGTCGTAAGATCCTTTAGGAATGTAGCAACCAGCACGTATTTGATCCTTATGGAAACTATGCAGGCGTAGTACAGGTTAACTTCTCCGCTAAAAAGAGATACTCTTTTATTTCTATATCATATATATATATATATATATATATATATATATATATATATATATTCGATATCTTTTGAGAGGATTCTTTCTAGTAGTCTGATTTAAATAATAAATCACTTTAACCCCAAACTGCTAGGAATCCACACTGTACTGGGAACATCTCTTTCCTGCTTGGTGACCCTGGTAAATGAAATGCGCTGGCAACGTCTTATCTTCATCTGAGAGTCTCCTTAAAGGCTGAAAGTCTCCCCAGGCTAGCTAGGTATTCTGATTTTAGGTAGCCTGGGAACTGACATCTATTTCCCAACTAATAATCCTGCAGAAAATGTGTCTAAAAGCAACATGCCCATCATTCTATGGATTAACACATTTTGGGAAATGTGATATTATGATTTATAATAAGAAACATATATTTGGTCTTTAAGTCAGTTCCTGGCACAGAGCTCCTAAAAACCTTGAAATATTCTAAATGGAGAAAGCAATAAAATATTTTTGTCATGTTAATGAGATGACTTTGAGACCACACCTAAGGATGGGGGCTGGTTGGCTGTAGAGCTGATGTGATTGGAGAGTTGGAGCCCTCAGTCCCACCCAACCGCCCACCCCCCTACCTCCATCTCTAGGGAGGGGAGAGTGCCTAGAGATTGAGTTCAATCATCAATAGCCAATCATTTAATCAATCATGGCTGTGTAATGAGGACTCCATAAACCCCTGAAAGGACAGGGTTTAGAGAGCTGCTGTGTTGATGGACACATCCTCTCTGGGAGGATGAAGGAATCCAAATCCCTGGGAATAGAAGCTCCTGAGCTCAGGACTGGCCCAGATCTCAACCTAGTATCTCTTAGCTGTTAATCAGGATCCTTTATCGTATTCTGTAATAAGCTCACAAACAGAGGTGTCTCCCTGAATTCTATGAGCCCCTCTAACAAATTAATGGAACAGAAGACGGGGTTGTGGCAACCTTAGACTTGCAGCTAAACAAGATAGAATCTGGAGGTACCCCGGGACCCACAAGTCAATGACTGGCATCTGAGCTAGGGTTGAGGGACAGTTATGGGACTGATAGGATATGACACTACCTCTGAGTAAGTAGACAGTGTCAGAATTGGGTTAAGTTGTGGGACACCCAGCTGCTGTCCCAGAGAATTGCTGGTTGTGGGGGAAACTTCCACACATTTGGTGAACAGAAGTGTCAGAGTGAAGCATTAGAAATTAGAAGCAGCAAGGATTTTGCTCCTCTGCCTCTCCTCTGAGCTGCAAAAGCAAAGCCATTCGGCCCCTGCCCCTGAGAGGCCCTCACTGGGTTCCCCATGGCCAAGGAGGCAGATCCTTTCCTCTCTACCACTCAGAGCCCATACCGGGAAGGCGACTCTCAGTGCAGTTACAAATTCTATCCTACACTCAACAGCAAAGCCAGCAACATAAAATCTTTACTGAAAGCTGCTTAAATGATAATAATTGATTTGTCGATTGAATCGCCTCGTCATTTATGGAAACTCTATTACATTTGAAGTTCTGTGCCAGGAGCTAGGACTTAATATATAAGACATAGTTCCTCTCTCAAAAATGCTTTCACACAAATAGATACAGAGACAAGTGCACGATGCCCTATAAAGGTGTGGTTGAAATCAGGAAGGGCCATGTGAGGAGAGGGGTTGCTTTAAGCCATAAATTAGGAAGATTTCACAGAGGCAAAAGGTTAAGAAGAACACAATAAGATGAGAAGACATTTCGCCAAAGCGCAGAGGCCGAAAGCACATGGGATGTTTAGAGATGCCCCCGTTTCTCCCATACAGAAGCCTCAGAACATACATGATCGAGCTCTAGTGGAAGGTAACATAGGGGGGGTAGAGAGTTGGCTGTGTCCCTCTGGGTAAAGAGTCATCGAAGAAGGCAAAGAAGTAGACTAATGCAACCACCTCATTTTGTAGAGTGGGGGTAGGAGGCGATTTAGTCGTCCAGGGGGGCACTATCACAGTCCAGGACCAAGGCAGCCAAAGTGAGGGTAGAAAGAGGACACAGGCAGGAGCAGACTGACAGGGCTTAACAGCTCACTGGTTATGGGACAGAGACCTTCATAAAGGACCGGAAAACGATGCCCAGCATTCTTGCTTGATGAAGAGGTTGGACAGATTCAACAATAATTAAGAGGAGACAGAGAGATTGGGGGAAGGAGGGAGAGAGAGAGAAGCTTGGGCTGGAGTGCACAGGGTACGAAGAGGAATGCTGAGGCTAGATTTGGCCATGGGAAAATGGAATCACTTCTGGTGGAAATTTGGGATTAAAGTTTGAAACATGGGACTGTGCCTCAGAAAGGAGGTCTGAGGTGGACGTACAAGGATGACTAGCCTGTGGTCGTAATTGCTGAATTGTTTTTGAGAACAAGGACTAATGATACTTAGCTTTTCATGACAATTTAGCACAACCTACTCCATGTATCTTGGAGGGCCTCCTGCCCCATCATACACCTGTAGCAGTCAGGATACTCATCCGAAAAAAAAAAAAAAAAAAAAAAGGATACTCATCCGGAGGCAAATGATAGCTGCCTTCTCTGTCTTCCCCCAAATCCTATCTCTCAGGGGGGACAGTCTGGGAGACCCATCTGCCTGATGATCATTCAGTGACTTTTCTCCTGCTTTCCTGGCCCCGCGAGGAAGCGTCCATTGGTCAGGAACAAATCCACAGCTCTTCCTATCCTTCACTTGTCTTTTTAGAAAAGTCCCATGGCATCTCTCAAACTTCGAGACTAATAATGGAAAAGTTTCTTTAAGGAGAGTCAGCCTTTTGGGTTTATCAAATGTGATTCTACTTCCCACCCCTTACCACGCATGGAGCACACAAAGGGTGGAAGACTCAGGGAGGCAGTGCCTGCAGTAGCTGAGGCCTATTACCATGAAGCCAGACATTCATTTTGCTTTATTTGGACCCAATTACTCCTCCAGAAGGGAGCAGCTGACTTGAGAAGTTCTCCCAGGAGCGACAGGTTTGATTCTGACTGCCACGGCGGAGCCTCCCACACAGCTAGATGCAGGCAGCCCTGAAATGCAGTGTCTTCCAGACAAGCAGATTACCCCGTGTGACTCACGGAGCCATGTGAATTCATTATGCCTGCCTTACACTTGGTCTTTGGGCCACTCCGATTCAAAATAATCACTTAGCCTACTCTGAAGTTCATCAATAATTAGTGATTCCTTTCAATTATGTACATAGAAGAGGCAATGATTACATACAAATTAAAGCAGAACTGTGTCATGTGGTGCTGTTCTGATGACACATTCCTCCTTGGGAGAGCAGAGGAGGGATAGGTCCAGCTCAATGTGACACTTAAAAGGGACAGGTGTGATGCAAACTCCAAGCTAAGGAAGCCAAAAACCAAAAGCTGACTTTAAAGAATTGACTTTAAGAGTAGGCAACTGGTTTAATTGAGGTAAGGTTTTTCACAGTGCAAAATGCTTAGCCACAAGTTTACCTTAGGAGGTGAATTTTCCAAAATGCATTTACTTGTATTTGAGATTTTTTTTCAAATCTCCCAGAAAAAGAGACTGAAAAACTATGAATGGTTCTCATGACCCAACCCACACTGCCCCCCCACCTCCTCTCCACACACACACACACACACACACACACACACACACACACACCAAAAGATCATGCTTGCCCATCATATATTTGAGTATGTCTCATGCTGAGAAAATTGGTGCTACAACATCAGTACATCTTTGAAAAGTCTGACTCTTCAAAATGTCTTCCTTTTATTTGGCTTCATTCTGTACATGTACACTCCACATACTAGACTTCTGTTTCTTTATGAATACAAAACAACTTTTCCACAATTAAATATGGTATTACGCATATATAAAACCACTTCGTGAATCTAAGACGTGAGGGTGTTTATTTTCCGTAATTCTTGTTACATTTTACCATGTTTTTTTTTTTTTAAGATTTTATTTATTTATTTGAGAGAGAGCATGAGCAGAGGAGAGGGGCAGAGGGAGAAGCAGACTCCCCACGGAGCAGGGAGCCCAAGGCTGGGCTTCGCCTCAGGATCCTGGGATCATGACCTGCACTGAAGGTAGACACCTAACTGACTGAGCCCCCCAGATGCCCTACCATGTTCTTTTAAGACACACAGGATCTAACCTTGAAGAGTAACATCCAGAAGATATATAATGGCTTTTGGATACCTTAGAAAAACACTGACATGCATTAGACATAAATAAAATGTATAGAAAAATAAACAAGTAAAAGAAACTGTGACTCTGACCAAGAGAAGGGAAGGTGCTCACTGAGAGAGGAAAAGAATAGTAGGGGATTGGCAAGTTTCGATGAAAATCCTACAAGTCAGTAATTACTTTTTGCTGAATATGTGAAGGGGAAGACTAAGGCTCTGTCTCAGGAAGATGAATCTGGGTAAAGGGATTCAATTTAAGGTAATATCACTTCAGTATTCTGCTCGATATGCACCCATAATTTTTAAGTAATTCGAATAGGTTCACTTATTTAATCCTCACAGTGAGCCTGTAAGGCAGGCACTGTTATCCCTCCCTTTTATAGATCAAGGAAATGAGATATATACATATTAATAATTTGCCCGGGGTTATATGGCAGATGAATGATATAGGGTCTTACACCCTGAAATCCCCTTACAAGACCATACTTTTGATCACTGAGTCGATGAGATTGACCCACTGAGTGAGGGGCAGTTGCCACCTCCACAAAACTAGGACGTGTGCTGTTGGTGGAGCTGGGATAGATCATCTGTGCTCTTGAAGTTGGGAGGCAGCAAAGTTAGAGGATCCTGGCTAAAATCCCTATAAGATTAGACTGGGATGTGTTCATAGTTACGGTAATGATATAATTGATCGTCCAAAACAAGGCATTTTTGAGAGTGAACACAGCACATCGAAAATTAAATTAGAACAAAAGGACCAAGAACTTTTCACAGCAAATCAAGATAAATGAATATAAAACTTTTTTTTCTTAGTACTCATGTATTATAGAGCAAGACCCCATCAAATAAATTAAAATTCTAGACGTCAAGAGGAATTAGAACTAAGGAGCAGATGTCTTTCTTGTGGATGTGGATTTTTTTCCCCCTCTATCATTTGTCTTCTGTAAAACAGTAACATTTACCTTACATCAGCTCATGCATTAGAAAAAAGGCATCTCAACATTGAAATACAGTAGGTTGGCAGAGACCCTGAAATGTCCTTGCCATCGCAAAGACCGGTGATTTTTCTCCAAAAGTAAATCTTTAGATGGTTCTAAACATTACTGTGACTGTATCCTTGGGTCATTTATCTTCTCACACTCTACGTTGTCATTTGCAACATCCATCCACCTGTTCTCTCACATCCACTTTGACTTTTTTCTCCCGCTGGAGTCGCAGGGACTCTACTTTGCCAAGCACGGTTTTCATCATTACAAGCAAAGCTATCTTTTCCATTTTCCCCAAGAGGGCTCAGATAATAGGGATAGAAATAGTGTAAAAGTATTGATGGTCCCCTGTTCGTCATTTATTATATTTAACAAAATAGCAAAAAAAAAAAAAAAAAAACTCATGAAAAATTTCTAGAGATTTGAAGATGATTCATAAAAAATGAACAATTAAGGAGAATTGAGAATGATTAGGCTACATGTCTCATGTTAAGAAGAAATGGCATTGCTCTCTCCTATCTCCCTCCTAAAAGACTGTCAGAAATGGATTCTGGATTGATTATTAAGTGCTTCTTGTGGTTCTTGTCCTTACTAGCTTTGATTCCTTTTAATCCAAGAGGATCCATTTTAAAAATTGCATTTTAAACCTGAACATACTTCAGTAGAGTCCCACATGCCTTTGAAAGAGAAGGATGAAGTCCACATGGTCACCTAGAATTCAAAGAAAGAAAGGACACACGAGGAGCTTCCCTTCATTTAGGTGACAATGCAGCCTTGTCCTGTGTAGTGTGTGCAGGAGACTTCTGTTAAGAGCAGAATCAAAAAATAAAAATAAATAAATAAAAAAGGGAGCAGAATCATTTTAGGGACGACCCAGGACTCCAATTATACACTCCGGATGTGAGCTCATCATCAAGTATGTTATTTGCAAATATTTTCTCCCAGTCTGTAACTTGTCTTTTTGTTCTCTTAACAGTGACTTTCAAAAAAATTTTCTTTAATTTTGATAAAGTCTGATTTACCAGTATTTTCTTTCATAAAGCAGGCATTTCACACGATGCTTAAGAACTCATGTCCCATGCTATATTCCAAAAGCCTTATAGTTTCGGACATGGAAATTTCAAAACTGTATGTTGAAAAAACTGCCGTTCATCTGTCGAATAATTCTGCAACTTAATCAAAAAGTAAGTGGCAAAAAAAAATTAAAAATTAAAAAAAAAAGCAAGTGGCTGTGTTTGTGGTTGATTCCTAGACTCTACCTTTCTCAGTAGTCCATTTGACCACTGCTTTACCGCAGTCTCTTGAATACCTTGGTTTTATGGACAAAGCTTAAAATCAGGTAGTTTGTGATTATTCCAGAAATATTCTCCTTTTTCAAAGATATCTTAACCCTTTTCATTCCTTTGCATTTTATAAAAACTTTAGAATCAACTTGTTTATATTTTTTAATATGCTGCTGGAATTCTGAATGATATTGGGTTAAATCTTGAGGTCAGTTTGGAGACTATTGGCATCTGAAATTATACTGAGACTTTTAATCGAAGTTCAAAAGGAGTCTCTCCATTTATTTAGTTCTTCGCTGATTTCCGTCATTCATTTTTTTCAGTCTTCATGATATAAATCCTATACATATCTTTTTATACTTACACCTCAGAATTTATAATTATTAAGGTGATATTCTTTCTTTTATTTTGTTTCCATTTGTCCATGACTGGTATATAAAAGTACATTTGGTTTTTATTTCTTAAACCTCTCTCCTGTGACCTCACTATCTCTGTAGATTATCATGTCGTTCACAAATAGAGAAAGTTTTTTTTCCCCAAAATATGACAATATTTGTTTGTTTTCTTGCTGTTCTGAGAATTCTATAATGTCAAACAACAGGATGAAGAGAAACCTTCTTGCCCTTTTCCCCATGTTAGGGCACATATGGCCCTCCCTCACTCCATCAACTGTAAGTTTTCTGTGGCTTTCGTTTTCTTTCGTCGTTTTTTTTTTCTTTTGGAGGTTGTTTTGTCGTTTCTGTTTTTGTTGTTTTTACGTGTCTTTTTCTTTTATTTTCTTGCTTTTTTTTCTTTTCTTTTTTTTTTTTTTTTTTTTCTGTTATTTTCTGTTTCTTTCGTTTCTGTATTTCTTTCTTTTCTTTTTTCTTTTCTTTCTTTTTTTTTTTTCTTAAGATGATTGATTGATTGGTTTTAGAAAGAAAGAACATCCCCGAGCAGGGGAGAGGGGTAGAGGGAGAAGGAAAGAATCTTACACAGATTCCGCACTGAGCTTGGAGCCCGATATCATGACACTGAGATTGTGACCTAAGATGAAATCAAGAGTTGGATGCTTAACAGACTGAACCACCAGGTGGTCCTGTAGACTTTCTCTTCTTTTATTTCATTTTTTTTTTTTATTTTAAGTGAACTCGATGCCACACGTGGGGTTTGAACTCATTGCTCAGTGATCAAAAGTCACATGCTCTACCACCTGAGCCAACCAGGCACCCCCAGATGTAGACTTTTTGTAGATACCCTTGGTCAAATTTGCATGAATGGCCTTCTACTCCTACTCTACTGAACATTTTTGTTTTGAATGGATATTGTACTTTATCAAATACTTTTTTCATCAATCGGTGTGACTGTGTAGTTTTTCTCTATTAGGTTACTAGTATTGTGTATTTCATTGACTGTTTTCTGCATAATGACTTAGGGTAAACATTGCCTGGTAATAGCATATTATTCTCTTTTATATAACACTCAATGTTAGCTAATATTTTGTTGAGGATTATTGCATGATTGCTCATGAAGGATATGAGGTTGTGTTTCCTTTTTTTGTAATATCTTTGTGGGCATTTGACATCATAAATACTGATATTGGCCTCATAATATGGGTCAGGTGTGTTCTTTTCCTTTCCAGAAGAGATCGTATAGAATTGGTGTTATTCTTCTGCGTTTGATAGACTCTATCGAGAAAACTATGTGATCATGGTGAATTATTTTTCATAAGGTTTTTAACTACAGATCCAATTTATTTAATAGTTACAGAACTGTTCAAGGTAACTGCTTCATCTCAGATGATGTGAATGAATTTTGTAGTTTGTGGTTTTTGAGGGGTGGGTTCATTTCATCAAAGTTTCAGATACAGACATGTAGAGGTATCCATAGTGTTCTCTTACGATCTTTTTTTAAAGATTTATTTTAATTTATTTATGATAGACAAAGAGAGAGAGAGAGAGAGAGAGAGAGAGAGAGACAGAGACACTTTTTTAATGCCCATTAGGTATACAGTGATATTGCCCTCTTTCTTTCTTGATATTAGCAATTTGTGTCTTCTCTTTTATTTTAATTTGCATGCCTTGCTAAAAGATCAGTTTTATTGATTGTTTCAAAGAACCAGCTTTGATTTTATTGATTTTCTGCTCTTTCTGTTGACTGTTAAGTTTCTCAGGCCTGAGCGAGAGCTGGAGTTCTGAAACTTTTTCTGTGCCTTAGTGAGCACTTCTGAGTTCCTAGCTGTGTTGAGTTCAAGTGGAGGATGCCAGAGAGGGAAAAAAAAAAAAAAAGGTAAATTCATTTCCAATTTGGTGACATCGAAGTCTGATATTCTTTCTCAGTCTGCCTGCTGGTGTTTACTTTTCAGTTTTAGATAGTTTCATAGGCATTCTTTCCAGATTTTATAGTTGTATTTGGTGGAAGAGAAAGTGTGAAGCATGCTTATTGTATCCCACCCAGAACAAGAGCACGCCAGTATTTTTTTTTTCTATTTTCTACTGCAAACGTTAAGCTCTGACCGTCACTGAGCAGCAGGAGGGCTCTTATATGAAGCCCTCCATCATGCTGGCATCATGCTGTAATAACTGTCGGAGGTATGCTCTCTGGAAGGGGATCTAAAGTTCTGGACAGTTAAAATGACTTGCACAGCCTATGCATACTTTTTCTGCCTTCCATTTTGGCTTGTGGGACACTTTTGTAATATTTTCAAACTTATGGAAAACTTCAAGAACAGTACGCAGAACTCCCAAATGCCATTTATAAATCACCAACTTTAGCGTTTTGTCCCACTTACTTTGTTGTCATCTTTTCTCCCTCTTCAATGGGCTGAAATTCATTACTCTCATTGGTTATTCTGATGTTCAAATTTTCCTAATCTGGGGGTGAACACCATCACTGTGAAATAATTTTTTCTTCACCTAACATGACTTCATCATATTTTGTGTACATCCTTACTTTCTGATGATATGATATCGAGCAATGAAATCATTTCTTCAAGATACCTAGGTTTCTTGAGAAAATACTTGAGAAGTATTTTCTCTAAAGACCAAAATGCAGCTCTAGTTATTATTGCTGGCCTGTCTTATTTCATGCTTTTCCTACATTGAATCCAATCTTGTCTTACTTTCCCCTAAATCGAAGATAAGAGTAGTCAACTTTAGTGCCTTCCTTCTCTTCAATGGGCCATACTCCAGAACTCATGCAATCTGGAAAAGAAGGGGAGACCCTGTCCTCATGGCATGGTGGTCACTGACATTTGTTTCTTATCCTGGTCCAAGCAATTAACAAATTGGGTAGTCCCACCGGAAGTCTCACTCTTTATGTAGAACTCAGGTCTAGAGAAGCTTGTAGAGTGCCTCAGCAATGGGGGCCTTAGCCCCAAGGCCTTACAGACACCCATCCTGCTTCTCTGAGGCAGCTTAGACTTCTAGTCTTGTTTCCAGGGCTTTTTAGCAAATGGAGCAGGTGAAAGAACACACACGCTCATACACATTTGCACATGCACTTATATACCTGTATACTCATAAACCTATCAGTCACCACGAGTCCATTGTCAATGCCACAGGGCTCAGCCAATCCCAACCAAACATCATACAATTTGTTCTAGTCTGTCCCCTTTCCGTATATACTTCTGACAGTGAAAAATTCTCAATGATTTAATCATTTGGTCCATCCTATATTACATAGTAGTGGTTTCAAAATTGCTAATCCATAGTGCTTTGAAAAACAAACCAGCTCTGAAAAGCAAACTGCACATAATGATTCAAAACAAAAGAAGAGTTCTTATCTCATTAGCCAGAGGAAATCTAAGGTGTTCCAAAATTACCAGGCTAGTTCTTCTTTCATTACCTGGGCAAGATTGTTATCCAGGTAAGTGAGATATACTTAGATCTATTCGTGTCTGCTTGGATTCTACTTTGGTTCTGTATTTTTCCCGTTGTTGCTTCCTTTCTATTGTTATTCTTGTGGATTTTGTGGCTGTTTTGCTTTGTATACTCACAGTATTAATGAGGTTCTAAATGTCAAAAATCTACAGAAAGGTCTATTCAGAGGAATATACTCTAACTCTTCCACATGTTTCCTCTTTTCCCCTGTAAACAATTTCCACCGTTTCTGGTTTATCTTTCCTGTGTTTCTATTTGTAGAGATAAACATGCTTTTTAAATTTTAGTGTTTTTTTTTTATTTTCCCTTCTCTGTTATAAAAATGTTAGCATACATACTTCTCTCTCTTCCTCTCTCTGTCTCTATCTGTCTTTGCCTCTCTCTCTCATATATATAGTTTGCTTTTGCCACTTAACACCCTATTATAGAGATTGGTTCCATTTGAGTTTGTAGAGATATTCCTCAATCTTTATTATATCTGCATACCATTTTATTAGTGAATATACTATAATCATTCAAATTAAAAGTATTTCCTTTTCAATCAGGTTATTGATGAGTACCACTTCGTGATTTCTTACTGTATTTTTATTGTAGATTTTTATAATGGATCTCTGATCCATTTAGAGCAGGATTTCTCAACTTTGGCACTATTAACATTCTTGGTAGCTTACTATTGTTGTGCAGGTCTTCTAGTTTGTTGTAGGATTTATTAGCATCCATGGCCTTTATCTAGTAGTTGACATCTCCCAGTTATCAGGAACAAAAATGTCTCTAGACATTGCCAAATGTGCCTAAATTGTTCTGGTTGAAAAATTCATGTAGAGTATAGTCTTATATTCTTGTGCATGTTTTGGATCTAATTTTATTGATTTATTTTTTACCCAAAGGTATCTCTACTTGTACCAGCATCATTTATTTAAAATCCCATATTAGATAAAGAAGCTGTGGTCTATGTATACAATGGAATATTCCTCAGCCATTAGAAATGACAAATACCCACCATTTGCTTCGACATGGATGGAACTGGAGGGTATTATGTTGAGTGAAATAAGTCAATCGGAGAAGGACAAACATTATATGGTCTCATTCATTTGGGGAATATAAAAAATAGTGAAAGGAAATAAGGGGAAAGGAGAGAAAATGAGTGAAAATATCAGTGAGGGTGACAAAACATGAAAGACACCTAACTCTGGGAAATGAACAGGGGTAGTGGAAGGGGAGGTGGGTGGGGGTTGGGGTGACTGGGTGATGGGCACTGAGGGGGACACATGGCGGGATGAGCACTGGGTGTTATGCTATATGTTGGCAAATTGAACTCCAAAAAAAAATTTAAAAAGTAAAAATAAATAAAAGTCCATATTAGTGCTAGTGATTCAAGATGTCATTTTACCATATGCTAAATTTCCATATGCATGTGGGTCCACTTCTGGATTTTCTGTTCTATCAACATGTCTATCTATTAGTATGTAAGCACTGTACTATTTTAACTAAGGAATGCTATACTAACTTTAAATATTTAGTAGGATTAATACTTTCTTATAGCTTTCTTTTTTCCAAACATTTTTAGCTTTCAATTTTTTTTCTTACTTGTATAGTTTCCATACAATATTTACCAATATTTGTATTGGAAATATGTTAAATTTGTGAACTAAATAGAGACCACCAACATACAACATTAAGAGAACGTGACAAAAGATATAACTGAAGATAAATATAGTGGAAACTGTGCAATGGTATTAATAAAAATGGGATTAATAAAACTATATTATAAACTGGAAAAGCAGAAGCTATAATTATTGAAATAAATAATGAAAATGCATCTTTAAAAATAAAGTTCTCAAGAAGAAAGATTCAACCTCTGCAGGATATTTTTATATCAAAGAAATGGAAATTCCATATTTTGAGTACTTGTTTCTGCAAGTACTTTTTTTCCTCTTTGCCATATTTTCTGGTGAAGATGATAAAAAGAATCCTAATTGAAATTGTATATGTGAGTCTCATTAGAGGTTAGTGTCAAGAAGTCAACTAAAGAACTCTATGGGCAGCCCGGGTGGCTCAGTGGTTTAGCACCACCTTCAGCCCAGGGCCTGATCCTGAGGACCCGGGATCGAGTCCCACGTCGGGCTCCCTGCATGGAGCCTGCTTCTCCCTCTGCCTGTGTCTCTGCCTCACTCTCTCTCTCTCTCTCTCTCTGTCTCATGAATAAATAAATAAAATCTTAAAAAAAACTCTCTAGAATCATTGTGCAGGGTCAAATTAGTTGGCAAAGTCTGAAAAATCATGGAAGGAAATTTTTTTTTAAAGATTTTATTTGTTTATTCATGAGAGACACAGAGAGAGGCAGAGACACAGGCAGAGGGTGAAGCAGGTTCCCTGTGGGGAAGGCTGATGTGGGACTCCATCCCAGGACCCTGGGATCACAACCTGAGTCAAAGGCAGACACTCAACTCCTGAGCCACCCACGTGTCCCAGAAAAAAATTTTATATTCAGTTTTGCTTTATTTCCTAGGGAAAAAAATGCCTATTATGATATTTACATCAAATATTACAATGGCCTCTTTAAAAATTCAAATATATATTATATTAGTTCAGAAACTGATTAAATAGTTTGTTCTGACAATGGAGAGAATCAAATTGATTACAACCATTTTTTTTTTCCTCCTAGCTTTGGTTGTGTGATTACCAGAATTATTGTGTTCGTGGAATGTTCCCTTATGCCTAATGTTGGATAAACTTAGGTTGTTCCAATGAGCAAACATTCTAGCAAGGTATGCTAGACACTGTCCATTTGCAAAGGCCATCTCCTATCGCCAACCTGAAGTTTACCTGCAACTGGTATTGAATGAGAATATTTCTGTGAAGAAAGCATTAGCCCCTTGTTTATAGACACTGTGCTTCTTTTCAGAAAGTGACATAGTCAATCAAGAAGTGCCTCCGGTTGATTTTAGAACATTATTAAATAAGTGTTATCAATAGATGCTCCTAGATTGGGTTTGTAGTGTATTAATATAATTCCCTGAGTTTTATCCTAGGTGGCACAGTTTAAAGTGTGTAAGAAATCAGCCCATTGGGCAACTGTGGCTTTGGTACCATCTCTTGCAACCTCCTACCTCACCCCTTCTGTATTTTTGCTATGAAGTCAATAAATTTAAAATTCTCTTCTTCAGTTGTATGATTTGTTTGTTACTAAATGTCTTCATAGACTGTTTTATTTCATTTTCTCTTTTGTTAGTTGCTTTAAAAAATAAAACATTACATGTATCCACTTCATCGTTCAATTTATCATTTTTTTATTGGGGCATATTGATTTTGCTACATTTGCAATAAAAATTGATGTTTTTCATTTTTGGTGATGCCTGTAACTCCATAACCCTCTGTGTTATTTGAAAGAGGCACAAAATCAATCCTTTTGCAAGCTTTGACCTTTATTACTTTGAACATTAGCAGTAGGTAAAATAATTGTCTCATCAATTATTTCACTAACTCCTATTGTTCAATAAATGAGATTTCCAGGGATCCCTGGGTGGCGCAGCGGTTTAGCGTCTGCCTTTGGCCCAGGGCGTGATCCTGGAGACCCAGGATCGAGTCCCATGTTGGGCTCCCGGTGCATGGAGCCTGCTTCTTCCTCTGCCTATGTCTCTGCCTCTCTCTCTCTCTGTGTGACTATCATAAATAAATAAAAATTTAAAAAAAAAGAGATTTCCAGGGTTTTTGCATTTTGAACCTCTGTCAATCTTCAGGTCACTTCATGAGATCTACCCACTTGGTTTCAATTGTTCATAAGTCTTGCAGTTGCTCTTTCTGAGCTTCCAAATTATACTTGAAAATGGTTTGCTTTATTAAAGAATTTGTGTTTCCAAACATTTACACGTAACTGGTAGATTTATTTTCATTACTCATTTCTTAAATATAGATTCCAAATACATTGTGGCATATTACCTAAGTTTTTATTTGTCTTTGTGCTAGAAATTTTATAATGGATGCTGAGGCAACCATTAATCTGCCTCCACCCATGTTTATATGAAGATATGGGACTTATTTCATCATATTTGCTTAAAGAAGAGAGATTGCCAACCAAACTGTCTTTTTATGCAACCAGTATGCAAACATGAATTCATATAGGGTTCAATTGAAATGAAGGAAGGAAGGAAGGAAGGAAGGAAGGAAGGAAGGAAGGAAGGAAGGAAGGAAAGGAGGAGAAAGAAGGCTGCCTGTCTGGTTTTACATTTTCCCCTAAGTAAAAGCTAGAACTACAAAAATTCCCCTGACCCTTAAGAGAGCACATTGAGAAGAGATTACACTATGGAGAATTATCTGCAGGAAACGGAATGTTAGCAGGTTCTCTGGGCTGGTCATTTGAGTCCTTCCTTGCCCTTCCTCAGTCCTGAAAACCCCACTGGCTACCTCGTTCCAGGATCACACTGTAATAATGGCTGGGCTCCAGGCTGGTGGCCACCTGGACTTCCCCACAACTCCCATTTTACCTTTTACTCCAGTTCTTGAGCCCCTGACACCTGTGGTGTTCCAGGAGTCCACTTTGGAAACCTGTATATTTTCTCCAAGTTTTATTTCTTTATAAAAATGTTAATGAATCATAGAAAACACAGGCAGGGATCATTAAATGTTTAATTCCAGCATATGATCTGGCTTCAACAGTACAGTAACCCCAGAACCAGGGCCTAGAATTAAAGGTTTTTTTTTTTTTTTTTTTAAGTAGGTTCTACATGCAGCATGAAGCCCAACAGGGAGGCTGAACCCAAGACACTCAGGTCAAGACTAGCGCAGAGATGAAGTGTAGGGTGGTTAACTGACTGAACCACACAGATGCACCACAAATTATAGGTTTTTTTTAAAGCACTTATTTATTTATTTTAGAGAGAGAGTGCATGCACGAGCAAGGGGAGTGGCAGAGATGAGAAAGAGGGAAAGCAGACACCTGAATGGGGAGCCTGATGTGGGACTTGATCTCATGACCCCAAGATCATGACTTGAGCTGAAAACCCAGAGTCAGGTGCTCCACCAACTGAGCCACCCAGGCTCCCCTGTAAAATTTTAGCTTTTATTCCGGAGGGACACAGAAGTATAACCAAGTTTTTTGGTAAAAATAGTTATGTTGATTTTTACCCATCAAAATCACTCAGTCCTTCACATTTTGCTTCCAGACACAGAAGGAGCATGCTCACTAAAATGACTGTGGATATCCCTGTTGCACGAATTCTAATAGTGTCGGGTACATATGCATGTGGAGGTACACAGAGTCACAGATATTCCCCAATTATATCCCAGAAACAATAACCAAGTGGAAAATAACAAAGAAATGTTTAAAATAATGATAAAATAGTTTTTTTCTCTTCTTCTGTAGGATGTCTGCATCTCATATCTAGTGGTTTATCACGTCTCAGAGCAGCGCTGGGGGTCACAGCCGCCGTGGCGGGGTCGTACAATGCTCCCTTAACCTCAGAGCCCAGAGTCCACGGTTAACTGTGTCGCTGTATAAACTTTATGGCCGCTATTTGTTTGCTTTATAACCATCTCTGTTTATGCTCATCACTTTATCCCCAGCGCCAGCGTCCTGCCTGGATGCCCAAGAGCGGTAGCTCCATAAATACCCAGTGAATGAATAAATGCATGAACTTCTCATGACTTCATGATATTCAATGATGTTTCTGCACCTGACTCTCCTTCTGATTCCACACTGTTCACTGTGTTTCTCTCCATTGTGGGACTTCTGTCCAGAGGCTGGGTTTACTGTAGGGTGTGATCTTTTCTGCATCCATCTTTGTCCTTCCTCTACCTGGACAAATCCCCACTGCTATCAGAACCCCCCATCTCTCCTCCTGGGGTCAGGTTCAGCCTGAACACAGGAAAGGAAGAAAGCATCATTGGCTTTTTCTCTCTACCCCTTTCCCTTTTGTTCTAAGTTCTCCTTCCCTACCTACCAGAACATTCTAGATCTTCTGTGCCAGGGAGGGAGAAGAAGGGCCTGTGCGAGCCTCATTTCATTGGGTACATTTTTATTTCCACTGAGCTCGCTTATCCCTGGAGGATATTTAAAGCCCTTTATCCCATGGATGCTTTCCAGCCTCCTTGGGGACTCCCTGGGGTACCCCTCTGGTGGCCGCTCCTTAGTGTCAGACTGACCTCTCCTTCAGCAGACCACCCAGGATTTTGCCCTCCAGACCCATGGCTGACCTTTGACTTCTGGGCTTTGACATCTCCAAGGCCTTTATAGAAATCCTCCCATGGCCAACTCCATCCCATGGCCATCCATCCCATGGCCAACTCCCCAGCCAATGGCCCAGCTCCTGGAAGCCCTGGCACTGAGCTGCAGGTAAGGGGAACTAGCATGCCTCATCCCCATTATTCTGGGAGAGCCTAGGATGAACAGCCCTTCCCCTGCGAAATCCTCTCTTAATTCCTAACAGTCTTCAAGGCAATTTCTGAGCTGAGAGTCAGGCTTCCGCCTCCACCAAGTGCTGCCCAGGAAGTAGCACCGCACTTTGGAAGAAGCGAGCACTTGCCGCCTACCCCTGGTTCTTAGCCTTTCTGGCATCAGTCACGGTTAAGACACCAGATTCCATGGTTACCGTTCTGGGGCACCCTGATTCTTGCTTTCCTACCTCGCATTGTTTCTTTGGGAAAGCATCTCAATGGCATGATTGTATGAATATGCATGAGCGTTTTTGTGACTCATAAAACTCCACTGCCTCTCGTTTTAACTGTTTTCCCCGACTCCTCGCAGCTGGCCTCCTGGATGCCTCCCACCAAAAACTGAAGCTGTCTGAGGCAGCCTGGACCTCTGAACATCACAAATTCAGATGTTTGAAAGGGTCCACCAGCCTCCTCGGAGCATGCAGAGAGCGCAGGCAAGCCTTGAGGTTCCAGTAGACATCCCTGAGCGGGGCCCAATGCCCAGCTCTGTCCCCAGCCACCAAGAGGCTGTGCAAGGAGCCTTGGTCTTCACCAAGTAGACAGCAGAAGGCCCAGGGGCATTAGGATCTTTCTGTTCCTGTCGACAAGCTAGGCGGGCCCACCGACTGCACAGGTGGAAGCTGGCAAACTCTCCGGCCAAGGGGGCTGCCCGGGGCGCCTTAGAGGCCAAATCACACATCAGGAACCCCACCGCCCTTATCATGTTCAGTGTGAAATGGAGACAAACGGGTGTCTGCAGAGATCAAGATTTTCCTGCCAAGCTGTGAATCCACTTTGTCCCATGCAGCACTTTGCAAGAGTCACCTGGTGCTCAGTTTCCACCGTCAGGCCTAGATTCTGCATCTACTTAAAATAAAGGCTGCTGCAACTTCCCTCAGTTCTCCAGGCAGAATACACTCTACTCAGGCCAGTTCTGCAATGACAGCATCTTGTCCTCTGGTCTCTCTGAAGGACTTCCTGCAAAGCTTGTGCCTGATGAGCTACTTAGCCTAAAATACTGTTGCTCCTCTTCCTCATACAGCTGGACAGAAATCAGCTCCCAAAGCTGACACTTGTCCTGTCTTCTGGATTTCTGCATCTGTCTCCAGCTCACAAGAGAGCATTTTTTAGCCATGCTATGTTTCTGGTTGAGATACCTTACATGTAAGATCTCTATGATTGAGAAGTGGTAGGGCAGTTGAATTAAGCATGGCTAATGTGGATGCATCTCACTGAAGAGAGATATATCCCACTTTTGGTAGCAAAACATCTGACTTTTCCACAAGAATAATTATAAATATTTCATAATTTTATTTTGAAAAGTTATGCAACAGGTCTTAAAAGTAAGATCTATGCAGATTTGTGAGAAAGGAGAAAAAAGAAGAAAATACTGCATTTTGAAGAGTTAATAGAATTGTCATCATTTACCACAAATCCGCCCTCACTTTTCTTTCAAAGTAAAAGGAAAACCTGGCCATTAGCTTAGTCCTTATTTCAGCAGCAAAGTAACACATTAGCTCATTGAAACACAAATGTCTTTCTGCCACTAAATATTAGAATTGTCTTACATGAAAATTCACAGAGGAGGTACTAAAATAATGTCCTTAATGATATCTTTTATAAAGCACACTGAAGTTGATTTGTCTGGACTACTTTTTGAGTAATTCTAGATGAAACCAAAAGGCATTTCGTTAAAGTGTAGCTCAGAAAGGCTCTTCTGTGGGAGTTTGAACTTATGTGGTCCAAAATTATGGTTTTCCAATGGTTCAACTCAATGGAAAAAATTTAGAATACAGAGTAGGAAGGAGATTGAAAATTCACTAGACTGTCTTTCCTACATAGCACTAATGTCCATGGGATACACAAATATTTTATGTACATTTTTAACAGAGTATATAGGACACAGCACAGATTTGGTCTTTTCTGTACCATCCAGTAATATCCTTTAAGAAATTTGTACTTAGGGATCCCTGGGTGGTGCAGCGGTTTGGCGCCTGCCTTTGGCCCAGGGAGCGATCCTGGAGACCCAGGATCGAATCCCACATCGGGCTTCTGGTGCATGGAGCCTGCTTCTCCCTCTGCCTGTGTCTCTGCCTCTCTCTCTCTCTCTGTGACTATCATAAATAAATAAATAAATCTTTAAAAAAAAAGAAATTTGTACTTAAAGAAATTTGTACTTATAAATACATGTACACACACATGCACGCAGGCATATGTACACATATACACACATACTCATGTTCATAATAACCTCTAAATTACATATCCTTATTATAAGGATATAATATGTCCTTGTTATGAAATAAATAAGTCATGGGGATATACTGTATAGCACAGAGAATAGTCAATTATGCTCTAATCATTTTGTATGGTGACAAAAAGTAACTGGACTTATCACGGTGAGCATTGTGTAATGTGTAAAAATATTGAATCGCTGTGATATACTTCTGAAACTAATATTGCCTGTCAATTACCTATTTTTAAAAAACTTTAAAAATATGTTTTTATGTAATATGTTCCCTCAAACTCAAGGTAACAGAAATTAGACTAAAAAAAAAAACAAAAAACAAAAAACAAAAAAATAAAACAAAACAAAACAAAACACACCCAGGAAACATCAAAATGATGCAAATTAGGGGCACCTAGGTGGCTCAGTCAGTTAAGCCTCAGCCTTCGGCTCAGCTTCCTACAGAGTTCAGGTCATGATCTTGGATCCTGGGATTGAGCCCCATGTTGGGCTCCCCATACAGCAGGGAGTCTACTTCTTCCTCTACCCCTCCCCCTGCTGGTGTTCTCTCAGGTGTGCTCTCTCTCTCTCTCAAATAAATAAATAAAATCTTTAACAAAATTAAAATAAAGTGATGAAAATTAAAGCAAAATAAATACCTTTATTTTTCTATTCTTCAAAGTGTTATATCTCAGGAGATGGGTGGGAAGGATGGGTGAAATGGATGATGGAGATGAAGGCTGCACTTGGGATGAGGACTGGGTGATATAGGGAAGTGTTTAATCACTATCTTGTACACTGGAAACTAATATTACTTTGTATGTTAACTAGATGGATTTTAAAACAATTTTTTTAAAAAGAAAAGTGTTATATCTCAAAATATAATAAAATAAGAGACATAACACTGCAAGAGATACCACAAGGCATTTTTCATGGTCTAGTACCCAGACCATTACAATATGGTACATCTGAATGGTGGAATGTAAAGGGGAAGAAGTACTAAAATAAACCAAGGTAGGCACTAGGCATTCCATGGAAGATGTGATATTGGGATGCGATCTTGAAGAATAAATAAATGTTGCTTGATATGAAAGAGGAAGAAGAGTATTCCCATAAGACAGAACATCCTGTGAGGTCACAAAGGGACCCAATACCACAAACCACCAATGGGCCAGCAGCTCTCCCATCCTGGAACCTGGAAAGCCCAAGGTGGACACCGAGGATGAAGACTCAGCATGGGCTATATAGGGAGAATTCACTGGTGGGACTGTGTCAAAGGTTTTTAGGACTGAAGGAGAAGAATGGTGAAGGCATGATTGATCACATGGCCACGGATTTCAGAAAAATAAATGGTGGTATGCATTTGTATCTTTGGAGTAAATGCCCAGTATTTTTTTTTAATTTTCGAAAAAAAATGTATTTATTTATTTATTTATTTATTTATTTATTTATTCATTCATTCATTCATGAAAGACACAGAGAGAGGGGCAGAGACACAGGCAGAGGGAGAAGCAGGCTCCTCGTGGCAAGCCTGATGTGGAACTCGATCCTGAGATCCAGGATCATGCACTAGCTGAAGGCAGATGCTCAACTATTGAGCCACCCCAGTGCCGCTGGGGTAAATACCCTGTAGTGCAATTCTTGGGTCATAGGGTAGCTCTAATTTCAACTTTTTGAGGCATCTCCATACTGTTTTCTGTTCTCCAGAGTGGCAGTATTGAGCTAACACATTTGTTGCTTTACTGCATACATTTCTCCTTTCCTATAATTTTTTTGCAATTAGCCCTATTATTGCTTTTAGTCTCTGCCAACGCTTTAGTTTTCTGCTACTTCTACAATAGCTCTCACCCTTTTCCCTTGTGGAAATTTCTTTACTTCTGATTCATCATTTAATTTCTCTTTTTCCCAGAGCTCCTTTGTGATGAGCCTAGTAGCTCTTGACTTTCTTGACATTCTACAATGAATACTAGGGTTCAATTAAATTTATAAACCACAGTGACCTTATTGCATTCCTAACCTCTCAGGTTTTGTTTTCTTTCTCATCCCAGTGAAAGTCAAAGTTGTGTTTACTTTTATTTTGATATCATTCCATTTGGAGCTACAAAATGTAAGCACTAAACAGCAACTTAGAATTCTGTGGACCAAATAAATTGAATAAATTCAGAAAATGAGCCCCAGAAAGGTTAAGTATTCTTTTTCCAAGCAATAGGGCTACTACGAAAAGCCTATTGAAACCACAGATGTCTGACCCTTTTCACAAAGTTCATTTCTATTATGATCCAGTTTATTGGGTTTCCAGAGGGTTGAGGAGTTGAGGCATATGAAAGTTGAAGAGTGGACTGCGTTCATGTGACCTGGTTCGCCAGGGGAAGATTGCCTCCCCCTGTAACATTCGGGGAAGCACCCACAATGGATAAGTCTCCCTGTAAATGTCATTGGAAAGCTGCAAAGGGAAATTCTTCTATTCCTATAGCTATCTCAAAAATCATGCTGAAATTAATGGTCTCCATGTACTCAACCTGATTTATTAACTTGTCAGCCTTTATTTAGCAACTGATAGATGGAATACTGCCAAAATAATAAACAATGAACTTTTCTTTGTATCTTCCAACACTCATAGCATTTAGCAATAGAGTTAATTGAAGGAGATATTGTTATTTTATGTTTTTTTCTTTTTTTCTTTCCCCCTTTTTTTTTTTTTTTTGGTAGAAACAAGAAAAGACCACTGAATGGTTTTGCACAAAGGCTCTCTAATGGCTGTAGATCATGTTATGAAAGTGATATTTACCCAGTGCTGCAGATGGTTAGAAATGATAGGCTTTTAGTTTATCATTTGGAATCACGATGACGAGAAGACTACTAAAGACGTTTTTGTATTAAAACACTTGCATGCATCAGTAAGTGAAGAATTTGAACTTCAGAGTGTATTGATTTTAAAATGCATGATGATCCATACATCAATGAATTAGACAATGAGACCAATCTGTGTTCATAACAAACATATTCACTTGGAAGAAAATTATGTGAATGGAGGGTGAGAATCACTTTACTTAAATGGAAATAAAAGTTGCATCTTCATAAATTTTGCTTCAAAGACTCCCTGATTTGGAAGACACTCTTAAAATTAAAGTCATCTGAGTCGTCTGTAGAAGTTGGATTCATCCGGTCCCAGTATTCACTAAAGAACTCCCTGTGTCTCCGGTCCAGCCATTTGCTGCATTTGTTCTAACCTTACTCCACTGGTTTCGGATAAGCCAGCAATAAAATCTTTCTGTAAGAAAGGCCCTGCAGAGTGTGACCACAGACCCCCCTCGCAGCTGACAGCAATTTGCTTTGGGTGTTTATCTGACAATGATCAGATCTACTGTCTTGGTTAAGGGTGAGGATCCTTAAAGCAATCATTTTAACCTTACCCTGGGCTTCAAAACTAGACCAGCCTGCCTCCTGTACACTGGGAAGTATCCCATGTGACTCAAAGAAAAAAAAGGAAAAACTTACCCACACATTCGTGGTAATTCAAATGTATTTTGTAGTATGGATTCCCTGTTCTCACAGCTTTGACAGAAGTTTTTAGAACCAAACTGGAGAGAAACAGGCATTTTTCACAGGTAACAATGTGATTTTATTTCAGAATGAATCCTGACAGGTTGGCTATTTTTACTTTACTGTTTGAGGGGCCTCCTGATTCTGTTCTCAAAGACCAATAGAGGGAAAAGAAAGCATTCAAAAAATATAACAGGAGATCTAAAATAATATGACAATAGAATAAAAGTATGGATAGAAACATAGAAGAAATAACACCCTCCTATTGGTTTAAATTATTGACTTTTATAGGAGTTTAAAGGAATAAATTAAAACAGATAGGTAAATCTGGAGAAAGCAGTAGCTTGAGGTGACCTGCATTATTGGTGATGATTATTTTCTTTAAGCCACGATCCTCAGAGTTGAATTCACATACACGTGCTCAATGCCAGGAGGCAGATTCCTCATTCCAGGTGAAAGTGAAAATAAGTTCTGTGCTTCTGCAGAAGGCCCATGAGGAATTAGGGAAGCGAGGAAAGAAGAGAAGGGGGTTCTAGCAGATTCAGAGGGCAGGCAGGCTTTCCTGTTGGTGAGCTCACCCTTGTGTTTCATGGAGAAGGCAACTTTCCTACTTTAACTAATATAGATTCTTTTGTGCAGTCAAGACTTTCCACTTGTTAGCATCAGTAATACATTGTTCTTTTTCTTTTTTTTTTTTTTCTGTAACTATTCACAGTCATTATGCTGAAAAAGTTTGGGTCACACAACTTCTTGATTTGTTCCTCAGCTAGCATTTCACCATTCAGATCTATTTTAAAAATTTCTGTCTTCTAGCTATTTTTTAAATATATATTTTATGACTGGGAAACATCCATCATCTGCCTTCCCTTATAAGTTTTCTTCTCATTTCTTTCTAAGCAATTTATGTTTGCAAATTCAATCAACAACAAAGGATTCATTATTATTCAAAATGACTTAAAAAGAGTTTCTTCTTTCTAGAAGACACACCCTAAATTTCTCACAGATTTATATTCGTTTATTTATTGCTAAGTAGAAGACTAATAAAAAGTTTTAGTGTGGAGATATGATTAAATTCTCATAAAGTCTTTCCCTGCCTATCCTCAATAATGAGGCAGAGAGTCCCTGGAATTGCCCCACATTATATAGGGTAAAATGGCACAGCCCAGGGCTACACTTGTTCCCATGCCTTTACTAGACAGAGGTCAACGTGAAGGGGGCTGCAGGAGCTCATGTTTTACAGTAAATCTCTGAGTATCCTGCCAGCACAGCACAGCATCTGGCACATGGATTATCAGCAAAGCAACATGAAGCCAATGAATGCACATCCACATCCATTATCACTGATGCCATAAGTCAATGTCTATCTGTGGGCAATCATTCAGAATATACTAATTGACAAGTCTGTGTGGGATGCAAACCACCCAATATGCCTCTTGTCTACACTTCCTGTCTTAGATTTATTATGACAAATGTGCTAGAGAACGTGATCCCTTCTAAACTGCAGACGTGCCCCTGCTGGGTCTGCCCACCCTTTGGGATATTGGCATTGGAGGAAGCCAGTGAGACAAGCCCTGTTGGCATCAGCCACTCACTGCAGGGCTGGCAATTGCTGCTGCCAAGTACAAACCAAAGGTCCCAAATTCCAAACCTAGTTGTTGGTTCCATTTAATCCCAGATAAACCGTGGATTTAAATTTTATGAAGATTAAATTCATTGTAGGGGCTGGCTACATTGGGAATACTTTCTTTCTCTGCATTTGACAGGAGACTTTCCTTTGTGGGTTTGATACCTCATTTACTTCTTTATCTCAGTCACTGACTTGGCTTCCAGGCAAACAAGTTCCCCTTGCTCAAAAGAACGGGAGTTGCTTAGCAGGGTGGAAACCACAATGGGCAGAAGTCAAGGGCCCAGATTTAGAGGGAGCCCCTTCCTCACCTTAATCTCTTCTTATAAGACAGTTGTACAGCCTAAAGGGCCAAAACCTGATGGAGAATTCTGTTTTCAAGATGAAATCTTGGTGAAGGTGAGTGAGGCAAAAGGACTCATGCTTTCATTTATGCCATCCCAGGAGACCTCCAGTCCTACTCAGGGAGATTATTCATCTAACTCTACAGCCAAAAATCACACTTGTACTGAAACACTAAATCTACTCCCACCAAACCAGAAACAGACTCAGATCCCCACTATGGCATTAACTGATTTTTATTTAAATGTTATACAATACAAACACAAATAATTTATATTTTGGCAATAAAGATACAACATTGCACCCATTTGAATATTACCAAAGTAATCCAGAAATCTTTGATGATGAATTAAAATTATTAGAACAACAGTCCAGGGAAAATAAGAATTCAGAGCAAAAGCTAATGTTTAACAGCATAATAAATAATCAAATCATTTAATTTGATGTGTATCAGCAATAACCAATTGGCAGTATTGATGCGGGAAAAATCACATAACACTAGCAACAAGAATTACTTAATATGTAAGTATTTAACAAGAAATCTGCAAAGATCTTACTAATGACATTGCCCAATTTCCCTCAGAGACATGGAGGAAAATGTGAATGAATAGAGACAGAGGTCATTATTATAAACTTCATAGTTATCAATAAACTAATTTTAATTCATTATGATTGGATCTGAATTCAAAATAGATTTTGGGCTAAGGTTTCACTAAATAGTTTTGCGTGAAGACAATCCTCCGTAGGTCTCTCAATTTCTGTGCATCTTGAAAGCAGAGGCATTTACAGTGTTTTTCCCCAGATTGCTTTTTCAAGGATGATTGTGGAACAAAGGACCTTGGAAGATAAATCGTCTTCCTCCAGAGGGCAGGTATGTGTATAGTCCAGTGTAACAAAGGTCACATCTCTCAGGGCAAACATCAAGCAGGTCTGCTTGGAGCCTGTTATAAAAGATGTATATTCTCATCAGATATTTTGGTGAATTTTTTAAACTTAAAAAAATAAATAGTTAAAATCATACCATATTAAAGTTAAACTAGAAAACGACAGAAACACAACAAAAATCCCCAAATACTTGGAAATTAAACAATGCATTTCCCAATAATCCTGAGTCAAAGAGGAAATCTCAGAAGATATAAAAATCACATAGAACTGAATGGAATGAAATGCAACTTATCAAAGCATGCAAAACGTGGCTGCGGCTGGGCAGAGAAGGAGACGTGTACCACCACATGCTTGCAGATCAATAATCTCAGTACTTTCTTCAAGCAATTAGAAAAAGAAGGGCAAAATAAATACAAAGCAAGTGTAGAGGAAAATTATAAAAATAAAAGCACAAATTAAATGGGAAAAAAAGGAAACAATAGACAAACTCAATGAAACACACACACAAAAAAAATACGTAAAATAAAATCAATGAATAAGACCAGTAGAGATGAAATAAACCCGCAATATCAGGAATGAAGCAGGATATGACTACAGATCTTTAAACCACTAAAAAGATAATAAAGGGGTACTGTAAACTACAGTATGGACATAAATTCGAGGACTTAGGAAATGGATCGATTTCTCAAAAATCACAAACTACCAAAACTCAAGCAAAGTGAAACAGACAATCCAAATAGTTCTATAACCATTAAAGTATATGAATTCAAAATTTAAAAACTCATGAAAGAATTCTCCAAACCCAGATGGTTTCACAGGAAAATTGTGCTGCATCTTTAAGTAAGATTAACACCACTGGTACAAAATCTCTTCCAGAAAACAGAAAAAAAAAGGAAAGAAATCCTAGTGTATTTTATGAGGCTACTATTACCCTGATAATAAAGCCAGACAAAGACAGTAAAGAAAGAGAAGGAGAAACTGCAAACCAACATGTCTTATGAACTTAGAGGCAAAGACCCTCAACAAAATACATTCAAACCAAATCCAGCAAATGTATGCAAAGACTTAGTGAGGTCTATCCCAGGAATACAAGGTTAGTTTCCATTTAAAAAACAATCACTGCAATCATGTGTGTCAACAGGCTAAGAAGAAAAAAAATAGTATGATTATATTAATCAGTGCATAAAGAGCATTTGACAAAAATCCACCACACACTTATAATAAGAAATTTAACACACTCGGGGTAAAGGAGACCTTCCTCTATTTGAAAAACAGCATCTATACAAAGACTTACAGCTGGCATCATACTTAATATTGAAATACTGAATATTTTACCTTAAATCTGAGAACAAGCTGAGGTGCTTTTACCACCCTTATCCAACATCATTCTGGAGGTTCTTGCCAATGTCATAAAACTCCAAAAAGAAATAAATGGCATAAATGATTGGAAAGGAACACATTACACTGTCCTACTTGCCAATGACACACTAGTTCATGTTCAAGTCCACTGAAATCTGCAAAACAACTCCTAGAACTAATAAGTGAGTTTAGTGTGGTTGCAGGATAAACGGATTCACAAACAAAAACCAATCTGATTTCTGTACTATAGCAATAAACATGCAAAAACCAAAATTAGAAACACAATATCATTTAAACTGTCCCAAAAGGAAGATTTATGTTCTATAAGATCCGAGTTCCTTGGCTACAAAGCAAACTCACAACATGAGGCTGTGACATTTATTTTCTGTGTGACCTTGGGCAAGATGATTTTGCCTTGGTGTCCACATATTTAAAATAGAAATAATACGACTGCTGTCAGAATTTTTGAAATGATTAAATCACTCAGTGGATGTAATTTACTTGGTTAAGTGTCTGGTACCCTAGTGTTTGCTTATATTATTTCTGAAGAATAGTTCATGTGCCTCGGGGTCAGATATGATAAAACAACTGTCATTCTACTAACTACCTAGGTATTCACGATCACATGAACTGGCTAGTGTCTTATATTTTAGTTTGAGTTGCTATAGCAAAGTCCTATAGACTTGAGACATTAGTTGCTCAGAGTTCTGGAGGATGCTAGCCCAAGATGAATGCACTAGTAGATCTGGTTTTGGATGAGGGCTTTCTTCCTGACTCATAAACAGCCACCTTCTCACTGTCTCTTCAGACAGAGGAGAGACAGAGAGAGAGAAAGCGAGCTCTAGTCTTATAAGGGCACTGATCCCACCATAGGAGCATCACCTTCATAACCTCATGTAAACCCAATTATGTATCCCAAAATTTATCTCCCAATACCATGATATGAGAGGTCAGGACTTCCACATATGAATTTAGGGGCATAAACACTCAGTTTGTGGAATGCCTGGGTGGCTCAGTGGGTTAGGCGGCTGGCTCTTGGTCTTGGCTCAGGTCATGATCTCACGGTCCTGGGATCGAGCCCCATGTCTAGCTCCATGCTCAGCAAGGAGTCAGCTTTAGGATTCTTTTTCCCTCTCCCTCTCTCAAATAAATAAATAATTTTTTTTTAATTCAGCTTCTAACATCTCCTAATCCAGGAAATTTCTCTTGCCTTCTACTCCTTATTAAAAAAAAAAAAAAAAAAAAAAAAAAGTCTGTTCATTCTTCAAGGCTCTGCTTTGAAGCAATGCCCCAGAAGACAGACATCTAAGGCAATGTAATCTCCTGCATCTATTGTCTCCTCTATGGATTGGTGTCTCAGTCAGTATCATTTAAGGAAACTACAAGGCTAGAACTAAATGAAGAGTTGCGCATCCATATAAGGTAAAGTAGCTGTTACTAAGAATTGTTTGGTAACTTATGAGAGGAAAAAATTATAAAACAATAAAATATCATAAAAGAATAATGCAAGGAAATCACAGGATATAATAGTAGAGGAAGCCAGCCCTCAAACTCCTAGAGGGGGTAATTTTTATGCCTTTGAAAAATCCCATAAAGCATGCATGCATGTGCTCAAAATTTAATATTATCCATCTAAAGACTTATTGTAAGAAAACAGTCTATTTTTTTAATATTTTGTTTATCTATTCATAAGAGACACAGAGAGGGAGAGACATAGGCAAAGGGAGAATCGGGCTCCCTGCGAGATCACGGCCTGAGCCAAAGGCATCTGCCTTTGCTCAACCACTGAGCCACTCAGGTGTTCAGAAGAATACAATAAAACAATCTTTTTTTAAGATTTTTTTTTTTTTTTTTTTTTTTTTTTTTTTTTTTAGAGAGAGAATGAGCAGGGGAAAGGTCAGAGGGAGAGAGAGAATCCCAAATGGACTCCACACACTCAGCGGGTTCAGATTTAAATCAGTGGTTTTACACACTAGGGACTCCAGGAGAAAAAGGGGTAGATACTGTAAGGGACAGAATTGCTCTGAAACTAAAATCTGAGTGGTCTTAAAGGGAACTTTCCACATCTGCTCCATAGTGAGAAAGGCCCTGGGACCGAGGTAAATGATGCCAACAAAGTCCTAGGGACCCAGAAGTGATTGTTCTCCAGAGCATAGAAAAAGTCAGAAAGGCTACAATCTCCTAGGATTGTAAATAACTATGAAAATATAATCAATGTGATGATTACATAACTAACTGTCTCCATAGAAGAGCAATCTCTGCATTGACACTCAGGCAGGACAAAGAGGTGGAAGGAGAGGTTTTCGGTTTTGTGTTTTGTTTGTTTTTGTTTCCTCCTTTACACCATATCTTAAAATATTCAAGATTGATTTTGCAAGTAAAGAAAAATATCCACACAGCATCCAATTTATTTTATCAGAGAGTATCTTCGATTGTGAGCTACAAAATCCTTGTTACCAAGAATGGCAACATCCCAGATGGGAAAGAAAAAAAGATGGGGGCCCCTGGGTGGCTCAGTCAGTTAAGTGTCTGCCTTCTGTTCTGGTCATTGAGATTGAGCTCCGCCTGGGGCTCACGGCTCCTCAGGGAGTCTGTTTCTCCCTCTGCCCCTCACCTTGCTTGTTCTCTCCCTCACTCCCCTGCTTCTCAAATAAATAAAATATTTAAAAAATTGAAAAGAAAAAAAAAGAGAAAAATTAGGAATATTGATGAGTTGGCAAAACATGCCTATATTATTGTCTTCCAGAGAAATGACACTGGTTCTCAAAGCAAAGGAGATCTGAAGGCTGGGTTAGCAGAAACTACCGCAGAGACTCCAGCAGCTCTGAAGGTCATGGATATGGATTCCTCTCTCCTTTTGGGCCCATGGGAAGCTACATCTCCCGCCCTCTTGTGGATGTCACTTCTAGACTAAGGCAAAAGTCTTTAAGACCCTGCTGGTCGGCCTGTTTTCTTGCCTCCACATCCCACCAGGCTGCATGTTCCCAAGTGTGCAGCTACAAGGGAGAATTATCTCCCATGGCTTATGTTCCTGAGTGATTTTGTGAAATATGTCTATATTCTCCAAAATTCTATACATTTTGTCTATATGTCTATATGACTCCTTCTAGTCAACATTCAGTGACTACCTTTCACAGAAGATGATAGATGATGATAGGTAGATAGATGATAGATAGATAGATGATAGATAGATGATAGATGATAGATTAGATAGATAGATGATAGATAGTAAATAGATAGATGATAGATGATAGATAGAAGATGGATGATAGATGATAGGTAGATAGTAAATGGATAGATGATGATGATAGATAAATAGATAGATGATAGATGATAGATAGATAGATAGATAGATAGATGATAGATAGATAGATGATAGAGGCTTCCTGTTTGCCACAGAAGCACAACACAATCTATCTTTACTGCTAAAACAAAATATGATTAACACGCTACTTTTCAATTTATTAAATCCTATCCCTCATAATAGAATTATTTTCCCTAAAATAAAGGAAGAGTCTTTGAGAGATAAGAAAACTTGCAAACAGGGGCTCCCGAGTAGCTCAGTCACTTTAGGGTCTGACTCTTGGTTTTGGCTCAGGTCATGATCTCAGGGTCCTTGGATCCAGCCCTGTGTGGAGCTCCCTGCTAAGCCAGGAGTCTCCTTCTCCCTCTTCTTCTTCTCCTCCTCTGCTCGTTCTCTCTCTCTCTCTCTCTCTCTCTCTCTCTTTCTCTCTCTCAAATAAATAAAATATTAAAAAAAGAAAACTTGCAAAATTGAGAAGTAATCATGGGAAAACATGAAGATACACAATATCACTGATTCCCATTGCAACCTATGAAGTAGGCTTTCTCTTAGTTCCCTTATTTAATAGAAGAGGAAACTGATGTATAATAACGTTGGGAGGGATTTACTGATGTCATTTGCTTGGTTAATAAAGGATGAAGTCATAATTCAAACCCAGAGCCCATTTTTTTTCTTATTTTACACAGTGCATCACAGATGGAAGTTCTATAGAAGAAAAATCCTCTGAGTGGAGTTTTCTTACTTCTAAATATGTTTTTTTTTTATTCATAGAAGTGTATCTCTCTAAATTTTTAAATCTTTAAGTAGTTTAGAGTTTAAAATCTTTGACCTTTAAATAACATCAGTATTTTCTATGTATATGATATACATATATACATACATGTACTGTCCTTTTTTTAAAAGTTTATTTAAATTCCAGTATAGTTATCATCCAGTGTACTAGTAGTTTCAGATTTACAATATAGTGATTTAACTCTTCAATACAACACCCAGAAATTCTCTCCTTCATCCCCATCACCTATTTCACCCTGATCACCTCCTGTCTGGCGACCGTCAGTTTGTTCTCTGAAGTTGTGTCTGTTTCTTGGTTTGCCTCTCATTTTTCCCCCTATGATCATTTATTTTGTTTCTTCAATTCCACATACGAGTGAAATCATATGGGATTTGTCTTTCTCTGTTTGACTTATTTCACTCAGCATAACATTCTCTAGCTTCATCCACATTTAGAGCAGATGGCAAGATCTCATTCTTTTTGTGGCTGAATAATATTCCATTGTATCTATACAGCACATCTTTAGCTGCTCATCAGTCAGTGGACATTTGAGCTTTGTTCATAGTTCAACACTGTACTTTAAAGATCAAAATAAATGTAATTTTCTTTGGTTTGTTTATCATTTTAATTTTTAAAAAGTCAATATTAAAAATTCTCCATGATCCACATGTCAGATTGGACCATATCAAACTGCTGATATTAAGCTCCATTAACTGATTAGTCCACCAACCTGACAGGAAGAGCATGATTTTGGGTGAAAGAACCCCGAGTTTGAATTTGAGTTGTGCCATGTCTAGTCATGTGCTTTGGGGCAAATGTTTTCCAGTCATAAATCCTCGCCTCTTCATCTGTAGGAAAGCACACTACTACTTGTTTAAAAAGATCGCTGTTAGAACTCAAAATCATGTTTTTCCTGTTTTTTTTTTGTTTGTTTGTTTTTTGTTTTAGCAAATGAATTTACAGTGTGCCTGCTTTCATAGTAGGAAAGTAGAAACTGCTTGAATTGGGCTGTTTTCAGATTTGATTAACAGAGTGGGCTGTGTTTTAAAGTCCATTATTTGGCAGCACTCTTGGAATGTTAATTTCATGACTCATCATCTCAACTATATCAGGGTAAATTAGATAAAAAGCATCATCTGTCTTTAATAATTGGCACTCCATATTTTTTGCATATTTATTATTCCTATGTAAGTGTTAACGATTTTTCAATAGACATAATAATCTGTAGGTGAGGCATTCCTTCCTGCTCAAAAGAATATTCTTCATCAGTAGCCTCTAAGTGAATATCAGGAATCCTGTGGATGTTGAAGATGGTAAAGTGATTATATGAGGTTGTAAAAACTATCTTTCCATTTAAATTCATACAAAGTGAAAAGCACTGTTTATTATTCACCAAAACCCATGGTCATTTAAGAAATATATTGAAAAAGATAAAAATAAAAAATATACTGTATACTGAGATTTTAAGTTGATGTTCAAATGGAAGCATTGATATTTTTTAGAAAGCAAACAAAACCGCTTTTGGAATTTGGACACATGAGAGGTTCCAACCCTGGGCACAAATTACGAGACCTTGAGCAATTCATTTATTTTTTCTTATAAACTCACAAAGTAAAACCAAGTGTTAATAATTCTATTGCTCCCTCACAGAGAGATGCATAGCACATCTCAGTGTTTTCCCAATTGTGTTATTAATACAAAAATGCATTTTCCTGTACTAAATGCAAGGGATTAAAAATTTGTCTTTTCAGGAGTGGTATGAGCAGCTTCTTATTTTCTTATTTAATACCCAAATCTAAAATATAAGTTTTATTTTCAGAGAACACTTTTGGCTGGTTTGGTTTCATAATTTAAGATAGAGAATAATGAACTTTAATGGATATATTCTTTCTTTCTTTTTTTTTTTTTTTTTTTTTCTAAACCTTGAGCGTACTTGTAGTTTGGAAAGTCTCTCTTTTTTTTTATAGGTATTGTCAAGAAATTAAAAAAATAAATCTCAGCTACGCTGTGGTATTTTTTAAGAATGTAAGAAGAAATGGTGATTGATTTTCATTTTCTATATTTTAGGAGGTGATTATGACAAGAAAATGTTTCTGAACAATGAGGATAAAAGGATTGAGAAAAAGAAAGTGCTTATTTATGTTAAGGTTGATAGAAGAATTACCTTCCTGTTAAGTACTTGTTCATCGCTCTCATTATTGTTCACACATTGAACTTTTATTTCTAGGATAAAATTTAATGGAAGTTGCTTTAAAAAATAATTTCCACTCTCCACCTTTTTCTGTTATTCTAATCCAAATCCTTTTTGTGAGCCATAGATATGGAATTCTCACGTTCTGATGGCTGCTTTTTGTGTTGAGGAGATTATATTTGAATACTAAATTTTATCTGAGCTCTGAGCTAACAATACATATAAAAATAGCACATTGGAATAGTTCTGAATTTAGAAAAGAGCATATAATTGTGCTTCCATTTTCTTCTGATATTATTCAAATTGCTGTATTAAATAGACAAAGCAATAAATTTTTAGTTCTACTCTTACACTTCGGCAAACCTAAGGAATTAAATACAGGGAATTATGGTGACACATACTGAAAACCAGACTTACAGAATCCATTCAGTCCTTGAAACACGCTTCTGGCAAGCCCAAGCATGACTTTTTACGGCTTTTTAATACTTCAGAACATCAGTTTACAAGTCTCAGATCAAACCAGGTCCAAGATCTCCATAGCAAAAAAGCATGCATGCATGAATAATGAGGAGCTTAGTCTTCTGGTATTTTCTACCATCAGTGGTGATTCTGGGGTGTGAAGCAGCCAAAATATATTTAAGTATAAATCAAGAATTGTAAACCCAATTTTCCAGTAAATTTCTTTTTTGCAAAATACCCATTTATTTATTGCAACTGCATTCCAAATCAGTCTCTTTCCATCTTTTATGATGTAATTCTCAATTACACCATGCAATTTGTGAGGCAACAGAAGAAACAAGCAAACTAACAAAATTACCTGGAACCTATCCTACTGCTACTAGAAACAAGGAGCTCTGAAATGCAGAGGAATTCTAAATAAACCATAAAAGGTTTCCCAACGGCCATTAATACATAGCATAGAAGTAAGCCTAGAGTATTTCCTCAAGAACGTGAATTCTGAAAGTGAGGGAGCCCACATTTTCTACAAACACGTAATTGCCTTAATATTCTAAATTGCTAATACTCTCATTGGAACTCAGAGTTAATGGCACTTCCCCTAGGAAGCTTCCTGCCCCCTTGGCTAGATTAGTACCTCACTCCTCTCCCCACACCATAGCATAGCACTTTGCATTTATCATTCAAAGTAATGATCTGAATTATAAATGTATGATGCCTTTGTTGTCTGCATATTGTTCTTGCTCAGTGAGGGAAGGGACCACACTAAGTGTTGGTCACCACATTTTTATGACCCTGAGCCCCATGCCAGACACGTAGTCTGGACAGACTGTCAAAATGAGTCATGAGAATAGCTGGTAAGATTTTTTTTTTTTCTGAAGGTAAATTTTCATCTTTTAATTTGAATATTTATTATACCTGGTTATATGGCTACCAATTATTTGTTGAATTCTGGAGCAACTTTAACCTGCTATTGTTGTTTTTTTTTTTTTCTTCTCTGAGTTGACTTCTGCTATTTCTTTTGGATCATGTTTGTGGGTCTCATCCTGAGGAATTTCTGTTTTCCATTATGAGAGATACCATTTATAATCCCTTATATTTTCATCATTGATAAATGCTTTCCAAGGGCCGCACTCTGTAAGCGCATGTTGTCTCTCAATCCTTCTATACTCTTCAGGTAGGTATTTTATTTATTTTTTTAAGTTTTATTTATTTATTTTATTTTAGAGAGAGGGAGAGAGGCAAAGGGAGAGAGAATCTTAAGCAAGCTTTGTGCTGAGTGTAGAGCCCAATGTAGGGCTCAATCTCACAATCCTGAGATCATGACCAGAGCCGACCTCAAGCGTGGGGAGTGTAACTGACCCCAAGGCCCCTTGATTACCTCCATTTTAGTGACAAGGAACTTGATTCTCAGGATGCAGTAACTTGGACCTTTTAGCCACATAGATGCGACTGGACTCCTAAACTGTGTTCCGTCTCCTTATTGATTCTTGGAGTTACACTAGAAAGTTGGAAAAGTAAGCTCTTTGAAAGATTGAGTGGTAGCCATACTGCCCCCACCACACACATAAATGGAAATATGTTACAGTTAACCTTGGTTAATCACTTTTTTCCCTATGTACTCCTATCCTGGGTAGTTTGAACAGCTGCTCATCCCTTGTTACTCTCTGTAGATGAATTTAAAGGAGTATTCTCCCTCTTCCTCAATACATGTATTCTTTCCAAAGGATGTGGCTACTTCTTGGGGACCGAAGAAGGCATCTCAACTACAGAGATATGGCACCCAGCAAGGATCTCTACATCAGTTCTTCACAAGGGCAGATAACAGTAGGAGGCACTTTCCCATCCACAACCCTCACAGAGTCATTATTCAGGAAACAAAGTCAAAGATCCAAGAGGGCGTGATAGATTGACCCCAAATTTGTCAATTTGTTGTGTTGAGAGTCAAAATCTGCTGAAGAGCAGGACTAAAAGCCACGTACCAAGCGCCTGGTAAAATCTTGTGGTTTTATTTATGGAGAAAATAAAGAGCATCCCTTTTAAGTATCTGTGCAGGTCAGTGGACTTATCCTACATGAAATTGCTTTAACTTCTGAGATGGCTAATTTTTTGTGTCAACTTGACTGGGCCGTTGGAGTCCCAGATTAGGTATTATTTCTGGGTAAGTCTGAGAAGGTGTTTCTGAAAGACATTAGCATTTGAGTCCAAGGACTCAATATAGTAGATTGCCAGCCCCTGATGTAGGTGGGCCTCATCCAATCTGCCCTGATGTAGGTGGGCCAATCCATGGAGGGCCCGACTAGAACAGCAGAGTAAGGAAGGGTTTACCTCTTCCCGCCTGCCTGCTGAGCTGAGACATCTCAGTTCAGCTCAATTTGTCCTGCTCTGGGACTGGTATTTATAGCATTGGCTCTCTGGGTTCTCAGGTCTTCAGATTCAGATTGGAATTACACCAATCACTTTCTTGGGTGTCCAATATGCAGACTCAGATTGTAGGACTTCTCAGCCCTACAATCTTATCTTATGAGCCAATTTCTCACAATAAAGCTTTCTCCCTCTTCCTCAATACATGTATTCTTTCCAAAGGATGTGGCTACTTTACTACTGAGCATTTGCAATGTCTGTACACATAAAATATAAGGGTGATTAATTCATCCACCATGTGCTACGCACTACACTGGTAGCTGGACTACAGTGATGAATTCAATCTAGCCTGAGCCCTAATCCCAGGAAAGAAAGCTTATAGTCCCAGGAAAGAAAGATATGGGCGGGATGCCTGGGTGGCTCAGTGGTTGAGTGTCTGCCTTCAGCCTAGGGTGTGAACCTGGGGTCACGGGATCGAGTCCTGCATCAGGCTCCCTGCATAGAGCCTGTTTCTCTCTCTGCCTATGTCTCTGCCTCTCTCTCTATGTCTCTCATGAATAAATAAATACAATATTTAAAAAAAAAGAAAGATATGGGCAATCACAGTGCCAGGATAAAGGAGGCAATAGCAAGAGGAGTATATAAGGTGCTAAAAGAGGAGGGAAGAGGAACTCCTAATATTTTCTTGGGAGAACAAAACCCTCAGAAGACTTCCTGGGAGAGGGAGTCAGTGAAACAAAGTCTTGACAAATGAAGAGCACCTAGCCATGATAAGGAGGAGAGAGCAATCTAGGCTAAGAAATTCATGTGTGAGGGGCTATATGCCTATGGGCATGGCACAGTCAGTGACCTGCAGAAGGATCAGAAAGATAAAAGAGCAGTGTGAGTGAACACATGGAGAAATAAAGAAATAAAGAAGTTCAGCTTTTGAAGGACCTTGTATTCATGTGTGTAGAATTCACCTAAAAGTAAAGGCAATAATTGAAGAGATCAGAGCCAGAATGTAATAACCAGTCACATGCTTAGAAATGGCTCCAGGTAGTAGTTTGCACATTATCACTGGCTGCTTGGGAAGACTTTCCTTGGGGATGACCAGCAGCAGCAAAGCGCTGCACTGGTGCAGGCTCAGCCTTACAGGATACGGTGAACTGAGGACGAGGAAGCAGGGGTTCAGGTATAGACCCAGGAGTGAGTCAAAGGGTGGCCCACTGGAAGCTGTCAGAAGAGGAAGAAACTAAAAAAAAAAAAAAAAAAGAAGAGGAAGAAACTGCAGAGAACGAATTAGTGACTAACTGGTGACGGAGAACACTATCACTTCCTTAAAGTTGAATTTCAAATACACATGTAAATAAAACTAATCTTTTTCTCATCTTAGGATTTCATAATATCATCTTGTGCTTAATTTCATATAATATATTTCACCTACATCAACGTACTCAGAAATGTCTTATTCTCCTGTGACGTACGACTTCCATTATGCTGGCTCCTCCCCTGAGTCGTCCTCAAATTCTGGAAGGTCATCCTGCAACTTAAAGCAATCAGATAAACTAGTCTTTGAGAATGGATATTAAATTAGCATCTCGTGCATTGTGCTTATTATTTAGCTATTTGCACAAATTTTACTTCTTGTCCCAGTATTGAGGATCTGCTGGCAGTGAATTACTTGCACACCCTAACCTTTCTAGATTATCTTTCTTCTTTGGGTTTTCTCAGTTGTTACCTCATCCAAATCAGTATTCACCCGTCAAAAGAGAAAATGAATATCTGATTAATATCTGCTGCTTGATTAATATTGTTCTCATTTTTCATGTGTCTTGTTCAGCATTGATCAAGCAGGCAGTTGTTTAATACCTTCGTTTTATCGCATTCCCTTAATTTTCTTTGCCAATCAGCTCCCAAGTGCAGGATCTATTAATGCTTATTGTCAGTATTGCAATAAGTCTCTTGTGTTGAAAAAGGTTCCTCCACCAAAATAGATGTTCTTTGTTGAGATAAAATTGAAAAGTTTGAAGTTAAGCTATTAACGGAGCAACTTTAATGTTTGTTTTGACTTCCAAGAGGTGTTCAAAAATACGCTTTCCAAACTTATTGTATTGAGTTCCTTTCTCAGTGAGTTGGGAGTGGAGCTAGAGTTCCCTGGGATCCTTTAATAACTCTGTCCTACACGCTGTGTCTGCCTCCACCCGTCATCTCCCTCCCAAAAACAAATCTACAATTCCTAGTTGTCTGCAGAGAAATGTCCACCCTATTCAGTAGACATCCACGATTTGGCACAACTGTCTCAGAGTTTTACACACCCCATCAGACGCTGTGTTGCGTGGCCATTGCGATCAATGTTCGAATACTCCATAGATGTTTACATAACCCTCCAGGACATTTCCTCTCTCTGGAATGCCTTCTGCCCTTACCCGCAGAGAAACTCATACTAAGCCTTTGATTCATGTCACAAATAATCCTTTCCTCTATAAATCTAAGGTTTTCCTTTCCTTATAAAGACAATCCAAAGTTTTGTTGTTATTGTTGTTGGTTTTTTGTCTTGTTTTTTTTTTTTTTTTTAATTGTACACTACAGTGCCCTTAAATGTCCCTGGCTGCCTCTCTAACCACATTTCCTAGAAATGCACTTTCACCTTCACTTTTATTTCCTTTGTCTAAAATATTTTTCACTGCTTTGCTTCCATCATACACTCTTTCACTGCATCTAGTCTCACTTTAAACCCCCCTCTTCTGAGAAGCCTTCCTTGACTACCCTTGACCACTCTATTGGAATAGCATCTTCTTTCAATACTTCTTCCCTAAACGTTTCCTTTATCTTTATTCCTGATTACCACCATGTTTAATTTGTGGGTGTTTGTCTCTCCCACAGAATGTAAGCCCTGCCATGACAGGGACCTGGACTCATGTTCACTTTGGTTATCTGTGATTGCTCTACTAACAGAAGAGTTTTTAGCTTACTAAATATATTTTGAAATGAAAGAATAAATAAATGATTTAAGAAACCACAAATTAGAAAAAGTAGATACCACTCTATTTTCCCCTTACTGTGGTCCACTAGAATATAGAGATCTACTCCTAGGGACAAAAATAGAGATGGATACATACAACAGAATTGTAGTGGACACTGGAAGACTTCCTTGCTACTTGGCATCTATTAAAATATTTTTTCTAGCAACAGCAACTCAATTCCGTTTTTGTATTTCTTCCCACCGTGCTCATGATAGTAGGACTATCAATCAAGTCGGCCTGCCCCACACAAGCCAAGACGTGGGCATCTGAACCAAATCATACCGATTGGATTCCTCTCCCAAGGGGCTTTTAATCTCAAATGGAGTAACATCTTAAAGGAAAAAAAAAGAAATAGTTTGACCTGTTTCTTCCGAGTGAAGGGAATCCGTGAAATTGTCTGGGTTCCTGACTGATTTTTCAGCTGTAATGGAAATCTGTGAATTTACTGTGCTATAATTGCTTTTTTTTTTTTTTTTTGCTAATATAACTCAAGATAGTTTTTGTTGCTTGTAAACAAACAACCCTTCTCATTTTTTCTATCATATGATTATTGTGTATGTCTGTGTGATACATTGGGAACTTCAGATGTGATAAGTGCTATCTTTATTCTTGAAAATATTCCATTTCTTTCTACTCATTGAGGCATATAATAGGCTCTTAATAACTTTGTGAACAAAGTTTGTCAAATAAATGCCCAGTCACATATTCATCATTTATTTACATTTATGATAAAAAGAAAGATATTCCAGAGGGGACCTTTAGATAGCTTTGGTAGAAATGACAAACATCAAGGGAAAAGATTTAAAAACAAATTAATCATCACTTATTGAGAAAGTGATAATGTGCTTACGATATTTTAAAATGGATGAGAGCTAGGTTGTATTTTGAATTTTCAATCCTAGTAAATATCACATTTCCTTTCTTTTTTTTTAATTTTCTTTTATTTATTTATGGTAGTCACAGAGAGAGAGAGAGAGAGGCAGAGACATAGGCAGAAGGAGAAGCAGGCTCCATGCACCGGGAGCCCGACGTGAGATTCGATCCCGGGTCTCCAGGATCGCGCCCTGGGCCAAAGGCAGGCGCTAAACCGCTGCGCCACCCAGGGATCCCTAAAATCAGTTTTTAAAGCATCAATAGTTTAGATGTCAAGTATATGGAAAGTTTGTGTGTTCTTCAGAACATGAAAGAAATCACTGAATTCTATACTGCATTAACTTTGCTCCCACTTAGGTGGTTCAGACTCCATGACTTTATAATGGAATTAATATGGGTGTTGGTTTGTATTTTATTTGGTATGTGGTTCAAGAAGTTATGCAGCACCAAAAGTATACAACATGAGAAATGGGATTGTTTAAAATACTGTGCAATTCAGATAAAATAAGTTCTGTCCTTCTATAATCTCAAAACATAATCATCATTGCATATAAATCCCATCAATCCAAGTGATGGTCATGAACCTCAACGTGACATTGGAAAAGTGAGTGTATCGTCCTTGAGAACAGACAATCAGTTGCTGTTTTGCCTTCCAAACATATTCTCAAACTCTTCAGATGGTTTGGGCCATTTTCATAAAAATATAAGCCAATCATAGAAGAATGACACCTGAAAATTCTTCTTTAGCTGAACGCTTCATTTTTAGATTGAACTATTAGTAGATTTATTGCGCATAGATTTATTGCACTAGTTTGATTATATGTTCTCTGGGATGTATTTAATAATGTGTTATCAACAATTGTGAAAATTTGATGATAAATAGCCATCCTTTTGGGTAAGTACCGTGTTTATATCTCTAATACACACAACCAGTTTTCCTTTTGAAAAATCTACCACCGACTTACACTCACATTTAACATTTGTCAGACCAACCATCTTACCTTCCATCCGTGTCTGATACGCACTCCTTAGCCAATGAGACAAATGCTCCCTGAGATTAGTCCTTGGAACTTTGAAATCTGGTGCTCGTATTTAAATCATACTATTCCCTAATCGTCTGTGTTCAGTAAAACTTTTATTGCATGTATTGTTGCCTCAAAATCTCTCTCATGGTATCTATTCTTTTTCTTTTCTAGAAGCCCACATTTTTTAGCACACTCAGCTACTCTCTCAGATTCCAGTCTTTTCTACTTTGTATTCTTTACATTTACCACCATCAGATTATTGCTAGACATTTCTCACCAGCTTGTCTTCTGCTCAAAATGAAATAACCCAGAGTCGATTTTAGTCGAATTCACTTTGCTTCTCATATTGTGAGAGGCAAACTTTAAGTGCAGTGGCTCCCGAGTCTCCTTTCCTTCCCCAAGAAGCCCTGACCCCAGAAGATAGAACTTTGCAGGTCCTGGCAGCACCTGAGCCATCTCACCCACCCCTCTGCATGCTGTCCCTTCTAGTGTGGAGTGTGTGCGGTCACGTATTTCTTCCCTCCCAGACCCAGCCCAAACCCAACCAGCTCATTCCATTCCACTGCTTCAACAACCTCAGCAATAATTTAATCAAATCATGGGAAAACATTCTTTTTTTTTTTTTTTTTGACACAACTCAAAAGTTCTTAAGATGGCTTGAATTATCTAAGTGAACTTGAGTAAGAATATCAGTAACTCAGCGGTACATTTGCAATCTTTTTGGTATACCTTTCTATTTTCATGACCAAAATTGCTCTGATGAAATAGACATTTCTTATGTAGTGATTTGGGTTTTTTTTATTTTTTAATAATGCATTTATAATTTTCCCAGCAGTTTTGGGATTCCTATGTTTGTTTAACAGCTACTATGTGACAAACAGTACACTACCTGTTTTACAGAAAAAGAACTTTCTGATTCTTAAATGAACAGCAAGTCTCAGTGCTGATAATCACTGGAGATTATGGCATGAGTCATATTTTCAGACAAAAGAAGAAAAGAGAAGCAAGTATTTCTGTTTAACTTCCAAAGAGTTTTATCCTTGTTTAAAGACTGCACACATTTTGAAGTTTGAAATTTTCACACAGAATTTACACAAATGTTGAAAATTTACCCAACCAATATGGGATAACAAAATTGGTCTGAAATGGTTATCATTCACAGATTTCTGTTTTTAGATCAGTGGTTTACGTAGTAAACCAAACATAAGGAAAAACTGAAAAAGTCTTACAAACTTTAAACTCTGATTATTCTTATGTTCTCTACTTTTTAAATATACATGCTTTCTATCTTTATTTCTTTACCTTAGATTGCTAACCAGACAGCTTATTATTTTCATGAATAAATTAGCACATAATTTATATAGTTTTGACCCCTCCCCTCAGAAAACCATAATTAGATTTTTCATCAATTACAGCCTTGTGTATGAGATTTTATAAGGTTTTAGTTGTCTTCATTCATTTGCTTACACAACACAGAGGGCAACTTGTGTTCCATGTTGTTCTAGCCCATAAAATTTTAAATGAGAGTCTTCATCCATCATATTAATAGTCCAATTAAGAGTGCACAGCATGCTGTGTTTCTACCTGATTTACCTCCCCCAGCAAACAAGTAGACAATATTTCTGGTTAGATTCATGGTATTAAGATTATCGGGGAAACTAAGATTTAATAATGCCAAATGTAATGTTTTCGAGCAGCAAAGTCCGCATACTATCATTCCTATCAACGCATCTCATGCAGGAGGAGCCCTGCAGGGAGATCATCTCAGCTGATGTGAAACCCATTCATTGTCCAGTACTAATTATAAACTATTAAAGATGTGACATTTTCCAGTGTGCCTAGACCTTTCATGAGGGTTGTGATAGCACCACTAAGTCAATTGATTAAAATACTATCATTTGTCTACATGACTCTCTTTCAATGTAAAATGTTTCACATTATTAGTCAATGGAGTCGTCTGCACAAAGCTAATGCTTAATCTCAGTAATGAGCAACATTAATCAAAGTCTAACAGGACTAATCAGGCTTCAGACAATGCAACCATTTAGAAAAGTTTGCTAATGAGTGTTTTAAGTGGAAGTGAGTGATTTTATTCTTAGGTAAAATATCACTATTCATGAGCATCCACTGGAAACATTAAGCCCTAGTAGAAAGGCCACTGCTGTAGCCTTCCATAATTACCTGTAAAAACTTCCTCGACAATGGTCAGGAATTGAATATAATTGCATAATATGCAATTTCAGTGCCCAGCAGCTTTCTAGACCATGTATCACTTGTCAAACTTCATCTTAGGTTAGCATAATGTTTTTCTCTAGCTACTCAAGAAGGTCAGGTCCATTCTGCATTCATTTTCTGAGTTTAGCACTGAACAAACAAAAGGAAATGACAAGTTCCAAATAAATTAAACAAACTGACTAAAGTGACAGGAGAATAAGACACAATAAGAGGCAGGGAATGACTGCATCCAAGCCTACCCTTGTTCGTTATTTATTTACTCCTCTTTTCCCCTTATCACTCTAATAGTTTGAACAGAAGCTCTACTCCAAAGGTGTCCCTGGACAGTTCTAAATATCCCTGGAATCCATGAATGTTACCTTACAGAGCAAAAGTGATTAAATTAAGGGTCTTGAGATGGGAAATTCCCCCAAAGACTCCAGAGGAATGCAGCTCTGCAGACACCTTGAGTTGAGTCCAGTGAGGACCATTTCAGACTTCTGACCTCTGGAACCATAAGATTGTAAATCTGTGTTGTTTAAAGCCACTGAATATATGGCAATTTGTTACAGTAGCAATAAGAAGCTAAAAATACCACTCACATTGCATCTACAACAAATTCCTGTATGTTATCCATCTAAATGTTTTCCGTTTGCACCCCCTAAAATTCTCGGTTAGAACAGCACCATGAAAAAAAGAAAAGAATAAAGAAAGAAAGAAAGGAAAAAAAAAGAACAGCACCATGATCTTCCTCAATTACCTTGTTTATTTTTTAAATTTTAAAGAAGATTTATTTATTTATTTTTAGAGAGAAAGTGCACACACATGTGCAAATGTGGGCAGAGATAGAGGGAGAAAGAGAATCCTCAAGGAGATTGCCTACTGAGTGTGGGGCACAGTGGGGGACTCCATCTCGGGACTCTGAGATCATGACCAAAATCAGCAGTTGAACACTTAACTGACTTAACTGACTGAGCTACTTAAGGCACCATTTTCTTTCCTCAATCACCTTCTTTAAAAGAATATTGGGTGAACATCTTGGGGTATTTGGCATTTTGCCATGTTCACAGAGCTTGCTGGTGTGAGCATTCAGGCCTTGGAAGAAAAGAGAGGTTTATTCTTGTTGAAGTGGTCAGACTTGCATTAAGGTGATAACTTTTACTATTCTCCTCTGTTTTCAACTTTACCACAGACATTGAGAGAGCAACAACAAAAAAATACTTTTCTTAGATAAAAAGGGATAAATGCCCCAACTAGGTATTCCTGTACTCCCACATTCTGCTCCTAGCTGCATGGTTCACTGTGTGTCATAAACATGCTAAAAACACTCCAAAAACTAGAAATTAACATGATCTGATAAAGGAGTTTTAGATTCATTTCTTTCTCTGTGAAATTGAGTCTATTTTGATATATAGTGAATTCAGTTCAGAAAGTGATGTGTTGTTTTTTGTTTGTTGATTTTTAAAGTATGTTTGAAACTGTAGTGAAACAGAGAATCCAAGAACCACGATAACAAAACCACAGCCACACTGGGCACGCTTCTAAAGCCATGCCCAGAGCTGTTCTCCTCTCCCTTGCATTGCCTCTCTGCCAGTGTCTCTGCTAATCACACACTACAAAAGTTTAAGATCTTGAAAGTGCCTGATTTACACTTGCTCAGTCAGAGACCTGTCAAGGGTGGATATGAGTTCAATAGCTGATAATTTTTTTCTCTTAAAATCAATGGCTGTTCTTCTTCAGCCTGGAGGAATTGATTAGGTATCACTGATGTCCCAGCTCAAATTCTGATTAGATCATTATCTTAGTGAATAAAAGGATCTGCCCACTAAAGCCACTGAAGTACATGATCAGAGTCCTCTAGTCACATTGTGACCTCACTCGCTCTCCATGGATTTTTTTCCTGTCCTAACATAAGGACCATTTTTACTCCAACGACCTTGATTAGAAAGGTTTTCCTAGGGTTTCACTTGAATGAAAGCAATGATTCAAAATGCTGAGTTACTCATTAATGCATCAGGTCACCAGGGGTTCCTGGTTCTCTACCTTCTGGGTTTATGCCTGGAATGGACTTCAGAAACTCCTGGAAGTCCTGCAGGCTCCTGTCCCAAGTTTTAGTTAACAATTTTTGAGCAAGTTTCTAGTGTGAAGGCTACTTATCCAGAGTATGAGGACTGGTCATGGTCAAGATGATGCCTAATACATCAATCAAAATTTTAAAGTGACCCAATGAACAGAATCTGTTTGGCTGACAAGAGAACAGACATGAACAATGAAGACAATAGAATTTTTAGTTGTTTTGGGGTGTCTGGGTGGCTCAGTGAGTTAAATGCCTGACTCTTGATTGCAGCTCAAGTCATGATCTCAGGGTCATGAGATTGAGACCCTCTTGGGCTCCAAGCCTGTTTGGGATTCTCTCTCTCTCTCTCTCTCTCTCTCTCTCTCCTCTTCCTCCTCATCCTCCTCTTCCTCCTCTTCCTCCTCCTCCTCTCCCACTGTCTCTCCCCATCTGTGTGCACACTTGCTCTCTCTCTGTCTCGATAAAAAAAAGAAAAAGAAAGAAAGAAAGAAGAAAGAAAGAAAGAAAGGAAAGAAAGAAAGAAAGAAAGAAAGAAAGAAAGAAAGAGAAAGAAAAAAGGAAAGAAAGAAAGAAAGAAGAAAGGAAAGGAAGAAAGAGAAGAAGAAAGAAAGAACAGAAAGAAAGAGAAGAAGAAAGAAAGAAAGAAGAAAGAGAAAGAAAGAAAGGAAAGAAGAAAGAAAGAAAGAAACAAGAAGAAAGAAAGAAAAAAGAAAGAAAGAAAGAAAGAAAGAAAGAAAGAAAGAAAGAAAGAAAGAAAGGCAGGCAACATTCTGGAAAAAAACAAAGAATTCTTAGTTGTTCTGAGCCACTGATATTTGGTGTTTGTTTGTTACTACAGTATAATCTACCCTGTTCTGATTGATACATATACCTATAAAATGACATACACACAAAAGTGAGAAAGTAAGAGCAAGAGTGAGTATGAAGAGTATATTTAGTGAGATAAGAAAGGGATTGGGTAAGCAGCAAATAGTCAAGAAACAGCAGAAGTATGAATCCCTGTTCATTCCTCCTTGTACTCCCCAGGATTACAGTACCCAGCCCCTTTATGTATAATGACCTATTAAAACAACAAAATATCCTGAGGAGACCCAAATGGTGGCAGATGTGCTTTTCACCTTCATTTACTGAGAAAATAAATGATGAAAAAATCCTAATACGCCCATCACCCAGTTACCCAAACTGGGTGACAGACATCACAGAGGGCACATGATGTGATGAGGACTAGGTGTTATACTATATGTTAGCAAAATGAATTTAAATATAGAAAAAAAAAAGAAAAAAACCCTAATATGAATTTAGACATGCATCACAAAGTTTTAATTCAAAATGGCTTATAATTGAACTTTCAATTCAGTTTTGGACGTTAGAAAAATGCAAATCCGTATGTGTAAGAGACATTATTCAGTCTTGTGGGCAGTGCTTGATGTGTTTATATTTTAACAACCACTGGCTACATTCCATTGTCTGCTAGCAGTATCTGCCCTTTGCTGCTCCGATACGAAGACCACACAGCTTAGTGAATACTCTCCTACGCAGCATGGTGTAACTCGCTTCTCAAACTTCTGTTCTCAGTGTGTTCCCCTGGCCTAATCAGTGTTCAATATCTAACTAGTTCCTCAACTGTCAGTATTTTGGCTATTTCCTATTTCCACTGGGGCATGCCTTTATTTGAAAACTTCTAAGCTAACTTTCTGTTTTCTTTATTTTCAGCATTAAGAGCGGAACCTCATGATCTCCTCTATGATTCTTTATCAGTTTGTTTGTCTTGCAGTGAGCAGGATAAAATAAAGACACCACTTACTGATGTTAACTTACAACTGTTAACTGACAACTGACGCCAAATCCCCCTCTCTGACATTATCTCATTTGACATATATTTTTTGAACCCCCTTCATGCTAATACTGGAAAGAGTTGGAATTAGGAGCTGGGCTTCAATTTCCACTGGCCAAAAATCTTGGTTTCCCCAAATGGGACAGACTGACAGTCACCAAAGTCAAGACCCAGACTACAGAAATAAGAATGGTGTTTATTGATTTGCCTTTAGAAATGTAGCTATCAGAACCCAAGATGCTCAAATCTATTATTCAGCATGAACTTCCCCTACATATAATCAGGATGGTGATTGTTGAGCCAGATATAAATAGATGAGGTATAAGCTGTACGATCTTAAAGACTTACATTACCAAATCCATTATTCAGGGAACCGACATTTCTGAACCACTAAGAGTGGCCAAGAAGAACTCCTTAACACCCTGTCCTTCTAGTCTCCACAGCTCTCCTTTTCTAGGAACACAGCCTTCATCAAGTGTAGCTGCAAGATAGAATAAGGAAAAGGATCCGTCTGAGCACAGGCCTTCACCTCATCTCTGTTTTTCTTATTCTTCATTTAGCCTAGAGGATGCTTTTTCATGTATTAGTAATAGCACCATCACCACCACCACATCACCATCGTCATCATCATCACCATCACCATGACACCACCACCACAAATGCATGTGGAAAGTGTTGATGGTATTTGTTTAAGTCTCAGAGTCTTAGACAACTTGTTCTATTTATGTATTTTGCCGGGGGCAAATTTTGCCATCCCTTTTTTCTCTCTGAAATATAAATGTCCTGGGAAACTCTCTTTGTTCAGCTATGAATTCAACTTTGAATTTTTCAAAGCTGTAACATATACAGCATACATTATATTGCACACTGAAGTGCTTAAATAGAGATTTTTTTATCCCAACTTAAATCAATAAGAGAATGGTGTCATCAAAATAGTGAATTGGGAGTTTCCTATAATCTTTGTCCCCAAGGACACTGATTTTGACAAGCGTGCATTTATGGGAGTAAAGGAGTTCAGTGAAGAAATTCCAGCATCCTGCTAGAGAAAAGAAAAAAAAAATTGAAGTTTGGATATACTGAAATGAGTAAGAGGACCAATTGCACTTTATCTGCATCACCCCTTCTCCCAAGGCAACACAACTAAGTGTAAAATGAAAAATTCTCAAATTAGGATTGCTTCCACAGAAGAAAGCAAGAGGAAGTGAGTGAGCACCCAGCTTTCCCCAGTATATGGATGATGCAAAAAAGATCCACTTCACTCTCACCCTGTATAGAAATGTGAGATGAGCTGCACGACTGAGGGGTGAAGAGCAGCTGGGAGAACAGCAGCCAGGACTCTCAGAAGGCATCAAAGGGACAGAGATCCTAGTAACTTCTTAGTGGACTCCATCAGGAAGCTTGCCCATGAGCCACTAGGGCCTCCTCCCTATATATCTCCACACCCAACAACTGGCCCACAAGCAGCCTCAATAATCTACATGCTTTATGAATGTGCACACTCTGCCCAGAGTGTCCAGTTCCCTGTATTGGCTCCAGGGGGTAGTGAGAGTGAACCTTTGCAGATGGCTAGTGAGCATGTGCAAAAATGTGGCTCAATATTGTAGGGCTGGGAGAAAGGATGTAAGCCTGAGAATTTGGAATGACCGTAGCAAAAGCAAGCAGAAAGCTGGCAGCACTTGGCCTGGCTTTCAGGATTGAGTGAAGGCACACAATCATTAGAAATCATCCCTCAAAGATAACATGAAGGCTTGGGGGGGGGAGGGGGCGGTGGCACCTGGGTGGTTCAGTGGTTGGACATCGGGCCTTGGCTCAGGTTGTGATCCTGGATACTGGGATTGAGTCCCGCATCGGGCTCCCCTTGGAGCCTGCTTCTCTTTCTGCATATGTCTCTGCCTCTCTCTCTGCATATTTCATAAATGAATAAATAAAATCTTAAAAATATATATGAAGTATGGGGTAGGCATATGCATAGAAAAGTTCTGAGAAGGGCGCATGGATGGCTCATTCAGTTAAACATCCAACTCTTGATTTCACCTCAGGTCATGATCTCAAGGTTATGAGATGGAACCCCGCCTGGGGCTCCAAACTCAGCGAGAAGTCTGCTTCAGAATCTCCCTCTCCCTCTACCCCTCCCCCTGCTCTTTCTCATTGGTTCTCCTAAATTTTTGACCCAAAGCAATCTTTTCCAAGACATGTTATAATAAAACTGTCCAGAAATCAAAAACAAAGAAACAATTTTAAAAGCAGCAAGAGAAGACAATACCCTCACATGCCATCAGTGGTTTCTGTGCAGAAACCTTCTATGTCAGGAGATAATGAAATACTGCACTCGAAGTGCTGAAAGACAAACTGGAACCTAGGATACTCTATCCTGCAAAGGTGTCTATCAGAAATGAAGATGAGATAAAGACTTTCCCTGACACTTAGACTCTGAGGAATTTCATCAACACCAGGCCTGCCTTGCAAGAAATGTGGGAATTTCTTCAAGCTGAAATAGAAGAATAGTAATTAGGAACATCAAAATATAAAACACATCAATAAAGACAAATATATAGTGAAATTCAGAAAACATGATACTGTAATATGGTGGTGTGTTAACCACTTAATTCTAGTATAAAGGTTAAAGGACAAAAGTATTAAATATAACTATATCTACAACAGTAAGTTAATGGATACACAATATAAAAAGAGGTAAATTGTTATATTAAAGCATAAAATGTGAAGGGAAGAGTAAAGGGCAGAGTGTTTCTATGTGATCAAAGTGAGGTTATAATCACCTTAAAGTAGACTATTATAGCTATAAAATATTTTATGTAAGCTTCACAGTAACCACAAAGTAAAAACCTACAGTAGATACACAAAAGATAAAAAGAATGGAATCAAAGCATATGCACCAAGAATACTGACTGTGGAGAGAATAGTCTTTTAAATAGTGTTGGCAAAACTAGATATTCACATGAAAAAGAGTGAAATTGGACCTCTCTCTTAAACCACTCACAAAAATAAAGTTGAAATGGGTTAAAGACATAAATGTAAGGTCTGGAACTATAAAACTTCTTGACGAAAACATAAGGGAAAAGCTCCTTGACATTGGCCTTAGCAACCGGTTTTTGGATTGGAAGCCAAGAGCACAAATAAACAAGTGGGACTGTACCAAAACAAAAAGCTTTTGCATGGCCAAAGAAAACATCAACGAAATGGAAAGGCAAACTATGGAATGGGAGAAATACATTTGCCAACCACACATTGATAAGGGGCTAATATCAAAAATATATGAGGAACTCATACACCTCAGTAGCAAATAACAAATAATCTGATTTTAAAATAGACAAAGGATCTGATTAGATATTTTTCCAAAGAAGGCATAAACATGGCCAACAGGGATGTGAAAAGTTGTTCCACATCACTCATCATCAGGGAAATGCAAGTATGCAAAAGAAACCCACCATGAAATACCACCTCCTATGTGTTAGAAAGGCTATTATCAGAACAAACACACAAAAAAAAGATGAGGAGTATTAGCAAAGACAAGGAGAAAAGGAGACCCTTGTGCTCCGCTGGTGGGAATGGGACCCTTGTGCTCCGCTGGTGGGAATGGGACCCGGTGCAGCCATAGTGGGAAGCAGCATGGAGCTTCCTCAGAAAGTTAAAAACAGAACGTCTGATCCAGCAATCCCATCTCGGATATATAGCAGAAGGAAACGGAGTTTTTCAAATGGGGATATCTATATTCCCAGGTCTATTGGAACATTCCTCACTATAGTCTCACAATTCCACAAGACTTGGAAATAGCCCAAGTTTCTACTGACTGATGAATAGGTTAAAAAAAAAAAAAGTATATATATATATATATATATATATATATATATGTGTGTGTATAATAAATTCTAGGTATTTAATATACAATATGGTGCCAGTAGTTAACAATATTGTAAATGCAAAAATTTGCTGAGATAGTAGACCTTAAAGTTCTTACCATACACACACACACACACACACAAAGGTTATTATGTATGTGAGGTGATGAATGTGTTCACTGACCTTACTGGGGTAATTCTTATATATATATATATATATATCACTCTCAAAACATTCAATATTCAGTATAAAATCTATTCATATATTTTGTATGTATAAAATAGATGCATTTTAGTAAATATTACATATATTATATAAATTTTATACTATATAAAATTATATAAGTTTTATATACTATATATTATTAAATATATATTATATATCCAAATATGTGAATATATATATAAAATCATCATGTATACTTTAAACTTATGCAATGATATGTATCAAATATATCTCATTAAACCTGGGATAAATTTTTTAATAATAAAATAATTTGGCCTAAAACATCCAAAATGTTAAATATGTAACCATTTGCTTAGTTTTAAATAGAATAGTGATTGAAAAATAAATATTAGGAAAAATAACTCAGTAATATGAGTACAAATGGCACCTTACATTTCTGAATGAATTTCGGTATGAAAATGAGAATTTCTTCAAAATATTTCCAAGGGAAGTAAGCAAAATTAAATGCCACCCAGGTTTTCTGTATTTATTTCCATATTTCCGTATTTGAAATCTTGCTGATTTCACTGCTGCTGTTTTCCTGCATTTTGTAAGTTTATATATATTATTTTAAGAGAGTGAATACTCCTCCATCCTGAATCAATGTGTTTCTCTTCTAACTTTTATTGATTGCATGAATAATATTCTAACAATAATAGAGGAAATAATATGAAAGAAATATAGCCACTAGATATATCAGCTGTTTTACTTTTTTCCACAAATGCATGCACTTTAGGCATAATAAAATTAATGACATAGCTTTTTTATGCTTTTTTTATTTCATATTATTATTTTTATTTTGATATTATACCAGACCCAGCTTCGTGTTAGCGTACAGTCCTTACAGTGCCTACAGCTCTGTGATATTTAAGGATCCCATAATATCATGTCATATTTATGTACCATGATTTACCTAATCCCTTATCATTCAACATGTGTTTTTGCTTTTATTTTCCAACACATAAATAATGCTGCAAAATCTATATGTGTGCTCTATATTTTCTGACTTTGAATGCTTCTTCGGGTAAATTTTCTAAGAAAAATGATTTGGAGATACAAATTGTAGGGTTTTTATATCTTACATTGCAAATACAATAATTCACACATTCCCCATGGATATTTTGGCTCTCTCTCTCTCTCTCTCTTTTTTTTTTTTTTTCACTACATATTTGCAACACTAGTAAATGTGGCTGCACCTTTCTTTCAAAAACACTTCTTACCTGTAACCGGGCTGGCCCTGGGGAATGGACTCCTCATTCAACTCTATTAACAGCTTCATGGGGAGGAGGAAATTTTCCCAGTGGCACGGTGAGAGAAGGAGGGTTTCTTCTTCAGATCTTAGTTTCCACTCCTAGAGATTGTGTTTTAAAACCTCCCTCTTGGAGAGACTATTCTGAGGAAAAACATTTTTCCTTGAGCCTGAGTTTCCAGAAGTGAGAAGAACATTGAGATTCAGAGAAATGAAGTATGGTATTGAATTACAAAGCTGTACCAGACTACGGGTAGCCAAGAGCTATTGAAAATTTTTCTACTGCTATGGTATGAATTTCTCCGTTAAGGTTGTGTTTTATACAATACATTTAATGAAATTGCGTAATTCTTTTCACAAGTGTCATGTGCGAAATGCACTAAATGTAAGACCTACCTTCTAACAATTCTTAAGTGTAAAATACAATAGTGCTAGTGATAGGCCCAACGTTATACAGTAGATATTTAGACTTTAATCACCTTGCATGATTGGAACTGTATACCTATTGGATAGCAACTCCCCTTCCCCTCACCCCCACTCATGACCCCTGACAACCACCATTCTACTGTCTGCTTCTATGAGCTTGACTACTTTTAATTCCTCACATAAGTGGAATCGTGCAGTATTTGTTCTCTATATGGCTTATTTCACTTAGCCTAATGTCCTCGAAGTTCACCCATGATGTGGCTTATGGTAGGATTTCCTTCCTTTTAATGATAAATAATATTCTGTTGTAAATAGAATATAAATAATTAGATATAATAGACATCCTATTGTAAATAGAACATAAATAATATAAGTTCTTCCACTAATGAGCATTTACATTATTTCTACATCTTGGCTATTCTGAATTAATGCTGCAATGAACATGCAGATATCTCTTTCAGATAGCGATTTCTTTTCCTTTGAATAAATACCTAGAAGTGATATTGATGAGTTATATGGTAGTTCTATTTTTCTTTGACTTTTTGAACAACTTCAAAAGGAAGTGAGTTGCCCAAATTACCTTCCAGTGTGGCTGCACCATTTTACATCCTCACCAATAGTGCATGCGGTTCTAATTTCTCCACATAGTTACTAACATTTGTTATCTTTGTGTTTTGGGGTAATAGGCCTCTTAAACGTTATGAAGTGACATATTGCTGTCACTTTTACTTGCATGTTTTTGATTACCAATGATGTTGAGTATCTTTTCATATAGCTGTTACGCATTTGTATATTTTCTTTGGAGAAAGCTATGGTAATTAAAACACAATGGTATTGGCATAAAGGTCTATAAAAATAGACCAATAACACAGAATAGAATACAGAGTAGAGAGCCGGGAAATAAACCCACATATATACAGTCAGCTGTCAGCTGACCTTTGACAGTGGTGCCAAGAACCAAAGAAATGATAGTCTCTTCAACAAATACGTTGAAAAAACTAAATATCCATATATCAAACTGGACCCTCATCTTAGACCATGCACAAAAAACCAGATCAAAGTAGTTTAAAGATTTAAACAAAAGCCCTGAAACTGTAAAGTTCTCAGATTCTTCTCAGCTAAGGAAATAATGAACAGAGTGAAAAGACAATTCACAGAATGAAAGAAATATTGGCAAACCATACATCCCATAAGAAGTTAATCTCCAAAATACATGAGGAACTTCTACAACTTAATATCAAATACATAAACAAAAAAAGAGATAAAGAATCCAATTTAAAAGTGCACAAAGGATTTACATGGTCATATAATTCTTTATAGTAGAGGAACTAACCTGTTTTTTTTTATTTGATATGAATGCTTTGATATTTTATTTCATTTTTTAATTTTAGTTCTATCATTTGGAAATCTACAGATGATCTATCTTCAGTTCTCAATGTGAAAGTTGACATTTGTAATCTCTTGTTAAAATTAACTTAAATCTTAGAAATGCCCACCATTCACATATTAAAGTGTTTATTTTCTTTAGCCGGATTGCAACTCATTTTCCTGATTAGCATAAACATTTCCTTTCACTTAGTTTATCACAATTACTTTATCATTAGTAAATCGAGAGAGAGAGAGAGAGAGAATGTTGTAATATTTCTATTACCATTTTGGCCCATTGTTCTTGTTCACCTATGTTATATTGATTAAATTAGTATTTTATATTGTGTTTTAAAACCTGATAGGGCTGATAGTACTTCCTGATTCACATACATCTGTATGTAGATGACCCTTGAACAACATGAGGGTGAAGGGGGCTGACCCTTGGCACAGTCACAAATCTGCACATAAATTCAATTCCTCCAAAACTTAACTACTAATAGTTCACTGCTGACTGGGAACCCTTACCAATAACATAAACAGTAGATTATCACATATTTTGTATTTTGTATGTTTTATGTGCTGTATCCTTGCAATAAAGCAAGCTGGAGAAAGGAACATGTGATTAAGAGATCATAAGAAAGAGGGGCGCCTGGGTAACTTAGTCAGTTAGGCGGCCGACTCTTTAGTTCAGCTCAGGTCATCATCTCAGAGTCTTGAGATTGAGCCTTACATCAGGCTCTGCATTAGGTGTGGAGACTACTTGAGACTCTCCCTCTCCCTCTGCCCTTCCCCCACTTGTGCTCTCTCTCTCTCTCTCTAAAATAAATAAATAAGATCTCAAAAAAAAAAAAAGAGAAATCATAAGAGAACTACTATGAATGAACTGTACTGCAGTTATTGGGAAAAGTATGCATATGAATGCACTTGGATAATTCAAACCCATATTGTTCAAGTTCAACTATATGCACATATACATAGAAGTATATATGTATACACCCATATATGTATACACATGTATATATACACACATGTTCTTTATTTTCCAATAAATGCATAATCAGTTGGTTACAAAGCACAACCTCCCGGGGTTCTTACATAAGCTATATATACATATGTGTATATGTATGTATGCATGTATGTATACACAGATGTATGCAGACACATATACACATACATGTATATGTACATAATTATTTTGTATTTATTACTATATTTTGACTTAATACTTTCAGTAACTTTGTATGTATCTTTATCTATTAAAATTCTCTTATATATAAATGACCAATGTAACCAAATGAAGCTTGTTTTTTTCTCTACAAATAATATACATATTCTCATTACATATATTTCTAAATACTATTGGTTTCTAATTATTTTAACATTGAATTCTCATCTTCTAACTTATGACCAGATGCATTAATGCCTCTGTATCTGGCCATCATATTCTTTATGCTATCTGACTGCTATTTTTCCTTAATGCCCAGTTACTAATTTTTGAAGGAAATACAGCAGAGTCACATCTGACTGAGAGTTAAGTTCTAAAAATCAGGGAATGGAGCAAAAAGAGCAGAGTCAAAATCAATCTCAAATGTCCTCTAACTAACACCTAAAGAAGAGGGTACCTGGTCTTGTGAACTATTTCTCAACCTTTCCAAGCACTAGTGAGCTGATCATCACTAAGCGAGGTTGCCCCTGCTGGGAGGGAGCAAGCAAGGCCAATAAAATAATAATTCTGAGCATAGAACACATATGTGCAATTATTTGCTTTATAAAGTTATTCAGGAGTTCATTTTGGAAATAGGCTTCATATTTTGTAAATATTTTATTTATTTATTCATTTGAGAGAGAAATAAAGAGAGTGTGCACATGCATGAGTAGGGGAGGGATAGACAGAGAGGGAATCTCAAGCAGACTCCACACTGAGCACAAAGCCAGTTCCACACCCCAAGATCGTAACCAAGGCCAAAATCAAGAGTTGGTTGCCCAACCAGCTAAGCCCCTCAGGCCCCTGGAAATAGGCTTTAACAACTCAATATGCTTCTATTTCTAATAGCATCAGGCTTCCTTTGTGCCAGGCATACAGGGATGCACTGCATCTAAGACCTGACGCCTTCATCATGAACATCCTATTTTATGACACTAACAGGTCATGTCCTGGTGCAGACATCTAGTCCATGGCAGAGCCAAAATTCGAACTCAATATTTCTGGCTGCAAAACCGCACTCTGCTAATTGCAAACAATCCTGCGCAGAGAAAGATGCAGACAATAAATTTAAAACTCTAAATATCTTCTGAAAAATGTTAATCCCACAACATGGATACATAATTTTATAATTTGCTGTCCGCATTAGACATTATTACCCCATGTAACATTTTGTTGCCTTCCAAATAATTAATATACTTGAAACAATGTCATAAATGTATTAATCACTTTATGTTTCCCAAATAATGTCAACTGCTCTAGCATTTCTTACCAACAATACAGTGACATTAGAATTTTAAAATCAGTATTTTGAAGAGTCTAAGTTGATGTCAGAAAAGTTAACAAAGAAATACAGTTATAGCTCTTCTCCCTCAAGCTACTTTTGTTCTCATTACAGGAGAAATGTTTTTCAGATGGAAGTTCACCCCAGAAAAAAATCTTTCCAGCCTAATGCAGTATTTTGCAATTACCTAAGTGAGATGTAGGCCCCAAATTAGGCAAAATTTAGTATGACTCAAATTTTCTGAGACTCATAGAGGTAGCCTTCTATATTACTTTGAACAGTATTCCACATAAAATGCAGCCATTTTCCTGCAATTACCTTAAACCACAAGACCAAATTTCCTTACTTAACCTGAGATTACAGATGTGGTGGAGAGAGTAGTCTCTTGATCAGAAAGACTTCAATTTGATTCTACAAGGGTTTTTATTCTTGTATTTTTTGTTTTCCATAGATGCACACATTCTGGAGCAACAGAGTGATTTTCATGAGCACTAGTTTCTGCATCTGTCAAATGAGTGTAATGCTGTGCATCCTACAAGGTTATTGGGAAGGTTAGATGCAGTTGATTCCTAAAAGCACCTAACACAGAACTTGGCACTTAAAAAGTTCAATTGGCAGATAATGCCTCTCCTTCATTTTGCCATTCTCTTTATGCTCTCCTCCTCCTCCTCCTCCTCCTCCTTCTTTTTCTTCTTCTTTTTCTTCTTCGTTTTCTTCTTCTTCTTCTTCTTCTTCTTCTTCTTCTTCTTCTTCTTCTTCTTTTCTTCATCTTCATCTGGTGGTCATCCTCCTCCTTTATTCCCATCCTTATCGTCACCATCTATTGTCACCATCATCATCACCATCAACACCATCATCATCATTCCTCCATATTAAGTACTTATTCTGTTCTACGCACCAAACTGAATATGTTGTAACCATATAATCACATTTATCCTCACAACACAAGACCCACCCTACATGAGGACATTGTGGTCAGAGGTAGTTAAATATTTCACTCAATTCCCATAGTTTGTGGATTTCTTCCCTTTAACCTCTTACTGTTGAAGTATTCCAGGGCTCTAGGATTGATACCTTCCCATTAAATTTCTCTATCATCTATCATGTCTCTTGAGTCTCATGGCTTTTGATGCCATCTGTATATCAATAACATATATGCATATGTGTATATATTCTATCTCAAATAATCCCCTAAAATTCAGAGACCCATGTTATCCCAAAATAAAGTATGCTAGTTTATGTCAGTCTCTGCTCATACTCTGAGTAAGTTTTCTCAGGTCAGAGCATAAGAACATTTGTCTTTTTTAGGCAAAGTTGTCTAAAAGACTCAAAAGTCATGAACCCTGCCACTTAACTCTCTAACCTTGTCATATACCTTCTTGCCATCACTAGATCTGCTCTCACCACGAGGGTCTCTTTGCTGTTACTTGAATACTGCAGGCGTTTTGCATTTGCTATTTAATCTCCTCTTTCCCTGAGTATTTGCATGATCCTCTTTCTCACTTTCTTTTAGTGTTTGCTTGAATGTTTCTTTCTCAGTGATGATTTTATGAACCACTCTATTTAAAATCCACAATATACGACCGTGCCAACATCCCCTGACCTCCTTCCTAGCCTTATTTTTAAGCACATATTACCTTTTCTAATATTTTCTAGGAGCTATTATTCATTTATGCATTTGTACTCATTCTCTCCCCTAATAGACTGTAGGACCATGAGGGAAGAGTTTTCAGTCAATTTTGTTCACTAGGGCAGCCTGGGTAGCTCAGTGGTTTAGCACCGCCTTCAGCCCAAGGTGTGATCCTGGAGACCTGGGATGAGTCCCATGTCAGATTCCCTGCATAGAGCCTGTTTCTCCCTCTGCCTGTGTCTCTGCCTCTGTGTGTGTGTGTGTCTCTTCTGAATAAATAAATAAAATCTTAAAAAAAAATGTGTTCACTAGTGGAACTAAAGAATCAAGAACAGTACATAATGACTAATAAACATTGTTTGAAATAAAAGGATGGGTATTTGTACTGAATAATAGATGAGGAGTTACTGTTGATATTGAAACATGGGGAAACCGTTCCAGAAGTCAGAAGACATAGCATGTCAGCAGATGCATGCTCTAATGAGTAAGCTGTGATGTTCATGTAAAACAATAGATGACTATGGATAGAAATTGGAAGTGGATTATCTAGATTACCATGCTGTTGCAATAGCCCTAATGAGAACATATACAGATTATATAAACATATAAGCATAGGTTCAAGAGGTACTGTGAAGGTACTATTAAACAACTTGGCAATGGGATAGAAATAAAATATAAAGAGAAGACACAATCATGCTATAATTTCAGATCATAGGAATTTTAGGTCAGTGTTGCTGTTAACAATACTAGGAAGTAACAGATTCATGAATCAATTAATCAAAGGAACTGTTGTAGACATGTAGAGCAAAGATAAATTCAAAGATGAATCAGGTGATTGCTCTACACAAGAGGGAATTTTGCCCTTAAGGGGACACATGGAAATGTCTGGAGATGTTTCTTGTCATCACCACTGGGGGCAACAGGAGAATGCTACAATGCCCCCACAACAAATATACATCCTACGGTGTACCACACATTATATGACCCAAAATGGCAATAGTACTGAGGTGGAGAAACCCTAGCATTGAACATGCTGATTTTGATGTATGTATTTTGCTATGTATGTACATAAAACCACTCAAAAGTCCCACTTAGAATTCAGAAGTTCTTTTTAGTAATATAGTTTAAAATTCTATCTTTAATATTATTTATTATTTAATATTAATTATTATTACTCTATAGTTTAATATTAAGTATTTCTGATGGTAGTTTGAAAATAATCAAAACCATCAAGAAAACACAGTTTGAATAAGAAGCCAAACACAGAACTTTGTCAAATACATTTATACGTACCTGGATGATTAGGGAAGGTGAGTCAGCTAGAAAGGAAGAATTTGGATGGAATGCAATGCAGAGACTCAATAACAGTGTGAGGGGGGAAAAGTTCAAGAAGATGTTTTAAATGACAGGTGAGATTGTATCTTTGACCCTTTGAGAATTAAGACTATAGCAAAGAATAGGCAAAATGTAAGACACAGTTTGATCAAGTGTCCAAGAGGCAGAGCCTGGGCAACTGGGTGCTGATGGTGCCACTACTCTAAGGGACAAAGCCAGAAGCAGACATAGTTTCTAGGGGAGAAGACCAGGACTGGAAGACAGACAATAATACTGTGTAGGAACAAGATAATTCTGCTCACTCGGGTGGGTTCTTTCTCTCCTACTTATTGACTTTTATTTGCTTGACCCTGTGTTTCTTCTCCTGCAAGTGGTGACACTCAATTTACGTTGTGGTTCTGTGGTCAGGATTAAATGGCATGCTGTATGTGGGGTAATCATTTCTTTCAGACCCCTTTTCTCACCGTCCTCCTCTGTGCTCTGTGTCAGTCTTTTTCCTCAGGCTTTCTGAGGAGCTTTGGCCAATGACAGCCACTGGTGGAGGATTAGAGTGTAGGAGGAAAGGAGAGATCAGGATATTACCGCCCCTCTTCCTCTTTGTTTCTTGAGATTCTCCATGGCTCCAACTTCTGCTGTATGCTCACCCTTTTTCCATGGTTTCAGCTCATGCAGGATTGGCTCCTCAACAGCTCTGGTACCTGGGCTGTGGCAACACCCTGTCCTCTCATCCTCCTTCACTTCTAGGCACTGTCCAGGCATCCTGGAATGCCTCATAGTGCACTGTTGGGGTTCTCTGCTTCTCTATCTGTTCTGAAGGCAATCACGTGGCTTAAGTTCCTGTTCCTGACAGTTCCAGGGTGTCCAGTAACTGACTAATACTGTAAATGTTTCGGAAAAGTATGCAAATGCATTCTTTGGGGTATATCAAGTTGCAAATATTGACCGTAAGTCCAGATGAGGATGTGTAAATTAATGTGGGCTCAGCACGACTTCTGTATAAGTGTTTGATATCAGTACAGCCCTGAATCATCAATCATGAATCATCCCTGAGTTACTCGTGTTTTATAGTTATTGCATTCTGCTAAAGAGAAGCCAACAAAATGTTTAAATTAAGAGATGCTCTTTCCCAGGTATAGATTCATGAAAATTATATCCCTTCCGTTCTCGTATAAAGGATTTTGGAATCCACAGGCAATATTTTCAGCTACTGCAAGTTTCCAATTCTTCAAATGGATGTTTCTTACAAGGACATTCAATAAAAGCTACGAGTAGAAGACAAAATTTACTGGGGACAGTTGTTTCTGGACATGCGTAAATAAATTGAATGTAGGAATGTCGGTTTCTGATGCTGAAACTGAGAACAGTGAAGATCTTAAAAAAAATATATATAAGAGAAATTTCAAGCACTCTTTATATTGTTCTTAGGAATCCCTTCTGGGGAACTGGAAAGACAATAAAGTCATTTGTCAACAAAAGAGCCATGTACGGTCTGAGTCAATCTTTCTTCAAAGCTATTTATCTCATTTGGTCTAATTCTTGTATTTCAGAATTCTTAAAATAAAAATAGCTGCAATGAACTCTTTGAGAACCAGGACTTAATTCTTATGTTAAATCCAACCTATGAATGAAAGGGTCTTTCTCAGGTCCTATTTTGCACACTTCTCTGCACATTCTGGTTTTTTTCCAAGCCATAGTTCTGAGGTGCTTGCCCTGTAATATGTAGATCTGATGGACCGGCCTGATGCAAAGAGGTGGTCACCACATGCCACTGTTTGGACCTACCCAAATTTTCTTATGTTCTTGCAATTTAGCAAAACCCTGGAGCAGAGAATAGAGGGGTAAAGTCAGAAATTGTCAGGGCACCTGGTGGCTCAGTGAGTTAAGTGTCTAACTTTTGGTTTTGGCTCAGGTTGTGATCTCCACGCCCAGTGCAGAATCTGCTTGAGATTCTCTCTCTCTCTCCGCCCTTCCCACTCATTGTGTTCTCTCTCTCTCAAATAAATAAATGAATCTTTAGAAATTCTCAATAAAAAGAAATGTAAAGGAATATGCTTTTACTTTTTCTTTTGATTCTCCCAACCTGGTGCAAAAGCCCACAGATCAGGTGTCTAACACCTTAGGTTTTGTTCCAGTCCCAGCTCCCATCAGGTGGACTCTTAAACCCTCTGAATCTGTGTCCCATCTAGAAAATTACAGTGATAATTGGCTCTTACGCACCTCATCACTTGCACCAAGAATCAAATAACATGTGCAAAAGTATTTTCTCACATGTACAGTTCTCAAAACTATGAATAATCAATACAGTTATAATACAAGAAAGAGATGCAATTTTGAGGCATCAGAATTTTGCAAGAAGCACTTATGTATGAGATTGTACCTACGCACTGGTCCCTGGCAAACCCACACTCAGGTAACCCTGATGTCCTCTAATTTTGTGTGTTTTTTTTTCCCCCACACCAGTTACAGTTCTAATCATACAGGGTGGACAATTACCCAGTTATGGTTCATGGGTCTTGAAAAAGATATTTAAAGATCAAGGAACAACTTTGTTAGCTAACTGTCACCAAGCAGATGATTACACGGCATTAGGCAGCACAATTAAGAATATACTTGAAGAGGTGGGAAAAAAAGCTTTTTTTCACTCTGCCCTGGTCAACACTTGATTTTAGCATCATGATTTTCCATTATAGTCTATTAAATGAAGAAAAGAAAGAAGAAAAAAAAAAGAGAGAGAGAGAAAACCCAGCTCTGATGAGGTCATGGCAGCTCACTGTGACTGAGGTACTTGTGACTGGATCATCAACAGGGAAGGGAAAGAGCCCTGCAACCACACTAGGAGAGGGAGATGGAGATCTTCAAGCTGTTTAGGGGGACACAGTAGGAGTGAAGAGTTTTTACCCACCACACCATGCTACTATGTGCCTGAACATGAAGTCAAAAGAATTGAAGGGATGATGGAGATTGGTGTGACATGCCACCTGCAGTAGCAATTCTGTCCCAGAGGAAGAAGTCTATGCACACGAAGGCCTCATGACTCAATATGCTTGGCATCCTTTCTCTTGAAACATTTTCAGGTGAAAGAGGCTGATCACACTGGCACGGGGCAACAATACAGTCCTTCCATTATGTTCCAAAGCTCCCATGTCTGACTTCACCAATGTACTTCCCCAGCCGTTTGTCCTGGTGACTGATCAGATACCCATCATGGTTCCTGGCCACCATATCCTCCACTAGTGCCACTTGTTGGCATCATGAAGTTTTTCCTGCCATGTTGATTCTCCAAGCTGTGTTCCTGATAACACCAGTCACCCTCCCTGCCATGTCCTAGCTTGGGCCCCCAGTCTTTCCAGGCATCTTCTGATGTGGAGAGAGTTCGCCCCTTCACCACTCCCAAGGTGGGGTTCCTTAGACACAAGTGGCTTAACTATGAGGATGAGATTGGTGCAGTGGTCCAACGAGCCACAGAGTCCTCAATTTGGTAGAAGCTGGGCTGGGAATCGCACGTGCACCAGGCGGCAAAGCACACGATTTCTCTAGAAAGCATCACCCTCAACCACACCCGCAGCTCCAAGGAGTCTATGTTCTCTGTACACAGACCTGGAGCCGAGGGCAGGCGTGTGCATGGGGCAAGAATGGATTTCAGGGCACACCTGTGAGCACAGTTGGTGTTGCACCAGCTCACACTCAGTCACTAGGAGGAACAGATCCAGCCCCTTAGTCCATTGGAAAATTTGGACACTCAGAAACCTGCTTAGGAAGCTTACAACCCCAGCCCATGTACGTGGCCATGGGAATGGAACGCAATCACTAGGTACGCCCGACTGGTGTGGCTGCACATATGCCCCAGCATGGCCCTGTGAGGAGTGCAGAGTAGGAGAGGAAAGAGAAAGAGGAACAGCAATCAATCAGGAGATAGAGGGCCATTGGGATGCAGAGCCTACATGCCAAGTTAGAGATGGTTTGAACAATTTGCCTAGAGTGGGAGCCTACAGAAGTGGAGGTCCCTGGGAAGAGGGAAGGCACAAAACCACCGGCAGATGCATCCCATCCAGATCAATTTGCCTAGAGTGGGAGCCTACAGAAGTGGAGGTCCCTGGGAAGAGGGAAGGCACAAAACCACCGGCAGATGCATCCCATCCAGATCAGTAAGGCTGAGCAGAGTACCCTTCCGAGCAGCAGGTGCATGGCTGTGTCCACCTTCTTGCTGTGGTCTGGCCCCACACCACATGCACATCTCTCTCGGAAGCCCCTCTGTCTCTAAAATGAGCTTGCTAAGGAGATCCACGTCAGAGAGTCTTCTGAGGATGAAATGAACTAATAAATGTGAAGTCTTTAGAATAACAACTGGCAGGTAGTCAGTCCTCAGTTACATTGGTTCCGGTCATTTCTGAGGACCTGGCGCCTCTGAAGACTGTCCTCCCATGCCACATCTGTGGCTAGTGCTCCTCGAACTCCCAGATGCCTCTTCTGGCTGATGCCCACTCCCATGCCACTTCCAGTTCTCTTGGCTACCTAGCACAGTGGCTAGGTTGTTCATTTCTTCTATTCCTTTTTTACTATCTTGGAGCACTTTGAGAGCCCACCAAAAGCTTTGGACCGCCCATGAGAAAACTCAACTCACATATTCGTATATCTACCACATTGACATAGGCTCACATGGACCTATGATTGTCAGGCCTTTCTCCATCATCCTACTTTGTCTTTCAACTTCATCACAGACTTGAATCTCCTCTTGCTCCCTGATGCTGGAGTCATCATCGCCCATGAAGGCGGGGTGGGAGGGGTGGCTAGGGCATATTGTGATTGTCCAACGTGCCGTACCATAGGCATTTAAGATGTTATTATGAAAATATGCCTTGTCAGTACATGTGCCTGTTAAGGAACTCATGGGAACTCACAGAGGTGATTCCTCTCATCCCTTCCCTCCTTTCTCCACTTGACTTGAGGTAAACAACATGACCCTTAAAACCTGACTGAAGAGCTGAATGTCTTGGTCATCAGCAGATGGTTTGATAAAGCACTCTGTGAAGAGGTGAGGTTACAGTGCTCGTTACTGGTAACAAAACCCACTGAAAGAGAGCCCTGTTTGGCAGGAGAGGATTCTAATCATAGAACATAGATAAACAGTAACATCTGCTCTCAGAACAACATCCATACTCATAAACCAAACATTTTCTATTGTAAAAATCATTATCTAGAAAGGCTCTCCTGATATTCCTTATTTGTGAGAAATCCCTTAGCACGTTTAGGGTACTCCGATTTTCCTCTCTCGTTCTCACTCAATCTTTCTCTTTCTCAATCTCTTTGACTGTTGTATTAACACAGTATCACATTTAAGGCCATAAAGGGACCATTGTTGCATTCATATCATTGTTTATGCCAACTGAGTGCTCAATTTTGTAAATAAACATATGTCTTAGAATTTTACCTCCATTTCAGCTTAAATTGGTTGTCATCCTCTCACCACCTAGAACGATGATGGTCTAAAGATCTCTTTTTCCTTTTGTGATTTTTGCTTATTTTGAAAGAGGGTACTCAGCTTTAGAGTTCCCCAGACAGCTGGATTTGTTGCTGTTTTGACAAACAACTGTACTCAATATTCTATCACTTCAAAAACATGGTCTCTCCCAATTCCAGGGTAGAACTAACACAATGGTCCATATGGTGAAATCGATCCATTCGAAGAGTAGCACAATAGCCGGTGGCCGGCCAGATGCACTGGAGCAGTTCAGGCAAATTAACACCAACTGAAGTGCCAAAGTCCTTTGAATTGTTAGTAAAGCAAGTACCATGTTTCCAGTGGCTTTTGACAAGTTGAATTAATATAGCAATTATGCTTAGGCTCTTGCAACTTTTCTGTATGAAAAGACAAATGCATGAATCTCCCACTCAGATATACATTTTCATGTCTGCTCTTTGACATTAGATCTGAAGTTCCTAATTAACATCTGACATGACCAGCTTATAGCCAGACCCTAGCTGACAGGTTGATTTTGTTTTCATTTTTGTTTTTGTTTACTTTCTATTTTTAAATACTTTCCCCCAAAAAATGGTTAAAAATCATCCCATTGCTAACTTTGACAATATAAATTCAAGAAAGGAAACCCTGCTGGTGAGGAAGTGGCTTCCTAGGCGATGTCAGAATAGAATGCTTTCCTCTGGAGAGAATGGAGTCTGGGGTATCTCCTGGATATGCAAATATATTTCCTTAAGACCTTGATATTCTGTTGGGAAGCATGACAGATGGAGCTCCCTCGCTCCTCTTAGACTTCCCCTTCCTGTGTCAATTCATAAAGATAGAGGGGGGAAAATCCCAACAAGAATTGGATTTTTTTCTCTCTCCTGACTTAACTATATGCTTCCTCTAGGCATCTCTCGAGATTCTGACCAATCATTTCCTTGACCTTGGTGAGTGTCCCTCCACGATCCTATCATAGTCCCAGGATACACCTGGGGGATCTCACAGCAGGTCATGAGCAGTCTGTGGTCCTCAGTATCCTGGTCTTTCAGTTTCCCTGTATTTTTTTTAAGTCTTAACAAGAATAGAGGATGATATAATAAAATCACTGGCTAAAATATCTAACTAGAGAGCATTTCAAAAGGTGAACAGAAATATAATGGGAAAGCATTATTCCCCTATTTAACAATAAGGATGTTTATAAATAGATACATGTATCTAATGGCTTCATTTTTTTCTGGTTTTCTTCTGGATTTTCCCCTGCCAGAGACCTTGGTTAGCTAACAGGAAAATGTGCATATTATATTCCTAATTTTAGAGAGAGTTTGAAAATAAATATAAAGCACTATGCTCATTTCACATTAGTGTCAACATTTACTTTAGCCTTTGAATGACCTTATTTTGTTCCCCAAGTAGTGATCGGGTTACTAGGGTTATGATCAGTTCAATAAAGAGCTAAGGCATACAGGCAGCGAAAGGAATTCAATTTTAGGTAAGGGTTTTTCCTGAAACAACAACTCAGATTATGTAGTGTAGGGTCAGAGAATATTTCCAATTGGGTATGTCTGCACCAAACCCGGATCCACTGCTCAGTGTATACTCTTAACACTCTGACCTTCTGCAGTGTTGAAGACCTTCATTGTCCATAAAATAACCACAAGTGAGATCATCAGCTAATGACCAATTACCCATTTCAAGGAATAGTGTTTGGCTCATTTCTGAAAACCTCTTAATAGGTGCAGAGCTCTTTTTGAGCAATCAGTCTCAAATATGAGCACCATCAATGCTGGCTTTTTTTCATACCAGGGGTATTCATTAGCACTAATAAGGTCTGAAGCATCAAATGATTTCTTTTGTCAAATGTAGTGCACCATTCGATTTTTCCATGAATTGAGTGATCATCGGCATGTTGAACTTCAAATATGTAATTTGGACATAAGTGTTTTGAATCTGAAACCTTCCATTTCCAGGTCATTGAAATCCAAAACTTTTGAGTTCCCAAGTACAGAAGCACCTGTGTTCTAGCTTCTAAGGAATGTAAACCAAAATCTGTCCGTGGATGAGATGAGGCAAAACACGAAAACATTGCATTTCCAGGGCTCATCTTAGGGTATCAGAGGAAGAAGAGTCAAGTAGAAACACCAAAATAAGAATTATCAGCTAAATAAGAAAAAGCCTAGGTTCACATAGTTTTGGAACTGTGAGAAATCATACAGACCTACAAGTCACTGATCCTTAAACTCACTCTGGTGCAGAGGGGGGCTGGTTTTGCTTTTTCTTATATTTATTAATTTATGTTAGTCTTCAACCGCATCTTCCACTTGCAAGGAATCAAATTCTCCATAACGTGAATGAGCTTGGAAGAGGACTCGGAGCTCCATATGAAAACTCAGTTCGGCTGACTTCTGGACCATTCCTTCATGAGATCCTGAGCATGGTACCCAGCTAACTTGCCTGGACTCCTGACAAATCATGGTAATACACTGTGAGCTGACCTTTTGTAAATAGAATTATTGTGCACTTGGACATAGGATACTGAAGAGTTAAGTTTCTAAACACACTTCACATCTGCAATTGCAGGGTTTTCTACGGACAGGTTAACGAGTCCTCTGAGGATCCATGTTTTCTGTAGACCCCACTGCAAATGGTACTTTAAACATATTATTTTGAAAACTGAGGCAGACACAAGCAAAGTGACACAACAGCCTGCATTTGACAGGGGCAGACTCTCCGTGCAGAGTGAGATCGCTCTTGTGCGTGTCTGCATACATGATTGAATCTTGAAAACAATCGTATGAGGTGGATATAGAAATAAGAACTTTATTCTGAAAATCTGGGGCTAAAAGATGGCTAAGCAATTTGTCCAAGCTTCATTGTGGAAAGTGGGAGCCGGATCAGGTCTTGGAACCCAAACATTATACTTACCAATCAAAAATGTTTAAAAGATGTCAAAAAAAGTAAGCAAGGAGAAGATGACTTGGATTTGCTAATATGAAGTTATGTATGATTTTTCCCAATTTCGTTCTATGTGAGTGGATATATTAGTTTTCCTTTGATGAATAACAAAAGACCATGAGTTCAGTAGATGACAACTGCACATGTCTACCATCTGGCAGTTTCTGTGGATCAGGAGTCCAGGCTCAGCTCAGCTGATCCTCTGCTCAGGATCTCACTGGGCTGAAATCAACGTGTTGATCAGGGCTGCTCATCTAGAGTTCAAGGCCCTCCTCCAAGCTCATGCTGATGCTGACCGAATTGGGTTCCTTGTGGGTAGAGGATTGAGCTCCCATTTTCCTGCTGGTTGATGTGCAGGTCCTAGAGGCCCAGATGAAGGCTCAACGTTTTCCAGTCCTAGTTAAGTGATCCCTCTGCAGACCCCTTGTACTTCCGGTCTGTCCTTTCAAAAACCCACCTGATTATGTCAAACTCACACACAGCGTTTCCCTTTTGATTAACTCTAAGTCCCCAAGAATGATAGTTCACTTATTCACCTGTTCTGCTTGTACTCGGGGGAAGGGGTTTTGTAGGATGTGATCACCAGGGGAGGGGATCCTGAAGCCATCTAGAAATTCTCCTGACCACCAGTGGATCAGTTAGAAATGAGAGCACAGGTCACTCAAATCTTTACACACCTACTTCCAAATGGCACTAAAGCAGAAAATGTGGGGCATGCACTATTGTCTTTATCTTGTTACTAACCCTATGCATGCAGCATATATGGGGCTAATGAGAGCAAATGTTGGGCAAAAGCATTTAAATTCATGAAGTTACTGCAGGGGCCCCTCCAAGACCCAAATAAAATGCTAATTACTATTAAATAACAAATAGGTGACCCATGGTATAGTATAGCAGAGCATTTGTTTTATAATATTGATAGCATGCCAATTTGTAGATTCCATGCTTCAAGACATGAAATTGCCCCCATAACTCCTCTTTTGTACAAGTTGCTTCATTTTGATCTAGATAAATGTTATCTTCAAATAAAATAACACCTAGATATTAAGGAGTATCTGTGATATATCGAGCTAGACAAGAACATATTTTAGCATCACCTCATAAGCAGCCCTATAAGGCAGAGCTGTGGCTATATATGACAGCCAAGGAATTTGAGGTCCAAGGATTTGAACTGAAGAAGTTCTCAAGACGACACTTAAATCCAAGCCTCTCTGGCCTCCAAGCCCGGCCCCCACCCAACCCCACACATCCCACTGGAAGGATGGTTTTGAGCTTCCGTAGCTTGCCCACCTTGCCCAGTGTCCACCTGAGCCATAGATTCATAGCTGCAGCGGCAAAAAGGAAGTAAGTGAATGTTTGTTACACTCCTAGGAGACCTACAGTCAATGAATACCTTGTTTTTTGTAATTAAAACACAAACACACACACACCCTTCTCTTTTCTACCTGCTACTATATCAGAAAACCATCATTTACTTAGGACCTTTAAATAATACAGCTCTGATGAAAAAAAATATGTGTTCTTGCATTTACAAGCCACATTCCTTCCTAAAATATATAGGTGTTTATAAAAAATAAATGACACTGGACTTCAAGAAAAGAGAGAGAGAGAGAGAGAGAGAGAGTTCTTAATTTCTTTTTTTCACAACAAAGTAATAGGCTGAAGTTCCTGGTAAAATACATTTCACAGAAATGCATGGTGGACAAGACTGTGGCAGGGAGAATAAATTGAGGAGCTGGGGGCAAAAGCAAATACTAGATAAAGTAGAGAAGTAAGAGGAAATGCATGTGGATTGAGCCCTAAAATGACCACCCTGGGAAGAGGCCCAGGGCCCAGATGGAAGGCACCTCCCCAGCTGTGACTCCAGAAATGCAGTCTCACACTGGAGCTGGTGACTCTCAGGGGGTCCCTGGCTCCCCTGTTTCATCCCACTCTCATTGCTGACTCAATTCCAACTTTTGGTCTAGGGGAGGGGACTTCGGGGCTGACCCAGAGAAAGCCCGAAGGGCAAGGAAGGTGGCAGAGCCATAAAGGTCATAGGTAGTTCTGTTTCTCACATATATTATGAGTTGAATTGTGTCCCCTATTAAGGGTATGTTGAACTCCTAACTCTCAGTTACTCAGAACGTGGCCTTATTTGGGAAAAGGGCCACTGCAGGTCTAATTAGTTAAGGTGAGGTCATATTGAAGTTAGTTGGTTAGTGTGGGACCCTAACCATTGTGGCTAGTGTACCTATAAAAAGCCAGCCACATGAAGACACGATAGAACACCACTTGACAAAGATGCAAGGATGGAAGAGTTGTGGCTACAAATGAAGGATTGCCAACTATTGCCAGCAACCCCTGAAGCCCGAAGAGGCTGCTGGCTCTTTGACCTTGGATTTCCAACCTCCAGGACTGGAAGACAACATGTTTGGTGGCTGCAAGCCCCTAAGTCTATGGTCCCCCATTACAGCAGCCTGGGAAACTGGTTCATTCTGGTGCCGGGGCTCTGGTTCGAGGCCCCTCCCCACTCCATTCAACCATTTTGTTCTCTGTGCTCGTGGCCACAGAGGCCTGTGTGTGATTTCACTAAGACCAAAGAAGAAGCGCTTCTGGCAATATTTTTCACAAGATTTAAGGATCAGGGGAGGACTTGAGGTGTGGAAAAATGGGAGGACGAGGGGCCTATCACCTCCATGCCCAGACTGAAGACTTCCTGGGCTTGCTTGAGGAGGACAGATGGAGGAGGAGGTTGATGAGAACAAAAAAGACTGTGGACACAGAAGAGAGGCCTGAGCCCTCCACCGAGGAAGGACAAGTCTACGAAGGACACTGAGAGGGCAGCCCGGGGGGCCCAGCGGTTTAGCACCGCCTGCTGCCCAGGGTGTGATCCTGGGGACTCGGGATCGAGTCCCACGTCGGGCTCCCTGCGTAGAGCCTGCTTCTCCCTCTCCCTGTGTCTCTGCCTCTGTGTGTGTGTGTGTGTGTGTGTCATTAATAAATAAATAAAATCTTAAAAAAATTGTTTAAGGGCACTGAGAAAAGAAATACCTGGCCGTGGGGTCCACTGAGATCATGTGATCTGCCCCAGCCTGGCTGTGCATGTGCGCTGCCCTTGCCATCTGGGTCTGGGATGTTCCTGTCTTGCATTTCTGGCCGTTCTTCATCTGGCGACCACACCGCAGGGCCGGAGCCTCCCTCCAGACTCCTGAGCTCTCCGAGACACCTAAGGTAAGACCCGGTTACAGCTGAGTGGTGATGGCAGGGAAGGAAAAGGCTCACCTGGCCGGTTTGGGGTCCCTGTCCCGGCTGGCTCAGTGTGTCCCCTGTGTACCCAGAGTTGGATGACTCAGTAACACAAAGAGACTCATCTAGAAACTGATGGGCCGTCTATGAAAACAGGGACTTTAGGGCAGAAAGAGCAGCCAAAGAACTGTTTAGATTCAGCGACTCGTTTTTCCCGCTGATGCACAGGCCTGGGTCTGCATAGCAATGACCAACTCTGAAAACCAAGTGTCTCTTCAGAGGCAGCAGGGAATGCTTCTCCCTGATGGTTGCCCACCCTGCAGACAAGCTCCTCCTTCCTCCTTGATTCTCTTCAGGGTTCAAGGGGCTGGGTGCTGCCCTGCCCTGTGGCTTCTAGGACAGATCTCTTCATTCCGTCGAAATCTGCAAAGAAAACTTTCTGTTGTGGGTTTTTTCCTTTTTGTTTTTGAGTGGGTGGGAGATTTTCTTTTTATCTTCCATTTCAGAGTTCAGATTTATAGGAAAGTTACAAACTAAGTACAGCGCTCTGTATACCTGCCACCCACTTTCTGTTTTCCCTCAAGTTAGCAACTTCCAGAACCATGTACATTTGTCCAAACTGAGGAACTGGTACCATGAATTACTTTTAACCCCATTCCAGACAGTATTCAGATCCCACCAGTTTTTCCACTAAATACCCTTTTTCTGTCCCTGCATCTGGTCTAAGATACCGCATTATATTTAGCTGCACATCCCTGGTCTCCTTTGGCCATAACAGTTTCTTAGTCTTTCTTTTTCATGTCCATGGTGGGGTCTGAGGAATATTGATTAAGTTTTGTTTTGTTTTGTTTTGTTTTGTTTTGTTTTGTTTTTAAGGTTTTTCCCTCAAACTGGTTTTGTTTTCTGCTCTCTGCATGTTAGACTGGGACTATGGGTTTTTGGAAAGAACACCACAACTGTGGAGTGCCCTTCTCAACACATTGTTTTAGGAGGTGAATAATGTTCCCATGACATCCCTGGTGCATCACTCCTGCTCTTATGGGTAAGGTGCTGCATGCCACTTTTCCTCCCTGGAAAGTCAGGATTTTCCCCTTTCCATCCTCTGTTCTTTGGAAGTGAGCTACTAAGACCAGCCTGGAAGGTTTATCCTCATAAATCATTTGAAATTCTTTTGTAAGGAGACTCTTCTGTTATTGTGAGAAGAGCCAATGCCTGGACCTGCCCCTGCTGTGCTGCTGTCACAGGAGGCTAAATCTGAAGGCACAGAACAAAGACAAAACACAGAGGCAAAAAATGTGGAAAAGGTCAAAGTTCTTGATGCTGCCTACCCCCTGACATCATCAACCGACCTTAAGTTAGATGTGGGCTAGCAGATGTCTTTCAGGTGTTAAGCCATATGAATTGGCTTAACATGCAGCTGAAAATAAACTAGCTGCCACCAAAGGCTGTGGGACCTTCGTGTGGCGGGTCCCGGAGGGGCCCACAGCAGAGTGCATGGGATGTGTTTAAAGTTGAGGAGTAGCCAAAGGAAGGAAGAAGGACCCTAGGAGCTTAAGAAGGTGATGTCCTGGGTTTTCTGGGCCCCCATGCTCCAGGGACAGCTGAGTCCTCAAGATAGAGCACAAGGAAGGGACCTGGCACCACAGACTATGACAGTTATAATGTGAAGTGCTGGCTTTTCACTTCGAACCACTGTGGGGACAGATTAGGGCACTGAGAAGGTGTGCAATAACGAGTATTTTCAGAAACGGGGACAGAACATGAAAGACTCCTAACTCTGGGAAACGAACTAGGGGTGGTGGAAGGGGAGGTGGGCGGGGGGTGGGGGTGACTGGGTGATGGGCACTGAGTGGGGCACTTGACGGGATGAGCACTGGGTGTTATTCACTATGCTGACATGTTGAACACCGATAAAAAATAAATTTATTTAAAAAAATAAAAATAAAATTAAAAATAAAAATAAAATTAAAAACAAATAACGAGTAATTTCACAGCAATGCAGATCAAGGCAGGCAGAGCATGAGGAACATGGAGATGTTCTCCCGCAAAGCCCTGTCTTTGCACTAATGCCCCAGGACGGGAAAGCTTCCAGATTTAGAGCTTGGTGCCTCTGGAGTGAGCACCGGTCACATAGCTTTTCCCAGCTTCCTGAGAGCCTCAGCTTCCACAGCCCAGCATCAGAAGCAGGGGCTCATAGGTGGCGGTCCTACCTAGGTGGCTAAACTTCTCCTAGAAAAAGTTTTTTTTTTTAATCTTCTTTTTCATTAAGAGTTTCTTTTTTAATCTGAAGCAATTAATCTCCAAGAATTGTACAGAGTGTGTCTTCAGAGAAACTCTTGACATTGCAAATTCTTTCTAATTCTTCCCTGTTTCAACTTCGCCAGGAATTCACAAGAACTGAAAGGGGCTCTGCGAGATCAAAGGATCTCAGGATAGAAACACCTAGGAAACAAGTGAGAGAACACATCCAAAAGTCAAGACTTCTGCTCAGAAAAACAAGAAAAGTAGTGCTCAAAATATCAGAGAGGAGAGGAAGCAATTATTGAGGATGCGAAGGTGCCACAGAGAGAAGAAACACAGGGACACCTTGCTTGGTGAATACGCAATTTTCAAGGAGAGAAAAAGGCATTTCTCTTTCTTTTTATCCTTTCACGCCTCTCTAAAATAAAAACAAACACATGGAGAGGAAAACTGACCGGACTTATTATTATCTAATTAGAAGCTTTTAGATACTTTAATTTTCAATCTCCCCAAATAGCATTTTTTTTTCAAAATACAAAAAAAAAAAAAAAAAGTCTTGCTTACAGATGTTTTGTTCTCTCCTGACACTCTATTAATATTTTTGAAGAGTGAATCATTTTGTGTTTTAGAAATATCATCCTATAGGTTGGAAACGATTTGTAATTCCTTGGGTTTTAAAACTTCCTTTCTTATAAAATCCTTTATTTTTCTTTGTTCAACACCACCCTAAACTGAATTCTAAAGAACAGGAGCCTAATTTAATTATGCCCATTGAATTCCACTAAGTAGATTTCACTGATTTTTACTCCCATTTTTCAAAGGTCAGCTATGCAGGACACAGAAGCCCAGGGGGCTGGCGACACACGGAAACAACCAGGGCCATTTTGTGAATCTACATCTCAAGCTTGTCACACAGATTTGAATTTTCCCAGTAAGGTTTTGCCAATCTTTCCCCTTGCTCAGTACTTGGGTAAACACCTAGAGACACCCACTGTCTGCTTTGCCACTTCCAGCAAAGAGCTCAGCTTTGGTCACGTGACACCCCCAGAGGCCACTCTACAGACCCGGTGTCAACACCTGGCTCACAAAGTCTGTTCCATCCCAAGCAAAGCCTCTGAAAAGCCCTCCCTGCTTCTGCTAAAGGAGGAACTAAGACCAGCCAGTGAAGATGGAATACCTCCGGGCATTGCAGAGCACGGAAAGGGGTGTCCAGAGTCTCTCCCGAAAGATCCAAGTCAAGGGACAGTGGAAAGATCCAAGTCACCATCCTCACCAACCTCACCAACACTTGTTATGTCTTGACTTTTTGATGATAACACTCTGACAGACGTGAGCTGATATCTCACTGTTGCTTTGCTCTGCATTTCTCCGATGGTCAGTGATGATGAGCATCTTTCCGTGTGTCTGCTGGCCATCTGCATGTCTTCTCTGGAGAAATGTCTGTTCAGATATTTTTGTCCATTTGTAAATCAGATTGTTCAGTTTTTGCTTTTGAGTTATATGAGTTATTTATATAGTTTGGAAATTAGCCCCTTCTCAGATATGTGATTTGCAAATATCTTCTCCCATTCAATAAGTTGCCTTTTCATTTTGTGGGTTATTCTCTTTGATACGGAGAAGCTTTTTTAATTTGATATAAAGTCATTTATTTTTGATGTTTTTTTGCTTTTGTTCTGGTGTCAGATTCAAAAAATCACCTCCAGGAGAGCCCCTTGAGCATGCATCTCTCTTAAATGTCTGTCTTGGCAGCTGGATTCAGTATCTGGAATTCCCTTTTTATAGAATTCCCTCCATCTCTGGTGGGTGGTTTCTCTTCCACCATCCCAATGCTCAGACATCTTCACGTCTCCAAACCTTCTCCGATGGCTTTCTGTTATCAGGGAGGAAATCAGTCCCCTCTTGGTTTTCACTCATGGTGCTTCCCTTCATGAAATGCTCACAATTTCTTTGTTACTGTCTCCCTTGCAAGAGGTTGGTTTTTATGTATATTTGTGTTTCTTAAACTTCAACTAGGGCATGGTGTAGAGGAGCTGTGGGGTAATTGTTCAGTGAATTAAAACAAACTGTGAAATATATGAATTCTATTTCTCTTGTCCTAAAATTCCCCCTTGGCCCCACCCCCACCATCACTCCAGGTATACACCCTACCTTTAATGACCTTGTCCTGGTGACAGACTGGAATTCTCTGAGTCTTCAACCCATATACCACTCCCCAACCCTTAACAAATGCAGACATTGTTTGAGGTGAGTAACTTAGATTCCTTGTGCCTCAAGCTTCTCACCAATAAAATGAGCAAAAAATTCAAGCATCTGCCTCCTACGCTGATGTTACACATGAAGGAGATAACATATCAAAAGCTCTTCGGCTGGTGCCGACTCAGGATAAATCTTACCTCTCAGTAAAAGTTAGCTCAAATGAGGGTCAATTATTAGTATTATTGGGAAAAAGAACCAACAAATCCATGGTTTTGGGTGCAGCTCCATAAATTCTGCTGATTTCAGAAGAGTAACTTGCTAGGCACAGAGTATCTTTGACATTCGCTGCTGCACACTCTTTCCAGCCACTGAAGGGTGGCTTGGACATGTGTGTTACATATCTTCTCAACTAAATTTCTCATAGTAAACATTCCCAAGAAATACAAGAAGCTTGTGGCCCCTTGTGTCTAAGGCTAGATGTGAAAAATTCTTTATCTACAAAGTATGGAAATATTTCTCTCTCCAAAATTCCAGAACAATAAAATCTCAAGGAGAAAAAAACAATTAAGCTCACTTGTTTGATTTTAGCTTGGCCCTAGGAAAATGTTAAAAGTCAATGTTTTTCTTTTGGTGCAATAATATTGTGAGGTGCATCTTTTTAACTTTTTACTCTGCAGATGAGAAAATGGGGATTCCACAAGGTTCTCACTTACCAGGATCCCGTAGTTTCGGAGCCACGGAAGCCAGGTCATTGGGAAACCAGGACTCACTCTCCGTGATGGAAACTCATGTTACATCAGGCCTTTTGGAGGTGAGCACGGCACTGCCTGCCCATGAGTTCACACCCTTAATTTGCTGTCTGACGTTTATGTGACTATGAGTTGGGCTCCCTGCTGAGCTGGGTGTCTGCTCCTCCCTCTCCCTCTGTCTCTCTCCTCACCACTGCTCATGCTCACTCCTACCCTTGCTCTGGGTAATCTAATTTCTGCATTACCAAAAGGCACTTTAATTTAACACAGCAGAAATGGGAAGTTCAGGGAGATTTTCCTCCTTATTTCAGCGGAGAAAGTGTGTTAGTTTTAATCAACTCAACTGATAAAATAATTGTTGGCTTTCAGTGTGGTTGCCCTCAAAAGCATTACATAAAAAAATCGTCTTAAGAATCTTTCATCAAATTTTCTCTTAAAGTGTTTTTTTTTTAAATATTACCAGGACACAGCACATTATCGGGGGTAAAATCCATGAAATCCCTGAAATCTCTTGAGTTTTTTTTCTCCCTCCTTAAGCACCAGGTTGTCCAAAGGACAATCCTTTTTTCAACGTGCTGTAGCATCAGAACTTAGTTTATGTTAATATACTGCATAAATAAATAGGACTTGCCAGACTTTTCAGAAAGCTAAATAGGTTCCTAAAACAGAAAAGCGTTGCGATTTTTCTTATTAAATGTCCACAGTCATCACGTGCAGGAGAGGGAAGAGGACCCCTGATGAAGTCCTTTGTCTCTAAGGCCAAAACTTACCTTTCCTGCTTCAGGAAGGGTGGCGTCTATATCTGGAAATTCATCTATAGGCAACAGGTCCCCTAGGGAATAGGGACGACCTTTCAGGCACCTTGCAACCTTGAAAATGTCATTACCCCCAAATAGAAGCTGATACAATTGTTCCCATCTCAGTTACACAGAGGAAAATAACTGAGAGAAACACAACGTTAATAGAGCATCTGCATTGATGAACAGTCACATGTACAGGGTCGCCTGGGTGGCTCAGTCAGTTAAATGTCGGCCTTTAGATCAGGTCATGATCCCAAGGTCCTGGGATTGAGCCCCACACTGGGCTCCCTGCTCAGCCGGGTGTCTTCTTCTTCCTCTGCCCCTGCTCCTCCCCTCCCCTGCTCATGCATGCCCTCTCTCTCTCACTCTCTCTCTCTCTCTCGCATGTGCAAGTGCTCTCTCTCAAATAAATAAATAAATAAAATCTTTAAAGAAAAAGAGTTACATGAACAGCATCCCCCCGCATTGTAGATTGAAAGATGCTTGAGAAAGCCTAAGTTGAGCCAGGACACCTTTGCATGTGAACGGCATTTCTGAAAATGTAATCGCTAGACACCTATCTTCAGGAACATGTGGAGTGGCAATTCCAACTAAATTTCCAGGTGATCGAGGAAGACCACAAGAATGCAAGTGACTCCAATGAATCCTCAGATGGATTCGGAAATGTGAACCGGCTCCTCAAGTGCGTCCTGGGCTCAGTAGCCTGGTCTCCAAGAGTCACATGCCAACAGCTGCAGAAAGAGAAGGGGAGCTGTCAGTAAGGAAGAGCGCAGACCCAGGACTTCTAACTGAGAACAAAGCCATGTTGGACCTCAGACGCCAACCCTGTGCACTTCTGTTGTTAGAGAAGAGTCCGTGCAAAGGTTGACTGGCAGCAGTTGGAGAGTCAGAGGGTGGGCACACAGCAGGGAAAGAGCAACACACAGAACCAAAGAGGGGCAGCAAGTGGGATCAGGAGCCTGGAGCAGGAGGGGGAGCCCCTGGGCTGTGCCGGGGAGGGGGGGTGGTAGGATGGAAGAGCGGGCGAGGCAGCCAGGAAGGCAGGAGTTAGATGATGTCTACTGAAAGAGAGGATTTGGAACAGACACTTGGCAGGAAAAAAAGCTGAGTACAGAAAAACATCGAGATCGCTCTGGAGAACCACAAGACACCTGCCCCAGGGCCCTGAAGGGGGATTCGGAAATCGAGGACACTGATGGCCCCGTCTTCTGTCTTGGAAAGCAGAAATGGACAAAAATAAATACATAAGAGGTAAAGACTGATCGCCGACAGCATGCACTTGATACCGATGGATTGGAAAAGCCAGTAGCTATTGGCAACAGCCGAGATTTCTGTAATGGCCCCTTGCCATGTCCCCGCAGTTTCAGGGGGTCTTGCTGCATATTTTAATCAGGCTCTGAGCCAATGGGAAGTACTTGACGGACTTGGCTGGTGCAAGCCATTATTCACTGACAGCTTTTCTCACTGGTGTTAAAGCGGGGTTCCTCTCAGTTACATGGAATAAAAAACAAAACAAAACAAAACAAAACAAAACAAAAAAAAAATCACAATGCTTCCAGAATACTGTAATGTTTCTCATAGAATACAGGAACCGCTATCAATCGTTTGAAGGCTTTTACATCAAAATATTATGACTTAAATTACAGAGGGAAAAAAAAATTCTCCTATCTGCCTGTGTGCCTGATAGCAATTTTGGATGAAAAAGTGAAATACAAACAAATAATAAGCGGAAGGCAGTAAGCCCTGGTCGACAATTAAGGGCAAAACCCAACCACACGTTTAAGAAAGTCCAAGATGAAAAATGACCCTATTACTTTTACATCCATGCTGTGCACCTGATGAACCAATTTTAATTAAAAACAGACACAATAATATTTTTAAAGGATGTAATGGATTCTCAGCCACTGCAAAGTTTACAAAGACTATAGAAATGAATTTGGAAAACGGATCGCCCGCTGTCCAGGAAGACCTTGTCTGTGTGCACGCGCCACCGAGCGCTCCCGGGAGAGTCAAAGGAAAAACCAAGATATGGAAGCAGCAGATAGATGCGCCTGATAATTTATGCTTTTCAGTGTGGATCACGTCACATGATTCATTAAAAGGGAACGTGTAATTTGTGGGTACTTGGCCGCACCCTCAATTCTCCTGCAATAAACAGCAAACAGTAACCTGTTCCTTCTGATCTGTGAGAGTGACCTTCCTGCTGGGAGCAGTGTGGCCTGTATCTGTGTCCTTGCCTCTGTGGAGGGGTCCCCTCTGCCCCCTTCTCACTTGTGACCTTCGGTGGTGACAGCACCTTGTGACCCCCGAAGCGTGCACACCGCCCTCCACCTCGCCCCGGGTGGGGGGACCCACGTGGATCCCCGGTCTGGGGTGCACTTGCACACTCGGCAGTGACCCCAGCCCGCCCCAGCTGCAGCCAGCCCGTCCCCCCCACCCCGACTCAGCCTCGGGCCCGTGTCTCCCGCTCTGCGGTCTTTCTGTCCTCAGGGATCCGCCCGGAGCGCTTGCCCGGGCCAAGGGCTGGGGCCCAGGACCCAGAGGCCTGGGACAGGTTCGTCCCCAGGCTCCATCCACACTGTCTTCTCCATTCTCTCCGTGCTTTTAACCCGGGCTCTGATCATCCCCGACCTGGATGTGGACAATACTTCCCTAACTTGCTGAACCCCACCCAGGCCTCGGGCTTTCAGCCACAAAGCTGACCAAGGAAAAGGCAAAACCGATCTTGTCACCCTTTTTTTTTTTTTAAGATTTTTATTTATTTATTCATAAAAGAGAGAGAGAGGGAGAGAGGCAGAGACACAGGCAGAGGGAGAAGCAGGCTCCATGCAGGGAGCCCGACGTGGGACTCGATCCCAGGACCCTGGTGTCATGCCCTGGGCTGCAGGTAGAGGCTAAACCGCCGGGCCACCCAGGGATCCCCCTCTTGTCACCTGCTTAAGGAAAGCACCCGGTTGTGCCCTGGGGAGCCCGTGCAGCTGCCTGCGGGCTAGAGGGCGCTTCTCCCACCGTGGAGGCGCTTCTGGGCTTGCAGCTTGCTGTGACCCCCGGGGGCCCAGACAGGGCTGACTGCGTAGCCCCGCAGCATTCTATGTATTTTCACTAATGCGCATGAAAAGCACAATTACTACCTGCAGGTCTTTTTTTCTTTGCAGGTCATTTTTTGTTGCTGATGTTTTTCGAAATGGATGGACCGCCTGCAGCTCCGGGCCTTCCCTCCTGGCCGTGGGCACCCCCTTCCCCTGTCGGCTCACCTCTTGGTAATCCAGCCTCGTGCCCTCGGTCCCAGTTGCACCAAGTCACTAGAACTTCCCACTGTCTGACTCCCCTTGGAGGGGGCTGCAAGGCTTCTGCACTCCCCCCCCAAGCGTCTTGCCTGCTCCTGTCTTCCCAATTCAGAAAGCCTGTTCTATCCAAGAGCCCCCTCCAGCCCCAGGGAGGCCCTGCAGAGGACCCGGCGCCACGGCAACCACAGCCCCTAGGCAGGCTGGGCCCCTTCCTGGGCTGAGGGGGCTCCTAGGACTCCAACAGGGTTGGAGGGTTTGGTGTGACTCTTCTAGAATCAGTGGCAATGCCTCACGAGGAGGAGCATCTTCACTGACCCCCCACTTCTCCTTTGCTCTGAATGCAGATGTGATGATGCTTTGCAGCCGCAGCAAAGGGGCCCAAAGGAAGCCAATACCCAGCCTCCAGGAGCCCCCCACCCAGGGTCGGACACCGTCTGCCATGAGCTGAGGTTGAGGAAAACCATTAGCATCGGGGGTTCTGCTCACCTTTGCCTGTGCTGGAAATATCGATCCCCTCCGACCCCCCTGCTGAACCACTGCCATCGCTCAAGGACCGGCCAGGTCAGCGCTTGTCCCCGAATCCCGGGCCTGCATCGCGGAGCTTCCCGCGGGGCACCCGGCTTAGTGGTCGGCGGGCTGCAGTGGGCGGGGGGTGTGGGGTCTGATAACCCGGGCATTGACACCCACTCTTCATATACTCATCAAATTCCTGGGGGCCAGGGACGTGAGACCCAGGCACAGGAGCTCTTGATGTGGAGAGCCCGACTCTGGCTCTCCCTCACACCACCCGCACCCCCCACGAAGGATCCCCCGAGGACGGGGTCATGCCCACTCAGACCCATGCTCACCTTCCAGGCCAGAAACCGCGACCCCGGATCCTTGCCAAACCAGCTGTGAGCTCAGCTCCAGGGACTTCACCGACTTCCCACCCAGGTTCACACTCCTGACAGCTGAGAGTACTGCAGGCTGTGCCAGCCTGGCCTGGGCGGGGTGGGGGCCAGGCAAGGTTATCCAGAGGAGGGTCACAAAGCTGGAACGTGTTGCACAGGACGCCCAGGAAGACAGCGTGAGGTGAAGGGCCTCGCAGAGAGAGACCGAGCGCAAGGAGAAAGACAAGGCGGGCCTTGTTGCACCCTGTCAGCACCCAAGTCACCTTGTACTCTTTGGGGAAGCAGGATGGAAAGATCGTTATGAAGCAGCACCTAGGGTAATTCCTAGCACAAGATGCCCATAAATAGTGGGGGAGGCATCCTCGGAACTGGGAACCATTTAATGTATAAAATTTGAGTATTAAATAAATGAATTCATGCGTGATTGAAAAGAAGGAAATAGCAGGGGTGCCTGGGTGGCTCATTGGTTAAGCATCTGCCCTCAGCCCAGGTCTTGATCCCGGATTCCTGCGATGGAGGCCTGCATCACGCTCCCTGCTCAGTGGGCAAGTCTACTTCTCTGCCCCTGCCTCTCCCCACTGCTCTCTCTCATATAAATAAATCTTTTCTTTAAAAAATGGCAAATATCAAATAAACGTAGTACGAATCCAGCAAATACTTACTTGGGTGCCTAAGCGTATGTGTGTGTGTATGGGTGTGCCTGTGCCTGTGTGTAGTGGTGAACAAATATTGCAAGTCCCACACCCCAGCCATGGCACCTACAGTGTAGTGGTGAGATCAGGTGTTGAAAATAATCACAGCGGGACGCCTGAGTGGCTCAGTGGTTGAGCATCTGCCTTCAGCTCGGGGCATAATCCCTGGGTTCGAGTCCCACGTCGGGCTCCCTTCAGGGAGCCTGCTTCTCCCTCTTCCGTGTCTCTGCCTCTTTCTCTGTGTCTCGCATGAATAAACAAATAAAAATCTTTAAAAAGAGAGAGAGAGGGGATCCCTGGGTGGCGCAGCGGTTTGGCCCCTGCCTTTCACCCAGGGCAGGATCCTGGAGACCCGGGATCAAGTCCCACGTTGGGCTCCTGGTGCATGGAGCCTGCTTCTCCCTCTGCCTGTGTCTCTGCCTCTCTCTCTCTGTGCGACTATCATGAATAAATAAAAATTAAAAAAAAAAAAGAGAGAGAGAGAAAATAATCACAGCAACAGTAGAATCAAATATAAGGTGTGCAATCTTCTATGGAAGAAAAGTAAGAGGAGGCTCTTGCAGGAACAGGGGCTAGCGTGGGGACAGCATTACAGGAGCAGGGCCTGTGGAGCCTTGTTAGGGGGCCCATGGGCAGCAGAAAGCAGACGTGAGGCTGGAGGAGGAGGAGAGGCCAGACCCTGAGGAGGCCCTGTTACTGCCCCTGTGGGGGGCCTCCATGTTGTCTCAGTGAATAATACTTGTTCCTCCTAAAAATACCCCCCAAGAGTCCCACTCAATAGAGCTTAAGATGAATGGGAGAGTAATAATAGGTGTAGGAGGAGAGCAGCAGACAAAAATTATTCAAGGATATTTAAAACAAAAAAAGATTAGATTATTAAAAGAAACAAATCATGAAAAACTGCTCCACATCACTCGGCATCAGGGAAACACAAATCAGAACCACAATAAGATCCCACTTCACACCGGTGAGAATGGCTAAAATCAACAAGACAGGAACCAGCAGGTGTTGGCGAGGATGTGGAGAAAGGGGAGCCCTCGTGCACTGGGGGTGGGAATGTGAGCTGGTGCAGCCTCTCTGGGAAACGGTGTGGAGGTTCCTCAAAGAGTTAAAAAAAAAAAAAAATAGAGCTGCCCTATGACCCGGCAATTGCACTACTGGGTATTTACTGCAAAGATACAGGTGCAGTGAAACGTTGGGTCACCTGCACCGCGATGTTCACAGCAGCAATGTCCACAAGATCCAGACTGGAAGAGCCCACGTACATGCCCATCGACAGATGAATGGATGAAGAAGATGTGGTGTATACGTGCCATGGAATATTCCTCAGCCACCAGAAAGGAGCAACACCTACCATTTACATCGATGTGGATGGAACTGGAGGGTATTATGTGAAGTGAAATAAGTCAATTGGAGAAAGACAATTATCATATGGTCTCACTCATATGTGAAATATAAGAAATAGTGAAAGGGACCATAAGAGAAGGAGGGGAAACTGAGTGGGGAAAAACCAGAGAGGGAGACAAACCCTGAGAGTCTCCTAACTCTGGAGAAACTGAGGGTCGCTGGAGGGGAACTGAAGGGTAGGATGGGGTAACTGGTTGATGAGTATTAAGGAGGGCACGTGATGTGATGACCAGTGGGCGTTATAGTATTTGTTGACAAATTGAATTTAAAAAAAAAATTAAAAAATAAAAGAAACAAATGACACTGAGCTGTCAGTTGCCTGGGAGGCATCCTGAGCAGTGGCCACTGGAACCCCACCGATGCCCAGAGCAGTAGTGGAGACTTTCCCAGGCCAGGTCGGCCCCACAGAGCTGCTCTTGAGGGACAAGAGAGGTGGCCAGAGCTGTGCTCCTAGGGCGAGGGTGGAGCCCAAGGGAGCAGCAGCAGTGGGACTCTCACCTCCATAACAGTCAGAGGAAAGAGAGAAGAGGAAAACGGGAATGAAAAAGAAGGACCACCCCAGCACTACCCTGGCACACTCCTCCAGGACACATGTTCTCATAATTTTGTAGGGCGTCCTCCTGGCCTTGGACACAGAAGTGCATTTCCCTGGCCTCCCTGCCCCACCCAGTGTGTTCTATGAGGAGCACCCTTTCTCCACATCCCCACCTTCCACCCCCATGGAGGGAAACACTGCAGTGGGCACCCCTCCCATCAACACCTCCATGACCTAATATGAGGCCACCATCAGGGGTCTCCAATGTCAGGGGACGAGTGTGCAAGAGATGTCCTAAGAGAACAGCTCTCTGCAGAGAAAAACAAGACCACAGACCAGAGAGACTCTCAGTGATGACAAACTATGGCTCCTAAACGTAAGCGCAATCTTGTGGGGACGAGGACCAGTAGAGTGTGTAGGAGGGAAGACCCAGTGGTCTGATGCTGAGGAACTGTACCAGGTGCATGAGCCAGAGTGAGAATGGGCAGCACAGAGGGGGAGAGAGAGAGACGGAGGGAGAGAAGGAGGGAGAAAATGAGAAAATTCAGGGAAGATATAAAACTAGGAGGCTCCATATTGTTTCTAAAAGGATTTCAAGACAGAAGTGAATGGCTACATGGAAAGAAATTATGTTTGGACAAATGGCAAGTATTGCAGTGACCAGAGAGCTGGTTTTTTGGGGGGTGGGGGGTGGGGGGCATTTCATTTCCATCCATCTCTCAGCAGGAAGCCTGGGCTTAGGATCTGGGGTTGGTCCAGCTGCTCCACTGTGACTCAGGCTCCTTCCCTCTCCTGCTTCTGTCATCCTCACCGTGTGGCCTTTCACAGATGCACCTTCCCCCAAGGATGGTTTGCTCCATGAATGTTCGCTGTTGCTGGCTACCCACAGGATTCCAAGCCTAATTATGTCACGTGAGAAAGCATTTGGTTCTGCAGAAAATAATATTTACATAGTCATTATCGTATATATCTCAGGTTTCATGATTGACATCCACACAAAGCAGAGCAGACATAATTATAATTCCAGAATGAAATGTTTTGAATCATAGCATTACAAAAATCAATGACGTATTGGACAAAATCAGCAGAGGTGGACAGAAGTAGGTGATAATGACTTTGTGTTCCATACCAGGGAACCAAATATATAGAAAATCAGGAAATGGGAAAAGAAAAGCATGAATTCCATTGCTTAAAATGACTCTTTCTGGAGGGTGACACTTGCATGGGATAAGACAAAGTCTTTTCCCTTTTCACCCTCACTGGCCTGTTTGATCTTGTTTTATTCAGGAGCATAGGGTAGTTTTATGATCTATATAATAATGTTTTTAAAAAGGTTTGATACAAAATATACAAAAGAAAAAAGATGCTGAAATCCTGCGGCCCGTGATACGGGTACTCAGGAGGGAAGCAGGGAGACCAGAGCCATCGCCACCGCGAAGACTCAGGTGGGAAATCCTGGGGAGGAGCCAGGTGAGCTGAGGGGAGGTGAGTCCATGCCGTGTGGGAAGGTTGGATGTGGAGATGGAAAAGCCACGTTGGACCCCATGCTTGTGTCATCACTGGGTTGGTGGAGGTGGAGCGGTCCTGGATGTTTAGAGTGGATGGGACACGAGCACTCAGAAGCACCCAGTTCATGACGTTCCGAGTGCACAGTAAGTGGCTTCAGGCCGTATCCTGTTGGCAGGTGTCTCTTGCAGCCTCACGAGGCTGTTGCCTGACTTTCTGGAGTTACCCAGGCATGTTAGAGAGACATTCGGGGGACCTGAAAGCTTGCACTTGGCTCAGCAGAGTCAGGGCTACGGGTTTGCCTTGCAAGCTCCTTACTCCATTCTGCAAAGTTGCAGCCAAAAAACACACCAAAGCCAACAAAATCCCAAGCCCCCCAAAATGCGGTCGTGAGTTTTTCCTACAAGTGCTCAGTACCATCAAAGCTTGCATTCTGAGCCTAATGGTCACCCTGCTTTGTTTGCACACACCTAACATGATTAAAAAACTGGATGATTCGCCGAAGATGATCATTGCTCTGAAGTGAGAAATAACTTTTCAGCCACAGGAAAAAAGTCAACGAGGAAAAATTACATCAGCAGTAACTGGATCTTAAATAAAAGGGATAGTCTACATATAGAACTTTCAAAGACCCCCTAAATCTTCGGATCCACACTGTCCTAATGTATATATTTAAATAAATTAGCATAAGCATAAGCCTCAAAGACACTCTTCCTACCAGTATGCTTTATTTATTTCCAATTTAGTGCTGAATAAGTCTCTGTTGGAAGCCCAGGCACTGAGGGAAACGGAATACTGCTTATTCAAAAGCCATTTGAATCACCTACTGTAGGAAGGCTATTATGCATGATCTATTGTTACAGACGCGGGGTTGCACCCTGAAGTTAATCCACGAGAGTAGCTTTTGATAAAGCAGGAAGTAATTTGTAGTTACTTAGACGTGCGTTATAGTCCCTTGAATCACCTGTCCTCTTATATTGGAAATGCAATCTTTGGAGGACTTGTGAAGACATTGGACTTGGATTACAGGGTGTTAACCAAAGTCGGGTAAGCCTTAGAACCCCAAAAGGGGTATAAGTGCTAGGGGGTATCAGAAAGACAGAGGCATTCAAGATAAATCGACATAAACTACAAAATACTGGTGTCTTTGTCTACCAGGTGAGATACTAGAAAGGAAAATGGGAATGCAGGACATAAAAAATAAATAAATAAATAAATAAATAAATAAATAAATAAATAAATAAATAAATAATTCAAGTAAAAGCAGAATGCCATCTTTATTAATTTTATTTCTTTATTGGAGCATGGTTCCGCCTAGGAGTTTCGAGACGCTTTGGAGGACACAGGGTAGCAGACCCAGCCATTTCTGTCTTGTACCCAATATGATCAAATTAATTTCAAATATAAATACCTCCGAAAATTTATTTCTGTATCCTCTTAAGGCAGGCTGACCGGTCTGGCCTTTGTTCCCTGCTCCTGCTGCCCGATTGATGGGACACTAACGCTGATTGACAGGAGCGGCCGCGGACACTGTGGGCAGCCTTCTGAGCAGTGCTCTGTGCAGTTTGCACATTTTATTTTCTGTCTTTAACTTACAGAGAACTGAAGGAGGCCACATTCAAGAATCAATCTTTTGGGGCAGGTACGTCTCCAAATTTCTTCTGTTTCCAATGACTCTTTTTCCTTTTTCTTCACCATTATGTGTACCTACACGCCTTAAGTATATTTTCTCATAATGTATTCACTGAAGTGGTTAATGCGGTGACCAACACCTGCAAGATGCTGTCTAACTGTGGTCACAAAGAAGCCTACAGTCTTTTGATAGAATTCATCGGTCTTCACAAAAACAGGAAAGATAAAGCAAAAAGGCATAGTTTGAGGCCAGAATGGGCTTGCCCAAAGACCTCTCCTTAAATCGGATGTGTTCTCTGGGTTCTCCTTCCTAAACTCACTATTTCTGGATGACAGAGCAGTACTCATGGAGGCCACTTGTCTTACATTATCATCTACATCCTCTAGAGATCCAGGAGCCGAAAGTGCATCTAAGTTGTCTGGTTGCTTAGATTTTGCTTTCATCCCTTTGCTCTACAATTGTGATCACTGAAGGTCAAGTTTTCTATTATATTTCTAAACCCAATGCATAATTGCTGCCATTGATTTATGTATAAAGGTCACAGAGCAATACAGGAGGAAGCCAGAAAACCCTTTGTGTAGTTTAGTCAAGAGGGGAAAAAAATTGAGGTAGGTCAGAAAAAATATATATTAAAAATATTCTCAAAACCCCAACAGCTAGTTAAAGTCTCAAGTTAGGAAATCAAGAGTTATTTAAAGCCTAAAAATGATTGCAATGCAATTTTATTCAATTAGATATTCACAGATCAGACACGCTAGTACTGAGAGCTAAAAATTCCTGCTTCTTGACTAGTCAAACCTTGCTCTTCTAATCCTAAAATCCTCGCTGTCTTATTTAAATGAACTTGACGTTTTAACAAATCACTAAAGAGTTGTTAACCAATGAAATGAAACTAGAGACTCCCAAACATTTGGTCTGTGTATATGAACTTGCATCAGATTCATCAATCTTTAAAAAAAAAAAAAAAAAAAAAAATCACATACAAATTGTGTATTCTAGAGGAAAAATTAAAAAAAAAAAAAAAAAAAAAAACACCTGTCCAATTGGCCTGCAAACATGGAATCAACTGGGGGAAATGCAGGCTGTGGCATCATGAACAAAACCATTTCCTTTACCTCTGGACAAGGGAAGGATGAAGGAGGGAATGGAGAGATCAGAGGAGGTGGAACAAGATATATCATGGTGTAAATGTTCAAAATACAAGCACTTCCTGGCAAGTACCTGTGTTTATGGAACACCCTAAGGGCCCGCAGCAGTCTGATGTCAGAACAGTTCCTGGTCAGCTTTGCTTCCCTCCCCAGTGCTGTTGAGAATGTTCTCCACTCCCCTTCCCTCCCTTTTGCTGATGAAGATACTTCTGCTTCCTGGGCCCTCCTCCCCCCTCTATTTAAATTTGCTGATGCCCAGTTAGCCTCTATCCACCCCTGCCCTGCCGGGATGAAGGAGACAGACTCAGATCAGCTGGGGCAGAGCCCTGGGTGTCAGGACGTGGCGGGATTGCTTCCATGCACCAGGAGACCTCCCCGTGGCCATGCAAGGTGGAGCAGGGGCCAGGCCTGGGTCCCAGGGTCAAAGACTGGAGGAGAGATCCACAGCACACCAACGACGTGCTTGCTCTGGCTAAGAAAATGCCTGCACAGTCCAGGAGATCTGACGCCAGCCCTTCTCGCTCTCCTGAGGCAGCATCCTGCAGACGCTGTCCACGTTGTTTCTGAGTGTTCTCATTTCACAAAGAAAATGCGCCTCACTCCCAATCGCTGCACATTCCTGGCAAAGGAGATGTAATATGATAATTAAGTTCTAGCTGTTAATCTCTAGACGTAGATGCATGTATGTTTGAACCACCCTAAAATACATTGGGAGCTGCAAAGCCTACAAAAGAAATAATAGCTTGCTGTTTCTAATTTAACTTGGCTAATTGTATTTTGGTGACATGATAATCCAATCAGGGCCTTACAAATGCCCTTTAGAAATGACATTTTTAAGCATCTTTACATCCATTTAACTATGAGGTACATCAGGAATTATTTTATTTTATTTTATTTTTTAGTCCTCGCTGACCCAACAGCGTGGGCATCATTACTGCCTTTTATTATTTTAATTTTTTTAATAATAAATTTATTTTTTATTGGTGTTCAATTTGCCAACATACAGAATAACACCCAGTGCTCATCCCGTCAAGTGTCCCCCTCAGTACCCATCACCCACTCACCCCCACCCCCCGCCCTCCTCCCCTTCCACCACCCCTAGTTCATTTCCCAGAGTTAGGAGTCTTTATGTTCTGTCTCCTTTTCTGATATTTCCTACCCATTTCTTCTCCCTTCCCTTCTATTCTCTTTCACTATTATTTTTATTCCCCAAATGAATGAGACCATATAATGTTTGTCCTTCTCCGATTGACTCACTTCACTCAGCATAACACCCTCCAGTTCCATCCACGTCAAAGCAAATGGTGGGTATTTGTCATTTCTAATGGCTGAGGAATATTCCATTGTATACATAAACCACATCTTCTTTATCCATTCATCTTTCGATGGACACCGAGGCTCCTTCCTTTTAATTGCGAGTACATTCTCCAGCTCCTCCCCATGACGATACGCATAGATAGAAACCCATGGCTGTCGTTGGACTTGCCTGGTCTTCAACTTTGTGCAATGATAAAAAAAAGATTGTGAATTCTGTGCTCTGCTCTTCCTTTAGTTCTGTCAAAGCAGATGAATGACACATCTGCACATCTTAAATGGAGCCTACAACCCCTTCATGTGCCCGAGGTTATCAAGGCTCCATGTGTGACTATGGGGGGGAGGTGAAAACAGTATCTTAGTCTATACAACTGCAAGGTAATATCCTCCATCTCTCTCTCTCTCTCTCTCTCTCTCTCTCACACACACACACACACACACACACCCTCATATATTAGAAAGATAAGTAATGATTTTCACTAAAAGCTCATTATGTTCCTATTAACAATCATGAGGGACTAAAAGGCTGTCTTATGTTACAAATAATAAATCTGTCAGTTGATCTCTGATCACAGGTACTCTAGTCTCATTACATTTGAGCTGTTGTAATTTCATGCCTTTTCACATTATTTCTAATTGTCAAATTTATGTTACTGTTATTTCTATTGTTTTGTGTTAGATTTTTAATTCCCCAAAATCGATTCATTGCAAAACAGTGGTTCACCAAAGTGAAAAATTCATGATGAAAGCGGTAACTACTTTTTTACAGTTCCAAGTAATCTTGTGAAAACAAATAGTAAACAGGACTCCAATGTAAATGCTGGTTGTAACGGTATGACAAATGTGAGATTCCTTTGGGGTCATACCACACATGCAGAATTAAAGAGAACACTTTGATTTGGAAATATACATGTAAATAACTGAAAATTGGATTTTATAGGACCAGCAATCCATTTTCCTGTCAAAATCAGTACAAAACCTTTTAAAGAACTTGCTTTGCTATTTAAAAAAAACAATAACCTTTAATATGTTAACTCAGTCATACTTGTTTTGAATAAATATGAAATTATTTTCAACATAAATTAATGAATGGTCTCATTTGTGCAAAGGAGAGAACAGACTATAGTGCAATTACCCAACATTCTACTTCATATAGAAAAAAAATACACTATGATTGGAAGTTGAATGTAAAACCTCCACAGGGTTGATAGGAAATGCACCCCGAGTTCTCTTAATGAACACTGACCTCGGTGCTCCCCGGATCGGCTGTCTGGTCCCGGGAGGACACACATGGCTGATGCTACTATCTGGCTGCTTGCAGGTGGCTCCCAGGACTCCCACACTTTCCTGCTTCCCCCAGTTGACTTTTGTCTGCAGGAAGAGTCAGTTTGGGAAGAGTCTCTTCCCAAATGTTTATGGCAGTTAGAGTCATTGTTGTAATTATTTAATTTTATTAATTATTTTGGAATCTAATTAAATACAGTTGTAACAAAAAGTTATTCTAATGGGAATCAGGTTGAATGCTTTGGGAAAAAAAACGAATTTTTCCTTTTTTCACTCATTTTAAAATTTTAATTGCAGAATAGTGAACATACAAGTGGCTATATTAGTTTCAAGTATGCAATATAATGATTCAACAATTCTATACATTACTCTGTGTTCATCACGACAAGTGTACACTTAACCCCCATCACCTATTTCCCCCAAACCCCCCTACCCTCCCTCCAGTAACTGTTCTCTAGAGTGAAGACTCTAATTCTTGGTTTCCTTCTCTCTCTCTCTCTCTCTCTCTCTCTCTTCCTTTGTTTGTTTCTTAAATTTCACATAGGAGTAAAATCTTCTGAAATTTGTCTTTTTCTGACTTATTTCACTTCATATTATATTCTCTACCTCCATCCATGTTGTGGCAAATGGCAAGATTTCATTCCTTTTTATAGCTGAATAATATTCCATTGTGTATTTATGTACCACATCTTCGTTTTTTGTTTTTTATTTTTTGCTTTTTTAGGTTTTTTTATACCACATCTTTTTTTTTTTTTTTTTTTTTTTTTTTTTTTTTTTTTTATACCACATCTTCTTTATCCATTCATCAGTTGATGGACACCTGGGCTGTTTTCATAGTTTAGTTATTGCAAATAATACTGCAATAAACATTAGGGTGCATGTACTCCTTTGATTAGGAGTTTTGCATTCTTTGGGTAAATACCCAGCAGTGTGATTACTGGATTATAGGGTAGTTGTATTTTAACATTTTAAGGACCCTCCATACTGTTTTCCAGAGTGGCTACACCAGTTTGCATTCCCACCGACAGTGCAAGAGGACTCCCCTTTCTCCGCATCCTCACCAACACCTGTTGTTTCTTGTATTGTTGATTTTAGCCATTCTGACCTGTGTGAGGTTGTATCTCATTGTAGTTTTGATTTGCATTTCCCTGGTAATGAGTGGTGTTGAGCATCTTTCCATGTGTCTGTGGGCTATCTGGATGTCTTCTTTGGAGAAATGTCCGTTCAGGTCTTCGGTACGTTTTTTAATTGGAAAAAATAATTAAATGTTAATTGCTAAAAACGTTGCTGCCAAATTAGACGAGTATGAAAGATCTTGGAGGTGGAGAATCATATAAATTTAGAGGTACTCTGCATGCCGATTTCTTCCTAAGTACATTTAGATCCTCAGTGCACTTTATAGAGTCCAGAACTGGAAGCCTCTGATGTTACTTTGTGCGTAAGGTATAAAGATTAAGCTAAGATCCAGAATAGATCACATAATAAAAGTCTACAGATCTTGTCCCTTCACTGAACAATTACGACGAATGTCCATTCATACCGTTAAGTTAAAATAAACTGTCTAATTATGCTAATAATCTTTTTATTCCATAGCTTAATTGAATTTTTCAATTAAATGAACAACTATATTTTGTTACCAAATTGGATAGAAGGGTTTCCACTGTAATATGTTCACTGAGATTTCACACAAGCCATGGGAAATATTATTTTAATGAATGACCCTGTTGTATATTGATTAAGCAAAAGACACCCAATCTGAGGGAGTAATTACTGTCGCATAGGCACACCAGAGGTAATACAGTCAGATAAAACAACAGATGCACAGGGGACATATCAGAATTTTGGCATGTATGAAGGAGACTTGCCTGAACACTATATTATCTGTAGTTTTTTGAAAAGCCATGCAAGAGAAAAATTCATGCTAGAGGAAAACCAGTGCTTCAGAGGACTGCATGCTCAGGAGAAGATATGCCACCGGCAAACCCGTACTAGTAGCAAGTCCGTGCTATAAGCTAAAGGCACAGCAGCTGTGACTGTATGAGAAGGCATGCCACTGGTGAGGTCACGCTCCAGGAAAACCTGGGTGGGAGAGAAGGGCATCACAAGGAAAAGCATGCTCCAGTGCACTGCATGCATAAGAAGCCTGCAATCTTTATCTCCACATTACAGAATGCGATCCACACTCCAGGAGAAGCATGTTTTTCATGTCATTAAAGATTACTTTGTGAGCACAGAAATAGGCTTGATTATTTGTAGGCCTTGGGACGTGTCCTCAGTGGGATCTCAGTTGTTGAAAGCTGTGATCATAGTAATAAAATGGGTCACTTTTGGAGCACTTACAAACAGCCAGGCAATGCTCTGAGTACTTTCCGTAGGGTCACTCATGTAACCTGTAAGGTAGATACTACTATTATTACCCCCATTATATAGATGAGAAAACCAAGGCAAAGACAGGAAAGTAACTGGTCCAGAACAGCACAGTGACTAAGGGGCGAGGCCAGAACCGTGACCCAGGCATCTGGCTCCTTTAAGTCTGTTTAGCACAGCCGTGCTGTTGCGCTTCTCACAGCCCATCCTGCCCGAGGATGCCGCACAGCCGACCGGGCACAGATGGACAGCAGTTTGGCTCCTCCTCTCCACCTGGCACATGAAGTCCAGAGGGGCTAGGCTCACCCAAGCCTTTGAGATAACTTCACCGAAAATGCCAGTAAAACCGTTCCTATAAGTTCAGGTGATGGGTCCAAGTAATATTTCATAGTAATAAATTCACCCCCTTAGAGGGGCTCAAAGAGCCTGTGTCAAAATATCACAATTTTTTTTTCAATGTTGAGTAGAAGACCGCAGGGTTTCTTAAGAAGACTGAAGATTATGGTCCATAGTCTTACTGCCAAGCATATGGCAGTTTCCTAACAAATGGTTTTCTCAACAACAGATGATTAGCCTTTAACAGAAAATAAAATAAGACACTAAATGTCCAAGAGCCAGCGCAGAGGCAAAGAAGGGCTTTGCAGAGTAAGATATATCAGAAGCGTGGGTCAGAAATCACCCACCAATGGGGATCCCCGGGAGGCTCAGAGGGTTAGCGCCTGCCTTTGGCCCAGGGTGCGATCATGGAGTCCCAGGATCGAGTCCCACGTCGGGGTCCCGGCATGGAGCCTGCTTCTCCCTCTGCCTGTGTCTCTGCCTCTCTCTCTCTCTATATATATATGTCTATCATAAATAAATAAATAAATAAATAAATAAATAAATAAATAAATAAATCTTAAAAAAAAAAGAAAAAGAAATCACCCACCACCTTCCCACAGAAGACGTGTAAGCACTCCACTCTACGGCTCATGTCTGGCAACTCATTTCCAGCAAAGGTTGAAGCAAAGACAATATACATATGCGGACTGTCCGTCAGGACCAACAGACCCTTGCTGCAACCCTCTCCACTTTTAATAGTGAATCAGAGCAATAATAATTATATAGAAATAAAGAGAATAATCTAAAACAATTGTATGCTGTACCTGACCTAGGACTCCAGATACACACTTCTGAGCCAGGAAAAAGGAAGCTTGAGAGGAGATTATAATAATATAGTCCCTCTCACTGCGTTCAATAGTGAGCCTCGTCACTAGATTTTTACAATACTAGGTTTTATTTTACTTAAGTTAAACATGAAAATTCTGTGTCTTGTTTTTTTTTCTTTGTATGCAACAAAAAAACAGTACTCTGTGTGGTCCATTCTGCTTAGCATGTGGCTGAGTGTGAAAATCCCACCATGCATGGCTCCTGGATGTACCATGGTCAACCTTCCATTTCCCCAAACAGTGATGTCCTTCTGTAAGTTAATGGAGGAGGGAGGAGGATAGGGGTGTGATGTGGTTCTGTTCACCACAGCTACCTCAATCCCAGAAATAACATGTTTTAGGAAAAATGGCTCAGCATGTGGGTATACCCCAGAGTGGCACTGAGAAAGTACATCTTCTGTAAGAACCTACTGTGACCTCGTGATGTATCCAGCAGGGCCTGAAAATGCATCAGACTGTCTGGCCCCGATGCTGTGTGGTAGCCATACACATAAGGAGCCTAAAAACTAGGACCCTCTGTAATGCAGTTGCTGATCCAGAGCCCCAGGTCTCCCTCCAAAGGGAATTCAGGTGTGTAATTGGCTCCACTGGATCAAATAATCCTCGATGTTCTTAAAATAATCTAAGTGGCCCATGAGAGCAAAAATGGATATTCCAGTCAATTGAGAATGTGGAGGTTCGAGGAGCTCATCAAAATACCTTTTAAGGATGTGACTCATTGATAACCTAAAGTAACCCAACTTGTCCATGGATAAATTCAGGTGTATACGCAAGTATTAACAATGTGCTGGACCCTGCACACACCAGCATCTGAGTTCACGGCTCACATCACCTTCCAATCCCATATTCAGTGATGTCATGTGGGTACTTGCAATCAGTCAGGAAATCAGTAAATGCCACAATACAGAACTTCTTCCCCAAGAGAACCAGTTGTTAAAAGCATTTCACCACCCCATTGGTAAAGCCATCTCTTTGTCTCTCTGTCTCTCTATCTCTGTGTATCTCTCTCTAACACACACACACACACACACACACACATTCTGTCTTTTCCAATTCCAAGCATTGGCACCCATGACGGGAAGGCTTAGCTGATGAGATTATTGGGTCACTATAAACCGTGGATTTTAGCATCCTTCACAGATAACCAACAAGGGGCGTCTGAAGTTTACCTTGCCATTTGAAATCCTACTATGTTTGAGGTTATCTACCAAAACACAAATTTTTCTCATTTTTCTCACCACACCTTTACACCCAGATGATGTTTCCGACAACTCCTACATCACACCTCCTCTTCTCCAGAACCATCTTGCACTAAGTCTCCATTGGCTTGGCGGGGTTGTAAGAGCCCTCTAGCTCTGGTCAGTATTAATGCCTTTTTTTCCGTCAGCTTGGAACCAGGAGGGGTCCCCAAGACACCATTTGCTCTGCCCGAGGAGCAGTGCTGCCCCACCCCCTGAAGGGAATCCACCCTGGGTGTCCATGACCCTCAGACCCAATGCATAGCCATTGTGCCATTTGGGGCCACCTGATTTCAATTAGTGGTGTCATGACCTAGAGACAACTTCTACATCCTAGTGCACGCCAAACTTCCCCTGCTTTATGAGGAGGTAAGTTTTCCAGCCTTAGGCTACATTTCCTCTCCTGACCTCTCTATCCAGCACTGATGTCCTCAGATGTTTCATGGATGAAATTTAACTCTTACAAATTTAACTGCCATCCCTCTCTATGCTTCCCTCAGGGACTGTACATAAACTATGAAGCATATCAAAATTCTACTCAAATAATTGATAAGTAGCAGTAATAGGATGTGAATAAAAGTTTTATTCTATTATTGCTATTTTTCATTAATCAATAGTCAGTACTTCTGTCCATCTGCAATGTGTCCAAACCGTGGCTCTAGGGTTGGGAGAAATGCAGTAGATTTGTGGACTTTGCTCTCTGCCCTCAAAGCCTGATCAGAGAGAGAAGCTGGATTCATAAAGCAGGACAGAATAATGTGATCCTCCAGCCGGCTGGGAGTGTTGACATGTTTATTCCTTTGGGGTGTCCTCGTGTATCCACCATTTTGTATTCCTGCGGGACTCTGTGGACAGTGTTTTACGTAACAGGTATTTCAGAGTAATTTGACTCCCCCAAATGCCCATAAAATTCTATAATCCCCACCTGCTTACTGCTAGAAATGGTCTACTCTATTTTTAATCAAGAGTTAGGCATCATCGCACGAATCCACAGAAGAAAAGCCCTTGCTGAAGCTCACCCCTGCCCCTCTTCAACCCATCTTCTCCTTCCTACCCAAAGGAACCCCTCAACACTGTTGACATCTGTTACCTTCTGTGTCCTAACTATAATTTGAACCTTCATTTTCACCCTCAGTTTCTGTCTTTACTTCTTAGATTGTAAGGATTCTGAAGACAGAGAACACAGATACCAGATTCCCTGCCTTATGTCTCCCATCCCCAGCACCCTGCCCGGCCCGGAGAGGATGCCCTATAAACAGATATTTCAATAAATGCACCAGTTAACCATACTTTGTTTTTATTCTCCTAATTTCTTTAAAAGCATCTATACTAGGGGTGCCTGAGTAGCTCATTTGGTTGAGTGTCCAACTCTTGATCTCAGCTCAGGTCTAGATCTAAGGGTCATAAGTTCAAGTTCTGTTTGGGCTCCATGCTGGTTGTGGAGCCTACTTAAAAAAAACAAAAGGGGTGCCTGGGTGGCTCAGTCAGTTAAGCATCTGACTTTGGCTCAGTCAGCATCCCAGGGTCCTGGGATTGAGCCCCATGTAGGGTCTGCTTCTCCCTCTCCCTCTGCCCCTCCCCCTGCTCATTCATACTCTCTCTCAAATAAATAAATAAATAAATAAATAAATAAATAAATAAATAAAATCATTTTTTTAAAAAACCCAAAACACAAAAACAATCTATACCAACATTCATTATTTAGATAATTTGGTAGGAACTAAGAGCTGCTACATACCTGCCTGGAAATATGAAATGAACTATACATGGACTGGCAGTGGAAAGGTGAGGCATGAGACTGGAAACCTGGAGGAAGGGTCTCATTCTGATCTCTGTTAAAATCCCTGGAGGCTTTGATCAACTCCTCTGACGTCTCTGAACTTCAGCTTTCTTCTTATAAAATATAGATGTTGAACAGGATGCTTTTCTAGCCTTCAGAATCTTAGTCAATGTTGTCCATTCTTAATAATTCCCTCAAATAACTTTTGTCAATGGTTTTGACAAAAAAGCAAAAGCACTCAAGCAAAGAACCTGGTAACTTAGGATTTCCTCTTTTCTCCCTCATGTCTACTGAGATAATTACATATTGACAATATTCAACTTAACAACCCTGGGAGCCATGGAAGCCAGGGCGGATCCAACTTCTCTTTGTCAGAAACTGTCTTTTCTAAGATGGAGAAAAAAAAAAAAAAAGAAACGGAATTCTTGTAAAATAGGTGAACTAAGAATAAATAGGAAGTTGAGAAATAAAAATAAAGAGGTTATTTTACAGTTTGAAATATCTGCTCTATCTCCTTTCTTTCAGTTTGAAATATTAAAAACATTTTTTTTGGCTTCTCTGCCCCAAGTCCCTAAAAACAAAAAGACTTAAAACATTTTCATCTTTTCAATGGTGACAGGAGACAAGTGGCCTTCACCTTCCACTGGCTTCACGATATTTTATTGTTAATTTGCTTATTAAGGAAACCAGTCCACTCATATTTGAGTTTTCAAGCATGTACCACATATGCTCCTGCCACCACTCTGAAGAGGATCACTACCCTGAAGGGGAGCATCACCTCAAAAAGGAGCATGGTGCTGGAGAAGAGCACCCTTGAAGAGGAGTATCACCCTGAAGAGGAGCACAGTAGTGAAGAGGAGCACCCCCATGAAGAGGAGCACAGCACTGAAAAGGAGCGCTACGCTGAAGAGAAACACTACCTGGAAGAGAAGCACCACACTAAAGAGGATAACCACCCTGAAAGGAATACCACCCTGAAGAGGAGTATCATCTAGAAGAAGAGAACTGCCCTCAGGAGGAGCACCATCCTAAAGAAAAGCACCACCTTGAAGAGGACTACCATTATGAATAGAAGCACAGCAGTGAAGAGGAGTACCACCTACAAGAGGAGTACCACCTGGAAGAGGACCACTGCCCTCAAGAGGAGCACTACCTTGAGGAGGAGTACCATTATGAATAGGAGCATAGCAGTGAGGAGGAGTACACCTCGAAGAGTATTGCCCTGAGGAGGAGCACTTCTCTCAGGAGGAGGACTGTCCTGAGGACGAGCACTTCATGAGAAGACAGCACCACAGTTTCCTATTCGTGTTTCTGCAGGTGAGAGTTAAGGTCTCGGTCATGACTGTGTCTGTATGTGTCAGTGATGCCATAAGAAAGAACTGGACTGTCCCGTAGCCTAGGTCAGCAATGGCTGTTCTGCACATGAGCATCAGTGAATTGGCCAATATATAACTCTTTGCCGATGAGATCTCAGCTTAGGGTCACAGTAACCATAATTCTAAAACATTTCACCAAAACCTAAGCATTACTTTTTACTCAACCCAAAAAGGGGCACAGAGAACAAGAGAGTGTGTGCATTTGTGTGTTGGCCTGTATGTACAGGTTTTATTTTTTGCCTTTCCTAGTGGGGTTAGAGTGAGCGGTAGATCAGAAATCTATTCTTTGGAAATTAGGTGCTTGATGAGAAGGATGCATTCCTGTGTCAGGGCCAGGACTGAAATGTGGATTAAACTGGATTCTTGGCTATTTGCCCGATGTCTGGATCTGAGGTCCAGGTAACACCATCTAGAAGGTGAGATTGAGGGCGCTCGGACCTTGCATTCAAAAGTATTGCTTTTCAAGCGATTAGTTCAGCACCACAACAGTGGGAAGCCCACTGTGTACTGCATTTCCAGAATAAACTGACAAAGCACATTAAAATACAGAAAACATCCATACGATCGTCCCTTGGCAACTCTTTCAGAGTTTTATGAACTCACCAAGATATTATGAGAATACAAAGTGAAACTGTTCATAAGAATTAACCTCAGAAAGGACAGAAATGAATAAGGTCCACTTTTCAAGCCACACATTCGAGATTTGTAATAGAGGTGGCCGGGTCATTATTTTTTTAAAGGAAGGCACAGGTGTGCACGCAGGTTATTCCTCGGAGAGCCGGTGTCCCTAGAGCCTGAGATGCTGGCAGATGCAGGACGTCACTCACCAAGGCTCCACCGTACACCTGCGGCTGCCTCTGCAGAGCACGGGCAGGGCCGGCTCACCTGTCCAGTCGCAGCCCAACTGCGGCAAGGGGCTAGACACGAGGACCCTCAGTCTTTATGGTCGTCTGGCTTAGGTGTTCCCATTTGTGGGGGAAAAGAGCCTCCTCTGACTGTCCCTGGTCCACAAGCACAGACACTGATCCTGACCCTCACTTCCTTCTGCCGTTCGCCTCCTCATCCTGCTAGTGGGAGAGTACTCAGGCCTGCACACAGGAGCCCAGGACGCTCGCTCACAGGGCAACCGAGGAGAGTCTGGATTCTTGCTTGAGACTTGAATATGCCATGAGGGAAAAGATGGGCGATTGGAGCAGCTAGCCCAGGAACCTCGAAACACCCCCAGGGTCCTCACTCACCCAACTAGAGAAGCAAATGTAGCTCAACGAGGGTGAGCCAACCATCTGCCTAGGAGCCAAGTCTGCCTGCTGCCCGTCTTTGTGAATAATACCTGGTTCTCATGCAACCATGATCTTTTGTTTATGCATTCTCTCCAGCTGCTTTTGTGCTGCAGTGGAAGAGCCAAGTAGCTGGAACAGAGACCATGGGGCCCTCAAAGCCTAAGCCTTTGCTATCTGGCCCATTGCAGAAAAAAAAGAAAAGTATGTCCACCCCTGAGTTGATGGAAGGATCCTTATGGCAATACGCTAAAGCCGGATCTGGAGATACCCAATCTACCCACTCATCTACCTATCAGCTCTCTAGTTGTCTCTCCATCTATCTAGTGAGATGGAGGCCGAGAGAAGGAATGTCGTGATAGATACAGATACACCATAAATAGAGTTGTTCAAATACACAATGGGGGGAAAATAGTTGGAAATGTACCAAAATAACACTACACAATGATGTTGCCGTGGGTATTCCATTCTTTAGTTTATAAATTATTTCTGATTTTCACATTATTTTGGTGATTAGAATAATTTTACTCAAAAACTGCCAAGTTGAAAAAAATTTAAAAAATAAAATAAAATAAAATAAAATAAAATAAAATAAAAAAATAAATAATAAATAATAAATAATAAACTGCCAAGGTGAGTCTGAGGTTTGGGAAGTAGAGCAGCAGGAGGGCTGGAGAAAATGTCTAATTCATTTGGAATCTGTGAGAGATTCAGGAAAAGGTACTGAGTATCAGTTTCCCCCTCCAGGGATGCCTGGGTGGCTCAACGGTTGAGCGTCTACCTGTGGCTCAGGTCGTGACCCCAGGGTCCTGGGATCGAGTCCCGCATTGAGCCCCCTGCAGGGAGCCTGCTTCTCCCTCTACCTATGTCTCTGCCTCTCTCATGAGTAAATAAAAATAAAATATTTTTAAAAATACCCCCTCCATACACACACCTTAGACCACAAGGAAAACCAGTGGATCCAGCAGAGCTATTTGTGTCCTACAGGAAGGCGGACTCTGCATAAACTGGGACTTAGCAACGCCTCATAAAGGGGATCTGCGGTGAGAATACTTATACAGTTTAAGCCTCTCAATAGTGGTGGGTGTTGTCTTTCAAAAGTTCCATTTTGGGTAACACTCATGACTGAATAGTTTAGGATTGGTGGACATACCAAGTCAAGGGTCATGAACGGAGCCTTAATAAGTAAACTACTGTTTGAAAATGAACAGTTTGGTCAGGTGAGCAGTACATTTTTCCAATAAGAGAGTACTTTACCCACAAGCCATCTATTTCTCCACATACATTGGTTTTGAAGAATTTTCTTAAAAAAATTGGCAAATTGATTGATTGATTGATAGCCTTACCTTCCCAGAAAACAATTTCCAAGAGCAAATATGAATGCCATGTTCACAAAGGTGAGCTTAGTTCTCAGTTGATAGTTCTGCTTTCTAGATGCAAATGACCTTAATATTCAAAACAAGTACATTAAGGTCCCTCACAGTGAAGGGTAGAGAAGAGAATACGTCCTCGTCAAAATGAATGTTAATTTCCTCTGAATAAATAAAAAATGAGAAGAAAAGAGGAGAAGGGAGAAAGAAAACAAGAGAAGGAGAACAAGGAGAAGGAGCATTTGTGAACATGAACAATAAGAAGACAATGAAGGACAGCGCCGGTGGCGCAGCGGTTTAGTGCTGCCTGCAGCCCAGGGCGTGATCCTGGAGACCCTGGATCGAGTCCCACGTCAGGCTCTTTGTATGATGCCTGCTTCTCCCTCTGCCTGCGTCTCTGCCTCTCTCTCTGTGTGTCTATCATGAATAAATAAATAAAATCTTTAAAAAAAAAAAAAGAAGACAATGAAGATGGAAGAGTGTTAGCAGCAGCAGCACAAGGAGACCGTCTGGGTGGACAGGTGCATGTGTCTTCACCAATATGGGGTGTCTGGAATTAAGCCTCCACCACCACACCAGTTGCACACCTTGCTGAGATCTGAAAACACTCACCACACCCACCCCACAAAGGCCTAGAGATCTGTGCTTCTTCCAGTTCCACTAACTGTGTCCCCAAATGAGGCTCAGGAAATTCTATCATAGAAATAATCAGTGAAATAAATAGATTTGAGTACATACTCAGGAGAAAGGCAGATGTTGGGTTTCACTCGGGGGGGGGGGGGGGCGCACATCTTCATGGAGGCGTTGGCACTTCCATTCTAACCATGCTCCTCAGCAACTCTTCCCGTGAAGCTCCTGCCTGTCCTCTCCATCACACCAGCCTTGTTTCCTATTTTTCCAGTTTGCCTCTTCCTTTCTTTCTTTTTTCTTTTTTCTAATCCTTCCTCTCTTTCAACTAGCACATTTTCCTCTCTTTTTCCCATGCTTATCAGGTTAGGTGTTCTCTTTTTAATTGAGCATGTGTGGGATCTCACCATCTTTTACCTCTGTTATTTTGGATCAAAATAATTTGCCAAAGTTCTCTTCCTAAGACACTTTCTTAGGAGGATGTTTAGCATCTTCCTTAAAGATGTGATGTTTTCTCCATACTATTACATATGTTTGGCTATTTGATAAAGAATATAGAGAATTATGAAACCACTGACTTGGCCAATTAAGGCAACTTTTTTGATGTTACTAGGGCATGATACTAGGCAATTTCAGACTCTGTGCTTATGTAGTTTAAAATGCTCATCTTTCAAGGCGGGAAACTGGAATCAGTCAAAGTCTATGATAGACGAGCCTAGGTGTGGTGGGCACAACAAGGTGAGGTCTTGAACAAGATCTTAATAAACAGTGGGGAAAATTAGAGAGGGAAACAAACCATGAGAGACTCCTAAATCTGGGAAACAAACAAAGGGCTGCAGAGGGGAGGTGAATGGGGGTTGGGGTAACTGGGTGACAGGCACCAAGGAGGGTACTTGATGGGATGAGCACTGGGTGCTATACTATACGTTGGCAAATTGAATTTAAATTTTTAAAAAAGTGAATAAATAAATAAACAAATAAACAAACAAACTGTCTTGGGAAAGTGAACAGTTTGTCCAAAAGCTAAATTTTGATGCAATCTTATTTTTAGTTCAAGGTTTATGTGTTTTGGGTTTTGGTATGCCTTCATAACTTCATTACTTCCCTAATAAGTTACATCACCCCACAAAATACTGTTGCAAGTTTGACAAGGAACAACCAAGAGTAACAATTTCTCATGAAATATGAGAGAGATGTTAAGTGACACCAACACACAAGAGCATTTACTGTCAACATTATTTAATATCACTTTGAAATTTATATGTAGCAAAGCCAAAATATAAATGGCGATATACTTAAGAAGATTATACTCCTAAACAATCCGAAGGTATAATTTAATGCTATTATAATTTCAAAACACAGCAGCAAAACCCTAGAAAAGATAAACATACAAAAGTTTGTAAACTTTCTTCACAGTGGTAATTATTGGCTTAATTATATATTTTTTTTGGCTTAATTATATTTCAAAGGAGGCCTAACTTAAAATTTTAATAAGAACATTTCAAACCTGGAAACCACAAGAAATGTATGTAAATCATCAGAGGGAAACTATGAGATTTGGATGCACAGAAAGACATTCTCTTTCAAAAATTACTCATTTTTTTGTTATGTCCCCACTGCCATCACTCAGTAACAAGCTTCTATCCTATCTCTTTGCTGTTCTCTTGTCTCTGTCTCCACCTCTTACGTCCTCTAGACTATCACAGTAAATGTCCCCTATCTGATATCCTAAGCAGAATGGTTAAGGATATTCTAGAAACAGTACTTTATTTGCACATGAAAAATTTAATCATAAATTAGGCCGAAAACAGCTGCATTGAGAGATATATATGTGTTTATATAAACATACAAACATTATATATTATTATTTTATTCTGAGACAGATGTAGAGATACATTTCAGTAGCATGAAGAAAATACATAAAATAATGTGAGTGATTGCCAGTGGATGGTAAATATTACAGTATTTAAAGTACTTTTTTTCATTTTTATACTTTGCAAATATCCTGCAATCCTGTTATTACTTAAAAAATAACAATAAAGCACATTAAAATTAAGTTGTGAAGACTGCTCAATGGGATGAATGGATGCACAAAATGTGGCACATACATTCAGTAGACTACCATGCAGCTCTTAATAAAAAAAAAGGAAATCCCATCACATGCTAAGCATGTGGATAAACCTTGAGGATATTATGCAAAGTGAAATAAACCAACAATTTCACTCCTATGAGGCATCTAAAGTTGTCAGAATCATAACTATAGAAAGTAGAGGGGCGGATGTCAGGGCTGGAGAGGGGGTGGAGAGTTGTTTCATCAATACAGAAATTATTAATAGTATTAATACTATTTCACTTAGGAATATAGCAGAAGATATGTACTAACCATGGCAACTGAAACATGAATTTAGTCTTAGAAATTACATTTTATTGCACTCCTATGTAACGAAACATTTATTTTTGCTTTTTACCACAGGTTACTCAGTTGATTTTTTTTTTTTTAAGATTGTATTTATTTATTCCTGAGAGACACACAGAGAGAGAGAGGCAGAGACAGAGGCAGAGGGAAAAGTAGGCTCCATGCAGAAGGACCAACGTGGGACTCGATCCTGGATCTCCAGGATCACAACCTGCGCCGAAGGCAGCGCTAAACCACTGAGCCACCTGGGCTGCCCAACTCGGTTGAATTTTTATGTTCACTATCTGTCCCAATCTGTCGGTTTTCAATTGTAGTCATTACTGCTATAAATATCCTAAAGATAAAAATCGTAATCCTGAGGAGCACATGGATAGCTCAGTCAGTGAAGCATCTGACTGTTTTGGGCTCAGGCCACGATTTCAGGGTTTTGAGATCGAGCCCCTCATCAGTCTCTGTGCTCAGTGTGGAGTCTGCTTGAGATTCTCTCTTTCCTTCTCCCTCTGCCCCTCCCACCCCAGCTTGCTCACTCTCTGTCAAGTAAATAAATAAATCTTTAAAATGAAATAAATAAGTCGTTTAAAAAATTATAATCTTGAAAATCACAATGCATGCATTTGGATAAGCACTTGCAGTGACACATGTGGACCCAGGAGGCTTTCTCTCTTGTGTGTTCCATTAACATGACCAGGAGAACAATGTTCCTGGAGCATTCAAATTGCCCTGCCTGTATTCATCTTCCTAGTGGAGAGGAGAGACCTGTTTACCTTTGCCTGCTCTCCACCCAAAGAATACCTGACACTTCCTAAGCACGTTTAGGTACGTATTCAGTGATTCAATTCATATAAACTATCATCATTGTAGCCCACTGGTTCAATAGATAATTTTTAAGAGAATTCAGCCATTATCATACATTAGTGTAGAGTCTTGAAAGTAATTTTTTCAGAATGTTTAATTGAAAACATAGGAAATGTTCTGAGAAGTAATTGATCTATATCATGTGAAATCGTATCATTGATTAAATTAAATTTAGTTTAAACATATTAAAAACAAATAATCCATTTGGTGTTTGAATAGGCCTCAATGTTGAATAATGAAGAGTATTAATGAATGACGTGATAGGTGCTTCTCTCTCTCTCTCTTCCTCTCTCTCTCTGTCTCTTTCTCCCTCTCTCTCTCATGTGTGTGAAGGTTAGAGATTTAGGGATGTGGGGAGGTCGGCATAGAGCCCTAATTGCCATTGGAAAGAAGGCATGGACTGTATTCACTAATTAAATGCCACAGGTCACCCTGGTTTAGGCAGGAAGATCTAAATCCTTTCCTAATCAGCACACAAATGAGACCTACTTTCCCCATTTCAGCTATTGATTGTTTGCCCTCACCTTAGGGAATATATTTGTCCGTGATCCCCTGCTTTAATGGACATCATCTCCTCATTTTTCTAGAATGCACCTAGCTTTGTGACACTGTGTGCCCTGAACACTTGCTCCTAAGAGTGCCATTCAATTACAGTGTAGAGAAATAGCTACTGGGAATTCAGTAATGAGAGAAACCTTTGGGGGCTGAAGCCACCAATACATCAAAGCCTTTATACATGAGAGAGCAGAATAGATCTTCGAACCAATGGGGCCACTGTGCATGGTGGGAAATCAAAGAGACAGTGGATCGGAGCCCGGGAAAGGAATGAACAGGTACGTGACACTGAGTTTGCTTGGCCAAACAGTTGCCGGTATATTTGTGCTTGAAATTCCACACCAAATAGGAACGGTGATTGAAGACATACCAGACTTTCCAGATGAATCTCTGAAACCCTATGGAAGGATTTTCACTGCCGTCTCTAAAATTATTATTCTTTTTATCATAAATTTTGTTGGATAAGGTAAAAAAAATATTTTCTTTTCATCTATATTGTTACAGGCATATGCTAAGAAACAAATTTTAAATGTGATTTCTTCTTGGTAGAAAATAATAGTTCCTCAAACTCTCTTTGTTTATATTATATTATCATGATATATGAAATATAATCATGATTATATATCATATATATAATCATGATATTATAATATATTATCATACATAATCACATATAATCATTATATTATAATATAATATAATATATTATCATGTTATCATGATTATTATAATTATTTATATATCATATTTGTACTTAAGACTTACATGAAATATGCCTCTAAGTATTATTGTATATGCATCTTAAATATAAACATTTACATTTTATATTTTTACATCATAACTCCTAAATTGCCATGTCGATCTAAAGCAGTATAATTTATGCACCACTTTTGTTCCTTAAAAAAAATCCTTCCTCTCTATAATCTAATATTTCCTAACCTGTGATACTCACATATCTGCTTATGTAAACACTTTTATTTGTGCTTAGGTTGTCATGGTTCAGATGAAATGCTATTGCCTGGGCTCATTTTACTAATTAACAAATCCTTAAGCAGAGCTTACTCTATGGCAAGTGTTTTACAAATATTAACTCTTTTTACCCTTATAATAACCTTAGGAGGTAGGCCAAACCATAACCCCTATTTTACAGACTAAAACAAACAACTGGAAAACAACACTTTAGCACAATGGCTGGAGGTTGCCCAAGGTTACACTGATAATAAGCAGGCTCCTTAAGATTCAACCCCCAGCATGTTCCCCTCCGGGGCCTATACTCTTTACCTCCAGCTGTTTGTGCAGGTATCACTATAGCATGTGCATTGAGAGTTGGGGCTGACTTTTCTCTGGGATTTCCAGTTCTCAAAGTTCCCATGTGCAGTTGGTGCCATGGTGTGCTGCCCACATCACTTCTTCTTGACTTTTTTTCAGCAGCCAAGAGAACTACTGAGGGCTGAGATCTCGGCTGAGTCCTACTCTGGGAATTGCCTTCAGCTGCCAAAAACTACCTTGACCAATGTCACGGTCCCTCCTCAGGGGCCTCCTAGAGATAGACTGTCCATGTCCACCTCAGCCACTCACCCTTCTTGTCCAGATTTAAATGGCCATCCCAGGTCCATGGGATCTGCTGAGGGTTTTGTGCAGATTGTATTACAGTCCAGTTCTTCTGCCCAATTCAATCTTGCTTTTTGATAGATATCAAGCCTTGGGCCCCTTCCCAGTGAACTTCCTGCTTGCGAATTCTAGGGAATCTGGTATTAGGAAGCCAGCTCCATGGAGTTTTGTTTCCTGATCGAAGTGGAACCAGACACCAGTTATGCAAGGGCTCAAGACTCAAGGGTCTTGGGAGCAGACTAAGCTACAGTGACTGCTGTCACTACGCGTCTCCAGCAACAAGCTAGACATTCCTTCCGTTTCCTCTACTGCTCTAGGCTGCTTACTAAACCTACTCTAAGAGTTTTAAGCCCTTAAATTATTTTGGACAGGGCCTGGTTGCTGCAGTTTCTCATATACTTCTTTAATGGAGTGAGGAACCACCACAGGGGTCCTCAGTAAATACCCCGATGCCACACAGAGTCCTCCTTACCACCACCATGTAGCACCAACCCTAAACCTTCAGAGTAAACAGAGAAAATGAATCTCATTAATGTAGTAACTTCTAACTTTATCTGCGTGTCCACTGACTTTAGAGCCCAAATATATCAGGTGGCGGCAGTGAATTCAATGGAACCCTTACCGGCCACGCTGATAGAAGAGTTTCCCTTCAAAGATGAGGACAGAGCCTAAATTGGGGGGAAGGGAATATTCAGGTTCTGGAAAAGGGTCACTGGAAATCTGAATGAGAGAGATAAATCCAATTTCCACCCTGTGATCCCCAGATATGTATATTCTATTTACTGAGCACAACACCATGGGTCATAATGCCATACAGCTACATGCCACAGTAGTCATTGGTCGAATATAATCATCACAACTCAGAGGACAGTACTCCTAGCCATTGTAAGACTTATATCAAGCCAGTGCCTAATTAAGGCCTTGGCAGGCTAGGGGCACCTGCGTGACTCAGTCCGTTAAGTGTCCAACTCTCAATCTCAGCTCAGGTCTTGATCTCAGGGTCATGAGTTCAAGGCTCATGGTGAGCTCCACACTGGGCATGGAGCCTACTTAGAAAAAAAAAAAAAATATGTTAACAGGCTAGTCCACCATTATACTTGGCTGTTAGCCTTTGAGCAATGAGGCAATCTCCACAATAAGTAGATTCTGTGGTTACAGTCCCATAAAACAGGTCCCTTGGTCTGAAGCAATATTAATCAAGATAGCATTTCCATGAAACTGTTGAATATCTCATCATGGTGAATGCTTTCTGGAGGGTGTTAACTTGAGACACAAAGATCTGCAATTTTGTACTGACCTTCATCAGCCTATCTACGTTCTCATTTTTAAAAATTCTTCCCAACATATTTCTTCTGATGAACTATATTGGTTTGAGGAGGCAGAGATATTGCAGAAGCTCCTCTTTGGCCCTTCCTATCTCTTTTTGGCCCTTTTATTTCATGACCAAAGAACCAATATGAAAGTTATGTTAGCTATAGGTATATCCACTATACTCTTGAAGAACGGGATTATAACCAGGTTTATGGATGCCCCGGATTGCCAAGACTTGGACTTGAGCCCACTTTAGGTCCCAATCTAATTTGAGGATCGTGATGACATTTGAGTATCTTGTCTATGTTGGTTCATGAACTAGCTTACATTAACTAGTTATACAGTTACGCTGGTAAATAGCTGCAAATCTCTTTGGTAAGTAGTAGGGGATGCTTACCCCTTCTACTGTGAAGATGTGCAGAGCCCTTCCTGAAGATCTGTTCTCCCCTTTATTTTTTTTTTCATTTATTTATGATAGTCACGAGGGGGGGGAGAGAGAGAGAGAGAGAGAGAGAGAGAAGCAGGCTCCATGCACCGGGAGCCCGACGTGGGATTCTATCCCGGGTCTCGAGGATCGCGCCCTGGGCCAAAGGCAGGCGCCAAACCGCTGCGCCACCCAGGGATCCCTCTGTTCTCCCCTTTAATAAGTGGACTCTGTAAAAATTGACTTCATTATGGAAACGAAGTAAGCACTACAATTTCTGATCACCAACTCCATCTCTCTCTCCCTCCCTAAATTCCACGCACCCCACACTCACCAACTCCCCACTTCTGTTTATAATATAAGGGAAGCAACATCCTATTTGGACCTTCCCGATCACTGATCAATGAACCCCCACCAGAGAACCTCTGATTGCTGTTTACTCTGGTCATCATCTCCACTTGGCCTCTTGGCAGTTTATTTATTTTTAAAGATTGTATCTATTTATTCATGAGAGACAGAGAGAGAGAGAGAGAGAGAGAGGCAGAGACACAGGCAAAGGGAGAAGCAGGAGCTCCATGCAGGGAGCCCAACATGGGACTCGGTCCCGGGACTCCAGGGTCATCCTCTGAACCAAAGGCAGATACTTAACCGTTGAGCCACCGAGGCATCCCGGCCTCTTGGCAGTTTAGTACAAGTATTTGGTTTCTGCCATTCCATTCTGGAGCCCCATGTCATTATATCCTACTGTCAACAAACACCCAAAGATGACAGACCCACTGAGCCTCTGGGTTCTCCCCACCCAGCAGGACTCCTGGCCTCACAATGCATCTATCCTACTACTGCTACCTTCTGTAGCTTCCTGGCCCCTTCCCCAATACTATACCAGGAAGGTTAATGAACCTCCAACTGTAGGTGACTGTAGTTACTGTAGGTTTTTGACATTACTACAGTATATTAGGACCAGCTCCATGAATTCCAATCAAATCGTTAATTTTTAAGACATGGACCAATGCTCCTTTATTTGGTCTTAGTATTTGATCCCCTCACTCTGTCCAACACCCTCAATAAGTTCTTCCACAGGTGTTCCAACAATTCCTGTTGGTCTATATTGGATAATTACTGCAATGATTTTCATGCATGAGCTCTTCCTACCCAGAGCTGGGATTGCCTTTCCCCATCTGGGCTGAGCTCTTATGTCGGTCGTAGGCCTGGAGGCAATGAGGGCTAGTACAATCATCTTAAAGAGTGCCAGTTTCATCTTCTAGGCACATTCCTCATTTGATATCTCCAAACAAGAGGTGGATGCTGCCCCTTGGAAGAGGCTGCTCTGACTCACAGAAGGTTCAAGAGAATCCAGTTTCAAGATTCTCAGATTTTCATTCCCAAATATTCCCATTTAAAGTCTAATATTACACTTTTGTTTTGCATCGGGGCCCTGATTTTACTCCAGGAGTGTATTATAGATGGGAAGGCCATCTCTTCCATGGCTCTGAAATTGTGTCAGTTAAAACATGGATTTGGATTTCACTATGGTCTTCTCTGGAGCTCTTGAAGAAGAGAGTCTTCTTTAAACATGATCACAGAGGATTTCTGACTTTTTTTTAAAGATTTTTGTATTTATTTATTCATGAGAGACACAGAAAGAGAGAGGCAGAGACACAGGCAGGGGGAGAAGTGGGCTCCACGCAGGGGGCCCAATGCGAGACTCAACCTTGGGATCCAGGATCACCCCCTGAGCCTAAGGCAGATGCTCAACCACTGAACCACCCAGGGTTCCCGACTTCTGGCTCTCAAAGCACCCTTGAGTTGTTAGTCCTGGAACTATGTTTTATTCCAAGACATCTGGACAATTTCAAGATTCTTATAATTGCCATTATCCCCCTTCCCAATACTGATCATATGCCACAGCTAACATACAACTGACTCTTCACCTACTACTTTAACCTCTTCCCAGACCTCACAGGTGATGGGCACCAGTGGTGGTGCCCCCATGCTTGGGATTGTCACCACCTACTTACTCTAGCAAGGAGGTCATTTTGCCTTCTCACTAAAGAATGATCCAGCTATGAACTCCAACTTAATAGGCCTATAAAGTCCTAATTACTAGGGCTAATTCTAGTACCAACTGTAAGCCTGGGTTCCCCCAGAATGGAATCTGAGGTATGTGTGTGGGTAGTTTATTTAGGTAGCACTGCATGAGATGGAGAAAAGCCAGGAAAGAAGGTATGCCAACCAAATCATGTCCTGTCCAATTTCCCACTCTCTGGAGGCACCTAGTCCTCAATCCTCAGCACTTACTAAAGAATTTCATGAGAGAAACCTAAAAACAAATAGTATAATAGGAAAACTGCTTATTCAAGGACTCCAGTGCACTTTAGCTAAGGGTGCCTCTTGGGTGCTGATTCCCCCTTACTGGGGGAAATGGCACATTCTCAGAGCAGCTCACACAAGGTTCAGAAAAGTTCTGTGGCAGGGACTCAGGTGATGTGGAGTAGGCCTAAGGTGAGAGACCACTGGGTGCATTTAGGCCAAGCTGGTCAAAATCTGCATGGGATAGAAGAGGAAGAGGATCTGAAGTGTGCTCAAGACACCAAGTATTGACATGTGGATGTCAGAGATAGAATCTGCTGCTAGATGTTAAAAGCAGAAAGATGTATTGTGCATGTATAGAGTACTAACTCCTCCTGGGACATCATGGCTAAGACAAGGCTGACTGTTAGATCTGAAGTCAGTGGTCTGAAGAGGTGATCATTGTTTTGATCAAGAGTTTCAGGGCAGTCGGGGCGGCTCAGTGGTTTAGCGCCACCTTCAGCCTAGGGCCTGATCCTGGGGCCCCGGGATCGAGTCCCACATCAGGCTCCCTGTGTGGAGCCTGCTTCTCTCTCTGCCTGTGTCTCTGCCTCTCTCTCTCTGTGTCTCACTCTCTCTCTCTCTCTGTCTGTTTCTCATGAATAAATAAATAAAATTAAAAAGAAAGAAAAGAGTTTCAACTGTCAGCCTGTGACCACAGTGTTGTGTTAGTTTGCTGGAACTGCCACAACCAAGCACCACAAACTAGGTGGCTTAAAACAGCAGAATTTATTCTCTTCGGGATCCCTGGATGGCGCAGCGGTTTAGCGCCTGCCTTTGGCCCAGGGCGCGATCCTGGAGACCTGGGATCGAGTCCCACGTCGGGCTCCCAGTGCATGGAGCCTGCTTCTCCCTCTGCCTGTGTCTCTGCCTCTCTCTCCCTCTCTCTCTGTGTGACTATCAAAAATAAATAAAAATTAAAAAAAAAAAAAAGAATTTATTCTCTTCAAGTTCTGGAGGCCAGAGATTCAAACCTAAGGTGCAAGTGGTCTGTCTGAGGGTTCTGGGGATAATCTTTCCCTGCTTCTTTGTAGTTCCTGGTGCTTGCCAGCAACACTTGGTGTTCCTTGGCTTGGGGACTTCATCACCCCATCTCAGCCTCCAACTTCACACAGTCTCCTTTCTTCTGTGTGTGCATCCCTATGTCTTCACATGGCCTCAGCGAGACCATAGCCATTAGATTTAGGGCCCACTCTCCTCCACTGTGGCTTTATCTTAACCAATTACATCTACAAAGATGCTATTTTCAAATAAGGCCACATTCTGAGGTTCCAAGGGGACATGTGTTTCAGAGAGATGCCATTCAACCCATTACAGTCCTATACAGATGTACGATGGGTGATAAGGGTGAAGAAAGAAGAGGTAATTGGTTGTATCAAACAACAAAACATTCAACAAAACTGTTGCCTATGGATTCGCTCAAGTTCCAGATGAGCCTAGTATAGAGCCATGGTATTTAATGACGTTCAGTAAAACAATAGCTCAGTCAAGTCTGTGTCCTTGGAAAAAGATAAGACACGATTTTTTCAGAGCTAGGTAGACATACATAAAAACCCTCTTACCTCTCATCCGACCTATATCTATGAGCCATTTTCGCTATAGATGTCCATTTTGGGAAGAGGCACTGACTGTATAAAAGTTAGTTAAGATTTTGCTGTTTTTGGAGGAAGAATCCAGACCACAGGTACCTGTTTGCCTTATCTTTATTCACATCTAATATTGTTGGAACTGAAAAAGCAGAACATCTCAGTTCGGAGTCTAGGCCTCAGACTATCTATCTGAATATCACTTCACTGAAAGAAAGTTATAAGGTAGAGCTTTGCGTTGGCTCTAACTAATCTACTTTGTTGAGCTAAATTGCTTGAGATTTAGCACAGAGCTTTGCTGCAATATTCCAACGGTGAAAAATCAGGTGCAGAGCAAATGAGATTAATGTCTCTGGCAGCACCGTATATTTCCTTTGCTTAACGGGGAGCATGCCATATTTCCTCTCATGGTGCGCCTTCAAAGAATTATCATATTTTAGAGTGAAACTAATTGTCAGAGAGAATGGAAGTTCATTTCCACAGACGACTTAGCTCCTGGGGCCTAGGAAGAAAGTGGTTTTCGTTTATCTTTATTTGCATTCTCAAGGATGACTAGAGAGACACATGCATAAAGACGTCTGCATTTAACTGCTGGCCAGCTGCTCAGACGAACCCTTTGTCTTCTGCTGACGTGTAAGATCCGCCACGCTCCCCAGCTGCACTTGGGCCAGAGAATAAAGACATGCAATTCTTAAGTTGATTGATATGATGACGACGATGATGATAATGATGATGATGATGATGATAGCAGCTAATAATTAAACAAAGGTACAAGATGCCATGCTAGGCACGTTATACCATAACTTCACTTAGCAACCCCCATATACATATAGATTAAGTATCATTCACAGTGTACTCATTCTATAAATGAGAAAGTAAGCTCAAAGAAGCACATAGTCACTCAGGATGTGAATAAAAGCCATCCCTTTTTCTTTATTCTTCCTTGATTCCTAGTGGAAGGATGACACTACACTTTGTCAGTGAACATTATTCAATGTGAGATTGGCCAAAGATCAAAACTAGAATATCAGAACAGGACTTGACACCTCAAAACCCATTTATTCATGGTCCCTTATTTTTGAGATTCAGAATGGAGGTCCAGAGCTTTTCTACAGCACTGGCTGGAAGTCACTGCAGTAAAGTATTTACATAATTTCACAATCTGTTCAACAAAGACAGAGATTCCACTTAAACTAAACTGTGGGCTGGCAAGGCCCACAATGAGTTGAAATAACTTTTTGTACCTGATGGATGAAATTCCAGATTTGCTGAATTCAAATCAGAATATCTGAAAAAAATAAAAAGATTATCTAAAAATAATGTTAGAAGAAATTACAATGTACATAGAAAGACCAGTATCCAAAATCAAACTTCAGGTGGTAATTTATCTGGACACACGGAGTTTCTATGTAATGACTCTTCTTTTGGCAAGACCAGACATTCTTTGAAAGGTTTTCTTTCTCTTTTCTTGGATGTAGAACTCTGTCTGAATCAGGAAGATCCCCTTGTATGTCATTTCCTACCATGATCACAAATTATTGTAGATTGGTATCCAGAGGCAGAATCACCATGAAGCCAATGAAATGAAAACTTCACAGGGTTCCACATGCATGACTCTTTCCAAGGGTCCCTGGGGCATATCCTACGGACTTGTCCACTTGCCCACGTTTTCACAAAATTTGCCAAAATAAAACAGATTCACCATGCTACGTTGAGATCCCTGTCCCCCTCCATTCTAACACTCTTTCTTTTTTTTATCTTAATTTAGCTTTATTGATTTTCTCCTCATATATCATGAAATAGCTTTAATTTTCCAGATATATTTTCAACATTAGCATCTGCATCATTTTTAAATTATTATTGTTTTTTTTTTAATAAATTTATTTTTTATTGCTGTTCAATTTACCAACATAGACACTCCTTCTTCACACTTCTCCCCAGTGCCTCTGGGGGCACTAAAGTAACTGTGGGCAGTTCAGGAATTCCGTTAAAGGAAATGATTACAGAGACTGCATTTGAGGGAAAAGGAAAGAAATGAGTGAAAATATCAGTGAGGATAACAGAACATGAGAGACTCCTAACTCTGGGAAACGAACAAGGGGTAGTGGAAAGGGAGGTGGGAGGGGAGTTGGGGTGACTGGGTGATGGGTACCGAGGGGGGCACTTGGTGGGATGAGCACTGGGTGATATGCTAAATGTTGGCAAATTGAACTGCAACAAGCAAAAATAAAGAAATAATAATAATAATATAAATAAATAAATAAATAAATAAATAAATAAATAAATAAATAATAAGAAAGAGACTGCATGTGGGTTTGGAGTGACAGATTTGTGTCACTTTTCAACCGCTTTCATGTTTAATTGAGCTACTGCTAGCACCTTAACATAGCGAGAACCAAAGGAATATATCTACTGCTCTCTAGGCTGACTCACTTAAGGATGTGTCCTTTGGGACCAGCACCAAAGCTACATGAGCAATGGAGGAGAAAAGGAGGTTGAAATGTCAGAGAGGTAAGCACATTCCTCTATGAAGTTGCTTCTCTATTCTCTCATCTAGCCTAACATCAGTTCTGTTATGTAGGGGAAAAAAATAAATAAATGCAATGGGTAAAATATAAAAGTATGACAAAGGGCTTATCAAAAAATGCAGTGGATACTCACACAACCCATTCTTTAATCCAGGCCCCATTCCCAACACCAAACATGGAGAACCATTATTGCTTCAAGTCTCCTTTTCATGTTTCTTTTGTTTAGTTAAAGAGAGAGAATATGCGCAACCCAGGGGGAGGAGGGGCAAGTGAGAGAGAGAATTGTAAGCAGGCTCCAACCTCAGCACCCAGCTGGATGTGGTGCTCAATTTCATGAGACTGAGATCATAATCTGAGCTGAAATTAAGAACTGGACACTTAACCAAGCCTCCCAGGTGCCCCTTCTTTTAATGTTTGAAGCCATATCTTGTTTACCAATTTCATAAATGCCTATTCATTATGTTATTTAAAATGATATTTAGCTTTAAACACTGACTTCCCCCTCCACAATTTCCAGAGATTATTTTAGTTCTTCTACTTGCGGCTCTAAGTACAATATTTTTCATTCCATCACCTTGAGAGGTAATAGTGCAAAAACTGCAGATTCATTTTCCACATTCAGAATCAATCTATAGATAAGCCATTGGAGACATAAATATCACTGTAGAACAGAATGAAAACAGTGCCATCATTGTGAAAATAAAAATGTTTGATGAACAAGAGATAGCATAGGTGAAGGCCAGCAAAGAGAAAGGCAGGCTGGTCCCTGAGGCCAGTGCAGCTCGTGGGGGAAAACTGTGAAAAAAAGGCAGAGAGAGAGGGTAGACTGAAGAAGGTTTCACACTGATGTGTCTTTTGTGGCTACAGTATATATGTGTGTTGGGATGGACATCACGTGTGCGCGTGTATGTGTGTGCACGTTCCTTGCTCACACAGCTTCATCTTACCCCACCCTCAAGACAATTCCACAAGATTTTTAGCATTTGGTCAATTTAAAGTCATCTCCTCATGTTCTAATATTAATTTTGATAAGGGTGACATCTAGACTAGTAAGAAGAGTTAGCTTCTCATATTTAAAAAAAAAAAAAAAAGCCAGTATTACATAACTTGTCTACCTTCACAAGTGTTTCAGTGGATCACATTTAAAGTTGTCTCTCCTATACTTTTGCATAACAAGCCAACATTGCCATTGTCAACTGCATTTTGCCATTTGAGGGGAAGCAGGCATTGCACCGGCTGGCATCCATGCGCAGTGGCTCCAGGACAAACTGTGGTGCGAGTGGCTGGTGCGGGAGGGGTGGTAATCAGAGACACGTGAGCTCACCAATTCCCTGAGTTAATTACTTGCGATTTAAACCCTAGATTGGGGTGTGCTTCCACCCAGTGCAAGTCTTCCTCCTCTTTCCCTTCCTAATGAGCACATTAATTGCAGCTATTTTAAACATTCGCACTGCTAAAAAACAGGGTGCTGTAAATTGCTGATATTTTAACTGTTTGAAAACACAACATGAAGTGATGCTTAAAAGAAAGTTTTAAACATAGTTTTCATAAATGAAAGGGCAATAGCAAATTGTGCTCTGGGAAACGGATTAAATTAAATGTAGGTGGTGGTGGTGTTTTTGTTTTTGTTTTTTTTTCCCCCTGTAAGGATTCATTAAATGATAAAGGTGGATTCATGCTGTTCCATTGATCTATTATTTGCAAGATTTCTGTTCTATTAAGAACATGGTCAACACCTTATTTGATTAAAAAACTTGAAGAAAGGATCTTTTTAAAAGAAGAATTGGAAAGAAGGGCCTCTTGAGGCAAAGCTATATTTTCCTTGTAAACTTGAAGGGAAATTTCCATAAGGTCAAAGGAGACTCAAACATATTTTTGTACCTAGGTACCTTGAGAAACATTGAATTTTCCTCCCACATAAAAATGGGCTATATATTGCACTTTACAATGGTATAAACTTGAATAAGCTTATTGCTGCAATAATATTATCCATGCATAATTGATGCATGCTATTTTTCACAGTACAAAACAAACTTAGCAATGCTAACTTAGAACACGTCCCTCTTTCAGCTCATTCGTTCTTCACACCCCTTACTCCGCATGCTCCCTCATTACTAAAATAATTTTAACACCTTACCCAGCATGTTCTCAGCTTCCTCTCTCGGAGGGAAAGCAGAAGAGCATGTGGATTCAATAGGGAAGAAGAGTAGAATCGGCTTCCTCAAAATGTGCTCTTGTTTCTTCAAGGAAGCTGGAAAGATCTAAGGAAGATCAGTTGGGTCCTAAATATTAAAAGTTGAGAGAGAATGTTAGCCCATGAAACTGGGATGATTCTGTACTCCACAATTAAGTTATTTCTGTTTCCGCATCTATGCTCTCCCCAAATTTCTGTCATTGTTTCGGGGCACACGGCAAGAAAACCTCCCCTGCACAGTGGGCCACACTGGCTTCCCATCGGCAGAGGGGGCTCCACAGGCACTTGAAAATTTTAGTTTGAGAGTACAGTTGTTTTTATAAAGACTGTAGATAAAAGTGTATAATGCTTTGGAAATTACAGACCTGAGATGGGACCTTCAATTATTCCTTCTTAAATGCTTCTCAGTCATCAAGGATCATTTTCGGCCAGGCCAGGAGCAGAACAGGAGAGAAGTCCCTAACGTCACATATTATTGGATAACATTTATCTTTACATTGAGTCATTCAGGAAACTACCGTTGACTCGTTCATGTGAGCCAAGCATTGGGCTGGATTCCACTGCGAATGTAGTTACTTTAGGCCACACTGCAGGGGAAATAGAGCACGGATACTATCACAGTAATGAGAAAGGAATCAGCACTTGGTGTATCATTTGGGAAAAGGAATGGGTCCACAAAATTACAGGAAAATTTTTTATTGCCCTACAAAATTGCAAGACAATAATGGCGGTGATAGTAAGGGTAGAAAGCACAGTAAACCTCAAGATGATGATGATGATGATGATGATGATGATGATGATGATGATTTTATTAAGGTCTATACAAGAGTAGCATGATTAGAATTTTTATGAGATATTGAAGAAGCAATGATGAGCAGGGAAAATTGAGGATTATGAGCACCAGGACCTATTTTTAAGATTTTAAAAATCTGGTAAGAAGGAATCAGGGACCATAAGAGTGTAACATGTTTTTTGTTTTTGTTTTTGTTTTTTTTTAAAGGTACCAACAAAGAGGAATATGCTGAAATGAAAGCATCAGAAGGGCTTTGTGACTGACCAGATGGTTGGAGAAAGCAGAGCAGAATCAGAGTGCTTGAGCATGTGTGATAGAAGTGGAAAACAGAGACACCCAGGATGGGACAGCGCAGGGAGAGGATGGTGCACTCCACTGTCATCACGTGGAGGCTGTGACGTGCAAGGGACACCCCAGGTGGGTGCCCTTCAGTCAAGGGAACGATGAGACTAGAACTTGGGAGTAAGGATGAGTTGGAGACAAGACACCAGAGAGATGCTCTCACACAGAATAGTACGAGACCATGCAGACAATGGAGCAACGGGTGAGAGAGCAAAGAACAGCCCTGGGGAAGCAGCAGGAGGAAGTGGGGCCAGGAGAGATCAGAGAGTCCTGAGAAGAGGCTCAGGAAGAGGAAAAAGTGCAGGAGGAATGGTGTCTCAGAAGCCAAGAGGGCGAACTGGACATGACAGTAGCATGAGGAGGCTGCAGGCCCATCCTGTGGCCCGGAGACGACAGTGATGTAGAGGGTGTGTGCGTGTGCTGCGAAGCCATCAGGACAACGAGGGCAAGAAGTGTGAATAGTTGAGCAAGTAAAGATGGCTGACTATCAAACTGGTGGAAGCTTTGAGGAAATGTGTTATTTTATGGAAGGAAGAAGAGAAGTTAATCCTCCCAAACCCACCATTCTGCAGGAATCCCATGAAAAGCAGTGAGAGGAAGTAAAAGCTCCCAGCCTCCCCAGAGGGCCTCAAGCCACAGGCCAAAGGGGGACTGGAAGGATGGAAACCACCGCGTCCTCCCTCCAAGGTGGGGAGCTGGTGGGAGGCCAGGACCGAAGGAAACGTTCAGCGACAGTATTTAGAGTTGGTCAAAGGAAAGCCCTGGAGCATAAAGGAGTTGAGGGGGAGAGCAAGCGAATCTTGGGAAATGCTTTAATAGCTGTGACTTCTCTTGTGGGGTCACCATCCCTGGAGAGATGCTAATAAGGTTTAGGATTCCCTTTACGTTACTTTCCTCTGATGTGACTGTAAGCAACGACTTGTTTCTGACAAGAGAAAGAGATCAGCCTGTTCACAGTGCAGCAGAGGAGCCCCCTGGGTTTTCCTGCGGGTGGACATCAACACACAAAGCTGTTGTTCTGGTGGAGACCCAAAGACCCACCCGTGTTAGGATGCGAGAGGGACACTGTACACAGCAGAACCACACATGAGGAGAATGTGTGTAGGATGGAAGAGCCATGCATGAGAAATGAGAACCAAATACCCACTTCCGCGATGTTCTGGATGATGAACCTAACAAAGTGTCTGAGGACGGAGAGATGCTCAGTTGTCTTCTCTCCATGCGTGGAAACCCGTGGTTCTCAAACCTGGCCGGCTGCTCCCATCCTTGCAGTCAAATCAGAATGTCCGAAGATGAGGGGCGCCTGGGTGGCTCCGTGGGTTGGGCATCTGACTCTTGACTTTGGCTCAGGTCATGATCTCAGGGTCATGAGATACAGCCTCATGTGGGCTCTCTGCTGGGCCTGGAGTCTGCTTAAGATTCTCTCTCCCTCGCCCTCTGCTCCCCAACCTCCTTTCAAAAACAACAACAACAACAACAACAACAAAAAGCAAAAACAACAACAATCCTGACGATGAGCCTACAATAAATGTTCCTGTCAGTTCCCTGGCTAGCTCTCAGGTCACACAGTCACACAATCTGTCCTCCGGTCTCTCCGTTTCAGGTCACTAGGAGTCTAACCAGCGCACCGTGGAGGGGGCACTTCTTAAGCGTGGAGCTAGACGAATGTCCTCAGAGAAGGGATGTGCCTCTGTAACAGGTCCTCAGATGGAGACACACAACATGACCAACACCCGCCTCTCCCATCTGCCCAGGGGACCGCCATCTGCCCAAGGCAACGACAGTATGTCATCTTTTTCCTTTGCTCAGACCTTCTCTTGCTCCACATTTTGTTTATGAGATTCATCCATGTTTTGATTCAATGTTGATTCTCATTATTGCTGTACAGTATGCAAATGTGAACATGACACAATTTACTTACCCACTCGGTGGTGGCGGCGCTAGCATCATCCCCAGCTTGAGCGGGGCCGCTGCACACGTGCCAGCACAAGCCTCTTCAGGAATATACGTACAGCCTTCTATTTCAGGTCTCCCCAGGGGTGGAGTTGGGGGGCTGTGTGTTCAAATTCGGTAAACACTAAGTGTGCCGATGGACAACCCCACCTGAAGTGTGCGAGAGGATGGGCGGCAGTATGTGCCCCCCCAACACTTGGCATTTTTCATCATTTATCCTTTAGTTCATTCCGATGGAGAGAAGTGATTTTGTATTGTGGTTATATTTTACACTTGCCTGAGAATTAATAATATTGAGCCTCTTCTTGTGTTTTTTGGAGATTTTTAGAAACCTCTTATGAACATGTCTGTGCTAGTGTTTTTCCCCATTGGGTTATTTGGACTTTTTATTGATTTTTAGAAGGTATTTATATGTCCTAAATACAATCTTTTTGTAATATGCGAGTGACCTAGGATAGAGAGGAGGCAGGCCGGCGCCCGGGCAGGGCGGGACTTGAGGGGGCGGGAGGGCGGGCGGGAGGGGGGAGGGAGGGAGGGGGGTGGGAGGAGGGAGTCATGTGAGGAGGGAAGGGGGAGGGAGGACGGGCGGTGCGCGGTTGAGTGCGAGACGGGAGGGAGTAGGGCAGGTGCGGGAGGGCGTTTGGGAGGGGCGGGTAGGGAGGAGGGAGGGTGGAGGGAGGGGAGGGAGGGAGGGAGGCGGAGGGAGGGAGCGGGAGGGAGGAGAGGGGAAGGCGGGGGACGGGGAAGGGAAGGGACGGGACGGGCGGGGAGGGAAGTTCCTTTCCTTTCTTTCTTTTCCTCCTTTCCTTCCTTTCCTTTCCTTTTCCTTTTCCTTTCCTTTCCTTTCCTTTCCTTTCCTTTCCTTTCCTTTCCTTTCCTTTCCTTTCCTTTCCTTTTTCTTTTCTTTATCATCTATCTGCTTCACCTTGTCGCTTTATATGGGTTTCTTTTCCATTCCGTTAATGATGTCTTCTGGTAAGAAGTTCTTAATTTTAATATGATCCAGTTTATGATTTTCTTTCTTTTATAGTTAGCACTTTTTAAAAAGATTTTATTTATTTATTCATCAGAAACACATAGAGGCAGAGACATAGAAAGAGGGAGAAGAGGCTCCATGCAGAAAGCCTGATGCAGGACTTGATCCCAGGACCCTGGGATCACTCCCTGAGCTAAAGTAACACTCTCAACTGCTGAGCCACCAAGGTGTTCCATTAGCACTTTTGTTCTTGATTTCTTTTAAAGATGCCAGTCTTTTTTCTTTGTATATTTTTTATTGGAGTTTGATTTGCCAACATATAGCATAACACCCAGCACTCATCCCATCAAGTGCCCCCCTCAGTGCCCGTCACCCAGTCACCCCATCCCCCCGCCCTCCTCTCCTTCCACCACCCCTAGTTCGTTTCCCAGAGTTAGGAGTCTCTCATGTGCTGTCACTCTCTCTGATATTTCCCGCTCATTTTCTCTTCATTCCTCTATAATCCCTTTCACTATTTTTTATATTCCCCGAATGAATGAGACCATATAATGTGTGTTCTTCTCCGACTGACTTACTTCACTCAGCCTAATACCCTCCAGTTCCATCCACATCGAAGCAAATGGTGGGTATTCGTCGTTTCTAATGGCTGAGGAATATCCCACTGTATACATAGACCACAGCTTCTTTATCCATTCATCTTTCGATGGACACCGAGGCTCCTTCCACAGTCTGGCTATTGTGGACATTGCTGCTAGAAACATCGGTGTCCTGGCGTTTCACTGAATCTGTATCTTTGGGGTAAATCCCCAGCAGTGCAATTGCTGGGTCGTAGGGCAGGTCTATTTTTAACGCTTTGAGGAACCTCCACACAGTTTTCCAGAGTGGCTGCACCAGTTCACATTCCCACCAACAGTGCAGAGGAGTCCCTTTTCTCCGCATCCTCTCCAACATTTGTAGTTTCCTGTCTTGTTAATTTTCACCGTTCTCACTGGTGTGAGGGGGGGATCTCATTGTAGTTCTGATTTGTATTTCCCTGATGGCCAGTGATGTGGAGCATTTTCTCATGTGCTTGTTGGCCATGTCTAGGCCTTCCTCTGTGAGATTTCTGTTCATGTCTTTTGCCCATTTCAGGATTGGACTGTTTGTTTCTTTGCTGTTGAGTTTAATAAGTTCTTTATAGATCTTCGATACTACCCCTTTATCTGATACATCTCTTACACCAGACACAAAGATAAACTCAAAATGGTGAAAGATCTAAATGTGAGACAAGAATCCATCAAATCCTAGAGGAGAACACAGGCAACACCCTTTTTGAACTCGGCCACAGCAACTTCTTGCAAGATACATCTATGAAGGCAAGGGAAACAAAAGCAAAAATGAACTATTGGGACTTAATAAAGATGCCACTCTTACAATTCTTAAATGTTTGTGTTCTCCAGGGGCCATCCCCAGCAATCCTGTCCTCTTACTCTGCATACCCCTCCTGGGTGAAGTTAAGCATCCAACTCTGACAAGTGTGTACAGGTTTGCAAATTTCAAACTGAGATCACATTCCTGAGTTCTAGATCTGTACAATTTTACCTTGGGTATAATTTACACACAGTGAAATGCACAGATGCTAAGTGCAAAATTTGATGAGTTAAGTATATATATATACATTTGTATATATACACTCATATACATTGATATACATGTGTGTGTATATATATATATATATAATCATCAATAAATATATTAAAGGCTTTACGAAGTAGAAAGTTCCTTCATACCAACCTCTTCTTTTTTTTAAGATTTATTTATTTATTTATTTATTTATTTATTTATTTATAGAACAGGTGGAGGGGCAGAGGGAGAAAATCTCAAGCAGATTCTTTACTGATTTTGGAACCAATGTGAAGCTCAATCTCAAGACCTCAAGATCACAATCTGAGCCAGAAACAAGAGTCAGACACTCCACTGGCCATCCAGGTGCCCCACCAACCTCTTCTTTAGAGGCAAACATTGTTCTTCTTTCTATGACCACTGACTGGATTTGATTGTTCTAGATATTCACACAAAATTGATTAATATGGTTGAGACTCTCTTGGCCTATTTTTCTTTTTTCAATATAGCGCTTTAGAGAATCCTTCATGGTGTTGTGTTCTTATAGTCCATAATTTCTACTGCTGAGATGCATTCAATTTTATAAGCATACCAGCAATTTTATATCCATTCTCCTATTGATAGGCACTGGGCTTTTTCTAGTTTGGGGCTATCATGTATTAAGCTGCCATGAACATTCCTATACAAGATTTTTCTGTAGGTATATGCTTTATTTTCCTCTGAGTCGTGAAATAGTAACTTTTATATTTAATTGCATTTGATTTGCTAATATTTCCTTGAGTATTTACTGTATCTAGGTTCATGAGACATATTGGTCTATAACTTCCCTCTCTTATGTTTTTTTTCAGGTTGTGCTGCTCAGGGATATTCTGGTCAAATAAAACAAGTTGTGAATTTTCCATCTTCCTCTACTTGCTGAAAAAAGTTGGCATAAGATTGGTATTATTTCTTTCTTTCTAGATATTTATTTATTTATTTATCTAATATTTATTTAATAAATATTTATTTAATATTTCTTTCTTTCTTTCTAAATATTTGAGAGAATTTACCAGTGAAACTACCTGGGTCTGGATTTTTGTTTTTTTTTTAAGAGATGGTCTTTGATTATGAAATCAATTACTTTTAAAAAGTATACAAATATTCATATTTTATTTTATTCATCTATTTTATCCATTTTTTAAGTTTTTATTTTTTTTTAAGTTTTATTTTTAAATAATTTGCCAGTAGTGTTTAAGTTATCTCATTTGTTGGCATTAAGTTTTTCTTTATACTCCCTATGTTTCCTCTTATCATCTCTATGATATGAACATATATCCAGCCTTTTACTCTTGGTTTTGATACTTTGTGTTTATTATAATGGTTTTCTGAGCTGCATTATTAAGGGATTTGAATTTTACTTATGTTCTCACAGGATCTACTTTGGATTTTGTTAATAATCTATATTTGTTTTTCTGTGTTATAATTAATTTCTGCTCCTTATTCCCTATATTTTTATACTTTCATTATTCATCTTTCATATTTCCTTAGTTTATAAGGTGAGAATTTAATTTATTTCAATATTTCACCCCTTGTAATAAACATTTAAAAATATACATGTCCTTAAGCACTGACTTAGCTGCATTCCATAATCCTCTATATGCTATAATTCAATCATCACTTGATTAAAAGTAATTTCTGATTTCTTTTGCCATTTCTTCTTTGAAAAAAATGCATTATTTTAGAAGTTTATCAATTCCCAAATATTTGGGCATTTTATAAATGCCATATTTTATTATGAATTTCAAATAATTTCCTTTAAAGCCAGAAAATATATTCTCTAAGATTTCAAACTTGAATTTTATTGAGACTTCTTTTGGGATAGAGAATATGGTTTAATTTGGTGAATTTGGTGATGTGCCCTTAAGGAAAACATGAATTCTGCACTTATTGTGTGTAGTGTTCTATAAATATCAATTAGATCAGAGTTGTTGATAGTCTTCTCATATCTTTTATAATCTTAAGGATTTTTGTCTTGTTCTATCAATCATTGAGAAAGGAATATTAGAGCTTCTAACTGTATATGTTAAATTGTCTATTTCTCTTACCAATTCACTTAGTTTATGCTTCATCTTCCTCTGTTATCAGATGATGGTTACAATGGTTCTGTGTTCCTATTGATCTTTAACTGATCTTTAATATTTTATTGATCTTTAATATTGATCTTTAATATTCAATCTTTAATGGACCTTTGATATTACTATGGTAGGCAGAATAATGGTTCCTGAAATATGCAAGCCTTAATTCCCAGAATCTATGACTATGTGAAACGGCAAAGGTCCTCTGCAGATGGAATTAGGTTAAGGAGCTTGTGGTAGAGATATTTCCCTGAAATATCAGTGTGGACACAGTCTAATCACATGAGTCCTTAAAATCAGAGAAACTATCTGAGAAGATGCTGAAGGAGTTGTGCCCAAGGTATAAGGATCATAGGAATGCAAAGTTGCAGGCCCAGAAGATGGAGACAGATTACTCAGCAAATGAAGGCAAATTCAAGGAACTGAGAAAGGAAGGAGAAATAGTCTCACCTAATCTGCTAAAATAATAAATAAGTATGTATGTAAATAAATAATAGAGTGAATGAATACCAAAAAGTTAAGACATGTGAGCAGACATGTAATTTTATAATTTTGTTTTGCTGTACTTTACAGGGAAAAAGGTGATTACATCTTACTTTTGTAATTTAAAAGACATTAAATACAGATATGATAACATTTAGAAGATATTTTAATATAATGAGATAACATAAAAATTTTAAAACAAACAAAATTCTCCCCTACATACTACAGACAGGAATACGGCCTTACCAACACTTTTTCACCCAGTGAGAACCCTGTTAGACTGTTAGTCTATAGAACTTTAAGATAATAAATTTTCAATATTTTAAATCAATAAATTTGTGATGATTTATTATAATAACATTATAAAACTAATATAATTCCCTTGTCTAATATTAACATAGATACACCAATTTTGTGCAAATTGTTTATATGTTATATCTTTTCCATCTTTTCACTTTCAAACTATTCCTGTGTTTATATTTAAACTATTTGGAAGAATAAGGTCTTCTGGTTTTTTTGCACCATCTGAAAATATCTGTTTTTTATTTTGACCTTTATCTCATTTATATTTAATGTAACTATTGAAATGGTTGTGTGAGAGTTTGCCATTTTGCTATTTGTTTTCTATTTATGGCCTATTTTGGGTAAACCATATACTTCTAATATTTCATTTAATATTATTCTAAAGACTTTTAGTTATACATTCTTTTGTACTTTTTGTGGTTGTCTAGGGATTAAATTATGCATCTTTAATTTATCATGACCTACTCTGAGTTAATATTGTACTACTGCATGCAATATATAAGAACCTTGCAACAAAATAACTGAAAATACACCAGTCCTTTTTAATATTATAGTTTTATATATATTACATTCATATACTTAAAAACTCCACAGCATGATGCCATAATTTCCAGGTGCACCAATTAACAGTTTTTTAAAAAAATAAGAAGAGATTTTTAAAATGCCTTTTTACTTACTAACATTTGAAATACTTTGCACTCCTTATAGAACTGAGTTTGCAGTTTCTATGTGATGTCTCACTCCTTCAATTTAAATAGTTCTTTAAATATCTCTTCTCATGAGATTCTGTTGGTAATGAATTTTATCAGCTTTCATTGATCTGAAAATATCTTTATTTTGCTCTTAGTTTGAATATTTCCACTGTATATATAACTCATGCTTGACAATTCATATTTTCTCAATGCTATAAAGCTGTCTTTCCTTAATATTCTGATCTCCAGTGATTTTGTTGGAAAGTAAGCTTTTTTTTTTTTTTTTTTTTTTTTAAGATTTTATCTACTTATTCATGAGTGACACAGAAAGAGTCATAGACATAGGCAGAGGGAGAAGCAGGCTTTCCCCAGGGAGCCCTATGCAGGACTCAATCCCTGGACTCTAGGACCAAGACCTGAGACAAAGGCAGACAGTCAACCGCTGAGCCACCCAGGCACCCCAGAAAGTAAGCTCTTGTTTAATCATTACAACCCTCTATCACATGATTTTTTTTTTTCTCCTGTTTCTTTCAAGATTCCTTCATTGTCATGATGAGCTTTTGGTGGTGTTGGTGGTGGTGATTTTTCCCAATGCATGGGGTTTGAAGAGCTTTTTGGATCTAGAAGTAAATGTTTTTGACCAAATTGGGAGGACTTTGACCTGATTTCTTCATTTTCTTTCTTTCTTTCTTTTTTTTTTTTTTTCTTCATTTTCTTTCTTAATCACTTTTTTTTTCTTCTCTTCTTCTGGTACTCCAAAAATGTGCTTGATATTGTTTTATGAAGTTGCTGACTCTGTTAATGTATTTCCATTTATTCTATTTCAGATTATATAATCCATTACTAATTTATTTATTTACTAATAATTTTTTTTAGTTATTTCCTTTCCAATGTCTAATTCCATTAGAGATATTTTTCATTTTAGATATTATAGCTTTTACTTCTATATTTCCCAAGTTTTGCATAGTTTCCATTTCTTTGCTAAGGCTACATCTTCCCTCGTTATGATTACCTTTTATTTTAAATTTTTGATTACATTTATAATAGCTGCTTTAAAACTCTCAACTGTTAAAAATGATTTTTTTAATTGAAAACAATAAAACTCTAAACTGTGAACTCTAAAGCTAGAGTCATCATAGGATCATCTCCTGTTACTGTTTCTTTTAAGCATAGGTTATATATTCATGTGTCTTTTGAATTTAGTAATTTGGTGTTAGATACTCATCACTGTGTATGATTCATTGGGTATGTTATAGAGATTCTCAGTTGTGTTGTCTTCCTTTGAGAGTGTAGTTTATAGGCAGGTAAAGTACTGTTTTTTGGAAATTAGCACTTTGGAATTGTGTAGGTTTGAATTCGCATTTGGTGATAATGAGCCTATTTTAATGGAGAGCCCGGGGTGCTTACCAAACTCTTCTAATCTGTTAGAATTCAAATTCCAAACTCTTTCTCTCTTGTGATGGCAGCAGCCAATGTATTTGCTCCAGTCAGCTTTCCCACTCTAGCTAACCAATGAGCTCCGTGAGGTCTTCTCCAAGTTCACAGCTCAGTGGTTAATGTAACTTATGAGAAGACTATATATAATATATATAATTTGTGGAATCTTTCTTTTTAATTCCCCCCTTTTGGAGATTCAAATCTTCAATTTTCAGCTCCTCTAATAGCTCCAATCTCCTCCCTTATGCATATCAAGCCATAATGACTGTGGCTTTCTACTTGAGCTCTGGTTTCTCAACTCTGTCCTTCCTCAAAAGTCTCTTCTGGAAAAAATATCACTTCCTATGTGCGATTGTCAAGTCATCTCCATGTTCTTTTTGCTTCAGTTTGCTTTCTAGTACTTACAAATGGCTGGATTTTTAAAAATACTGTTTTTTCAGAATTTATTGTTATCTGCTTTTAGTGTGTGTCTAATATAGCTCACTACACCATTTGAATTCTCTGATCATTATTTCTACCTGATTCTTGAACAGCTTCTTCGGGATAATCTATAACTCTTTATCTCACATGTCACATGGCATCTTTTCTCACCCATATACCCTCTGTAATATCAAAAGTTACACAAACCATTACATACTTATTCTTTAACTTAATTAATACATATTTATTAAGTATCTATCATGAATCAAAAGCTATTTGAATTTATGGCTATAAGAGCGAACAAGTCAGATACAATTGCCACATGAGGTTAACTTTTCTTGACATCATCCCCCATATTGAGCTAGTCACCAAGTTTGTTGGTTCAACTCCACAGAACCCTGAAGTTGGTCCGCGTTTTTTCAAGATATATTCTGGCCCTTTTTTCTTGTGTAGACATTGAAAGTGTCTTCCAATTGGTCTCTAAGCCCTTCCTCCGTTCTCAAAGAATATCTTTTGTGTTTCCCAAGTGATCTTTCTAAAGATAAATATCAAAAAAATAAAAATAAAAAGAAAGATAAATATCAGAATATTACTTTCATTTTTTAATGACTCAATTTCTCTCTATTATTGACTTAAGGATGAAATCATATAATTAGTAGGTCCGCAAGAGACTGTTTCAGCCCTTTACTATCTTTCTGGCCCCATCTTTACTATTTCCCCACATGTGCCTTATACCAGTTATATTTAAATAGTTGGACTTCATCACCTATAACATGCTTCCAGTATTTTTGAGAAACATTTCTTGTATATTTACACATTCTTCCCTTTTCTTGGAAGGAGCTTATCTAACTAGTTTAGTATGTGATTACCTTCTAAAAAATCTCTTCAAATTTCAACCCATAGTCTTTCTTTTTTAAGGAACCTCATTCCTCCTTCAAGGAAAATAATTCTGGCTAGAAAAAGGTTTCTGCACATACTATGTATTCTCCATCATAGGCTGTCACTGTAACCTACTGCCTTTTGGTTTATCTTCAAAACCAGAAAAAGTACCCATGGACATCATCACATCCATGTCTCATTAGCAGATAACACAGGACTAAGTCTATTTCTTACCTCATTGTTAGTGAAATAGAAATTTGTACAGAAGACAGAGTTGATGCCCCTTGACAAATGCATTAGTTTCATCCAACAACTAGCTTTGCTTTATTCATAAAGAAGATACAGAATTAGTTCAAAATATGTACCTTGTTCGGTCATTTTTATTTCCTTTCTGTTGGAATTTGTTGTAAGTTGGCTTGTATATTGCCTTCAAGATTATCTCTCTACTCAGGATTTATTAGCAAAAACCAAAATAAACCAAAAAACAGCAAAACAAAGCCCACGATCATGTTTTACTTCATCAGGTCATATCTATTATAATCAGACTTCCTGTAAGAGTATCCCTCCGTTGGACCATCTGAGAGGATGTAATTTGTTGATGTTAATTACTCCCTATCCACATTCTTTTCCAGCTTAAGCAATTCTTTTAATTATATCTTTCCTTTAATAGATTAATCTTACAATGGGTCTCATTTTAATGTTTTCTCTGCTCATTAATTGAATAGAATTTAGGGCTGGGAGGAAACTTAGAAGTCGTCCCACAGAGTGCTTCTCAAATTTGGAACTATCAATCCTGTGGGCACATGGTTGCACAGCTGGTGGGACGGGGGGGAGAGGTATCCGAAAAGCTACAAGAAAAAACTCTGTGACATATCAGTTTTCCCCAAAGCTTTGAGGAAAGAAGGAAGTCAAGTCATTTAGTTTGCAAGTAATTAAAGAATCATTTCACATTAAGAAAAAACATGTATATATTATGAAGTAGAAAGCAAAATTCCCATTAGTAGTTAATCAGGACATTTCAAAGAAATCTAAGTTTGCATTGGATAATTTAGTAGTACATCTTTCATCAGCCATTCATTCTTTATGATCTCAGGTATTCAAGTGAAAAGAGGTTGAGAAACAGTAATCTATTCTCTTTCTTCCTTTTGCAGAGAGTAAAACATGCTCAAGGCAGCATGAATTAGCTGGTATACTTCAGAACTTTTATGACTTTGAGTCCATTCTTCTATCTGCTCTGCTCATTTCTGATTTGGGAAGTTTTCTTTAACTATCATCATGATACAGAGCAAGGTCTTGGAGAATGATTTTCTTTTCCTATCAGGCTCTTGTCCTGCACTCACATGATATTGGGGTCACACTGGTGGTACTACATCGTGTCTGTTTCTTAATAGAGAAAATTCTAGCTTACAAAGAATTTAAAATTTTGAAAAAGATTAAAACATCAGTGTGGACCTAAGATCCAAACCACCAACCTAATTCCAAATTGCAACACTTTTCCAGAATGGCTCCAAGTCACAACTGAAATCTATATTAACTGTAACCAGTAAGTTCTGTATATATACTGTTACATTCCAGGATTCACTTTAAATGGGGTTCCCAAAAATAAATAAATAAATAAATAAATAAATAAATAAATAAATAAACAAACAAACAAACTTCCCTTAAGTTATTAACTGAGCAAAGCACATAGACGACCCTCCTCCCTTGGCACTGACAGCTCCACTCATAGGTGATAGGCAGCATCTAGATTGTACACTGAACCCACAAATACCAGATGAATGTTTCTGGTTGAAATGAAGGACATCTGATATTCTTTTACTTTTTTTCGACCTTGAAAAACCATTCTGTGACTTTCCTCTAAAAGATTTCTCTCTAATCTACGGGAAAAAAATCATCATGAAGTCATTGAAGACTTTTGAGGTGGAATATGTTTAAAATAATTGATTAAATTTGTAATTTAAAACATATAAAATATATTTGTTTTATTCAATTATTCAAAAAATTATTCAGCCATACATAACCATAGATCTTTTTATTAAAACTTAATAACTCCTTAAAGGTTAGCTCAATTTGCAATTACGAATCTACTTATTTTGCTTAATATTTTAAAACATAATAGTCTCTGCTAAACACATGTTAATAGTTAGCTTTAAAATTGCAATGATAATCTGCTTCATAAACCCAAGTTCTAGGTAAACTGACAATTATATTCCTGAAAAGGATAAAAAGTATAATCATCTCTGCACAGGAAGTCACATATCTTTTAGAAGTTGTGAAAATGTCATAAATGTAATGAGCATTTTATTCAATTTGCATGATTTAGAAAGTCCAGCTATGTGCCTGAATCAGATTTTTTTTTTTTTTTTTTTTTTTTTTTTAGGATGTGCTACCTGTGGAGCTCCTTCAAGGAGATGGACTGTTGAAGGAGGGAATTCTCAAACCATTTATAGGGGAAGCAGTCTTAGAGAAACCCACCAGAACAAATAATTTATGCTCTGTTGGTATAGCTCAGAGAGGCAAGTATCACATGCCATTTATTTATCTAGTTAGATCTATTGAGGTCTGCCTCAAAGAGGAACTTTAACCTCTGAATTAGAGAGTACATGACTTTTTGAATAATTCACCATTCTCAGGATAAAACAGAGATTGTAACTCAAGCCTTAGGAAGGATCCAATGATGGAGTGTGCTTACATGTAATTGAAATAATGTAGTTCTTCATCTTCCTTAATTGGTATCATGGATTGGACCAAATCAACTTAGAAAAAAAAAAAAAAAAAAGAATGTGGTTATGCCAGAGAAATGGATTTCCAACTGATCCCTGGGAACTTCCAACATTTCATTTTGACCTCAGGGGAGGCAGAGAGCACAGGACATCTAATCTGGCTGAGAGTAAACCAAAAAAGAGAATGTAGAATTTCAGAAGCCAAATCCAGACTGTATTGCAAGATGAAGGAAGTGGGCACCTGCTTCCAATGCTGGTAAAAGATGGAGTAAACTTTGGAAAGAAATGGTCATCGGCCTAGTAAAGTAAAAGCCACTGAAATTTGGACAATTTTGGAAATTTTAGAATATTTGGAAAATATTCTAGGATGAATGGGAGACATTTTAATAAGTAGAAGAAGCAATAGGAATTGAGAATTTATAGACAACTCCAATGAGAAGCTTCCTGCGAATAGACAGGAGGGCCACAGTGAAATGTGAAGACATTACAGGAGGGTCTAAATCTCTTAAATTTAATATGCATTATGCAGTTAATAATAATAATATTATTATAATAATATCCATTATGCAGTTTGGAGTACTTACGCTCTTTGTCTATATTGTCCCTTACATTAGATAGTGTACAGCCTAATATGGGATATTTATTTATGCATTTGAATAAATAAAACAGAGAATGTGGAAGAATTAATTTAGAAGATACATATACAATCTATACATAGATGAATTCAGAGAATATACAAGTATTCCAGTGGAATTCAAGGGCTGCTTAGGGGAGTTAACACTGAAGGTGGCCCTAAGGGGTTGAGAAAGCTGTGCCATGTGGAGAGAAGAAGAGGGGAGGGGAGAGAGCTGGAGTAGTAACAGTATATTTGCTTGGTTTGCCTCAACATAAGAGTGCATGAGGGGAATCAGAGGAAGAGAAACTGGGATGTATAAAAGCAGCCATGACTTAGATGACTTTGATGACTTACATGGGAATGTGGACTCCAGAGCACAGAACTGAGAACATCTATAACCAGAGGAATCGAGTCTGTATCCTAGTGGCCTGAATGTGCATAAAAAAATATAGAAGTATTATATTGGGGCACCTGGTGGCTCAGTCAGGTAAGCGTCCAACTCTTGGTCTCAGCTCGGATCATGGTCTCAAGGGTGTGAGATTGAGCCCAGGCTGGGGCTTCACATTCAGCAGAGAGTCTGTTTGAGATTCTCTCCCTCTGCTGCTTCCCTCAGGCATGTCCGTTCTCTCTCTCAAATAAATAAAAAAATCTTTAAAAAAAATGAATGAGTATAAAAATAAATAATAATAATAATAATTTATAAGTATCCACACTAAATTTCGAGCTTTATTAACATTGTCAAAATGAATACGAAGTTCATTTGGGTGTAGCAGCTGAGGCTAGGAACTGGAGCCGCATCGCTCAGGTTTATACCTGTCTCCACCTATTACTACCCAAATTGATTACTGAGCAAGTTACCCATATTCTCAACCCCTTATCCAGTACATTACAAATGCCCAAATAAGTGTTAACCATTGTGATTGCAACACCCCTCCCAAATCCTTAAGTGACATCCGTTACCTCCTAGATGGGTTAGTGAGAATGAGGCTCATGCAGCCTTGGGTTGGGAGGGTCGGGATACGGTAATTGGGGTCAAAATGAGAACAGTGCAGCAGATCAGAGAAAGGAGTTGCAACTAAATTCAACAGATAATAGGGAGCCACCAATGACTTGAAGAGAGGAAGTGACAGTATCACAAACTATCAGAAGTGTTCCTTATATAATAAACCTGCAGAGTGTAATATAGCAAGAATTAGCCACTCAGGGATTCTTTCAGCAAATATATATTGAATACTCAGCTGAGCTAATAATTGGATTTGTAGAAACAAATGAATCAGACCTGATCTCTAAGTGATCCTTACAGGCTATCAAGACTAAAATGGAGAGAGGCTGGGCTAGGGGCCCTCATGCATGCACTTTGGAAATAGTGAGGTTGAGGGAGGCAGAGGACCTGAGCCACGGATGACACTTAATCACAAAGATGCAATGAGAATGTGCATCACTCCTGAGCTCAGCAAGCATTGGGTTCTCACACCAACCTGGTTCCCATCCCTATTCCTCTCCCCAGACTAAAGAGAAGCCAAATCTGCAAAAGACTCCCTTGATTTTAGAACAGTGTACCCACAGATCTCCCATTTGGACAGAGCACCTTGCTCACCTGAGGGGAGGTGCACACAGGAAAACAGAAGTTCCTGTGTGGGTCATTTCCCCACAAGGACCTCAATGCTCAGACACCAGTCTGCTTCTCCACTTGAATCTCTTGTCTTATATGATTCCTACAAAACTGTAAGTACTAGAATCTTATCTGGTTCTCAACTGATCCTCTTTCTGTCCTAAATATTCTTACTGTCTTTCCCCATTATTTACTCAAATCCAACACATCCTAGTCTTTCAATTTCTAGGTTAAACATTGTATCATTGTAATCCCACTTAAATTTAGAGCATTTTGTTATATATTTCTAATGAAAATTATTTTGTCTGGGTCTTTTTCACAGCATAGTACTTTAATATTTTCACTGGCATCTCTCTTCCCATAGGATAAATATTTTCTAAGAATCTCGGCCTGACTTTAATCCCGATAATTGTGTACTTACTGTGCAGGTAAGTACAATAAGTACAGTAAGTAATGTTTTCTATCGAGTAATAGTTAAACAGTGAAAAAAGGAATGCTTATTGTCCACACTGTGTATTTTATATTATTTTCATACTAAAAATTCCTATTAAGCTATTGAATGTGTGCTATTATTAACCTAATGTTACAGATAAGGAAAAAGAGGTATATATGGTGTGACTTGTCTACCATGGTATAGGTAGATCATAGAATCCAAATGATCAGACTCCAAAGAAAGTTATTCAAATGTTGTAGGATCCTGTGTCCTAATATATAAAATGTCTACTGAGTGTTGATGTCACAGGTCCAGCCCTTCATATTTTCATATTGCACGAGGCAGTATAGGATCCATTATCCTGCTGTAACAATCAGCCCTAATAACTTAGCCATTAAATACAACAGAGCTTACTTTTCAGATCACCTGGGCGACTCAGTCAGTTGAGCATTGGGCTCTTGGTTTAGGTTCAGGTCATGATCTCAGGGTTGTGGGATCAAACCCTGCATCAGGCCCTACTCAGCATGAAGTCTGCTTGTCCCTCTCCCTCTCCCTTTGCCCCTCCCCCTGCTTGTGCACTCTCTCTCTCTCTTTCTCTCTTTCTCCCCCCCCCCAGAAAAACAAATAAAATATTAAAAAAAACAGAGCTTCCTTTTCACTCATGCTATGTTCCCATGTTACATGCATAGGACAACATCTTAACTCCTTTTACTTCAACCTTGTGGAAGATAAAGAGCAAGGCAGAAAGGTAAGACCAATAATTATGCAGTTTCACCCAAAATTAATACCCATCACTTCCACTTATTAGTAGAATTCATCTCCTTAGCCAGATGAATTCATGTGGCTGTGCCTAACTCCAAATGGTGGGGCACTACAGTCATTCCATTTGCCCAGAAAGATGTAAACCAGATATTGATGAAGTTACATTGCCTTTTACACAAGTAAAAATCCTTTCAGTTTCTTACAACAATGCAGTGGGGTAGGTAAGATGATGATCCATGCATTATGGACAAGGAAAGTGAACACACCCAAGTTACTCGCTTTTGTGTATTTGGGTCGGAAATGGCAGAGCTGTTGAATTCAACCTAGGCAGCTCAGCCCAGACTTTATGTTCTTCTCTCCTGCACACCCTTTGCTCCAGGGATGATAAATCTAATCTACCTCATGCAGGACTTATGACACCTTTAAGAGCCCATGAAAATGTTTTATGTTTTGGTGTCTTTTTAAATCAGAAGGAAAAAGAAAGGGATATAATCCAACCTGAATTATATTTGTCATTACACCAATGTCATTGTAAGACAATGTTATGTCTATACCAATGTACATATGTATATATTTATATGTGTAGTGTGTGTGTGTGTGTGTGTGTGTGTGTGTGTGTAGTAGTAGTGGTCTAACAAAGCAAAAGCACCCAGGACCCATTAAATTCATAATGTGGCCTTCATCATTAAGTCATTGACTGTGTGACTTAAATAAGCACCTAGGAAAATGCCAGGACAAACACCGAATATTGGTTTATTCTCTAGCAGACACAAGTAGACCAACTAATAGTTTATAAACACTTTCAGTTGAGCTATTAAAAGTTGAATCTCAAAGGATTAAACTCTACGTTCACTGTTGAACTGTTACAACCACTGATGCTTTAAAGCTCACGTGCTCAGGATGGGCTGAAAGAATCACATATTACCGAATGTCCCTAAGATAGCCGTCAACCTTCAACTCCTGGCCTTCTTACTCTCGTGTAATACCCTTTTGTTGGGTGTGGGCCAGAACAAGTGATGGTATCTAAGGAATAGAATATGGCAAAAGCCACACAAGGGCTAAAAAGAGATCACGCCTCTCATGTTGGGTTTCCCTCTGTCATGCAACTGCTCGCTCCAAGAAAGGCCAAATGCCACGTTGTGAGGTGCCCTGTGGAGAAGTATGCCTGACAAGTCACTGAGGCAGGGCACCATAAGACTCCTAGCAAGGAAACAAGATCCTCAGTCCAACAACCAGGGAAGAGCTGAATCAAGCAAATAGCCATCTAAGTGATAGGACCCTCCCCATGCTGAGCCCTCACCTGAAGCTACCGCACCAAACAAGACCTAAACTGCACTTGGAGATAACCCAAGTCAGAGTCACCCAGCTAAGTTTGCCTTGATCCCTGACTCAAGGAACAACAAGAACATCAGTGCTTATTACTTTAAGACCCCAACTGTTGGAGACAGTTTGTTATGCAGGAGAGGGGCAATTAATACACTGCCCTACATGGCCTCCAGGTTGAAAACAAGTCAAGTCTCAACACAACCCTCTTCTGGAGAAGGCAGCTCAAATGAAAAAGGAATTTTAGCCACCAGGAAAACATATATTGAGGAGAAAGTGAGGCTCGTGGACTTTTGTGGCATAGTCAGAATATAAATCTTGTTGGGGAGAATGTAGTGATATTCAGTGTATCATTCATGACTTGGAATTCAAAGTTCTGGGGATAAGCCCTGGAGCTGATCTTCCTGCACTGCTGGGATGGCTCCTTGAAATCTGGACACAATATTGACCTATAATAAAAGAGGATGAAATATTGGATCTGTCTTGATGTCTTGACATGCCACTGAAGAGAGGATGAGAGAAACCCAAAAGAAACTGATCTCCCAGGGATTGTATGACTGGCTACCCACCATAAACTATTTTTTTTTTTCAAATCCACTGAGCCATATAGTCATGTGGGCATAGCAATCCAGTATTTGATGAAACTGTTATATTAGGAAAAGCTCCATGTGGGTCGAGGGATAATGAGTACATCTTGTTAACAGGTAGTCTAGATGTCCCTGACATCCACTTCTTCTTTACATCCACTTCTTTTGCAAGATGTCCATGACATCCACTTCTCTGCCTAAAAAGACACTTATTTGGGGAACATTCCCAGTGCTTACCTGATAGAGATGGAAAAAAATTATAACCCAATTCACAGATGTCATGACATAATATGTTGGTGTCAGCAGAAGATGGTCTCTGCCTCACTACTACCTCTCTCAGTGGTGGCTCAAAAGAACAGTGCTAGAGGGGAATCCTATGAAGAACAATATTGATAAAGGTTCACTTTGTTCTCTATTTCATATAGAGAGAATTGGGCTGAGCTATGGAAATGCAGAGTCCTGGGCGGTAACTAATGTCATGGCTAGTGAGAGATATGGAGGAGGCCAAGTTCACGGTTCAAGTACAGGAAGGGCTGGGGAAGTTAGCAAATTGATGAAACAGTGGGAACAGTCAGGAAGCAGACAAATGCTTAAGGTCTCCCATGAGTGCCCACCAGAGAGGATCTTTCTCCAGGTGGCTCCCAACACCTAGGTGGATCAGATGATCCATCAAGCATTTCTCCTTGGCCACCTCATTACTGCACCATAGTTCTCCATCCACAAAAGCATGTGTGGTAGCAGGGATAGAGTCAGTTATACAAGGGCTAAGGTCATGGGCTTGCTTTCTCTCTCACCAAATCCAAGATAGGGTACTGTTGCTATCAACTTCCCAACCTGCCAAAAGCAGAGACTGGCGCTGAGCACCATTATTTGATCAGACCAGTCAGCTCATGGACACTTTCCACCCTGAAATGCTTAGCAATGTGCCCATACTGGAATCAATACGCACTTGTCATTATACATATTTTTTAAATCTATTTTTTAAAAGATTTTATTTATTTAATCATGAAAAACAGAGAGAGAGAGACAGAGAGAGGCAGAGGCAGGCAGAGGCAGGTTCTATGCAGGGAGCCTAACGTGGGACTCCATCCTGGGTCTCCAGGATCACGCTCTAGGCTGAAGGCAGTGCTAAACTGCTGGGCCACTGGGGTTGCCCTCATTATACACATTTAAATATGGTTTGCTTCCTGGCACACAGAGCCTCAGCCAGCACTACAATATGAAGACTTAGGGTGTGTATGTTCCAACATGGTATGCCCATACAGTGCTACAAACAGCCCAAGGGACACATTTTATGGCAAAAGAGGGATAAACATGGACAGATGACCCTTGGATGCACTGATCATATCCAGCTGTAGTGCCCAGATACAGCAGATCTGACCAAACTGTCCAGTAACCTGTAAAAGCTCGGGTAAGAGGCCATGCTGGGGACACCACCCACATGGTAGGGTGCCACACTCAAGAAGGCAGTGGAGCACATGCTCATGGGCCAAAACAGCAATCCACATGAGGACTTCAAGCTCTACATCTCCCCTCTTTAGGCTCAATGGAATTAGACATCATAATTCCCAAAGAATTCTTCTGCCAGAAGGAATCACAAGTGTGCCCTGGAGCTGGTCTGTGGCTACCACCTGGTCACTTATGTCTACAGAACAAGAAAGTAAACACCTTACCAAGCTGCCAGGAGTGATTGGCTCTGGTTGCCATGAGGGGTGAGACTTGCTATCATATAACAGAGGAAGGAACAAGTTTTCCCAGGTCCTGAAGGATTGATTCCCTGAGTATCTTTTGAAGCTTCTTTGCCGAGTGAAAGCAGGAAATGGGTCATGTAGCGATCGCGGCCAACCAAGAACAAGGCAACTGATTAGTTGCTACCTTTCCTTTCAGGAAAGAAGTGAAGACTTCTTGTTTTTATAAAACTGGACTCCCCTGATGGTACTATGGGAGCCAAATGTAATGGAGACGGTGCAAGGCATGAATTGCATGCATTGATCATGCTGCGCTACAGACTCACTTGGGCCTTGGACGTGCTCATCCAGGCTGCTGTTCCTATGGCCAGGCCGCTGCTCCTATGGCCAGGCCTGTACACATGGTACAGGTCCAGTCAGCCACAGGTCAGTGACACCTCATTGCATTCCCCTTAAGATCTCAGTAGAGGCATCTATTTGTGTGCAAAACCTGGGAGCACAGGAGTTAGATGTCTTTAGATTTAAATTATGGATGATAGAAATGGATAAGTGAATCCTTAGAGGTTTCTCCCCCAGGACTCTGCCTCTATATTTCCTGCATCTTCTCCTTCCGCTCACTCCACCTTCACAGGATTGATCTCCTTCATAAAGAGGCAGCTCATGCACCTCTCTCTCAGCTGCAATTTCTGAGGAACTCAGCCTGAGAAACTCTCCAGTGCTCTCAGCTCATTCCTGCCACTAGTCACTCCCTATTACATCACATGTCTTTCTTCCCTCCTACTATTGTCTAGGGTGAAATTACATATTCATTTCCCTGATGACTGAGACTAGAGCTAATCAATCTTGTGTACCCTGTATTCTCAATGTCCAGAACAGTTTCTGACATGAGTTGGCTCTCAATAACATTTGCTGAATGAACAAATAAATCATCCAACAACTACCAGAGATTAGGGCTCAAATGGGAGCATCAGAGTCCTATTCAGCAAACTTCTAAGAAGCTAAGGAGGGACAGAAATGTAAGACCCCAATGTTCTGCTCTGAGATCCCACACTTGCAATTAGCTCTACCAGCTGCATTCCCTTCTCTTGACCCTGACTGCTCTTTCCATGGAATAGGTTGCCTTGCCCCATGTGGGTACTAAATTACAGAAAGTCCAAATGCCCTGCCAAAACTCACCATTTTGATGAGAAGCTATTGATCCTCAGGGACTCATACGGACTCAAGCCTAGTGGAAAAACTTGTCACAAACTTTGGAACTGCTTCAGAACCAGCTTAACAATCAATGAGGGGGGTGGGAGTGGAAAATATGCTTAAACACTTTCCTTTGAATAGTATTAAATAGTAAGTGATTTGCCTCCAACTGATAAATGATTAACAAATTTCCCTTTCCAGAGTGATTTTAATAATATAGATGAAATTCTCTACTTGCACCCCTAAGATAAGTTATTTTCAAAGAGAAGTGTAGGCAGTAGTTACTTTGCAAGCACAGATGGCTCCTAACATAACCAGATGGTCAAATCCCCAACGTCCTCCCAGTTCATGAAGAATTTCCAAAGGATTACCAGGAAAATAGTGTGTTGACCCCTGGAAATAGGCTTCAAAGGGCCTTGCTGAAAACACTCTGTGTTAGGCCCATCAAAGACAGGATGAGCGCCGATCCCAAAGGCCCTCTGCTGTGAAGAATTGCCAGCCTCTTCTCCTGGAAAATTACCCAAGAGACTGGTCTCTCTGGTCTTGATCTGGTATTGCCTCCTATGGACAAGACTGCCTGTAGGCTCCTGTTTTGAGACCAAGCCCAATGCAACATTAATGCTTAGCTTTGGCCATTCTAGAAAGAAAATAATCCCTCATAGAGGGAGGACAGACTTTACTAACAGTTTGGATAGCTGAGCTGACCAATAAGTGTGTAACGATATAAGGCTGTAGTCCGAAGCTGGGGACTCAAGCCCCAACATGCTCTCCCAGTGTGACCCTAAGTGAGTGGTTCTACCTCTCTGAATCCTAGCTTCTTTGTAGAAAGGAGATAGAAAGAACGAAGTCAAGAATGGTAGTGAAAATTAAATATGACCTGCCCTTCCCAAATCTTAAAGGCCGTACAAATTTAAGCTCTTGTGCTATCATGACTCGAATCTAAACAGGGAAATCTGTTTCATGGAGACTGACAATTTTTGAGGGACTCAGATCCTGGCGCTTCCACTTCTTAGCCATGCATCTTTTTTTTTTTTCTTTTTTAGCCATGCATCTTATGTCAAGTTACTTACTCTCTCTGAGCCTCAGGCTCCTCGTCTGTGACATGGGGTTAAAAATAGCACCTAGGGTATAGCTTATAGCAGTGCATTTTAGGATGAAATAAATTACTAAGTACAAAATGGCTGGCAGTGCCTCACACACTATATCAGCATCTGTCATCGCTACTTTTATAGAACAATTGGAAAGCTTCTCAACATGCCATGTAAAACAGCAAAATCCTCAACGTGTTCCAAAGGTGTATTTAATTCTGAAAATAGAAATGATAGTCTAAATCTCACTCCTAGGTCAACTTTTTCAAGTATCACTTCCTGTAAAGTGAATCCATGTGCATGAAGTAGCATCCTGCCTTTGCTCCAACCACTCTCCCTAACTCACAACTCACAACCCTGCACCCCACGTTTACCTTTCCAGGACATGCACTGCTGTCTTGTACCTCTCTGCTTTCACATACACTGAAATTGTATTGTTCCTCCCTGAAAGCAGTCTCCAAAATATTTATTAATTAAAATTCTTAAAAAAAAAATTATTCTCAGTCATGACCACCGTGAAACCTTTCTTTGTGTCTTCTCTTGTATTATTGCTCCGTGTTTTGGGCCACTGTAATAATTTCTACATAAAATTCTAACTATTTCTATCTAAAATTCTATCTAACTCTTTATTACATTTTTCATATTATTGTGTTTATTTTTGTGACATACGAGGAAGGCAGAGATTGTTTTCTTGACCACTACATCGCTGGTGTACTGGAATCATGTTGAGGGGAGGTGATAGGTTATAAGTTGCTGGCTGAATAACCCATTATATCAGGGTTGGGTTCAGTGTCTCTAACATGATACCTCAAAATAAGGTATAATTATATTTCTTTATTTCACAAAACAGAGTTGATAGTTGATCTTCCCAGGGCTGTTTGGATGTTCCATAATCATCAGCACTTCAAACTCTTTCCCCTTGTCAGCACCATTTTCCCAGAATATAGCTTGTGTCTTCAAGATTACTCCAAGATCCAAGATGGCTGTAGGTTCTCATTCCACTTAGCAGGAAGGACACTTTTTTTTTTCCACTTATAGTGATTTCCAAAAATTCCTACATGTTTTCCTTTATGTTTAACCAGCAAAAACATTTTCTACAGCTGTGACTGATGGGAAATGCCTTTATTTTGTAACAAAGGAAAAGTGGGATGTGTCAAGAGAAGAGTGGGTAACTGCCATGGGAGGCAACCCATAGTCGATGACACATGATCCGTCAGTACCCTTATTGTGCCATCTGAATGATCTATTTACATGGCTCTTACTTTCAAGACTGTGAGGACTCTGAGGACAGGGACCTCATTGACTTACTTTTAGCATCAGCAGAGTCTGGTTCAATGCCCCAGCACCTAGGAGGCATTAGGTTTGCTGGAGAATGATTAAAAGGATGCATAAATAATGTAATCAACAAACAAACAGATGTTTGAAATGAAGAGAGGCATTTGGCAAATGCACTTCAGAACTCTCATTTTACTTGAGTTTTTTTTCAATTATTGAATCTAATATTTATTACCATTTAAAGTTTAACAAATTGCTTAACAGGAGATCTGAGATTATTCTGACATTTCAAATGAGGGAGACTTTTTCTTTACAAACATTACAGGGCTATAAATTTTCATTAGTTACGTTTGCCTGTTCCCTAATGTGGATGTGCCTTTTTTTTTTTCTTTTCAAAGGTTAATTGTGTTTTTCAAATGTCTACTTTTTCCTAATTCTCACAAGGTACAATATTTAAACATAGTGACCTCATTCTTTTTCATATTTTACTAGCATTTATTCTAATCTTGTTACTGATGAGATCTGAACATATTATTCAAAAATCTGACTTGGTTGCTTTCAAATGATATTGACTTCAATTTATTTTGAAATTCTAAAGCTTTTGCAAGAATATGCTGTTTCTTTTCTAATATAAACAGGTGCATTTTATTGAAGCTTGCAACTATAAATAAAATGTGAAGGCAAGGCATAGATTCCTCTAAATCTTTAGGTTTTGAAAAATAGAAGCGTAGAGAGTGCTGAATTTCAAATATATTTTGATTTGAAATTAATTGCTGATTTAGATCCTAGGGCTTTTATCATCTGTGCATATTTAACTAGAAATGTACTTGGAAATGTAACAAATTTCATGCATCATTAAGCACTTTAAATAATTAATAGTTGATTATTTTCTCTTTTAAGATGGCCTCATGTATAATTCCGCCTCAGCGATGAGATTGACCTTTAGGTTAAAATCAAGTTGCATTTCTATTCAGAAAATAGTTCTTTACTTAGAGTAACAAGCAGTACTGTCAAGCTTTATGCTATGTGAAGGGCGAAAGGCTTGGCCAATGTTATACAAACATTAAGTGAAGAAATCAATAATCATCTTAATGATGCAATGTTCAAATGGTGTTTCTAGTGGCTGACCCCTTGGGACCCTTTGCTAAGCCACTGATTATAATTTAGTAAATGAAACACATCTTGTGCCAAGTATTCTTCCCCTGAGCAGGACGGTAGCAGCAGCATGATAAAGTGAGCCCACCAAGAGAACCACCCTTCCACATGCCATCCCATCAACAAGAGGGCTGATTTTCTTTCTTTTTGCCTTCCTCACTTGGAAACTGAGCATAACCTAGAAAGCTTTTGGTCAGCATTTGCAAATTGGGGTTGAGAGTCTTCAGACAGTAAATACACTTCTGTAGTGTAACAATATATATTCCAAATCTACATACACCTTAAGAGTCTTCAATAACACCTTCTCTAAGCTTTTATGACCAACAGAGTTCATACTTCAAAGTAAAGGATGAGAAAGTAGGTAGTGCCTGGAGACATGCCCTAATGTGAGGGTACACATGCAGCTAAATAAGATGTTATGGACTCCCAAATAAAAAAAAATTCACTCCTCCCCATAATTGGGCATTCAAGAAAGCTTCTATCTAAGCAAGACTAACCTCAGCTTCAGGTTCTTCCAAGACCCCAAGATGGACCCCAATTTCAGAACTGCCAAACCAATCTTCCACTGTTATCAGCTGAAACAAAATGTCGCTCACATCTGACCTCTCCTTGTTCTCATAAAGAACCTGCCCATTGCCCTTTACCTAAATCCTAAAGTATTAGGTGCCAAATGACCCACTTCAGGGAATGTTATAGGTGTTCAGCTGGGCATGGTGTCTGGTGCCTTGAGTCCACACAACCAACAAAGCAAAGTGGCCTGGAATTGGCATTCCCAGTGGTAAAGAACCTGCTCACAACTGAAATGAGAGAATTAATTGGCATAACTTGACAATTGTGTTAACACAATAAGCTCATCCAATCTTGTTAACAGTCCCGTAGGGTAAATATGATTGTTTCCAATTTCCAAATTAGGAATTAGTGACTTAGAAGGGTTGTAACTCAACAATTATAATACATATCTAAGTAAATGACAAGAAGTCTGCGATTCCAAAGGTTTGGGAATAACAGATGAAGAAATTTAAAAAAAAATGTGGCTTAAGGATTAAGCAAAAACAATTATACAGGCCATATCTCTTCTAGTAAGCAAATGGTGAGACAGTAGAACAAAGAAAAGAAATACATGAAATGCAGACTTCGTTCTATCTTTCTTAGAGAGTATTTTTCAGTTCGAGAATCAGAAGTGTTCTTACACACTTCCTTAAAAATCTTAAGTAACACTTCAACCCACAAGTTGTGAAACACCATTCTAGTAATGTAGACGGTTCAATTTATTGTATATAAATCTTTTAAAGATGGTTAGCTGGAAGGCTAATAGCAATGTGGAGTGTGCTTGAAACCTCATTCCTTCCCTTGGTCCTGCTGGACTTATTATGTACTAGAGGTGGGTTAACTTTACTCATGTAATGTGGGAAACACATAAATCTTGGTGCCCTGAAACAGTCTTCAGGGAGGTATTGACTTTTTATGGATGTAATTATTTTATGAATGATCACAATGTTTTAAGCCTTAGAGTGATATTTCACAGTGAGTTATGATGTTTCACTGCATTAATATTTTCACAGATCCTTCAATCACCAGAAAGTTCCAGAGCAGGGGAAGCAGGTATCATAACTGTCAGGCTAAAGGAAATGTCATGGAAGTCAGGTCACAGGGAATTCTGATATTAAGTAAGAAGAGATTACATTTGGGGCATATATTTGGACTCTTTCTTGACCCAACTCAGGCCTGCATTTGCAAAATGGATGGGTTTATTACAATGATGAGGGCATATTCCAGAAAGTCCACAAAGAACCAAATATCTTCCTCTGTCTCATTCTCAGCTCTGCTCCTCATTATTCTTTCCCTCTTCTTTAGAATACTTTTGAAAATCTTATAACAAATGATGAAAAAAATGTGATTGCTATGTTTTATGTATTGTATATGCAAACAATGGAAAATACCAGCTCAGACTGAGACTGGAAACTGCTGGCTACAGATCCAAGTTCCTGGGAAGGGATTGTGATGTGCTTAGTTACAGGTGATCACCCAACCCTGAGTTCACCCACTGTAGGACTCCAAGGAGTAAGGGAATGCTGGAAGGATCACCCTACATTAACTTGTGTCCCAGAAACACAGCCTGCGACTACAAAATGAGCTCATTGTTTCCAGAAGCTAATTTAGAAAAATACAAATGTCACATGTTTCTGCAAATGACAAGTCAATTGGATATAACTATATCTAATTTTCCTCTTTGTCTCTAACACCAAAAGTAAAAATGAAGACAGAAAATCAGAAACAGGGAGAAGCTTACCTTACAACTAAAAGTAGGAAAGTATGTGTATATCTAAAAGAGTGATATATATACTCTAAGTATGGTACAGATCGGGGCATGCAGCTGTATCTTCCTGGTGAATTTAGAGAAGAAATTCAGGTGAAACCTAAATTTGAAGGACCGGTGGTAGGAGCAAAGGGTGGGCTTAGAAATTATTATTTCAACCTATTTTGCTTTCTGGAGATCATCAATAGTTGAAAATGGCTCTACAGACTCAGGGTGCATAGCTATTCCAACAGAAATGTGAGTCTGGACAATGTTCTTGGGTGGAACCTCACCAGCATGGGAGAATGAAAAGCATACTCTCCAAATGTCATGACAATCCACCTGACTCTTACAGCCAATGCAGGGGCAGGGGGGCAGAAATGGACAGGTAAATTAAGATGGGATCCAAGAAAATTCATCCATATTACAGGGGACAAACAGGAAACAAAGCAAGAAATGTCTTTTCTTCAGAACTAATACCCTGGAGAACATTATATTTTGGTATCTAAAAAAACCGTGACTCCAAAAAAGAAGATAAAGATGTCATTATTATCACTTAGCAGATGCCGTGATGAGCAGCAAAGGAACTATTTCAAACACAGTGGATTGCAACAGTAAGCATTATTCAGCTGGAGGCCCTGTGGGTTGATGCAAAAGGCTAGACTTTGCTTCTAGTCCTACCAAGTGCATTCACATGTCTGGAAGTTGGCTGGTGGTCACTTGGAATGAGGGACACAACTTGCTATATGTGTCTCGTTGTCTAGCCAGCTACAGTTGGCATTGTCCCTGCAGGAGGCAGGGCTCTAAGAGAGAAAGTCAGGAGCCTAGGGCCTCTTAGGCACAGATTCAGAATGACACAGGTCCCTTCTGCTTTCACTTCTACTGCTCAGTGCAAGTGACACACTCCACTCAGATTCAAAGGGTGGAGAAATAGGTCCCACCTTTTGATGAGAAAAAGCACAAGGCAATATTTCAAAAGGTAAGGACACAATAGGAAAAGGTGAGAAATTGGAGTTACTTTTGCAATCAGTATACCACATCATGCATAAATTGAAAATAAAACTTTAAGATTTATCACAGGAAATAATTGATAGAAAGTTTCTATTTGTTCTCTGAAGGAATGTAAAGAAAATATGGATTCTTGAAAGTAAAAATAGATGAGTGAGATTTTTAAGTGAAGAGACAAGAGATTTTTAAAAAGAGGAGATTGACTTAAAAACATAAATATTGCCACTCTGGGATTTAAGACATTGGCAAAAAGTCTTACAGATTATTATTTTTAAAAAGGGCTTATTTATTTTAGAGAGGGTGGCAGTGAAGGGCAGAGGGAGGAGAGTGAATATTAAGCAGATTCTGCGCTGAGTGCAGAGCCCCACACAGGGCTCAGTCTCATGACCCTGAGATCGTTACCTGAGTCAAAACCAAGAGTCGTTTGAGGAACCTCCACACAGTTTTCCAGAGTGGCTGCACCAGTTCACATTCCCACCAACAGTGTAAGAGGGTTCCCTTTTCTCCGCATCCTCTCCAATATACCTGCCCTACGACCCAGCAATTGCACTGTTGGGGATTTACCCCAAAGATACAAATGCAATGAAACGCCGGGACACCTGCACCCCGATGTTTCTAGCAGCAATGGCCACGATAGCCAAACTGTGGAAGGAGCCTCGGTGTCCAACGAAAGATGAATGGATAAAGAAGATGTGGTTTATGTATACAATGGAATATTACTCAGCTATTAGAAATGACAAATACCCACCATTTGCTTCAACGTGGATGGAACTGGAGGGTATTATGCTGAGTGAAGTAAGTCAGTCGGAGAAGGACAAACATTATATGTTCTCATTCATTTGGGGAATATAAATAATAGTGAAAGGGAAAATAAGGGAAGGGAGAAGAAATGTGTGGGAAATATCAGAAAGGGAGACAGAACGTAAAGACTGCTAACTCTGGGAAACGAACTAGGGGTGTTGGAAGGGGAGGAGGGCGGGGGGTGGGAGTGAATGGGTGACGGGCACTGGGTGTTATTCTGTATGTTAGTAAATTGAACACCAATAAAAAAAATAAATAAAACTGTAATAAAAAAAAAAAAAAAAAAAAAAAAAACAAGAGTCGGAGGCCCAACCAACTGTGACGACCAGGCCCCCCCAATACATGCTATGGGTTATAATTGGTAATGCGAATAACTAAGTCTGAGGAGTTCTTGGGATTTCTTGTGAAATACTGACAAAGGATGGATGGGAATAATAAATGGAAGTGGGATGATTAAAAAAAAAGGAGGAGGGTTTGTGAAATCAGAGCTGTAACATCCTCATGACACTCCTGCAAAGTGAATGACACAAATGGAGGAAACACTGTTGAACGGACTTAAAAGAAGAAAATATTGTTAAACTGAGGGAAGACCTACACATACACACAATCTACACAAGTTGCTGAGTATCAAAAAAAATCTAATGAAAACAGAAAGCAAACTGCTAACCCATTGCAAGCATCTACCACATTTCCTTCATCCATTTATTCACTGATGGACACTTAGGCTCTTCCTGTGTCTTGGCTGTTGTGAATACTAGTGCAATGGACATGGGTATACAGAAAACATTTGGAGATCCTGAATACAATCCTTTTGGATATATACAAAGAAGTGCAATTGTTGAATCATAGAGTAGATCTATTTTTAATTTTTCGAGGAAACTCCATATTGTTTTCCATACTGCTTGTAATATTTCCGTTCCCACCAACTGTTCACAGGGGTCCAATTTCTCTACGTCCTTGCCAACACTTGTAATTGTAGATAGATAGATGATAGATAGATAGATGATAGATAGATAGATGATAGGTAGATAGATACTATATTGATATATAGATATAATAAACATTCTAACAGATATGAAGTGATATCTCAACGTGGTTTGGATTACATTCCCCTGATCATGAATGATGTTTAATATCTTTTCATCAACCTGTTGGTATCTCTTTGTCTTCTTTGGAGAAATGTCTGTGCTAGTCCTTTGCTCATTTCAAATAAGCCTACCTGTGATTTGTTATTGTTGCTTCTGTTACTGTTTGCTATTGAGTTGAATGAGTATCCTCTCTATTTTGGAAGTGCACCCCTTGTTAGATATATGATTTGCTAATAATTTCTCCCTTTCTCCAGGTTGTCTTTTTGCCTTGTTGATGATTTCCTTTGCTTTAAGGAAATTTTACCATTTGTGATAGCATGAATAGACCCAGAGGACATTATGCCGAGTCAAATAAGTCAGTCATAAGTGCTGTGTGGTTCCATTTATCTGCAGTATCTAAAACAGTCTAACTTACAGAAACAGAATTCTGGTTGCTAGGGGACAAAGGGAGGGAGAAATGGGGAGTTGTTCAGTGGACATAGGTATAGTTACATGAGACAAATCAGTTCTAGAGACACGCTGGACAGTATACTGTGTACAGAACAATACAGTATTATGAACTTAAAAACTTGTTTAAAAGATAAATCCATATCAAATGTTACACACACACACACACACACACATGTACACACAGGCATAACAATACACACATACACACACACACACACACACACACACATAAGCAAAAAGACACCGGAAAACTCTTGGAGGGACTAGATGTGTTTATCCATCTTGTTGCGGTGATGATATCCTGGGTGTATGCATATATCAAAAACTTACCAAATCGTATACATTAAATATATTCAGTTGATTGTATCTCAGTTATACTCAATAAAGCTGTAAAAATATGTATTTCAATAAAATAGAACAAATCAAAGCAAGAGATTTTGTCTTTTTTTTGGTAATTGAAGTGTAGTTGACATACAATATTATGTCAGTTCCACGTATAAACATTGTGATTCAATATTCATGCACATTGTGAAGTGATCTCCACCATAAATCTAGCTGCCATCTGTCACCACACAAAAGTTGTTACAATATTATGGAGTATATCACCTTGGTGGTACTGCTCTGTGTCTTAATTTATTTTACAGCTGAAAATTTGTACCTGTTAATTCTCTCCCTCTACTCGCCCATCCTCTTATTCTCCTCGCCTCTGGCAACAGTCATGAAAAACAAACTAATGTAGAGAAATATATGAAATTAAAGACTTTTTTGATTAAAAAAATTCTGATTAACAAATCAAATTTTGCTCCTTTAAATAGACACTGTAGAACAAAAATCACTGACAGGGAACAATTGAACACAAATACATGACAGAGGACAGCAAATCTACAGTGTGAAGTTAAAGATATGTCCTTTCAAAATCACAAAGAATAGATAAATCCCATTCCAAATCATGAAAGGGAATTAAAAAATAATAATTGAACATCCTCTGTTCTCTTTTATAAATCCAACATAAGGCTGACATCAAAGCTAGTCAAAGCAATTCAAAGTACACAATATCTTCAAATGTGTATGCAAGCATCCTGGCTGTAATTTAAACATATTTATTTTAGCATTACATTAAAATAGTAATGTATTGTGACCATGATATATAATTCAAGAATGACTCAACATTAAGACAAAATAATAGTGTGAATCCTCATACTAACAATTAAAAGGGGGAAAAAATTAGTTTTGAATAATTCCGAAAGGCATCTCATGAAATTCTATGTCTATTCTAGTAAGTAGTTACTAAACTAGTAATAAATTTATAGAACTTTAACATGGCAAAGAAGAAATCATGTAAAATAAAAAAAATCACAATGAATAGCGGCGTCAAGCAACAAGTCTTAGAAAGTACCAAGCCAATTTCTACTACCATCGTTGGTTACTATTATTTCCAGTACCTATCTCTCTGGAAGCCAACAGAAATAAGAGGCATACATATTGAAAAGGATTGTAATGTAAGTCCTGACAGTTGCTTTCTTTTTTTCTTTTTTGTAATGCAAGTGCCTGACTTAAGCTTTAACCAGGTGACACATCCACTTCAAAGAGCCATCTCCATCAATGAGGGCTATCTCCAATACACACGGCCAGCTGCAAGGCCTTCTCCCCGTGATGGTCCTTTGATTTAGGTCCTTGGTTGATTTTGATAACTGAGCATTTGGGCAGCTTATATTTTCTCTTTCCAAGCTTTAAGTTCATCAATAAAGAGTGAGCCCCCAAGCCCCTGGAGCCCAGTAAAGGCAGAACCTCAGGCGGGACTTACCTACTCTCTTTGCTCCTCTCTGTCTCTCTCTTTCTACCTATGACCTCCTTGTGTGGCTTTACATGTGCTGTATAATGTCCAGGCCTTTTTAGTAACAAACTTCTATTCTTTTAGTTTCCTGATGGTTGTTGCTGAAGGACATCTTGAAATCATAATAAGAACCACAAGGGTCCAACCACAACATCAGTTATGCATAGGCCGAGGCCAGCACAAAACAAGGATAAACAATCATCTTTGCTTCTAGATTTATGATGCACAGCAAAAAAACAAACTAAAAAGTTCTCAGAAATAATGACAGTTCCGTAATGAGGTCATGTACAAATTAAATATTAAAGCGACTGTTCTTCATTATAGTACCACATAGTCTGTATGCACATGTCATTTTTTTAGAAAAGTTTCAAGCCATAAAAAATACTTACCAATATAATTCAGTAGGAAATACACATATTCTATGCAAACAAAATTATACAGCAGCATTGAGGGAAATTAGAGTATCCTAAGTGGGTAGCTTTATCAGGTTCCAAAATGGGATTTTTCTGTATAACAAAGATTTCAAATGCTATAATTTTAACGTGATTTTGATAAAATCATGTTAAAATTGTTCTGGATCTGGTGAAGGTTGTTCTAGTTATTATCTGCAGGAAAGACAGGAAGGATGAAAGACTGCAAGGATACAGACTCAATGGGTCAGAGGCAGACACAGAATCCCATGGTTCCATACAAAAACAAACACACAAACAAAAACCTACAGAGACAAATGGTGAAGAGTACTTAAAATGTCTAAATTATTCATTTAAATTGATCAGTCAGGGCAATCAGACTCAACCTAGCAAACAGTCACATTTTAACCTGTCACTTGGGTAGGAGAACTTAAATAATTTAAAACTTAAATAATATAAAACTTAAATAATTTAAAATATATATATAGCTCCTATTTCAAAGAACATCTGTATCTAGAAATTTGGACTCTGGAGAAATTTAGGCATACATTTTAGAAACATTAAAAATTGCATGTAGTGCTGTGAGTGGGGAATGTGACTCTCACTCCCTCTCCTTAAAACACTTCTTGTATCCCTACTGTCCAGAGCCAGAAGAGCTGCAGGCCAGTCCCTGCCAGTGGTAAAAGAGTAAGAATCACTTTCTTTCTGGACAATCGGGTGAGATTTATCAAAAAGAGCTCAGTATGCAATTATGCCAACATACATGATGAGGAGAAAGGTAACAAGGTTTCCATAAGGCGAAATATGGTGCATTAATCCACAGACGATCCATCTGAAAATGAGTAAATAAGTGTGATGACACAAATCATTTTTTTTCCTTTGGCAAAATTTCAACTGGAAAGCTATAAAATGAATGATCATTAAGGTTTGGAGCAATGCTTTATCATGAATAAGGAACTAGAAATTGAAATATGCCCCTGCCACTAGATTAATCTTCTCTTGGTATTCTATTTTATTCCTCTACTCAAAAATCAATGAATTCCCACCACCTAGGAAATATGATGTGAATTACTTAATCAGGTATTCAAGGGCCTTGATGCACTAATTTCTCTGTCTCTAAAATGACCTCATGCTCTAGTCCAACAATAGAAATATAGAAAAAAATAGAAATAGCCCAATAGAAATATAATCTGAACCACATATGTAATTTTTAATTTTCTAGTAGCCTCATTAAATAATTAAAAATGAATGGTAGGAATAGCTTTTAATCATGTTTTTACTTAACCCAATATATTCAGAATAGTAATGTTTCAACATGTGATCAATATAAAAAAAAGAAATCAATGACATATTTTTCCTTGCCTTTTTTTATACTAAGTCTTTGATACCTGGTCTGTATTTTACAATATGTAATGATTTGTGTCCATCCTACTTATTTAATCATTTTCAGATAGAGCATTGGTAGACAGTGCACCTCAATCAGACTAGCCACGGTCCAGGTGTTCTGTACCACGTGCAGTGAGGGGCCACAGTGTTGGACTGGGGGGCCCTAGGTGCACCACTGCTTCAGTGTCTCTGCCCTTCCACACCTTCACTCATTATGCATCCTGTGTCAGCAGCATGCATGTTGCCTGGTAGAGCAGTGACCAGCATCTTCTGAAGCCTCTACTCTAAGGATTCCCTTTAAATCATCATCCATACTCTCCCAGCTAAAAATCCTGGGGACACAACAGGAGGGGCTTTCGAGTACGGGAGGATCTTTATAGACCTTCTAGTCGGTACTCATTCATAGTTAGACAAATGGTCCCTGATGGTGGCCTTCTCTGAAATAACCATCTATTGGTCACTCATGTAGACCAGCGTTAGGGCAAATAGCACATTCAGGGTACACACCTCCTTCCTCTTCAAAAATGCAGGAGCTATAATGGATCTTATATCTTTTTAACTATGGTTTCCACCATCTTTTGCTTGCTATGTACTATTCTAGCATAGTGTGCATTTTTTAAACATTTTTAATAAATGTTTCTTGAAAGAATATGATAAATAAAAGTGAATAGTTTGGCCCCTTACCCAGTGCTGCCAGGCCTGGCTTTTACACTTTTATAAATGGTATAGGAATAGAATATACCATGAAATACCCTATTTTGCAGATCTCAGAGGTAGTGAAATGCCAGGCTGACAAGGATAAATTGGAGGAAAAAGGAAACTCACAGGGCTCAGTGAGTGAGCAGAAACCTGACAAATGATCTCCACTGTGAAGAAGGGGAAGATAATGCATCTAAGAAGAAAATCTACCTTATTTATAAAATGATGTGCTCTGAGCTCTCATTTTCAAGGCAATGATGGAAGTAGAAAGAGGTGGGCTCCTCCTTAAGCACAACAGGGCCACGTGTTACTGAGGTGGCTTGAAAAAAAAGCCAGCAAAACTGACCCATAATCAGTCAAGCATTAGGAAACTTCTCTTTTACTGAACAAAGGCTCAATTTGAACTTAGGACCAGCCAGGTACAAAGGGGTTAACAAAAATGTTTTTTTTTTTTTTTTGGAGAAGCCAATAGTCAGAAACTCAGAAATGGACATGCCCACTGGGTGGGGTCATCCCTGGAGGATGGAGGGGTGAACACAGATGACAGGCAGACTGCCAATCCTGCGGAGAGGAAGTGGCTTGGACAGTAGGAGGCATTCAGAAAGACAACCAGGAACAGGTCTATTTTTCTACAGGCAAGACCACCAAGGCCCAGAAAAGATGTGAATGCCCAGTAACCTCCACAGGGCTGTGAGGTGGAGGCAGGTGTGTGGGTTACTGATGCCGCCAGTTGGGTAGACTGGGAAAGGCAGGTAGTGCCCCATTCTCCCAGCCAGTTGGTTAATCATGCTAAGTATGAACTACTGGGGAGAAAGACACAACCCAAGAAAATAGAACGAACTCCAAAGTAAATGTGCAGACCCAGGAATGAGAGAGAAGCCAAATTATGGAGAAACAAGCAGAGCCAGAAGAGCAGGGATTCTCATGGGAAGTCTCCCAGCCGTGGCTTAGTTACGCTGCATCCACATAGGTTTGATCCCAGAGCATGTCTGAAGCTGCAGTGGTACTGTCTGGGTTTGGGTGTGAGGAGACGGTGTTTTCAGGACAAAAGGGGCCAAACAACACGCTGCCAAATGCTCTCTGTTCCTGGACTAGTCCATTTCTAACCAAATGAATAATGCAGCAGAGTTAACAGATCTAGACAGACAATTGTATCTTGGCACAGCCAATAATTCCTTGCCGATTTTTCTTGGTAGTAGCAAAATCCCATGGGGAGCCTCCGGTTTCGATGGCAACATCAAGGCATAGCACACCTAGAGGACAAGGTCTCCTGAATTCTTCACACAGTTCTAGGTCAACATCAGCTGAAAGCCGCAACACTGGGAGGCTGCAAGTCCCCCTCCATAGCTGCACCAAAAATGTCAGATGATAGTGCTTCTCACCACCAGAGTTGGCCTCATATACACAAAAATCCTCACAGCTAGCAGCAGATAGAATTCAATCCAGATATAGGGAACAGAAATCCAGTTTCCACCACACTTATAACAAATATAAAGAATAAACTATGTAGGCTTCAGCTTCCTGCATTCTAGTAGTATTCCTCACACCATCAAACTGGGAAATGACTAAACAGATGATGCAAACCTATTTTTTTTTCAGCTCACATAAAGAAAAGGCATCAAAAAGAAGCTAAGTGGACAATGATTAAATCCAAAGACTAAGTGTGTCCTCATTTTACGATCAAACAAATGAGCCAATATTGATATACACAAAAACTTGAGTGAGTTTCAGAGGCATGCTGTTGCATGAAAGAAATCTTGTTTGATTCCATTTCTTGGATATTCTAGAAAAGGCAAAAGTGTCTACGGGAACACAGAGCAGAACAGTGGTTGTCAGGGGTTATGGGTTGGGAAAGGCATCACTATAGAATTCATGAGGGAATAGTTTGGATAATAGAACTGCTTTGTGTTCTGATCCTGGCTTGGTTCCACAAATTTATACAGGTGTTAAAATAATACAAAAAACTCTATACGAAGACAAAGTACCCATTTTTTAAAAAAGATTTTATTTATTTATTCATGAGAGACACACACAGAGAGAGAGAGAGAGAGAGAGAGAGAGAGGCAGGGACACAGGCCGAGGGAGAAGCAGGCTCCACGCAGGGAGCCCGATGCGGGACTCGATCCGCATCTCCAGGATCACACTCTGGGCCAAAGGCAGGCGCCAAACTGCTGAGCCACCCAGAGATCCCCAACCCATTTTAATGTCATAAAAATATGTGTATATATATATATATATATATATATATATATAAACCTCTGCCACCTTTATCACCCACCTCTGACATATATGTGCCTTATTTAAGGGATGTAAGGTAAGGGCCACTGTCTTTACCAAAATCAATGGAACAACTACCTTCAATGGAGTACACTGATAATGACAAGTCAGGCTATCTGCAAACCAGATTAGCAGAGAAAGCCAGAAATGGCATAAGCCTGTGGAAACATTCCTGCCAGGTAAACTATATCTGATAATACTTAACAAATAATATACAGAAAAAGTAATTTTCAAGCCACTCACTACAGACCAAATACTAAGGGTTTAGTAGATTTGCTCCAATAAAGAAATTACATCTGAACAGGAGCTATAGGTGGAGTTTCCGTGTGATAAAGTTTAAGACAATACATAGACATTTTCTTTTTTTTTTAAATAATAAAGTTATTTTTTATTGGTGTTCAATTTGCCAACATACAGAATAACACCCAGTGCTCATCCCGTCAAGTGCCCCCTCAGTGCCCGTCACCCGTTCACCCCCACCCCCCGCCCTCCTCCCCTTCCACCACCCATAGTTCGTTTCCCAGAGTCAGGAGTCTTATGTTCTGTCTCCCTTTCTGATATTTCCCACACATTTCTTCCCCCTTCCCTTATATTCCCGTTCACTATTTATATTCCCCAAATGAATGAGAACATACAATGTTTGTCCTTCTCCGATTGACACATTTCACTCAGCATAATACCCTCCAGTTCCATCCATGTCAAAGCAAATGGTGGGTATTTGTAGTTTCTAATGGCTGAGGAATATTCCATTGTCTACCTAAACCACATCTTCTTTATCCAACATCTTTCGATGGACACCGAGGCTCCTTCCACAGTCTGGCTATTGTGGACATTGCTGCTAGAAACATCGGGGTGCAAGTGTCCCGGCGTTTCATTGCATCTGTATCTTTGGGGTAAATCCCCAGCAGTGCAATTGCTGGGTCGTAGGGCAGGTCTATTTTTAACTGTTTGAGGAACCTCCACACAGTTTTCCAGAGTGGCTGCACCAGTTCACATTCCCACCAACAGTGTAAGAGGGTTCCCTTTTCTCCGCATCCTCTCCAGCATTTGTGGTTTCCTGCCTTGTTAATTTTCCCCATTCTCACTGGTGTGAGGTGGGATCTCATTGTGGTTTTGATTTGTATTTCCCTGATGGCAAGTGATGCGGAGCATTTTCTCACGTGCATGTTGGCCAAGTCTATGTCTTCCTCTGTGAGATTTCTGCTCATGTCCTTTGCCCATTTCATGATTGGATTGTTTGTTTCTTTGCTGTTGAGGTTAATAAGTTCTTTACAGATCTTGGAAACTAGCCCTTTATCTGATACGTCATTTGCAGATACCTTCTCCCATTCTGTAAGTGTCTTTTAGTTTTGTTGACTGTATCCTTTGCTGTGCAAAAGCTTCTTATCTTGATGAAGTCCCAATAGTTCATTTTTGCCTTTGCTTCTTTTGCCTTCGTGGATGTATCTTGCAAGAAGTTACTGTGGCCGAGTTCAAAAAGGGTGTTGCCTGTGTTCTCCTCTAGGATTTTGATGGAATCTTGTCTCACATTTAGATCTTTCATCCATTTTGAGTTTATCTTTGTGTCTGGTGCAAGAGAGTGGTCTAGTTTCATTCTTCTGCATGTGATGTCCAATGTTCCCAGCACCATTTATTGAAGAGACTGTCTTCTTCCAGTGGAGAGTCTTTCCTCCTTTACCGAATATTATTTGACCGTAAAGTTCAGGGTCCACTTCTGGGTTCTCTATTCTGTTCCATTGATCTATGTGTCCTTTTTTGTGCCAGGACCACACTGTCTTGATGACCACAGCTTTGTAGTACAACCTGAAATCTGGCATTGTGATGCCCCCAGATATGGTTTTCTTTTTTAAGCTTCCCCTGGCTATTCGGGGTCTTTTCTGATTCCACACAAATCTTAAAATAATTTGTTCTAACTCTCTGAAGAAAGTCCATGGTATTTTGATAGGGATTGCCCTGGGTAACATTGACATTTTCACAATATTAATTCTGCCAATCCATGAGCATGGAATATTTTTCCATCTCTTTGTGTCTTCCTCAATTTCTTTCAGAAGTGTTCTATAGTGTTTAGGGTATAGATCCTTTACCTCTTTGGTTAGGTTTATTCCTAGGTATCTTATGCTTTTGGGCGCAATTGTAAATGGGATTGACTCCTTAATTTCTCTTTCTTCAGTCTCATTGTTAGTGTATAGAAATGCCACTGACTTCTGGGCATTGATTTTGTATCCTGCCACGCTGCCAAATTGCTGCATGAGTTCTAGCAATCTTGGGGAGGAGGCTTTTGGCTTTCTATGTAGAGTATCATGTCATCGGCGAAGAGGGAGAGTTTGACTTCTTCTTTGCCAATTTGAATGCCTTTAATGTCTTTTTGTTGTCTGATTGCTGAGGCTAGGACTTCCAGTACTATGTTGAACAGCAGTGGTGAGAGTGGACATCCCTGTCTTGTTCCTGATCTTAGGGGAAAGGCTCCCAGTGCTTCCCCATTGAGAATGATATTTGCTGTGGGCTTTTCATAGATGGCTTTTAAGATGTCGAGGAATGTTCCCTCTATCCCTACGCTCTGAAGAGTTTTGATCAGGAATGGATGCTGTATTTTGTCAAATGCTTTCTCTGCATCTAATGAGAGGATCATATGGTTCTTGGTTTTTCTCTTGCTGACATAAACATTTTCTAAGACATTCATTCACCTGTTGCTCAAGCCATATATGAAAGTTAAAAAGTGATGGGTGGGGGTGGATTTGGTGGCTTAGTCAGTTGAGCATGGGACTCTTGATTTTGGCTCAGGTCATGATTTCAGGGTCATGAGATCAAGCCCCACATCGGGCTCCACACTTGGCATGGAGCCTGCTTAAGATTATCTCTCTCCCTCTCCCTCTGAACTTCCTTCCCTCTCTCCCTCAAAAAAAGAAAAAAAAAGTGATGTGAAAATAAAAAGAATTCACAACGTAATTTTTAGGGATCTATATTGGCATACATCTCTGTAATTCCACCAAAGATAAACAGTTTCATTTTTGTTGTTCTTGAATGGGAGGCAAGTTCCAGGTGTTCTCTCTAACTTTCTTCTACCGCGTTAGCCCTCATACCACGGATGAGGAAGCTCCTGCACAGATGTGAGCAGTTGCACACAAATAAAACACTATCATGAAATCAGGCACTGGAGGAGAGACTAGAGGGTAACTTCAAGTACGTTCACAAACATATTGATGGTTACGCAATGTATATTGCATTTTCCATTCCCAGTCTCTTTATAAGTATATGTAAACAATACATATATGAGTATTCGTATAAACTATATCCTTGCAAGTCAGGGTTTTTATTTATGTCTCTTGGGCATGCTGGTATCTTATTCTAGTTATGGATCTGAAGGCAACGATGGGTAGTATAATCATCTTCAGGAGAAGAGAAATCTTGCAACGGAACAGGTGTGCTTTGAGCAAGAGAGGTGGCTTCCCTAGGATAGGTGCTGCTTCTTTCTGCTGGTGCAGAAAGCTGGGGAATTGTTAAGAGTTCAAGGTTCTAAGATTCACGCTGACCTATCCAAAAATCCCTATCCAAAACCTACGTTTCTCCTTCCTTTCCACTCAATACCTTTTCTTTCCCAGAGGAGAATTAATGGAGGCTCTGCATCTAATTCACTGTTTGACTCACTCTCACACAATTACATGTTGCATCTGACATCGGCCATATTTTCCCTGCAGCTATAAGAAATAAGATATCTTTAGAGCTTTTATGGAAGCCCTCAGATTCTCTGATTGGGGTTTCAGCACGGAATTTATTTCTTTGTGCGTGAGCTGTCACGCGTACCATCCCAACCCATAGTCTTATCATATTACTACCCTCAACTGTAATAGCCACAGGGCATATCCATCTTGTATCCGGTTAGCCTTCCATACCAAATGGCAACAGGTCATTAAAAGTAAGTATTAAAAGTAATCTGGATGTCACTGATGCTGTATATAATGTCCTCTTGACCCAGTTTCAGAATCCGATTTTTGAAGATATGTTTACAGTATCCAGTGCTGAGTGGTAGAGTGAAGACAAGAAATTTTAAAATACTTGTAATTGAACAGCAATGTTTTATATTAAAATTATAACTATAGCACTATTAGTGACATTTATTAGAAAACTAGAAATACTGAAAGCAGCTGAGGTAACTTTCAATTCCAGAAATTAAAATGGTCAATATAGCAAACATAGCTAAACACAAAGAAGGAAATAATAAATATAAGCTGAGACCATATGATGATTGTCCTTCTCCAATTGACTTATTTCACTCAGCATAATACCCTCCAGTTCCATCCATGTCAAAGCAAATGGTGGGTATTCATCTTTTCTGATTAGCATAATAAAAGCCAGTGGAGAAATTTAACAAATCTGAAATCAGATTCTTTTTAAAAAATCAATAAAATAGAGTTATCAAGATAAGAGATAATACATGAAAAAAATGTATAAATGGGAAATAAGGACAAATATAAAAGTAATCAAAATTGTAAATGTATATATGAATATATATATATATATACACATTTATATGAATATCTCTACAGTAATGATTTTGAAACCTAAATGATATGTATAAATATCTGGAGAAAAAATAAATTACCAACTAGGAATAAGAAGAAATATAAAACTTGAATAGACAAACTTAAATAAATTCCAAATGATAATCCAAGATATTCCTTCAATAAAGCCCTAGGTCAAGGAATTTTTTACAATTACACCAAAATTTCAAGAAATTAATAATCTATGTTGCAAAACATTTTTCTATGTGATGAAACTATGTTATAAAAAAGAGAAAAAAAAAGATAATGTTGCCCAGTTCAGTTTCTTAGGCAAGAATAAGACATAACTTAGCCAACAATCTAAAAGGCCAAAAAAAAAAAAAAAGGGAGAGTAAAAGAAAGCTATTTTGACAACTGATTAGCATTACATCATGTATGAACATAGATGTGACATGCTTAGTTAAGATGTCTAGTTAACTGAACTCAGTACATTATTTTAAAATAAAGTGATCACGTGGGGCATCTGGGTGGCTTAGTTGGTTAAGCAGCAGACTCTTGACCTCAGGCGGGCTCCGTGGGGAGTCTGCTGGAGGATTTCTCTCCCTCTCCCTCTGCCCCTCCCACACCACACACACTCGTGTGCACATGTGCTCGCACTCTCTCTCTCTCTCTCTTTCTCTGTCAAATAAATCTATAAAAATACATATATAGTAATCAGGTTTCTCACAAATCCATCCAAGGTTAACACATGAAATAAATATAAGTGCATATGCTTACTATACATTCAAATATATATTTACATTTGTATATTTTCTTCAGGTATTTCAGAAATACCTAATGCCTTCCTATGTTATGTAGTTATATGTATAATAAAGTATTATATACACATGTATATAATACATATTAGCATTTTTTTATTTTTTTATTTAAATTAAATTTGCTAACATATAGTATAACACCCAGTGCTCATCCCATCAAGTGCCCTCTTTGGGTGCCATCAAGTCACCCAGTTACCCCATCCCCCACCCACCTCCCTTTCTACAACTCTTTGTTTGTTAGGAGTCTCTCATAGTTTGTCTCCCTCTCTGGTTTTTCCCACTCAGTCCCCCTCCTTTCCCTTATAATCCCTTTCACTATTTCTTATATTCCCCATATGAGGGAGACCATATGATGATTGTCCTTCTCCGACTGACTTATTTGACTCAGCATAACACTCTCTAGTTCCATCCTTGTTGAAGCAAATCGTGGGTATTAGTCTTTCTGACTAGCATTTTTTAAAAGCATTAAATAATATTAAAAAAAAACATTGTTAGGGGTGTCTGGGTGGCTTAATCATTTCAGCATCTGACTTTTGGTTTCATTTCAGGTAATGATCTCAGGGGCATGAGATCAAGCCCTGCCTCAGACTACTCGCTCAGCGGGACGTCTGCCTGATTCTCTCTCTACATCTCTCATTACCCCTCCTCCTACTCGCACTCTCTCTCAAATAAATAAATGAAATTTTTTAAAATGCATTAATTAGGATACAAAATCTGTTAATCATCTTTAAGGGTCAGAAGAAATAGAAGAGAAAGAGACTGTCCTATGCTTGATGAAAGACAACAGCCAAAAGACATAACAGGTTTGATGGAAAGGTTTAATTACTTCTTTTTTATTTATTTTCAAATGTCAATTATCTTTTTCTCAGAAATTCTCCCATTGATTTGTCCAAATCATGATCTAGACAAGAAGGTGCACATTTCATTTGATTAGTATCTCAAGTCACTTTTAATTTATAGGTGACTCTCTTTCTCCCTACCTTTCAAAAAATTAATATATTTTTTTAGCAGTTTTAGGTTTAAAAAAAATCAGTGGCAAGCAAACGAGGTCAAATATGCCCATTTGAAATAATGGCCTTTCCCCCCCTCTTCTAATGTCTTTTCTGAATATGGTACATTTTTTTAGCATTGATAAGTCAACATTAATACACGTTATTTTTAGATTTTTTTTAAATTTTTATTTATTTATGATAGTCACACAGAGAGAGCGAGAGAGGCAGAGACACAGGCAGAGGGAGAAGCAGGCTCCATGCACTGGGAGCCCGACATAGGATTCGATCCCGGGTCTCCAGGATCGTGCCCTGGGCCAAAGGCAGGCGCCAAACCGCTGCGCCACCCAGGGATCCCTAACATTAATACACATTATTAAATAAAATACATAGTTTTTGGGGCTACTCTATTTTGGACATTCCGTGTGGTTTGACCAAGTATAATGATACGTATTCACCATTAAAGTGTCTCACAAAATAGTTTCACAGCTCTAAAAGCCCAACATGATCCACTTATTCATCCTTTTTCCCTGCCCCATCCTCCACTCCTGACAATCACTGATCTTTCTATGGTCTCCTTAGCTTTGCCTTTGCTAGAATGTCATATACAGGTTTCCCTTCCTGTCCAAAAATAGAGCATTCCTATGAAAAAATTGTGAGCCAAAATGTCATAACAGGAAGATTCTCTTCTGTTTTCAAAGTTTTCTTTATGCTATTTCACTTTTTGAAAGACCTATATAAGGTCTTGTTTTCCCTAAATCAAACAAGTCCCAAGAGGACTTTTGCTTTTACTAAAAAGGCTCTTACTGTTCTACTGCAGGTCTCATGTAAAAGTGAAGTAGGGTGACATGAACTTTTGGAAGGTGAGGGATACCTGTAGTTGGAATTTTATAGAATGAAGACCTTTCAGATGAGCTTCTCTCACTTGGCAGCATGCATTTAAGGTTTCTCTATGTCACTGTGTGGCTTGAGCCTGTTATGGACTGAATGTCTGTGACCTCCATCATACATATGCTGAAGCCCTAGCCTCTAATGCGGTCGCATTTGGAGATGGACCTTCGGGAAAATATTAGGGTTGCACTAGGTCACAAGGGTTGGAATCTTGCAGGGGAATTAGTGCCTTTAAAGAAGAGGACATATTCCTCTCTCTCCCTCCATGCACACACACCAAAGAAAGGCCAGGTGAGCCCCGAGTGAATGGACAGACCTCTGCAAGCTAGAAAGAGAGCCAAAAGACATAAAAAATACTGCCACCTTGAGCTTAGACCTGGTCTCTAGAACTGAGAGAAATAAATTCCTATTGTTTAAACTGCTCAGTCCATCGTGTTTTGTTATGGCAACAAGAGCTAAAATAAAACTTCTTTTTGTTGCTGAATAATGATCTATTGCATGTATATATATTACATTTTCTTTATCTGTTCACCTGTGGACTATGTGATTACTTCGGAGTTTTGGCAATACTGAAAAAAGTTGCTATAAACATTTAGGTGCAGATTTATGTGGGGGCCTAAGTTTTCAACACATTTGAGTAAATACCAAGGAGCACACGATTGCTGGGTTGTTTGGTAAGAATAGGTTTAGTTTTCTAAGAAACTGCCAAACTATCTGTCACGGTTGTATCATTTTGCATTCCTACCTGCAAAGAATGAGCACTCGTGCTGTTCCAGAACTTGCTGGCATTTTATGCCATCAGTGTTTGGATTTTAGACACCCTAATACGTGTGTAGCAGTATGCTATTGTTTTAGTTTGCAATCCCGTAATAACATAGGATGTTAAGCATCTTTTCATATGCTTTTTTACCATCTGTATATCTTTCGGTTAAGTGTCTTGAGATGTTTGCCCTCTTTTTAATTGGGTTGTTTATTTCCTTATTGTGGAGTTTTAAGATAGCAGCCCTTTATCAGATATGTGTTTTGCGAATGTTTTCTCCCAGTTTGTGGTTTATCTTTATATTCTCTTAACAGTTTCTATCAAGGAGCAGAAGTTTTTAATTTTAGTGAAGTTCAACTTACCCATTTTTTTTCTCTTTCATGAATCCTGCTTTTGATGTTTCATATAAGGAGCATGACCAAATCCAATGTCACCTAGATTTTCTTGTATATTATCTTCTAGAAGACATATACTCTTGTAATTTATAATTAGGTCTTTGGAGTTTGTAAAAGGTGGAAGGTCAGTGTGCAGATTGGTTTTCTTAATGAATGATCAGTTGTCCCAGCAACATTTGTTGAAATGGCTATACATTCTCCATTGAATTACTTTTGATCTTTTCTCAAAGTTGAATTGACTATATTTTTGTACCTATATTTCTGGGCTTTCCATTCTGTTCTATTTATATTCATCTATTCCTTTACCAATGTCACATTGTCTTGATTATTATAACTTTATAGTTAAAGATTTGAAGTCAGGCAAAACCCAGTCTTCCTACTTTGTTCTTCTCTTTTCATATTGTATTGGCTATTTTGGGTTCTCTGCTTTTAAAGATAAACTATAAGAGCAATTTGTTGATGTCCACAAAATAAATTTCTGGGATTTTGGTTTGGATTTCATTGAATCTATAGGCCAAGAAAAATTAGTATCTTGAAAAGTTGAGTTTTCTTATCTTTGACTATGAAATATCTTCCCATTTATTTAGATGATTGGTTTCTTTTATAAGAGTTTTGTAGTTTTCCTCAAATAGAATTGATATATACTTTTTGTTAGATTTACACTTAAACTTTATTTTTTACTGTTGCTAATTAAAATGAATACATTGTTGCCACTATTTTGAACAGTTATCTGTTAGATTATTTAAGAATAAGAAAATAAAATATTTTTATTTGTATTTATTTCTTTTCTAATTTTCATCCTTCATTTTTTATATCTGAATTTCTGAATTTGTGAACCTATAGTTTTCTTTCTGTAATATTTCTTCTTTTAAATTTCATTTATTTCTTAGTAATCTCTACAGCCAACATGAGGCTCAAACTTATGACCTTGATACTTGATAAAAGAGTCACATACTTTTCCAACTGAGCCAGCCAAGCCCCCCAAAAATATTTCTTTAATATTTCATTCAAGCCTAGTCTACTGATAATAAATTCCCTCAGTTATAGTTCCTCTGAGAAAGTCTCTATTTCTCCTTTACTTTCAAAGGATAATTTTGCTGGATACAGAATTCTACATTGGTGGTTCTTTTCCTTCAACATTTTAGATTTTTCACTTCACTCTCTTCTAGCTTGCATCATTCCTAAAGAGAAGTCTGATACAATTTATATTAATCCTGCTCTGCAAGGTGTTTATTTCTTTTGATTCTTTGGGGAATTTTTCTTTGTTCTTGATTTTCTGTGGCTTGAAATGATATGCTTGTATGAAGTTTTTTCATATTTATCCTTTGTAGTGTGCTCTGAGCTGCCTGGTCTATACTTTTGTATCTAACATTAATTTGGGGAAATTGTCGGTCAGTATTCCTTCAGGTACAGGTTTCTGTTCCTTTCTATCCTTCTTTTCCTTTTGTAGTTGTTCCACAGTTTTTTTTTTTTTTTTTGGTCTTTTTTTTGTTTTTGTTTTTGTTTTTTTGTTTTGTTTTGTTTGTTTGGTTTTTTTTTTTTTGGCTTTGGAAGCTTCTTTTGACATTTTCTTTGAGCACTGTTTTTTTCCTTGACTTGTCCAATCTATAGGTGAGCTCATCTAAAGTATTCTTCATTTCTATGACAGTGTTTTGATTTCTATCATTTCCTTTTGATTCTTACAGTTTACATCTCTCTGTTTACATTATCCACTTTTTCCATTAGAGCCCTTAGTTTATTAATCATATTTGTTTTGAAATTCCAGTCTGATAATTCCAAACTCTCTGCCATATCTGAATCTAGTATGCATGCTTACTGTGTCTCTTCAAACTCTGTGGAATTTTGTGTGTTGTTTTTAGTATGTCTTCTAATTTTTTTGTCTTCTTTTTTGTCTTCTAATTTTTTGTTGAAATCTGGACATGGGCAAGAAAAAGTGAGCCACAGAGCCCTTTTGTGTGTGGTTTTATTTTATACAGCTAAAGGTTAGACTATGTTACTGCTTGCTGTAGCTATAGATGTCAGAAGCTGATATTTCCTCTCAAGCCCTTGTTTATTTTCTCTCCTGTTGTCTTTGAGTTTTCCCAGATAATATTTTTTAAAGTGTCGGAGTTCTATTATACTCCTCTGTCACCGTACATGATCCCTATTTATGTAGGGGTAAGGGATAGAGGACATACAGGGAAACTATATTCCTGTCATTATGTATCAGTCTTTTAGTGAGCCTATGCCCCTGGGTTTTGACATCCCCAAGTGATATTCAGTTAGAGTTTTTCTTTCCATATTTCTTTCTTTTTTAATTTGAGATAGGAAGTCTAACAGGCTAGAGTTGTATATTTCCCTTTACCCAGTTGGTTTGGCTCTGGTAAAGTGGTTTCTCTGGGATCAGGCTTTGTTAAGGATAGCAAAAAGGTTGGATGTACTTCCAAATGTCTACTTTTCCTTTCTCCTGCTGAAGCAGGCAGGGAGGAGTGTAGTTCTCTCATCTTTCCTGCAGAAACCTGGCAAAGTTCCTGCAGATAAAACTCACCAAGGTGGACTCTCCTCATACTGGGCCTCTGGGGTTTCAACTCTCAAACTGTTCTACGTGGTACCTCAAGCAATTTCTTTTTTTTTTTTTTTAAAGATTTTATTTATTTATTTCTGAGAATACACAGAGAAGAGAGAAAGAAGCAGAGACACAGGCAGAGGAAGAAGCAGGCGCCATGCAAGGAGCCTGATGTGGGACTCGATCCTGGGTCTCCAGGATCAGGCCCTGGGCCAAAGGCAGTGCTAAACTGCTTGAGCCACCTGGGCTGCCCCTCAAGCAATTTCTTAATCACAGGTTATATTTATTTTAGCCAGGACTTCATTTTATGTGGATTTTTTCTCCTGGTCTTCTGTGCTGGTGAATTGTGATTCTGTGCATCTGACTGTCTGTCTTCTGAGTGAGGGAAGTGGTATGCCCTATGTCCTCGATTCTCTAATGGATCCAGGAAGAGTTCTTGATTTTCAGTTTGTTCAGCTTTTTTTTCTTTTGGGATGGATATGATGACTTCCAAGCTCTTTACATGTGGGATTAGAAACCAAAAGTCCCCAAGGATTTCTTTTACATGAAAAGAAAGATAGGAAGCATGGTATCACTGCTATTATTACTCATGGTGCTAGAAGTTCTGGGTAACATTTTGAGACCAACAAAGGAGACACAACATGTACTGATTTTTTAGAAAATTAAGTAAAATGTCCATTATATATAGATGTTTATGAACAAATGTAGATAACATCAGAATTTTAATATACTATTAAAAGTAAGAAGAGTACATTTTGCTAGCACAGATTTTTAAAATCAAGACCATTGCTCTACATCAGCAAGGGCAAATCAAAAATATATATCTAGGAACTAAACTCACAAAGAAGGTGCACTACTCTATAAAGGAAATTCTTAAACGTTTGAGTACAGAGAAATAAAAGTATATTTGTTAACCACAAATTGATATATAAATTTATAATTTAATGAAATCACATTAAAAACTCCATTGGATTTTTTCAAGTGCCAAACAAAATTATTTTTAAAACTATGTGAAAGAATTCAGATCCATGAATAGTTAAATTAGTCCTGAGAAAAAAGAAACTTTTCATACAAGAATTTAAGATGGAATATAATATAATAACAATAAGGTTAATGGGGTGGCCTGGGTGGCTCAGCAGTTTACCACCGCCTTTAGCCCAGGGTGTGATCCTGGAGATCCAGGATCAAGTCCCACGTTGGGCTCCCTGCATGGAGCCTGCTTCTCCCTCTGCCTGTGTTTCTGCCTCTCTCTCTCTCTCTTTCTCTCTCTCTCTCTCTCTCTCTCTCTCTCTCTCTGTGTCTCTCATGAATAAATAAATAAAACCTGTAAAATACAATAAGGTTAATGTTAATAATAAAAAAATCAGCATGATACAGTAGGAGAAATTACAGTACAAACTCTTTTGGAATAGAAGAGCAAGCTCAGAAATAAACCCTTGCAAAACAGGTGCAACTTGATATATAATAAATGTGGCACTAACAAACCAATAATGAAAGGAACAATTATTAAATAGCTGATTTGGGGAAGACTATTCACATGAAAATCAAGCTGGGACTCTATCTTTCACTACCTATAAGGCAGATGCAGAATTAAAGATTTAAAAATGAAAGATAAAAAATGGGCAGAAGGTATGAACAGACATTTCTCCAAAGCAGATATCCAGATGGCCAACAGACACATGAAAAGATGCTCAACATCACTCATCATCAGGGAAATGCAAATCAAGACTCTCACCTCACACAGATCAGAATGGTTAAAATCAGTAATACAAGAAACAATAGGTGTTGGTGAGGTTGTGGAGAAAGGGAGACCCTCTTATTGTTGGCAGGAATGCAAAGTGGTGCAGCCACTGTGGAAAACAGTATGGAGGTTCCTCAAAAAATTAGAACTACCCTATGATCTAGCAATTGCACTACTATTTACCCGAAAGTACAAAAATATGAATTTAAAGGGATACGTGCACCCTGATGTTTATAGCAGCATTATCAACAATAGCCAAATTATGTAAATAGCCCAAAAGTCTATCAATGGATTGAATGGATGTGATATATATGGAATATTCGTCATAAAAATAACGAAATCTTGCCATTGGCAATGGCATGGGTGGAGCTAGAGTGTATTATGTTAAGTGAAAAAAGTCAGAGAAATCAAATACCAGATGATTTCACTCATATGTGGAATTTAAGAAACAAAAAAAAATTTGACAAAGAGAGTGGAATAAAGTATAGAGGACTCACTGATGGTTACCAGAGGGGAGTCAGGTGGTGAGATGGGGAAACAGGTGATGGGGATTAGGGAGTACATTTATGATGAGTACCAGGAGATGTAAGGGAGTGTTGAATCACTATACTGTACACCTGAAACTAATTATTACACTACTAACTAACTGGAATTTAAATAAAAACATTAAAAATGAAACAAAATAAAATAAAATACAAATGAAAGATAATATGAAGCTCAGCAATGAAAATACAAAATCATATCTTTGTAATCTGGAAGTAGGGAATTATTTCTCCAGTAATTTTGAACACTCACAAACCATTAAGATCAATAAATTTACTGGAACTCACTATATCCAAATTGGAAATATCTCAGTTTCAACTGAGAGAGACAAGTATGAGGCTATGTGGCAGATTATAGACAGGGAGGAGATCCTTGAAGTATAGAAATTTGATGAAGATTAATATCTCAGAATATATAAGATTTCTGAAAATATAAACAAATACAGGAAAACTTATAACAGTGCAGTTCAGCAAAGACAGGAAATAGGCAAATAATAACAGGGCTAGCAAATTAAGAAAAAAGACACTTAAATTTGTTAGTAGTTAGACACTTTCAGAGAAAAGCAGTAATAAGTCATCATTCTACCAACTGCCTCAATCATGACTTGCTGGCCAAATCCAATCAACTGCTTGGTTTTGTGCAGTCCACAGGCTAAGAATTACTTCATGTATTTAAGTGGTTGAAGGAAAAAAACAAAACAAAACAAGAATACATCATAACGTGAAAATTACTGAAATTCAAATTTAATTGTTCATATACAAAGTTGTATTGGAATTTTTAAAATTTTAATTTGAAAGAAAAAGATACTCTCCACCAATGAGATTGACAAAAGCCACATAACCATCCCAGAAAAATTCACAGGTCATTAAGGTGACACTCACAGGACTAATCTTGGCTTCCATATATATAGTATCCCAGGTTGGAGGGAACTTAAATATTCATTCCTAAGAAAAGAGGAAAATAAAATGTGATGTTTACATGACAGAGAATACCAGGTAATAATCAAGAGCAATATATTCTCTCAACATGTGGCAACACGATGTCTTAAATGCTTAGGTTATGCTGGGAAAAAGAGAGAGAAAGAAGGAAAAGATCTATAGCACAATCGTATTTATAAGATTCTAAAGCATGCATGTTGAAAACACTACCACATGCATTCAAACAAAATGTTGAATGACTTCCAGATCACACACTGTTCTAGATGCTGGAGATTATCAGAGAGCAAAAAAAGAAGACAGAAATCCTTGTCCTGGCAAAATGTACACTGAGTGGAAGAGACTGAAGCTAAATTAAGTACATTAATAATAGAAAGGACAAGAGCTGAAGGGAATAACAGCAAGAGAGCAGCAAGCAAGCCGAGGAGATGAAGCAGCAGCAGCCAGTGAGATGGGACGAAAATGGTGAGGACAGCTTTTCCCCGGCTAGCTGTGTCCAAGTCTGCTGGGCGGGAACAGGAGGGAGAATTTTAAGTGGCATCGGTTGGTGTGACATCACCAATAGCCACATCATGAGCACCCCCACCACAGCTATGGGGCTAATGCCCAGGGCAGCAGACTTTGATGAGATGGAAGGAAAGTGGACACAGCGAATATGTGCAACCCTTCCAGGAAGCTTTGAGGAACCTGCCCTTCAGAGTGAAGCACATTGTTAAGATTTAATGTGTGGGAGTTACAGGATGTCTGTGGGCTGAAGGGGAAGAGAGAAGTCAGTGATGCAGGGAGGAGAGGACAATCATAGGTGCAAAATACTCACGGAGGGCAGGACTAGTGTCCCAAGGATGAGAATAGGAGCAGTCTTTGCATGGAGAAATGGCACTTGGCCTTCATTCTAGACCTGAGCACCCAGGGTGTGGATGCTGATGCACTGGAGTCAGTAACCTCGGTTTCAAGAAAATGAGAACACCCCAACTCCTTTCTTTTCTCTGTAGAATGTGACGCAGGGCATGAGCTGTGACATAACAATTTTAGAGAGTTGTCGGTAAATATTTTCAGCCTCTCAAGCTGTGAATCTTGGGTTCTGGGCACCACTGTCTTTAGATGAAGTGCGAAGTTTCAGGTCATTTCTCCGATGCCATATCAGAACAAAGGCTTTAGGGGTTGGGAAGAAGGCATTGTTCACACATGGCCCATGGGACACTCTCATGAGTGGGAAATAGAAATAGGGTTTCATGGGTAGAGCGATAATCATGACAGGGGGAAAGGAGCTTCAAAAAGGTGAAGAAAGGCGGGAGGCATCAAAAACCAAATCAGCTCATGCTCATTAAGCTGAGAAGACACAGATGCTAACAGGTCCATGAAAAGGTGCTCAACATCACTCATCATCAGGGAAGTGGAAACCAAAACCACAACGAGATGCCACCTCACACCTGTCAGAATGCCTAAAATGACCAACACGAGAAACAACAGGTGTTGGCGAGGACGTGGAACTAGGGGAACCCTCCTGCTCTGTTGGTGGGAATGCAAACCGGCCCAGCCACTGTGGAAAACAGTATGGAGGTTCCTGAAAAAATGAGAAACAGAACTACCATATGATTCCTCCATTGCACCTCTGGTTATTTACCAGAAGGAAATGAAAATACTAATTTGAACAGATATCTGCACCCCCACATTCATCTTGGCATTATGTACAACAGCTGAGGTATGAAAATTACCTAAGAGTCCCTTGATGGATGAATGGATAAAGAAAAAGGGTTTTATGTTTTTTCCTCTGGAATCATTATATATGTGTGTGTATATATATATAATGTATATATATGTATAATGTATATATTATATATATAATATGTATATATTATATATGGTGGAATATTATATATTTTGGATGATATATATAATATAAATAATATATTGGATTATATATGTGTATATATTATACATATAGTGGAATATTCAGCCATAAATAAAGACTATCCTGCCATTTATAACAACTTGAATGGACCTTGAGGGCATTATCCTCAGCGAAGTAAGTCAGAGAAAGACAAATACTGTATGATCTCACTTCAAAACAAAACAAAATGAGTTCATAGATGCAGAAAACAGATCAGTGATTGCCAGAGGCTGGAAAGGGAGGGTGATGGAGGGCATTTGATGGACTGGATGGATAAAGAGAGCCAAAAGGCACAAATATCCAGTTACAAAATAAATAAGTCACGAGATGTGTGGTCTCCTATGCACACTCCGTGACCATAGTCTATAGTACTCGATGGTATATTTGAAAGTTGCTGAGAGGGTAGATATTAAAAGTTCTCAACACAAGACATAAATTGGTAAGTACGCATGACCATGGAAGTTACCCAGACTATTTGTGGTGATCATTTTACATTATATACAAATATCAAATAATTTTGTGGTATGCCTGAAATGAATAAAATGTCAATTACACCTCAATTTAAAAGTATCATAAGCAGACCTTATTCCATCTATGGCAGCAACACATTAGAAGGATTTGGAAGCAACATAGTGGGTCGAGATCAGCAATATAAAAGTGAGAGATAATGGAAGAGAAGAGATTCGACAAAAGTGAGTGTGAGCGACAACTCCTGGCTGCACACGTGTGTGTGGCTACCCTGTCATGTTGCAGGGCACATTTGTACTGTCAGCCATTCAAAAAAAAAAAATACTGCTGGAGGACACAGAAAGATTGCGAGCAGCATCTCTTGGAGTGCTGGGCTGAGGATCCACTCCAAGGCCACCTCCCCTGGCCACCCTCTTTCTTCCACCCCAAAAACAGTATCCGTGAGACACAATTTTGTCTCAGTTGCTGAACACCCGTACGTCGGTTCTACTCTTCACGTTATAATAGGGGCCACCTTCAGTTTTTAAAACTCCTTCCGAATTTTCTCTGGAATCCATTTCATTACTAGAAAACACGGCTAGAAGTGGAGTAGGTCAGGGGCTTTCTCTTGCTGCAGATACTAGCCACGGGGTCGGCATGTGCATGTGGTTGAGGGGACAAGCTGCAGGGGATGCTGGTTGGTTTGTGCCGTCTCCCAGGACCTGGGGGCTAGTTTCCTTTATTTATTCCAACACTTTGTCCGTCACTGTTTTTCCAACTGCATAGAGATATCCTTCGGGTTGTCTGAACTGAAGCACGCAGATTCAGAAGCGAGATTTAGAAAGAAAATTGGACAAAATGAGTGTATCTCTCAAAGACTTTTTGCCATTCTAAATATTTCATCAGAGAAAGGGTAGCGGTTGAACAGTAATCCCTTCCCCTTTGCAAAGCGATACCTTCCAGAGAATTATTACCTTTCTTTAGACTCAGGCTCTCATACGTTCCATAATAAACATGAAAGAATTCTATAAAGGGCATCCCATCGATGATTTTCCGCATTTTTTTTCCTCCTTTTTTGAAACAGAAATGTGTAGCTGTCTTGGTATAACATATTTATGCAAACGTCCATCCTGGTTACTCCATTAAAAAAAAAACACACATTTTTTAAGGACCTTGGCCACTTTTATTGATTTTAAAACCACTAAAACATAGGCGATAGGGATTTTATCTTTATATCACAGCAGAAGCGAAGAACTCTAGCCATGTGCCCACTCCACCCGAACCTGGCACTGCCCGGCGAGCAAGCTGGCTGCACCCAGAGCTTTCCTGGGGACCCTATGTGAATGTCAGTGGGCTATGCACCACTCCGACTCCTGGCAGACACCTATCAGCTCAGCCACAGATGACTGTGAAAATGTCATTCTTAGATATAATTGGAAACCTTCAGGGCAGCAAGTTTGGCACTAAAAGTCACAAAGAATGTTCTGAGTCCAAGGGAAGGGAGAAGCAGCATTCACAAGCAAAAGGTTAGCTATATTATTGATGTTGCGGGGGAGCAGAGGGAGAGGGATTCCTTCAGAAGATAAATGTGTCTGCAGGGCATTAGGTTTTAAGGTCTGGCACTGCATCCCCAGGCTTCAAACGCACTCACTGTCCTCTGTCCTCACCGGGAGCCGTCTTTCCCCTGAAGGTGGCTGCTGGAAGCAGAGGCAGCTCACTCTCCCACAGACCCCCTCATCAGAGCCAATAGAATGACCGGGGAGGTGGGATTTTCCTGGTTCACTTCTACACACATGAAATCCCTTTTCCTCCAATCTCAGAAGTGGCCGTATCTCGTTTGCATCTCCCTAATAAGGTCCCATTCCCCCACGTGACTCATGTTAAATATGCATGGTGGCCCTCCAATCTCCTCCTATCCATCTCTTGATTCTGAGCAGCAGATACATATTTTTAATTTCAAAAGTAAAGCAGATCTGTCAAGGAGACAGGTGTGCAGCATGTGCACTGCACAAAACCAAAGGGCTGAAGGGCGGAGTGGAAACTGACCGGTCTGTGCTGGTGCAGGGCTTTTCGTCTGATGGGACAAGGAGTTGTTTGGTAGTTGGTCCGTAGAGAGAAGCTGCTTTCTTCCTAATTTATGCAATTCTGCATGACTTTCTTCTGATTTCACCCAACACACACACACACACACACACTCACCCTCATTCACGCACATATTTCATTATTCCCATCCACATCTTGTTCTCTCTTATCTTAGTGAAGGTCAAACTCCTCTGCTTGTTTAGAGTCGTCTGCACACATGTATCCCCATCTCATAACCTTGATCTTTCCCTAGAATCCTTCCCCATTATTTGTTCTCCTTCTCTCCTGGATCCTCAGGCTTTCTCACATGACTCATTTCCAAAATAATCTCAGAACTAGGAAATGACTTTCGGTGTTTGTAGCAGAATGAATCCTGAGCTAGGGATTTTCCGCACCATCAACTAGGTTAGAGGAGCTGAAAATAAGTTGAGGTGGATAAATCATTACACAGGAAAAAAAAAATCAATTTGATTTGAAAATGCATCACCTACGTTGTCTTAATGTCATGCAAATGGTTTGTGGCAGCTGAATGTGGGAACGCAAGAAGAATCAGAGCAATAACATGCTCCCTTATTCTGTGAGTGGACTGACACCACTTACTTGCTGCCAGGATGTGCACGGTGGGTTTAGGAACAGTTGAGTCCTGTACAGTGAGGGACTGAAGTCATGTGTGTGTTGTAGGTGGTGGGAGGAGCAGAAACAAGTAGAATTCGGGTTTTTAAACTCAGACAACCTGTAAATTCCTAGTTCCAAATTTCACTGGCTACTCCTCAGTGTTCAAACATCTGAAAGATCATATCCAATTTCAAGGTTTTAAAAATCCAAATAATTTCAATCTCTTAGTTTCTCTTTCTTCATCGGGTATATGTGTCTGTCTGTCTGGGAACCAATGGAGGCAGAAGGCTGACGTGCTACAAATTAATCTACTGAGAGGTCCCCTGCATTTCACTGCTTTGTGAAGTCTTCATTCCCACCCCTACCCCAGGAAAGTAGGCACCCAAACAAAAGCAAGACACCCTTCAGTTAAAGCTCTGGTTGCCCTAAGAAACTAACTTCATAATCAAATATTTATTTTCTCTTCTTCTATGAACACCCTCAGGGTGAATGCTCAGGTGAAAGAGCTTCCCTCTGTTGTGATTGCCAGCCAGTCCCTATATCTTTAGCAACCCTGATGACCAGCCCCAAATAATTTTATTGACCCCATCAGCAGCCCTGGCCTCAATGTTCAGTTTGGGGGTAAAGAGGGTGACCATGCAGACGGCCATTGGTTCTTGGGGATGTATCCTCGAGCAGCCTAGCTGGAGAGGATAGTCTGCTGTAGAGAAGCGAGCACAGTGGAAGCCCATTAACAATGAGAAATCCAACCACACACCTTGTCGTGGGGGCGTCGCAGAGTTCCCGCAAGCTTTCACTCCCAGGGCCCTGAAAAGTGCACACCTCCCTTTCGGAATGCAAGAGAAGGCTGCACCGCTGTTGTGCTGCATCACTCCTGATCGATGGTAACAGATGGAACACTTGGCAAGAATGGGCACAGCTGTGGTGAGGCCAGGACAAAAGAAGAAATACGTCGTTACATTCCAAGTAAGCGCTGGTAATTATCTGCTTCTTTTTAATATGGGAGATGTCATTGTATCTGTCTTCTAAATACTGAAGACAAAGCACATTTATTTCCATCTAGCCCTTCAAGAGGTTATCCATCCTATGCAGAAAGACACCCATCGTCCCAAAGTCCTATTCTTATTCGTGTATCAATATCATTACGATGTGCCTGGTTTCTAAAAAGTATGGTCAAAATTTTCTTTATTGGAGCCATTTCTTTTTCTTTTTTTTTTTTTTTTTTTTTTTTGCCCTTTCTTTTTCTGAAGCTGTTACACCATGGATGAAACAAAAACAGAACTTTGAAAGAAGCTGTTATTTTTCCAGATAAGTTCCTTTTTTTTTTCTCTTTTATTTGACATTATTATTCCTATCACAAAGGAGGATAGTGTGGGAAAAAATCAGAAAACCGTGATTGTTAAGCCTACCCCTGCCATACAATACCGAAGGAAATTCATTTAACTTCTCTGAGATGCATTTTGCAAAGAAAAAAGAATAGCACTGGTTTCTTTACATATTTAGTTTGAGGATTAAATACAATAATAATAATTTGTTACCCTTCCGACAGTGAGGCAGGTAGCAAGTACCTACTATTTGCAAATATATGATTAGATCATCTTATTACTATGATTACTTATACCATCTCTATTTCTATTGGAATGTTTTAGGGAATGCATGTGGCTCTTTCATCACTGTGCTCTTTTTCCCCTTTGATGACCTAAGGTTTCTGGTCCCATGGACCAGGTGCACAGCCAAGCTGGACTTCAGTGAAGGCAAGTTCAGGGAGGACTGAGCTGTGCAAGAAGAGCAGGGACAGAGTCAACATTCCCAGGGAGGTTGGCTACCCTGGAACTCATGGACTCCCCAGTTACCGTAATGGAAGTGATCCTATCTTTGGGGTCAGATAAGCCTAGCTAACAGTGCTGGCTCCCTCATTCCTGCCTCATCTCACCCGGTGGCTTCACTGTTCCTAAATTTTATTTCCTCAGTTGCTCCATGGAGATACTGAAAACCACTGTCTAAGTGGTTGGATGCACCATCCATGTCAACGGTCTAGATCGGGCCTGGCGTGTAGGTCCCCAGTCAATGCTGGCCACTGTTGTCAATTGTGTTCATCTCAGCTTTATTTTGATTTTGTGCCTCAAAACACATTCATCCCAGGTCTCCTGCTTCTGGATCCACAGATACATCCCCCTACACACATCTCACACACACAACACACATAACACTACACACGTACATAATAGCACACAGGCCCATGTCAGTTGTGACCCAGTTCCAGATCCCAGCTCTCCATGAACTAGGCTCCATCAGCATCCCGGTAGAACTGAGTCATTCCATCAAAGGGAGTCTCTCTGCCATATGTAAGAACGAGCCCACAACATCGCAACATCACAGCTTAGGGTTTGGAGTCCTGCCATGTTGGACAAAGCTCCTGGGTGAAGAGCTAGTTAAGACCTGTGATGATCCCTCTCCCAGGTTCCCCACCTCTCCAACGTGACTACTGGCTGCTGGGTCACCAGTGAGCTCCCCCCAACCTCTGGATGTTGCATCTCAAAATCTTCTGTGCGATACCCCACAGGGGTGGATGGGGTTATGATATAGATGTTGGCAAACTATTTAAAATGGAGTTAGTTTATGCCTAAGTTGGTGATGTCCTGGAATATAGAAACCTTACTAACAAAGTTTCATCAACCATATTATTCAAATGTAATCAATCTACTAAATATAGTATCAATTTCTAATATATTACTGATTAAAATACATTTCCCAGTATCTACCTAAACTTCCTCAACTTCAGAAGCAAGGAATGCTGCCTGAATTATAAAATATATATAATTTCTTTCCTTATTTTTCCTTTCTTAAAAAGTAAACAACTAACATTTATGAATTTACTATGTGCCGGGCCCAGAATAAGTCTATGAGCGTCACGTGGATTATTCTCATTTATTCCTCACCAGAAGTGCATAAAGCAGGGCATCTAGGCAGCTCAGTCTGTTGGGTGTCCTCATGTCCACCCACCTGCTCTGACACCCTACCCCCTCCTGATAGCCTGGCATTCATCCCTCATGAGTGCTCCGAGGCCCCCCCAAGTCCTGCAGGGTGGATGCAATCAAATCCCACACCCATGGGTGCAAATCCCTTTAGGGGCCCCTTCCCTGAGCCTGGCAGCCACATACACCAGAATAGACCCCAGAAGAGAAGCGGGACTGAGATCATCACAGGAGGGGAGATCGCAGCGTCCCAGGGGTGCCCCAGAGGAAAGCAAAAGCCTCAACACATTTGAAAACGAAAGTGCAGAGTAAATCAATACATTTGAACTTGCAGTTCAAGGTTATGCATTCAGCCGAAACCTCTGGCACATTTCAAGTTTCTTTTCTTTAGGTTCAAAGAGTTCATGCATTTGAAATTTTAAAAAAAGGTCAAACTTTACATTTTCACAGAAGGTGGCAAGTCTGTGGAGTAATCGCTATTTGGGATTACATGTTTTGTACCGCTTATTCAGAAAACTTTATTTTTATGCTACTTTGTCCCAGAGTTGATGGGAAGACTGAAATGTTTCTGTGTGATCCGGGGCTCATAATTGTGATGCATATTAGTCTCTCTGGGACACATGAATCAGGTCTTTCTTGTAGTAAGTCAAACCTTAAGTCATATCCTCCTTTTGATTTATCTTGACTTGTTCTTTCGCGTGAAAGGCAGCTTGAGGACACGGGAAGGATAAACGTTCCTCTTTGGATAGAGCCAAAGACTCTGCAGGCCAAAAACTTCTCTCCTAGTTGCCCTTCTGATAAATGGAAAAAAAAAAAATCTCTTTCTGGGACGATCATCACACTGGCATCCTTTATCCACTGACTTCGCAGCACAGGTGAGGTTACCAGCATAGCTATAACTGAAACAAGTGTGTCTCGATCAGGAGCACTGGCTAGGGTTCTTTTGAAAGGAGACGGGGTCGGGGACCTAGTGTGCATATCACCCAATCCCAGGAGGGCTGGCTCTGTGGCTGGTGCTGCGGGCTCCGGAGGAAACCACAGCAGCTACCCACCAGGTGGTGATGGCTTGAGGCCGTGTCTTCTGGAGTCGGAATGGCTGCAAGTCTTGCTTAGCTCTCTGTGCCTCCATTTGCTCATCTGTGAAATCAGGATTAAAGCTGTACCTCTCCTATAGGGTTATTTTGAGAGACAGTTAAGTGGCAAAGGCTGGAAATAGTAACAGGCACACCATAAAATATTGCTGCCTAAATATTGCTGTCACCCTCCTCATATTCATCAGCATTCCCATTAAAACCAGTAAAAACACTATGTATTAAGAAGATCTTAAATGAAAATATTAAAATCAGAAAGGTTAACTAATTTAGAACCCGGAAGATAGCCAAAAAGAAATGACAAGGATCCAAGAGGGGTAAGATAGATCGAAGTTAACTGGAAACAGAAGTACCATATTGAGAAACTAGTTGTTTTGTTGTTGTTGTTGTTGTTGTTGTTTTGTTGTTTTGTTTTTTGGTTTTTGGTTTTATTTACTTGAAATGCCACCAGTTAGGGATTAGGAGACCTGGGGCATCAGCCCTGCCCTGCCAGAGCTGAATGGTCACAATGACATAACTCAGGTTGTTCATCTTTGAAATGCCTTTCTGCTTCATAGAATTTTTACACAGATTTAACAACATAAAAATGGGAAATATCTGAAAATTATAAAGCCCTAAGGAAATAATTATGATAGCTAATATTTATTGTGAGTTTAATTTTCTAAGAGCCTGCTAATTTTCTAAACCTTTTTCCCATGTTAATTAATTTTACTGTCACAACATTGCAGTGAGACAGGATTATTACTCTTCCCATTAAACAGATGAGTCCAGGGGTCCTGAACGGCATCCCCAAGGCCACCTAGGCAGCAACAGGTCCACCAAGTATTTCGATGCATCAGCTTCTAGGCCTTAGACCCCAACCTTTGCACAAACTACTTATAAAATCAATCGATTGATTGATTGATTGATTCCACCAACGTGCTATCATGTACCAGGCACCAGGATTCAGCAATGACCATAAGTGACAAGCATTGCCCTCAAGGATACCACTTTGTACTGTAGAAAACTGGCAAATAACTATAATGTCAGATGGCAGGAGCAGCAGAAGAAAAGTAAAGCAAAGCAAAGCAAAGGGACCAAATAGTCACAGGGCAGAGACCTGCTTGGCCAGCACTTGCTTCATGAGATGGTCAGGTGGTGGCACACAGGCTGGTCAGGGAGGCAGCAGGAAGGGGAGGCAGGGATGGCCATGCTGCCATCAACGGCTACCCACCTGCCTGTACATGGCATCTGCGGGAGGAAGTAGGATAAAAGCCACAGAAGAGGAGGGACAGGGGGTTCCAGGGAGAGGAGTCAGCAAGTGAAGGTACTATGGGGGCCAAGAAGGTGGGGGGGGGGCAAGCTTCATGAGCAAGGGACCAGAGATAGGTAGAGGTGGCCAGGGTCCAGGCTGTGTGTGGCAGGCACACCAGGATGTGGCGTGTCGTCCTGGAGCATGATGGAGCAGCTGATCATATAAGTGTCCACCACATCATAGGTGATGGGGTATGACATCCATGTCTTCCATTCAAGCTCACGAGAGAAGAATCCACATGACCAAACGACGCGCTATACCAGAAGGGAAGCCAGTCAGAGTGCACAGGCTCACCCAGTGCCAGGTTACGGCGTACAGGCTGCTGACTCTCCAAGTTTGATCACGCTGTTCCTGCTGAACACTATTCACCTACAAAATGATCTGCAAAAGTGTGATTTTATTACCCAAAAAACTCTCAGAATATATCAGTAAACAAGTATCCAAACCGTGATATGATTTCCAAACAGCTTTGTGTAGAAATATCCAGAGGCCGTCATTGGAATTACAGTTGGTTAGTGAATTAACGAACTTTTATCCATTTTTCTATTGTGTATAGTTGTCAAGTGAGAATAGCCCATCATTTATCAAAGACCCAGAAAACGCTTCCAATACAATTGATTTACTTTCTCAATAAGAAAGGTCAGTGTCCTTGGATACTAACAACATCTGAAAGTATCCATCTAATTAGACCTTAAAAAATCTATGAGAAGAATTCATTTTACCTACCTGTCATCTGGATTTCGATTGCTGAACTTTCTAACAAATGAGAAGCAACTGATAAAGTTACCCAGCAAATAGGACCAACAATTTCAAATGCTGATGCCATCAGTCAGGAACCGCAGAAATCATCAAGAAGATTTGGGTGCTTTATTCCATGGGCCCCCCAGGGTCTTCCCGGCAGGGTGTGTGCTTGGCTTGGCCTTGACGCCTGCACTTAGCACACGTGAGGCTGGCTTGGCACGTCAGTCCAGAGTAAATGAAGAACTGTAGGTTAGGCTCACATACGCTGCCTGAGGATACCATCGACGCATTCACACGGGGCTTTCTGGGTGAGATGGTCTCCAACACAGCACGGGTTGGACTGAACAGAGCAAGGTTCATAAATGAGAGGGAGATAAGGATTATCAGAATGCTGTTAAGGGCCGAGCCCCTCCTTTGTGGGGATCTCTGGGAGGTAACTGGGTAAAACAATTTTCCCCAGCATGGAGAAACGAGCACTGAGGCACTGTCCTACTGCCACTGTGTGCTTGGACGGGCTGTGGCTGGACAGGGCGGAGGAGAGGAAGACAGAACACAGCCTGCCATCTACCTCCCCATCATTCTTCCTAGATTCTTCCTCTCTTGGCGTTCAGGCTTCCAGTATAAGGCACTACTGTGGCTCGAGCACCAGAGGACTGCCTGCATCCAGATTCTAGCTCGGGCCCTAGCAAGCAGTGACTATCAGCCGTTAGAGTACCGCTCTGCCCACAGCTTCCCCATCTGTAAAAGAGGTGGATAATAAATAAGCTTCATGCTGTTGTTGGAAAAATTAGGTAAATTAAAACATGTCAGTCAACCAAATTACTGCAGGCACAGAGGAAATGCTCACTAAATGTAAGATCTACGACCATATAAAGGAGCTTAAGTAGCACTGGATGGAATAATAACTGTAATGCAAAATATGGGACATCTGGGTAGCTCAGTCAGTTAAGCATCTGATTCTTGATTCTTGCTCAGGTCATGATGTCAGAGTCATGGGATTGAGCCCTGCACCAGAGTCTGTGATGAGTGGGGCCTGCTTGAGATTCTTCTCTCTCCCTCTCCCTGTTCCTCCCTGCCCTGCTAATGTGCATGCAAGTATGCAAGTGCACACTAAATAAATAAATAAATAAATAAATAAATAAATAAATAAAATATTTAAAAATAAATAAACTGGGGCAGCCCCGGTGGTTCAGCAGTTTGGCACCGCCTTCAGCCCAGGGCCTGATTCCGGGGGCCTGGAATCGAGTCCCATGTTGGGCTCCCTATATGGAGCCTGCTTCTCCCTCTGCCTGTGTCTCTGCCTCTCTCTCTCTCTCTCCCTCTCTCTCTGTGTCTCTCATGAATGGATAAATAAAATCTTAAATAAATATAAATAAATAAATAAATAAATAAATAAATAAATAAACAAACAAACACAAATATTACAAAAGATATGAGTGGATATAAAATAGCATTACTTTTCAGTTATAAGTAGTAGAGATATCTTCAACATTTGGCTAAGCCTTAAAGGATGTGCTGAAAGTCAATAACAGAGTTAGCCTCAGGCCATATAGGGTAGAGAAAGGGCTTGAATGTGAGTGTACCAGGCACATTTTAGATAGATCTCAGCTGGCTTGATTTAATCATGGGATTTATTCTGATGGCAAATCATGGGACTTGTCCTGATGGCAAAACTGAGGGGATCTGTCCTAACATTAGAACTGTCATGGTGGGCAGCAGGTCTTTGGAAACAGATATATATACAATATATGTATATTAAATATATATTTCTGTTTAACCCTCCAACTGCCCCATAACATAGGTGCTATTATTGTCTTCATTTTACACATGAAGAACTAGAGCATAAAGAAGCTTAGTGATTTGTCAAAGGTTATGGTTAACATTTGGAGGAGCTGGGATTCAAATGAAGAGAGCCTGACTCCAGCCCCCAGCTCTTTGCCACTATACTCCATTACCTCTAAAATAACCAATGACAGCACTAAAATTATTTAGTGATAAATGTAACAAGTGATAATTTGTCTAAAAGTACTATCTCATCCGGGATAGGAAAAAAAGGGTACTAAGGGATCTTTGGGAAAAGTACTAAAACCAAGTATATATTTTTTTAGACTCTGAAATAAGGGTGTAGCTCTGCCAGTTGCATCTTTCTTCTTTATGCAGATCCATTCTGCATAAACAGTGATGATTAGGAAACACTGAATGTGATGTGTCATGGGTTTTCCTACCTTTGAGCATATATTACTGTCATCAAAGACAGTATTTAAAAGCTGCTAGGAAAAAAAAAAAAAAAGCTGCTAGGAAGTCTTTGACTGAGCTGCAATCAGGTTCAAATAAATAGCATGACTCTGCTCCTACACAGCTATTGACTTGGAAAAGGGCCTCCCACTTGTGCTACAAAATGATCCACATTCTGAATTTTTAAACTTTCATCCTGAAGTGCTTCAGCTTGTTCTTCTGTCTTCATATAGTTAAATGAAAGTTAAATCTAAAGGCTCAGCTAGATCAGGTTATATATTTGGAGAAGAATCTTCACAGGAGCTGCTATAGACTTCATTTGCATCACCTCAGGGGACACATCCAGTTATAAGGTCACTAATAGTGACGCTGAGATTAATCACTGGGTTAAGCCAGTGACAGACAGGCCTGTCCATTGAAGTTGCGTTGCAGCCCTCAGGACTAGTAATGATATGTGAAGTGATAACTTGGCACAATGTGAGTACTTTATTTTCTGACAAACTTTCAAATGATAACTTTGCCACCCTTTGATGATGATTGTCTACATCAATTATTCCATTAGGATTCATAAATCCAACAATTCCTTTTGTATAAAGAGCTTTTGCTTCGGACATTGACATTTTGGTTACCTTGACATACAGTTGTATTGTAAAGGCAGTTTAATACTTATTTCCTTCCTTTAAATTTTCAATTTTCAAAGAAAGGATTCAGTGTAATGATCACCTACAATAGTGTCAAATACATTTTGCTAATTTGTATGGGGAGGGCTTTCCATTTGGTGAACGCAATTGTAGAATTAAGGAATAAACACAAATACACAGAGATAGATTTTTTTTTTGATTCCATCATTTGTGATCATCATATTTTGGGGAAATGCTTTAATGTGTTGAGTTTGTCTAATAGAATGTTCTTCAAACTGATTAGGAGATCCTTTGTCAGAGCACTATTCATTTTGAGGACTTCCTGGATTCCCAGTACAGCAGGATCTCTCTAAATTGAAAGAGATAAAGGAGACCTCACCTTATGGAAAAATTAGACACACCTTTCCTTTTCCTTCCTATACAACTGAAATTAGTCTCAGCTTACTTTAAGTACAATTAAAACTCCTGGATATCATATACAAAACAAACATAGAACTACCCTATGATCCAGCAAACACATTACAGAAATACTAATTCAAAGGGAAACATGTGCCCTGATGTTTATAGTAACATAAGTACAAAACCAAATTATGGAAAGAGTCCAAGTGTCCATCAACTTCTGAATAAATAAAGAAAATATACTTTACACACACATATTCACACAATGGAATATTACTCAGCCACAAAACAGAATGAAATATTGCTATTTGCAATGACAGGGATGGAGCTAGAGAGTATTATGCTAAGTGAAATAAGTCAGTCAGGATACATACCATTACATGCCATATTTTACTCATGTGTAGAATTAAAAAAAATAATAAATCAAATGAGCACAGGGAAAAAAAGAGAGAGAAGCAAACCAAGAAACAAACTCCTAAGTATAGATAACAATCTGATGGTCACCAGAGGGGAGGTGGTGGGGGATGGGGGAAATAGGTAATGGAGATTAAGAAGTTCACTTGTGATGAGTACTGGGTGATGTCTGAAAGTGCTGAATCACTATATTGTACACCTGAAGTTAATGTTCCAGTGTATGGTAACTAACTGTATCTAAAACAAAAACTTAAAATAATAATAAATATGTAAATCACAACTGGAAAATAACTCTTCCTTGATACCATATACAAAACATATAGAAAGACTCTAAAAGGTGAAGAAGGCAGCCTTCCCAGGGATCTTGGGACACAAGCAGTTACACAGCAATGATTTATTTGGAGTTTTTTTTTTTTTTTTTTTACTTCATAATATTTCAGACAACAGCAAACCAGAAATGTAATGAGGCATGAACAGAACAAAAATCTGCTTCCTGGTAAAAATCTTCTCTCTGTAACCAAAGAAAGAGGAAAGGCCAGTCTAGCAAAATAGAAAACTTTTACATAATAAGCATTCTACCACAGAAACTTGGGAAAAATTATGCCCCGCCCCGCCCCGCCCCGACCATGTCAGTGAAGACTGAGGAACATGGATGACTACCCTCATGAAGCTGCAGGGAAGTGCCCCAACCCTCATGTCAGGGTAGAGTTGGAGAAAGCCAAGGAGACTAGTGTTTCCATCCCCAGCTGCTGTCAACCAGAGGTCTCTCATCTTCATAGTGTCAGTAGAGACATGGGGAACCCAGTTGCCACATCCTTCCTCACTGAGTAATGTCAGAGAAGGCCTAGTGAAGACTTTCATTATCATCCAGTAGTAGCAAGGGCACCTCTACAGAGTGACTGGAAACCATGTGGAGAGCAAGAACCTCCCACCTGGCAGTAATGAGAATAGCTGTCAGGAGAGGCGAGCTAGGGAACATGGACTTCTCCATCCACATGGCAGTAGTGAGGCTGTAACCCTCCTCTGAAGTGCCAAGTAAAGACATCTATAATAGAGGTTTAAATAAGATACAACCTCTCATAATATAATATGAAAATGTCCAAACTGCAAATTAAAAATCCCTCATCACGTCAAGGAACAGATCCACAACCGAATGAAACAAAGAGAATTAACATAATTCAACACCAGGATGGCTGTAATGGTAGGAATATCTGATAAAGGCTTTATAGCAGCCATCATCAAAATGTTTTGAGAAACAATTACTGGGGCACCTGGGTGGCTCAGTGGTTGAGCGTCTGCCTTTGGCTCAGGGTGTGATCCTGAGGTCCTGGGATTAAGTCCTACACCGGGTTCCCTGCAGGGAACTTGCTTCTCTCTCTGCCTATGTCTCTGCCTCTCTCTCTGTGTGTGTCTCTCATGAATAAATAAATAAAGTCTTAAACAAAAAGAAAGAATTACAAACACTCTTAATTAAAAATGTACGAAATCTCAGCAAAGAAATAGAAGATATGAAGAAAAATCAAATTGGAATTTTAGAAGTGAAAAATACAATAAATAAAAGAAAAAGTTCAGTGAATGGACTGACCAGGAGAATGGAGAGGCCACAGGGAAGAACTACTGAACTGGAAAATAGAACAAGAAAACTTACTCAGTCTGAACAACAGAGGGAAAATATACCATAAAAAAGAGAATAAAGAGAATCTTAGGAACCTCTGGGACTATAAAAAGAGGTGCAGTATTTGTATTATCAAAGTCCCAAAGAGGAGGAGAAAGAAGTGAGTCTAAAAGTAATACTCAAAGAAATAATGACTGAAAACCCCCCAAATTCGTCAAGAGTCATAATCCTATAGTTTCAAGAATCTGAGTAAATTTTAAACAGAATAAACCCAAAGAGATCTATACCTGGATACCTTATAATTAAGGTAATTATAATTTACCTTTAAATTTAATTTAATTATAATTTACCTTTAATTATAATTAAGATTCTGAAAACTAAAGAAAAATGAAAAGATATTTAAAGCAACAATAAAATAAATAGTACTTTACCTAGAGGAGAAAACAATTTGAATGGCAGAGATTTCTCATCAGAAACATGGAAGCCAGGAAGCACAATATTTTCAAGTGCTGAGAGAAAAGAATTCCTACCTAGCAAAATATTCTTCAGGAATAAAGAGGAAATCAATATATTCTCAGATGAAGAAAAACTGAAAAAAATGTGCCACCAGCAGAGTTACCATAAAAAAACATGGCTAAAGGAAATTAAACAGAAATGATAAAAGAAAGAAGCTTGGAAATCAGGAAAGAAGAAAGAGCCTCATATGCAAAACCATGGGTACATAAAATAAGCTTTCCTTCTTTTGAGCTTTCTAAGATATGCTTGAAAGTTACAGCAAAAGTATAACACTGGTATGATTCCAAATGTTTATAGAAGATATATTTAAGACAACTTTAAGTGGAGAAGGATAAAGGGATGTAAAGAGAGCTAAGATTTTTTCTTTTTTTACACTTCATGGGTAAAATGATGATACCAGTAAGATGTGATTAGTTATGTATATAAAATGTGGCACCCAGAGCAATCACTGAAAATGCTATACAAAGATATACAGTAAAAAAAAATAGACAAAATATTAATGCTGTTCTTAAAATAGCCAAATAATTAACAACAACAACAACAACAAAGGAATACAAGAACAACAACAATAACAAAAACCCGGGAAAAGAAAAAACAAAAGATGAAAAATTTAGTCCTGCCAAAGCAACAATTGCATTAAAGCTAAAAGGTCTTCATAAGCCAAATACAAGTTGGTTAAGCAACTGCCTTCAGCTCAGGTCATGAGCTTAGGTTCCTGGGATTGAGCCAGGAGTCAGGCTCCCTGCTCAGTGGAGAGTCTGCTTCTCCCTCTCTCTGCTCCTCCCCCTGTTCCTACTATCTTTCCGTCACTTACTCTCTCTCTCTCTAAAATAAATAAACATATATTTTCAAAAGTCATAGATTAGTAGACTGGATTATAAAACATGACCCCCCAAAAGAAAAAAAAAAAAACATGACCCAACTGTATGTATGCTGTTTTCAGGAAACTGACTTCAAATATAACAATCTGGACAAGTTTAAAGTCAAAGGATAGATAAAGTTATATTAGATAAACATTAATCAAAGCAAAACTGGAGTAACTCTATAATATCAGATAAAGTACATTTCAGGAAGAAAAAAAATGTTACCAGAGACAATAAATATACACTATAACGGAAAAAGGGCTGATGCACCAAGAAGTGATAATCACCCTAAATGTTTATGTAACATACAGAAGAGCTTCAAAATGCATGAAGTAAAAACTGATAGAACTGAAAGAAGTAGACAACTACAGCTGGAAATTTCCACTTTCCTCTCTTATGTTTGATAGAATAGAGAGATGTAAATTAAAGCGAGGACATTGAAGAACACAATGACAGCATCAAGCAACAAGACCTAAGCAATTCAGCAACTAGAGGGAGATGATAGAATTGATTTTAAAATATTTCAGCAAGAAAACAAAATCCCAAACTATAAAGTATATACAGAAACAGGCTATCAGTTGTTAAGTCTTTAGAGAGTATGTTTATTATTCTCTCTACTTCCTTATATGCTTGAAATCTTTTTAAATAAGAGTTAAAGATAAGTAAATAATATATGGTACTTCCTCAGTAACTAGTCAGGTCCTTCTTGTTAGGTGACCTGCCTTTGATTATTAAGGCACGCTACAGGAACATGGTATATATTAAGTACTTTAAGAAAATAGATATGGTCCTACTTATGTTTGTAAATATAGAAGCTCATGGGTTTGTAACTTTTGTCCCCACTCTCCTTTTAAATAGAAACATTTCTTGAGTGACGATTTGAATGAGATGAAAAAGACAAAGCCCTTTTCCTAAAGGAGCTCATACTCTAACTAGGGAGATAAATATGTGAATAAATATTTGATATATACTGTGACAATTGAGACATGAATATGTATATGTACAATGTAGAGATCATGCCCCAAGTGCCTATGATGACAGATGTGATACAAGATACCTCATCTTTGAACTACACTCGGTTGGTTGGTAGACATTTCCCAGATACAAAAGAGCAGAAACAGAACTCTACGTAGAAAGAAAAGCAATGTAAATGTATGGATAAAAGATACAAACAAAAAGCAATGAATTATAGACAATATTAATATTGCTGAACAAAAAGCTAGAGAGGCTGGAAATAATGTAATATAAATAAACATTAATGACATCAAGGTGGAAGGTGTTACATATGGTGTAGTGGGATCACCTGCTAACGTCCACGTTCATCTGTTTGTCTTCCTGGTAGGAGGTGGATGGCCCTCTGAACTCTGTGTGTTGGCAATGAGAAGTTGTCAGTATTCCTGAGAAATCCATGACAAAGCCATGGGCATTGTAGGTAGGAGTGAGATTTTTGAAGCTCCTAATCTTGCAGCTAAGGACTTTATGTAGTAGCACATCAAAGGTTTATGACAGTGGATCAATACGTTTTTGGCCAGGCATTTCATCACAATGGGCAGACATGAGAAATCCCAGTTTATTTCCCGTGTACCCCAGATTCCAGCTGCTGGTGCCAACTCCCAAGGAGATAGAGCCCTAATGAGCATATTTTCCCTGACCTGTCTGTCTTCTGTTATTAAAAGGAATCTGTTGGACCTCAAACGATGAGTAAGTAATCATAGAGTTGAAATGCTCTTGTCAACTAGTACAAGTCAATGACTTTACCCTGGAAATGATGGGGAATAATGGAAAAATTTTAAAAGTAGTAAAAAATGGGTTGCAGACAAACTGTCTTTGGTAATGATGTAAAGAAAGGGCTGGAGATGGATGGGAGACTATCATAGCTGTTCAAGTGGTTAATTATGAAGGACTGAAATTAGGCCCATATAGTGTAAATGTAAGGAGGCAGCATGGTCAGTCAGTCTCACTGATGGGATGCAGAGGGGAGTCAAAGTAGGTTGGAGACATGGGTGACTGGGTGCTGGCATTGCTGGTATTCAGAAGAGCAGATATGCAAAGAAAATATTTGCGGGTAAAATGAAGAAGTATTTCTTTTTTTAAAGAGTTCATGGATGAACTTAGAGAAATCAAGTCTGAGGTATATACTATACTGTTGGTGCTCAAAAGGGAAGTCTGGACTAAAGGCTTACTTTTGGAAGTTTTAAGCACTCAGGGAATAGTAATGACACGACAAAGGAAACCAACACCAGATAAATGTTACAGACAGGACAAATATTTGGTTGGAACATATAAAAAAATCAAAGTTAAAACTAAGTATAAATCTGATTGCATTATAAAGCCATCATCAATAGGAAAACAGGGTAAAATAATGTGTATTGTGTACAGCAATGATACAAACATATAATAACTAAAAAGAAATTTAACAGGAATTATGCAACCCCTTCTAGAAGGTATGTGACTTTATCAGACAGATTAGGTTATGTTGCATGGTAATAATAAAAAAACTAAAATCTCAATGATTTATAGAAATAAAATATTTCTTTTTCACCCATGTTATATGTACATCACAGATTGTCTGGATTGCTATTGCACGAATCTTGATTTGGGTTTCCAGGCTGAAAGAGCAAACCTGTCTAGACATTTCTGATACCGTGAAAAAAAAAAGAAAAGAAAGAAAAGAAAAAAGAAAAGAGAAAAGAAAAGAAAGAAAAGAAAAGAAGAAAAGAAAAGAAAAAAGAAAAGAAAGAAAAGAGAAAAGAAAAGAAAGAAAAGAAAAGAAAGAAAAGAAAAGAAAAAAGAAAAGAAAGAAAAGAAAAAAGATAAAAGAAAGAAAGGAAAAGAAAAGAAAAGAAAAGAAAGGAAAAGAAAAGAAAAGAAAGAAAGAAAAAAAAAGAAAGAAAAGAAAAGAAAAGAAAAGAAAAGAAAAGAAAAGAAAAGAAAAAAGAAAGAAAAGAGACTGCAGAGCCACATCACCTCTTAAAACTCTCTCTTGAATGTGACAACACCACTTCTGGTCATACTTTCTTAGTCAAAAGGCTCAGGTCGGGCATCAATGCAGTAGGAGTGTGTGATTATTCCATAGATTTTGAAATAATTCTATTTGTTTTTATTTAAGTAAAACTGGCACAAAACGTTACAATAGTTTCAGATGTAAAATAAGCTACAAGACAGCTACCATCTGTCTCATATAACGTTATCACACCACCACTGACTATGTTCATTATTCCAGATTCCCACCTGAGTGGCATTGGTAAACTTTATGGTGGAAAAAGTGACTTTTGTGTGCAAAGAGAAAACTTCACATAAACAAGGTAGAAAGAAAATGCATAGTTATTTGCAAAATGTATAACACGGGTTGTCACACAAAAACTTGACAGCAATTTCCTGGCCTGTGGGCATGCGAGCCACTGTACCTTATTCGATGCTACCTCCGTTAGATGACATAATGGAAGATAATGTCCATTTGCCCTTGTTTTCAGTCCACCTTGTTCTCACTACAGGCCTCTCGATGATGACAGCATCACACCTCTTTTTTTTTTTTTTTTTTTAATTTTTATTTATTTATGATAGTCACAGAGAGAGAGAGAGGCAGAGACATAGGCAGAGGGAGAAGCAGGCTCCATGCACCGGGAGCCCGACGTGGGATTCGATCCACGGTCTCCAGGATCGCGCCCTGGGCCAAAGGCAGGCGCCAAACCGCTGCGCCACCCAGGGATCCCGCATCACACCTCTTTATGCTTCTCTGTACATATTTATTGTTATTGCAATTAGCAAGTATCTCTTTCACAAGAATTGTAATGGCTCTAAAATTGTAAGAAAATTATCAGCATTCCAATAGATAGATGGGTAATTATTATGAGTGGAACCATCACAAATTAGAAAATAGAAACAATAAAGAAACATATGGAAAATGTCCAAGAACATTTGTAATGAAAGCACAGAAATTTAAGCAACAATGAAACTCAATTTTACACCTATTAAATTAACATAAATCTAAATACATGTTAGGATTTAATCCAAAATGAGACACACAGAATCACACTAATCCCCTCCCAATAACACTGCAAATTGGTACAATTTTGGGAAACATAATGGGAATATATTTCAAGAGCTAAGAGGAAGTTATTAATCTTTAAGCTATTAATCCAACTCTTGGGTATTTATTTCTGAGAAATAATTCAATGGAAGAAGTCTCCGTGGAGCTAACAGCTATTTTGCCAACAGAAACATTAATGAAACCCAATTCCCCCACCACCACCATGGAAACCAGTTCCTACATCTCAGGGCTTTCAAGTGGAGCTGTGCTTTCACCTGGAATAGAAACATGGGGTTGAGAAGTGAGCAGGGCTCGCTCCCTGGAGCTCCTCCAACAACCACAAACCCCAGGCTTCAGGTGCAGCTAAAGGGGAGCGAGCCTTGTTGGATGTGGGAAGCAGTCGATGACTACTTCTCCAGTGATTTAAAGATCTCACCATAAAGAAACAATCTTGATTATAAGACGGTAGCATTCAAGAATGCTGTCTGTGACATAATTGGCCAAACTAATAAGTCAGAAAAATTACCTGAAGGAAGAGTGACAGGAAAGATCAAGATCATTGTCATGCAGCTGAGAGATGCTGAGAGAAGGGGAACTTCAAAAGTTATTTTGTGCGCAAGGTGATCACTGAGAACTGTCTTCCTTTTCGAAAACAGAAACACACACATGCACTGGTCAACACTGTGCAGAACACAAGGAAAACATGAGTGAACTAGGGGGCTGCCTTTATTCCTATGAATGGAGGGCCCTACTGAGGGGGGCATTTGATGGGATAAGCATTGGGTATTATGCTATATGTTGGCAAATTGAACTCCAATAAAAAATAAAATAAATAAAATAAAATATAAAATATAAAATAAAATATAAAATAATAAAATAAAATGAAATAAATAAAATAAAATAATAAAATAAAAATAAAATAAAATAAAATAATAATAAAATAATAAAATAAAATAAAATAAAATAAAATAAAATAAAATAAAATAAAATAAAATAAAAAAATAAAATAAAATGGAGAGCCCTTGTCTTGGAAAACAGAAGCTGGGTCTTGGGGAGCATCCTGGCTGGCTGACTGTGTGCGTAGGGCTTCTGCTTCTGGTACCTGGCTGCGGGCAGCAGCCCTGGCCTCTCCTACTTGATGCTCGCCCCATTCAGAACAAGCAACCTGCTGACTGGACCCTTTGAAACATTCTGCACACTGCACTTTTAAACTTTTGATTAATTATAACCAAACTCCACCTTGCGCTATCAGTTGACTTAAATTCCAAGTATCATTAGCCCAAATTTTTGAAGAAGTTACGATGTCATCCGTACGCTGTTTCTGTTTTGTTTTTTTTTTTTTCATTTAATGGAACTTGGTTCCTTATCTGAAATGAGCTCCACTCTCTGCTCCCAAAGTCAATTCTTTCTTCTTAGCATCTTCATTAACTCCTACACATGCAGCAGGGCCTGGCCCCATAAATCTCTTAGTGTAAATGGTTCCTCCCTCAGGACTCCACTTCAGGCCACCTCGGATTGATAAATATCCAGAGAAAAATGCCTGAACCACTTGCTCTTGCTTACTTTGCTTTAAATTAGATTCCTGCTTCTTTTTTGTTTCCTATTTCTCTCAAATGATAGCTAACAAGCAAACAGGGTTACAGGAGCTATGATCTGTGCACATGATGCAGATCTACTTTGCGAGTCAATTGATCTTTCTTTGAGTGACTTGCTCAGGAGGGAGTTGTTTGATGAGTCATCCCATAATACGCCAAAGCAGGGGATGAGCCCAAACCATTCTCTCAGGTATTGCTTGCAACTAAAACTGGCTGGCTGAAACCTTTGAAATTCATGTTAAAGCCTCGCTATGCCAGGAGGAGAGCAAGGCGCCATAATGGGTGATTCTTGGTGTCAAACTAGCTTTAGGTTATTGACATTCTCATTTTGATATTTAATTGTCTAGAGGTCTGATTTTTCAGTAGCAATTTCCCTGCTCGCTGGAATCCCTCACATCACTTGTGAAATCCTTCTCATCCCATTCATTTCTCACCCCCATAGCTTTGCATTGACCACTAAGCTGGGATTTGATTTCATCGTTTAGACGCCGATCCCTCAAGTGAACCATCAGAAACAAATGGAGACGTAGCCGCCAATAATCCCATTTGTGACAACACCTGCAAAGAGATTTCTGTTCTTTCATGTGAAATTTTGCCAATCCTTGAGCAAAATCAACAAGTTAAGAGGATAATCTCGGGCCTGAGACCCTTCAATGTTGGCTTCTATTCAGCGACAGGAATGGGCAATGACCATGTCAGCAACCCCTCATCACAAGTGTCTATTGGGTTGCCTGGAATGTATGCCCAGATCTAGGTAAAGAGAAGCCTGGGTTTAACAGCCAAGGCATGTGGGGACTTCACATTCTAAGATTCTCCAGCTTGCCAAGATCCTCAGGGGAGCTTCCCTGCTCCAGAGGTGCCCCATTACAGTGAGATACACAAAGGAATATTCAGACCATAGATGATAAATTAAAGAAAATGAGTACTGTATTTTATGGCCTCGTCAGTCTGGGATGAGTTGTTCCAAGTAAAGCCGAAAAACCTCTTAATGAGAAACCAGGAGCATCATCAATCATAATAGCATTAAAATTGAACTTGGAGGGGGCAATTTAAACAATCCCGAATGCTTATAGGATACAACAGGGGCTTAAAAATCTATAAATATAATCAGCACCTAGATTTCTTGTTGATTTTTTTTTTGTCTTTCATGTAATGAACTTCATGCCACGAGAGGTAGTATCTTACATTCTTCTACGATCCTAGCATATACACACATCGCACACATCAATTGAGTGTCACGAATACTTAATCTGTGACAGGTACCCTGCTATGTAAGTACTTTCACCAAAAGCACCATTTAGCCCCAGAAAGCATCGTGAAATGTATGAGTCGTGAAAAGGAAGAGCCACCAAGCTTTACTGCCTTCTTGTGCACCATCCGGGTGGTAGGGACGTCACGTGGAGGGCATTCCATCCAACCCAAAAGTTCATCTCTATCATGCCATAATTCCAGTTTCATCATTTAGAAGGCAATGGCATATTCTGAAAGCCTAATAGAATTCATGTATTTATCCATGGCACCAATTTTTCAGTCAGGAAGTAATCATGGTATTGAGAAAAATGTATATCTGTCCGTCTAGTGAATATGGGTTTCAATGTTTCCACTTTTTGTTCCTTCTTTCCCCCTTATATGAGCTGATAATTCATATCACTAAGATCGGTAAATAAGTAAAATTTGTTCTCCCTTCCTCCTCACCTCACCTTTGTCACTAGCTAATTTTCTCTATCTGCTCCCAGGACTAAACACAAGTCAGTATTAAGTCTCCTCCTTGGGGCATCAGCCTTTGGCTCAGGTCAGGATCCCTGAGTCCCAGGATCGAGCCCCAGGTCAGGCTCCCTTCTCAGCAGGGAGACTGCTTCTCTCTCTCCCTCTGTCCTTCCTCCTATTCCTTCTCTCTCTCTCTCTCTCTTAAATAAATAAATAAATAAATAAATAAATAAATAAATATAATAAATAATATTTAAAAAAGTCTCCTTGTGGTCCAGTCGCAGGCCCGTCCACCATACCAGATGCAGTTCCTGTTTTCTCAGGGCCCTGACATCAGGATATGAGTCTCTAAGTGGCATTTTACAGAACTATTTCCACCTTAAAATCTTTTCACATTCACAGCCTAGTTGGTCTTTAACAATTTGTGAGATAATCTGTTTAACAGGTGGAGAGACTAAGTTAGGAAGTTGTCCAACCATTACACATGGAATGGAAATTCAGAAGTTCAAGTACAGGTCTTAAAACCCCATCTCCTAAGCTTTCCATTCATTCATGGTGTTAACAAACAGAATTGGCCTAAAAAGGACTTCTGTTGTATTCCAACATAGGACTCTGGAACCTTGAGCATGGAGTTCTCAAAGTATAATTCCTGGACCAGCAGCATCCACATCCCTTGGGAACTTATTAGGCATGTAAATTTTTAGGCTCCTCCCCACACCTGCTGAATCAGAAATTCTGGGAGTGGAGCCAGTAGCTGCCCGTTGAACAAGCCTTCCAAAGATGCCATGAGTGCCAGATGTAAGAATCACTAGTAATCAGCCATAGGAGCCACTGAGACTTTACCAGCTGGGGACTTGAATCAGGCCATGGTTGTGAGCCTGTCTCACCCCTAGGATCTTTCATGGGAAAACGATATTCAGGATACTCTTTGAATTTTTTTACTCTGGATGTCCAAGGTAGGAAAACTGATGACAGAATTGGGAATGGAAGAACCAAAGTCTTCTACAGCTTTGCTGGAGCAAGAGGCCTGTGACTCCCCAGACTCTCTTTCTGAGACACTCATCTTAGGGAGGATGTCCTCAGGCTACTCTTGTTGCTTCCCTGGGTCTTATTTACTCATACTGAAAATCAGAGAATTAACTACTTCGTTCTTAAAATATGCACAGTATGATGTGTACAGCATTCCCTATGAAGTATGACTGCCAAAAATTTAAATATGAATTTGATCAAGCAGTTAGGTTACACTTAGAAGCTACAGAAAATCAGGGGAGGAAGGAGCAAGGTAAATGACACCATGAGGAAGCACTCAAGTCCACAGTGGGGGATAGTCTACACGTTCAATATCCTCCACGTTCAATGCCTTGAAATTAAAAAGTAAGGGGGGCTCTTCTAGGGTAAATGAGGCTAATGAAATCTAATAACAAATATGATGTGATGTGATGTGTGAAACTTAATTTGTTCCTTGGTTTAGAAACACTCTGTTAAGGGCAGATAGACAGAAGTTGATAGAAATATACATACAGAACAATTGTTGCAAAATGTCCACAATTGTGAAACCTAGATGGGTACAGATGGTCATTTCACTATTTTCATTGGATTTGTATATGTTTGATTTTTTTTTCAAAATTAAATGCTGGTGAAGAGGAGTAAAAATAACTAAGTTTGTATAACAGAAAGGATTTTTAAAAATTCCTTCTCTATCTCCCCCAGCATTCTAGGAATGAAAAAGTATGAAGAAAAGCATAGAAATGCAAACAGATTTTTGTTGAACTACCTAACCTATTTCTTTACCCCTTATTCTATGGAAATCAAACCACAACCCCCGGCCTAAAACCATAACTTCTCAAGTAGCATGAATGCCAGGGGCCTGGCAAAGTCTGAAATGTGGCAAGAAGCATGGAGGCATTTTCCTGATCAGCTGCTTCCCCTCTCTTGGGACTCTCTTCTCCTTATTGTCTTTCTCAGACTTATGACTGAAAAAGTGAGGAGAAAACAGCCAAAGAATTTTTGGCTACTGGTGATAGTAGGCATGAACACTTACCAGAAGTGAAAGAGAGATTGAAGGAGGTGGATGTCAGCTTTCTCCAAGCTTTGTGACATAATATCAAATTAATTTTAAGGTTCTGACAGACAAAATCTTACTTCAAACTCTTGGAAATGTCCCTCGCCCAAATGGAAGCACCCCAAAAATATTTTGGGTTTTCATACATAAGACCACAATTTCTACTAAAATGGGATGCTATAATGTCTCATTGGTGTTTGAAACCAACCTTTAGGATGTGCGGCTTCATCTTTGGATGCCTTCAGTCAACCATATATTAGGAGAAGTCAACCATATATCTGTGACACGTTGCCTATATTTTCATGGTGCTGACTCTCTGAATCCACCTTTTCCACACACACTACGCAGTTGAAAATTATATGAAATAGCACAAAGGACGCCTATACATGATAGCACAAAGGATGCCTATACATGATATAAAGGATGTCTAGACACAGGAGAATAGGCTTGTGTATCCCAAGACGAAATAGAAGTGTAGGGCCACGTGCACGCAGGTATGTGTGTATGAATAAAACCTTTCTCTCCATCAGCTGTTTGCTGTTGACAAATTGAAGGTTTGAGGACTAGAGATTTGCCTAATGTCTTAGGTTTGGAATTGTGTTATCTCGCTTCCTTCCTTTTTTGAAATTTCTCCCTATGCATTTATTATTTCACTGGAACGAAGCCGATTAAGATGGCAAAATCTCTAAATACTGTGCTACAGCTTCATAAAATAACAGGGTACAGCTGCCTGCGCTTTGTCCCCGAGAGGAAAGAAAACAGTCTTGAGATGAAAGCATAGAGAGTTGTTAATCACTTTCTAATATTCTGTGCACAGAAATATTGATGAGATATCCGAAACTAGGCCCCTGCAGCCTGGGGTTTTACTTCTGCACTTTAGTGGAATCACAACAGCCATGCAAATGTTCACTCTGTGCCCAGTGCCTTGGGATCCGAGGCTACCTCCCCCTTCCGAGAGCACACAAAGTGTCATTTTAATCTCAATCAAACACACACAAATTAAGTCCTATGGACCGCTCCAGGTTATGCATTTTCCTTTTAAAACGTGCTCATATCTCAAGTGTGTTTTTCTACTGTGCCTTCTGAGAAATATTCCGAGGAGGGTTCCAATGAATGAGCATACAGATCATGATTATGATTACTTTGCTTTTGGGTATAACCCAGGAAACACTACTGCACATTTCCCCGCATGTTTTCGCTCCTGTTGTCTCGAGTTGGAATGAGACCCTAAAAGCAACCCTTAAAGGCTAAAAACTTACCATCATTCTTCACCAGTAAAGGGATGCCTTACAAGGTCTGCTAATGATAGAAAAAAAGATAGTTTAATTATCTCTTGCTGAGAAGTTTGTTCTGTAAGAAAACCTAATATATATTTGATATTCTACAACAGTCTATGTTTATTCAATTGATTTTAGGAGGGATAGAGTTTACAGCTAAAAGTGTGGTGCAATTTCTGATCCAAGGAATGAATTATTGGTTCACCCATGATTGAACATACTGATTATGATTTTATTTTCTCCAATAAAATAGAAGATCCTGCAAGTTGGATTGATTCTTCCTTTTTTTTTTCTTGTCCAAGTAGCCACATATTTCTGCTGGAATAGAAAATTACTGGAGTTGATATTCCAACCATGACACCAAATCTATAGTATCCCCACTGATCAACTCTGCTCCAAACAATTCTGGAGGGAAAAAAAAGTGAACAAAATAATGGAGGAGGTGCTCACTGTATGATGGTGTCCAGATAGGAATTCAATACTCAATTTCACCAAAACAGCAATTATGAGCATGAATAATCTTCCTGTAATCACCCGCACACATTTCAAGCCTGCTACGTACCACCTCTAAGAAGTTATAAACATTATCTCAACCAGTTATGAACCTTACAAAATAGTTTCTAACCTTACAGATAAGAACACCCATGGCTAGAATTTAACTATTTACATCACGTAGCTAGATGGTCAAAGAAGTGGAATCCAAACCCCGGGCTGTCTGATTCCAGTTATGAAAATGTTAAACATTCCAGACTAAATAAAATGCCTCTCATAACAACCTTGAAGATTATTGCTAGATCCCAAAAGGAATTTCTATAAGTTTCAGTATATATGAAGCTGAAATGGGAATTATTGTAATTTGCAGCTTACACTGGTAATTTGTCACTTTCCTACCAAAGGGAGAACAAGGCCGTTGGTGAGAAGGATGAGAATTTAATTTATGTCTCACATCACCTTTCTCAAATCTCAGAAAGATAAAGCACTTCAAATTAAGTCAACCAGCCATTGAAAGCTGTTCCTCTCCTGTTCAGTTTCTGTATCCCTTTGTCAGTATAAATCCTCATTCTTATACATCAACTCTTCACTCCGAGATCCCAATGCGTTGAGTGCTTCCAGAGATGGAGGTAGACATCTTATAATACTCACATTCAAAGTTTAGAAAATATTCTAAACTGATGCAACTGATGACTCTCTAAATTCTACCCCTGAAACTAATAATATACTATAGGTTAACTAAATTGAATTTAAATAATTCTTTTTTTTTTTTTTAAAGAGGATATTCTTCTTACTAAGTAAGAAGCTTACTAAGTTTTATAATCTGGAGACAATAGTTGTTCATTTGTTCTTTTCTATTTAGAGAGAAATAAATCTCAAATAATGAATTTCTTATCTTCTTGTCTAGAAATAGAGAAACTCTGTCCCCAGTCCAGTTTCCATATGAGATAATTCAGAGACAGCAGGAATTTGACCAGGAGCTGCACACATCAGTAGATTTAAACTTCAAATTTCAAAGGAGGAATCTAATCACCACCAGGGGAATGAGGAGCGCTCGGCCTCTCCATCCAGGCACTGACACAGAGCTGAATGTGCTACTCCTGTTTCAGGAAAGGTTGCACAGTGGTAAGGGTGGACCCAGGTGCCCTGGATCTTTAGAGAAAGAACAGTAGTATTCATGAGAAATGGGAAAAGCATTGTTCTTCAAATAACATATACACCCAGAAAATAATATTCACCTCAGCCTTCAAAAAAGTAAGAAAGTATAAATTCTGAACCACGATGATAAATAAGAGATGTGATGCACATAGATCACGCTGAGTCCCCTGAACCGAGGCACACGCAGCCCCAAACCAGGTCCCCAAAGAGACATGATCATGTCCATCAAAGGGGAGGGTTAGGGGGACACAGAGAATAGTCAGAGTTCCTAGTGGCTTCACATTCAGAAAATTGGTCTCATTGAGACTTGCTGCTACATCCAAATGGGTTTATATATACATTTAGCAGTGCGCTGACAGATTTGAAAAATGTTCTTTTTTCTTTAAAGATTCTGTTTATTGGGATCCCTGGGTGGCTCAGCGGTTGAGCGTCTGCCTTCAGCCCAGGGCCTGATCCCAGGGTCCTAGGATCTAGTCCCACGTCGGGCTCCCTGCATGGAGCCTGCTTCTCCCTCTGCCTGTGTCTCTGCCTCTCTCTGTGTGTCTCTCATGAATAAATAAATAAAATATTTTTAAAAAAGATTCTGTGTATTTATTTGAGAGAGAAAGAGCCCAAGAAAGGGAGAAGTAGAAGAGGAGGGAAAAGCAGACTCTCCCCTGCACAGGGAGCCTGATGTGGGGCTGGATCCCAGGACCCGGGGATCATGACCTGAGCTGAAGGTAGGCACCCAACCCACTGAGCCCCCAGGAGCCCTTGAAAGATGTTTTTCATGCAATTTTATATTTGTCACATTGCCAGGCCCATTTGCCCATAGTCCACTGTGATATAATATCTTCCATCTGCTTGAAAATTATTATAAAGTGCCTTTTGTATGCCAGTTAGTGATCTCAGTCTCCAGTAATCCAATAACACATACAAGAGACAAAAGCCTCTACCCCTCATAAGATTTGCATGGGGGGGGTGGATGGGGAGAGGAGGGAGCATAGATAATTAGCAAAACAGTGTGTAGGTTAGAAACTTACAAGCTCTAGGGAGAAAAATAAAGCAGAGAAAAAGACTAGGGAATCTCAGGACGTGGAAGCCACCAATTTTAAAATGATGTTAATGAAGACCTCACTTGGAAGGAGACATTGAAGAAAGAACAGTAGAAAGTTTCCGGGGGAAGCCCTCCTGGCATCTGGGGGAAACGCTCTGGAATGAGCAGGTGCTTGGCAGGCACAGGAACAGACCGGGTGGCCAGGGAGCTGCAGATCGGTGAGCAAGGAGCTCCCTGCAGGAGTTACCATGGCAGAGGGAAGGGGTGGCCGGTCCAGCATCGCCCAGGCCTTTGCAAAGCCTCTGGACATTATAGGCCATGAAGAGAGGAGACGGTGGTAATTTGAAGGAGAGGAGTGACATTTCCTGAGGAAATTAAATGGCTGCCATGCTAAGAATAGACAAAGTAGGTCAGAAAGCAAAGTCAGACATTGGAAGACCAGTTCGGAGGTTATTACCACATCCCAGTTAAAATGTCATGGTGAATTGCAACAGGGTCATAGGTTTGGCGGGAGATATGGCCAAATTCTGGATGTGCTTTGAAGGTAGAAGACTTTCTGGTGGATTCTATATGGAGTATGAGAGAAACAAAGAACAAAATGAGTCCGAGACTTTGGTTTTATCAACAGGAAAAGTGGAATTGAGAAAAGAGCCGGGATGTTCTAATTTCAAGAATATGGAGAAGTGAGGATATATGTAGCAAACTATCCAGATAATGGATGAATGAATGAAGTGGGGGGGCAGGGAAATCAGTAGCATGAAACTACTAGAAATAAAATAAAAGATTTTATTCTACTCAATAAAAGATTTAAAGGTGGAGGGAAGCATTAGCTGCATCCAGCAATTATTTGGGCACAAGTCAGGCGATGACTTGAGCGTGATGACTGGATTTAACAGCAAGAAGGGTTTTGGTGGCTTTGGCGGTGGTGGTGAATGCCGCCTTGGGAGAAGTGTGGAAGAGAAATGGAGGAGAGAATTCAGAGACAATGAGCACAGATAGCTCTCTGGAAGAGCTGTTGGTACAAGATGCAGAGAAATGAGGTGGGAAGTGGGGAGTTCTAAGGAAAGATCATCCATTTGGGAGACAAAAGGCACTGACATCTGAAGGCCAGGAAAGAATTTCTGGAACAAAGTCCTTGACTGGCTGGTAGAGGATGGGATTCAGTGAACCCACAGAGATTCAGGGTTGTTAACAGAATGCAGCACTTGGAGAAGATGACTCTCAGATGTAAGCCCATACAACATTGAGGGGTGGGTGGCACAGGCTAGAAAAGAGTGTGAGGGAGGTGCCTGCGTGCCTCCGTAGGTAAGCATCCAACTCTTGATTTGGGCTGCGGTCATGATCTCAGGGTCATGAGATTGAGCCCCATGTTGGGCTCTGTGCTAAGCACAAGGTCCCTCTGGTCTTCTCTCTCTCTCCCTCTGCCTCCACATCTCAAAAAAAGAAGTACATGGGAAAAAATTGGTACCACTATTTCGTGGACAGTTACCAGTATTTCCCACGTGAGCACTTTTATTATTGTCATCAACATTATTATTATTATTTAAAACATGAGGCCACCAAGGGTTATAGCCCAACATCTAAGGCTTTGAGAGAAACTGACAACTCATAGTTCACACATGCAATGAAATGTGCCCCCAGATATCCGAAGTCCTGAGAAATAAACTATCAACATATCCTCATGAAAACAGTCTTATGGATTTTTTAATTTATAAATATTTGAATCAGTCTTTTAAAAAAATAATACCTTAAGATGGTGGTATTACAACATAAAATGAACAAGTGACTGTTGCAACCAGCCAAACAAGTAATTAAATCATGGGTTGGAGCGTGCTTCCAAAGAGAACCCATGCAAAAAGTAACTCCTGTGAGGAGATACACACACAGTTTAACATTAATAAGTAGGATCATCCCAGCTTGTGCAAATAAGCGTTCATGAGAGTTGTGAGGAGGTAAAATGATCTTGTGTTCAGAGCTATAGATCATTGGTCAAGAAGAGGCTGTAGAGCATCCACGAGCATTTATCTGCAGTCTTAGGGATTGTAATCCAGGAAACACAGTTAACGGAAATGGAAAGTGTGCTCTGAATTGCAAGTAGGCAGTGCAAGCACCAACTACGTGGTCGCATAATTTGTTTTGAAAGAATTACGATTTGGTGCAGACAGAGTTGACCTGCCTAATACACCACTGGCTATTTAACCAACAGGTATTAGCCCTATGCCTACTTGAGTCCAGAGCAGAGGGACGTGGTCTGGGAGGTTCCCGGTACAACGGACAAGTTGCAGTTGACAAAAGTTCATGGTGTTTGGGGAATTAAACCAGAAGGGCTGGGCTGGCCCGGCTTCCCCAATATCCTCTGGACTTTATTTTGAACACTCTCTTAGCAAAGTTTACTTCACTTTGGAATCTTTCACAAGATATATTTCATTATTAACACAGATAATTTTTAGACTCAGAAGCTAAATCATATTGCTCTGTGAATGTTAGCTTACTTTATTAGTTGTATTATAGTTATATAGTAGTTATTATACTATTAGCTTATATGTTGAAAGCAGTTTTGAAAAATTGTCTTTAAACTACCTCATAAAAGAATGGAAATGTCAAGTGTGTGCTTTCTATGTTTCAAGGAAAAATGAAATAAATCATCAAAGGGAGAATATGTAAACAGATAAAATATTAAAGACAAAATTGCCAAAAAAGATGACACAACTGGTTCTATATACCTTATTCTCTCTTAGAATATAATGGATATGCTTCTTAAAAACATCTCCAAACATTAAGAGTCTACTATTAAAAATTATGCTAGAGATATGAGGCCAACGGGAAAAATTGGGCTCACATTTAAGCAAATGTAAAATGTTATTGCAAAACAGTATGATCCTGGTTTTACAAATGTGTAAATATAAACACATTTGTGCCATGAAATTCAAACACTAATTTTTCTCTTAATCCTAGAACTGCAAGAGGGTCTTATTCACCTTATTTTTACGTTTTTGTGTTATAAAAATTTACTTCAGTAAACTTGCAAACAATTGTGTTGTTTTTGTTTATTCAGGGAAGAAATGTCATTTTGTGACACATCTTTTCTACTGCTCGAAAAGAATGAAATTCTAACTGTAATTGTTTAAGAAGATAAATTTAGAAGCAATGTGTTAATTGCCTTTAAACTTAAAATATATATTTACATTAGATGTTCCTTTGCTTCACATGCAATATATGGATAATCATAGAACTAAAGATCCTTTGGCTCAGAGGTGAATGCACTTGGCTCTGAGTCACGTAGGAAATGTTCAGACGTGTATTGCTGTGAGCAGAATTTTGGGGTGAGTTCCGACTTACTGATATACGTACTCTGTCTGCTATGTACTGACAGACTTTGTTTTGATCCCTCTTCCTGCCCTTACATCTAATTTAGAAAGTGGAAAATAAAATCTATAACAGCAAATCCTTGCTGTAGAAACCAGATTCTTGGGGCCAATAACACCATCCACCCATCACAATACCACAGCGTGCTCAGGGCCTGGGAGCAGCGTGAGAGGATGGGAATCCATTAGACCCAAAGTTAAGTAGCCAGAAATGTAGGGTTAATAAGCAAGTAATAACAGCAAGGGGCACAAAATGGAAACATTAGAGAATTCAAGGATGCTTCTCTTTTCTCCACAATCAATTCAATCAGATTCTCCTCCCAGGGGAGAGGGTGATCTGATGCCAAGGCTTCATTGACAGGGGTTTGAAATTTGCAGTGTTGCAGCTGCCATAACTTAGAGAAGACACAGTCAACTAAGCCAGTCTATTGTTCAAAATCGTCGGGCTCCTCAATCAAATTTCTAAGTACTCAGTGATGATGAGCGAAAAGCTCTTCTCCTGTATCCACCACAACAAATGAGGATACAAAGCCTAAACTCTTGAGGACAGGGAATGATATGTGTTAGAAGAAATGGAGTGGCTCCTTCTTAAGACGGGCAAGAGAGGAGCACCTGGGTGGCTCATTCAGCTAAGCATCTGACTTGATTTCAGCCCAGGTCATGACCTCAGGGTACAGGGTAGTGAGGCTCTGTGCTCAGTGGAGAGTCTGCTGGAGATTCTCTCTCTCTCTCTCTCTCTCTCTCTCTCCCTCTCCTTCCCCCTCATGTGCATGCACATGCACTCTCTCTCAAATGAATAAATACATATTTTAAAAAGTAACATAATAAATTAAAAAATGAATAAGTAAAATGGGGAAGAGATATGTGCTGTGTTTATAAGGATTTCAGGAACACCTGGGCCACAGCTATTGAAGAAAATATATTTGTGATTATCGGAAGCCATCTATCACCTCCAGGCAGGCGAGTGTTGGCAGCAGGTCAGCCGTCCACCCCATGACCCCACAATGCAGGTACACGTCGTATGTGCCCAAAGAATATGATTCCCAGCTGGATTCATGACAGGCAAGTGGAGAGTCCATTGTTACTTGTTTTACTGGAAGAGCTTGCAAGGTTAATATTTTGTGGAATAAACACTTTAGGAAAAGCAGCACCTTGGGAGATTTTAAATGAGTGATGGGAGAAGAGAAAGCAAAGATGGGTAAAGCATGTATTGTTATTGTTATTCTCCTTTTCATTTCTTATTATCAGATAATGTCACAGAATCCATCAGAAATTCGCTAACGTAACTGCAATCACCTTCACTTCAAGCATTTTTTCCAGACACTGGGTGCATTTCATCGTTCCACGTTTGAAAATTCAGTTTCCTGCCTGATAATTCCTTCAGGGAAAAAAATAGGCAAAATATCTATGATGAGTAATGCCACCACTTGGGAACTGTTCGAATTTTACCCTTCTCTTTTATAAATTTTGCAATAAAATATATACCAGTATCAATATATTTCTAAAAGCCCAGCTGTTCAAACATATTTGAAACTTAATGGAGGACACCTCCAGGTGCATTTGTGCCGCAAGGTGAGACTAACAACAAAAATAGTGTCAGTGTTACCAATGGAAATCTTATAGTTATTGGAATAGTGGTAATAATCCTGGTTCCACTTGACCTGTTTTAATATAAAACAAAAAGGAAACCACTCCAGTAATACATTTCATTTCCTAGTACTGCACCACGAAGAGAAATGTTAAAGTGGCCTTGCTTTCTGCTTCCTCTCTCTTTTTCGTTCCTACTCCATCTTCCTTGCCTTGAAATTATTCCTTTAAATACATCTTCTAAAATGACTATTTTATAGTCCAAATGAAAATGCATGTAGGAGAAGCCCTGTAACGGCACGTTTTCTCTTTGTCTCTCCTGCCTCTCTGCCTCCTGATGTGTCTGTATTTCTACCATTTTGAATAAAATTTGAAGTCATTCAAGCTGTGCATAAAATCAAACCAAAAATCAATACTGAAGAATAACAAATGTAATGTGAAGGACAGGGGGGAAGAGGAAAAAAAGATGAGGGCATTTTGACTCAGAATTCCAGTTGCAGATAGAGGTTACCTTGAGGCAGGTGTTTTCTTGGGGTCTTTGCAGCTTATTCCTACCCTCTGAAGCAGGCATCAGACATGCCCACTGTCCTTCCTCCAGAAATTACTGTGTAGATGTGACATCACAGTGTCTACTGAGCCAACCATGTGCTGACTCCTCACCCCTCTGGTACTCACCCCTCTGGCCCAGCTCCGTCTCACACGTAAGCTACAGGCTCAAATGGTAATCTTACCTAGAAATACCCTCAAAGGTAAGTCCAGAAAAAATGTTTACTCTGGGCACCCCTGACCCAGTCAAGTTGACACATGAAAGTAACCATCATACTGTCTATCTCATAAGGGGTTAATATCCAAAACATAAAAATAACTCTTACAATCCAATAGCAAAAAACAAAACCTGATAACATGGTTTCTTTTAACGGGCAAAGGACTTAAAACAGACGTTCTCCCAAGAACATGCAAATGGCTAACATATGTATGAGAAGGAGCTCGACATCACTCATCATCAGGAAAATGCAAATCAAAACCACAGTGATGGATCCCTGGGTGGCGCAGCGGTTTGGCGCCTGCCTTTGGCCCAGGGCACAATCCTGGAGACCCGGGATCGAATCCCACGTCGGGCTCCCGGTGCATGGGGCCTGCTTCTCCCTCTGCCTGTGTCTCTGCCTCTCTCTCTCTCTCTCTCTCTCTGTGACTATCATAAATAAATAAAAAAATTTAAAAAAAAAACCACAGTGAGAGGACACCTGCATCAGTTTAGGATGGCTATCCTCAGAAAAACAAAAGATTCCAAGTCGTCGTCACTTCTTCATCTCCACTGTTGATGGGAATGTAAAATAGTGAAGCCACTAAGAAAAACATTACGGAGATTCCTTCAAAATTAAAAACAGGACTACCACTTACTTGTATATATTCAAAAGAACTGAGTTCCTGAATTCAAGTCTCAAAAAGACACCTGTACTCTCATGTTTTATTGCAGGATTACTCACAACTTTCACGTGCTAGAAATGATCCAAATGCCCATTGACAGATGAATGGATAAAGAAAATGTAGCATATGCGTACAATGCAATATTATCCATCCTTTAAAAAAAAAAAAAAAAAAGGAGGAACATCTGGGTGGCTCAGTGGTTGAGCATCTGCCTTTGGCTCAGGTCATGACCCCGGGGTCCTGGGATTGAGTCCCACATCGGGACCCTGCTTCTCCCTCTGCCTTTGTCTCTGCCTCTCTCTGTGTGTCTCTCATGAATAAATAAATCTTTTTTTTTTAAGGAAATTATTTCCTATGTGGCAATATGGATGAACCTGGAGAAGTCTGTGCTAAGTAAAATAAGCCAGTCGCAGAAGGCAAGTACTGCATGATTTCACTTATATGAGGTACCCAAAATATTCAAACTCGCAGGAGCAGAGAATAAAACAGTGTCTGTCAGGAGCAGGGGAGAGGAATGGGAGTTGTTCCATTGGTACGAAATGTCAGTTATGCAAGATGGATTAGCTCCAGCGACCTGCCCTACAGCAGAGTCTGTCGCCAACACCGCTGTGCTGTGCACTTACATTTTGTTAAGACGGTAGGTCTCACGATACGTGTTCTTAGCACAGAAATAAAAACGGAAGTAAAGACAGAGGGACAGAGACTATTCTTGGAGGTGATGAATAGGTCTCTTACCCTAACTGTAGTAATGGTATCAGGGGCGGATCTTATATCCAAACTGATCAAACCAGATACCTTAAATATTTGCAGTTTATTGTGTATCAATTATATTTCAATAAAGCCACTCAAAGTAAATCAATAGGGGCACCTGGGTGGCTCAGTAGGTCGAGCGTCTACCTTCGACTCAGGTCATGATCTCAGGGTCCTGGGATCCAGTCCCACACTGGGCTCCCTACAGAAAGCCTGCTTCTCCCTCTGCCTGTGTCTCTGCCTCTCTATGTGTGTCTCTCATGAATGAATAAATAAAATCTTAGAAAAAATAAATAAAACAGAGACACAGATAAGCATGGCTTTAGCAAGCTGGGAGTCCACCTCCCCCTGAGGTAAGGATGCTTAAGGAAGAGGGTCTCGGGCTTCTGGAGCTCCCCTCCTGCCTGCGAGGCTGTGCAGGGGTAGAGGGTGGGGAGGCTGTTTCTGCCTCTGTTGTCTTTGAGGTGCCCTCCTGCCCTCTCCTTGGCCTTTCAGATGGCTCTGTCACTGATATACCAACCTCCTACTTAAATTTCTCTTGCTTTTTATATTTTGAGTGTTTCAGTGGTTGGACTTGGCCATCTTCTAAGGACCAATCCCCTCTCCATTTTTTGGATCCATCACGGACGGGCCAACTAAAACTGTGGGTGAAATGAGATCCAGAGCCTGTTTTTTTGTAGACAGAGTTTTACTGTTCAAAGATTGTTCGTGGCCGCTTTCATATGATCAGAGTCGAACAGTTTCCACCAAGACCATTGACAAAGCTTTTGTCACCCTGACCTAACTCTGGCCAGGTTCCATTCACTCTTCTCCTGAGTAGATCTCAACCGCAGCCTGCACAGGCTTGGATGAACACTGAAGCAGTTTCTAACAGCTCAAGGCCGCATCTCTAGGGTGACCCTGCCCACCCCCCAAAGTGTCTGCCTGAGAAAACTCAAGGCTGCCAGAAGCACTCACTGTTAGTCCCAGATGACACCTGAAGATGGGCCCCGTACCCCAGGCCCTTGGGACAGTAGGAGCCTAACTTCAGTGGTGCCAGGCAGCAAACCCACATGGATTTTATTACATGGACCAACCTCCCCTTTCTGCTTTTTTACAATTGTTCAATTCCCTGACCCTACTGTGGCTTCCACTCACCACCCTTCATTCTCCCTTTAAGATGCCCAGACATGGAGTGCCGAGGTGGCTCAGTCAGTTAAGCATCTGACTCCTGATCTCAGCTCACAGTCATGAGTTCAAGCCCCATGCTGGGCTCCACACATAGTGTGGAGCCTACTTACATAAAATAAAATAATAAATACATAAATAAATAAAAAAATAAAATAAAATAAATAAAATAAAATAAAATAAAATAATAAAATAAATAAAATAAAATAAAATAAAATAAAATAAAATAAAATAAAATAAAACACCTTGTCATGTCTACACTCATCAGAGTTGAGTTGTGCGTTGCTGTACCTTCTTCCCTGTTGCAATACCGTATTACCAGTAGAAATCTTTTCTCACCACGTCAGTGAGTGTCCGGCCTTGTTTCTCTTTGACACTGTCCAGCCTACAAAACTTAAAGTACTAACTGTTTGGCTCTTTACAGGAAGAGCTTTCTGACTCCTGCCTTAGAAAATGTCCTCATTCCCCTGGTATGGGGTGATGCGCCAGTACAGCCCGAGCAAGCCCAAGAAGGGAGGAACAAGATCATGGCCCAGAGGCTGCACATAATTTCTCATATCCCATCTGGTAGATCTGGGCTTAGTCAAATGGCTACACTTAGTTGCAAAGGAGAATGGGAATGTTTGCCTTTATCCGTGTAGACATGAGACCAGGTACAAACCGAGAATCCTATAGCACCCACAGAGGTGAGAATTGTGACTCTCAGAATAAGAGCTGAGGGCATCCTCATTTTTATTTGATCAATAAACAACCCAAAGCAAGGACAAGTAATGTCGTGCATGTTTGCGATGCTAAACAAATGTTTTTATTAAAAAGTGACACTGATCCTTTTAAAAGTCGGCACCTGACACTGTCTTCTCAAGCCCTGACATTTTATGATTGTAACAGTGCCTACCACAAGTTGTTTACTGAATTTTGATGACTTTACAATTATTCTGGAATCCTGTAGATGGGGCTTAAGCCAGTAAAATCCCCAGAGCATTCAGAACTCAGGGAGAAAGCTGTTGTAAATATCTACCTTGTAGCCCACAGCATGGCCACACCCTTAACCCTGGCTGATGGACCTTTGTCTTAATTTAACACCTTTTTTTACACTTTTGAGGCTACAATAGCTGGAATTTTTGTTTGTTTGTTTCTGGAAGAGCGACACCTGGGTGGCTCAGTCGGTTAAGCCTCCGCCTTCGGGCTCAGGTCATGATGTCGAGGTTCTGGAATCGAGCCCCACAATAGGCTCCCCACTCAGCGGGAAGTCTGCTTCTCCTTGCCCCTCCTCCCAACTCGTGCTTTCTCTTTCTCAAATAAATAAATTAAATATTTTTAATTTTTTTTTAAGTTTTTGGAAGTTGATCAGATCTTATACTATTATAAACATCCTAAACATTTGGGTTTATTTCCCTATTTTTCCCTTCTCCTTTTATTTATAATTATATTATGACATACATAAGAAGTAAACACAGGTGCTGTTATCATGGAAAGGCATTTACAGCTCCGCTCGTAGCGATGGCCTCTGAGTCCTGGATACGGGTGGTTGGTGGAATCTGAAGAGATTTTCTTTGACCGTGACGTACTCCATGGCATAGAAATCAGGCCCAGATGGGCTCCCAGAAGAGAATCCCATTCCCACCCCAGCACCAGCAGGATTTCCCATATCCATATGAGTAAGTCCTCATTGTATCTGTCTGAAGCATCATCCTAGAGAGAGCACAATACAGTGACATCCTCGGCCCAAACCTGGGATAATTTAGTATTTGTACAGAAGGAAAATCTTCCTCTCTCCTCTGAGGTTCAATGTTTGCAGGCAAGTGATTTCGATTGGAATTGACATCATACCAGGGCAGGGGGATCTCCAGGTTTTAGTGGCTCTCTAAACAACTAAAGGTGGGGTTTCATACACTAACTTAATGGGGCAGGGGAGAAAAAATTATATGGGAAGAGCAAACAGGTTTCTAGGAAAGCAAGTGGGTGTTTCTGCAGGTGTTAGTGGTCTTTGCTTTCTCTCCCCTGGTGAGGGGATTCCTGAAAGCCTCACTCCCAGATGTCTCTGCTTTTAGGGAGATAGGGAAGCTCCTGGAAGGCTTCTGCCATCATCTGTTGAATCTCAAATGTCATTAGTTTGCAATAATGTTTATCTCAGTTCTGGTGTGTGTGTGGGGGGTGCTGCATGGTCCCCATTATTCCCTTGTCTGAAATTTCCCAAGAAGTTTCACAAAAGCTTGGGCAGATTTCCGTGGAGAGAAGTCTCCAGTCAGAAGTTGTGAGAGAAGAGACCTGCCAAGGGAAGTAGAACAAGGAAATGAAAGGAACCAAGGTTAATAGTGAAGCACATTATAAACCCGCCGTCTGCATCCGGGGGGCAGCCAGAGCTCTGGAGGCTGGGCCCAGGGCACCTCCAGTGGGGGCCGGGGTGGCAGTGACAGAGTCATGGCTTGGAAGATGTGCGTGGTCTGGCGCCATCCCTAAGAGGCCCAGGCGGCTGCAGGCATGAGTCCTTTGACGTGTGTACTGAGTCCCTGGGCTTGCTTTCCCTTGCAGGGCCCTGAGTAAAGGCCTGCCCTAGCTCTTCAAGAGATGTGAGACAAGGGGACCCAGTTTCCAGAGACATGGGACGCCTCCATGGTGCTTGGAGCACCTTGGAGCACCTCCACGGTGCTTGGAGCTCCTGGGCCTGCTTTCCCTTGCAGGGCCCGGAGTAAAGGCCTGCCCTAGCTCTTCGTGAGATGTGAGACAAGGGGACCCAGTTTCCAGACAGGTGGGACACCTCCATGGTGTGCCATCACTTTCTGTGGGAATGCAGATCGCCCGCCAGCCATCTTTAAGGTTTGATCAAAGATACTCAAATAAGATCAGTCTGGTGTGCAAAGGCCATCTTATCTCATGGTGTTTTGCCTCACGACTTACGTACGTGCAGCAATAGTGCTAATCAAACACATAGGTCTCTTCAAGTTTATTTCGTTGGAAGCTGGGTGAGGCATCTGGGATGGGACTTCGGAAGGTCTCTCGGGGCGAGGAAGCCAAGCCAAGAATGTGTCACGGGATTTTACCAGAAGTCCCTACAGATTTGGGTCAATTCCTCTCCAATTATTAAGATTCCTGGCCCTGCCAGGAGGTGACCTTCCTAACTCACCACTGCTGGGGAGGGAAGTTTCTATCACTTCCCTAAAAGTCTTCCAAGCCAGACTACTAATTAAGTTCACGTGAGACAGGTTAACAGAGAATTAAAAAACCCAAAGTTTTACTACCTGCGCCCAGAGGCCTAATAATGACATTGAGACCCCAAGAAATGACCAGGGCAGGCAGTTGTTACACAGTTTAGACAGAGACCAAAAATTTGTGAGGAATTGACAGGATAAGGAAAAGATGTATTTAGCAGTTTTGATTAGTAGAAAATCCTGAGCAGAATTTGGGTTGAGGTAATAGTTTAGTTAAAAAAAAAAAAAAAAAAGTAACAAAGGTTATTTTTATAGCTTTCTCAGCTTTTAATTCTCTGGTTATAGGGTTGTCTTTTTATTTCTTAGTACAAGGAGAGTAACTTACACCTGGGAGATGTGTTTCCCGCCTTCAGGGGGACAGAGGAGGGTCTGAGTGTTCTTCTGGCAAACACTGTCTCTTATACAACTGTTATTTAAAATAATTGATATGACAAAGTGGCACATTTGGGGGCAGCCTACCCTTGGCCCCTCCACCACAAAGCCAAGCACCTTGGCCAGGGTTTTGTGGGCACTGGCTTCATAACCTAAACCTCACATACTTAAAGTCGGGCACATTGGAGTCTATGCACATCATTTTCAAATATGACTTTCCGGTCAAAGCCTGGGTTAACGAACTAACGCTATCAAGTATGACTTGTGGTGAGGACAACAGATTATTTTCCTCTTTTGGGTTTTATTGTGATATAATTGATATATAACATGGTATAGCCTACATTTCTTTACCTGTTCATCAGTCAATGGACAGTTAAATTGTTTTCAAGTCTTGGCCATTATGGATAATTCTGTAGTGAAAATTGTGGAGAGGGGAGTGTTGCTCACATCTGTTTGAGATAAGGATTTAATTTTCTGCAGGCATATACTCAAAAGTGGGGCAGCTCGGGATGCCTGAGTGGCTCAGTCTGTTAAGCATCTGACTCTTGGTTTTGGCTCAGGTCGTGACCTCAGGGTCTTGGGATCCAGCCCTGTATCAGTCTCCACACTCAGTGTAGAGTCTGCTTGAGAGTCTCTTCCTCCTCTTTCTCTCTCTCTCTCTCTGTCTCTCTCTTTTTCTCAAATAAATAAATAAATAAATCTTTAAAAAGACAAGTGTGGTGTCTATCATATGGTATTTCTACTTGTAATTATTTGAGAAACCTCCATCATGTTTCCCATGGCAGCTGCACCAGTTTATGATCCCACTGACAGCACGGGGGTTCCCTTTAGGAGAACAGATTCTTTTTGAAGTTATACAAGTAACAATATTGCCGTGAATACAAAAATACTCAGTAAGGATTTCTGAATTCTGGGGGGATCAAATAGAAACACAAATGTTTTATTTCCATTTACAAAAGAGTGATCTACTAAATTGCAGTTAAGTTACAGAACTTAAGGGAAAAGAGAAAAGGTGTTCCTTAAATCCATAAAATAAGACATGAAAAAACCAGCAATATTCCAAGCAAAAGTCAATAAAGGGATCATAATTATTTTTTACCAGTCCGCTCAGTCCCATATGGTTAATTCCAGACCTGTTTGATCTTGGGTTAGTAATTTCACAAACCCATCAGCTTTTCATGGATTCTGGAAGTCCTCACTCAGCCCAGTGGTGTGAATCTCAGGGGTATTAATGCCGTCAGAAGCCTGAACCTCAGAGTGATGACCAGAGTCCTTTCCAGGAGGCTCCCTTTTCTTGAAAACAAGCATCTGGCCTGTAGCTAATTGTGAGAACTTGCAGAGGTTTCCCAGAATAAAACAAAAACTATCTGTCAATGGCCAAAGCTTTAAAATGCTTTTGGTGAAAGCTCTAATGAGAATATATTATATTGCAACTAACAAAGGAAATTTCACAGCCTCTGTGACATAAAACATTTTTAAATACCTTTTTTAAAGATTTTATTTATTTATCTATTTGAGAGTGAGTATAGAGAGTGAGAGGGCATGAGCAGGGGGAGAGGCAGAGGGAGAGGGAGAAAGAATCCTCCAGCAGACACTGAGCAGGAACAAAGTGGGGACACTAAGCAGGAAGTCCTACTTGGGGCTCAACCCTAAGAGCCTGAGATCATGACCTGAGCCCAAATAAGGAGTCATCCACCTAACCGACTGAGCCACCCAGGTGCCTCTGTGACATACATTTTAAGGCAATAATTGGCATTAGGACCAAAAACATTCTATCAGGACATTTTCTGGACATAGATAGATTTCTAGAAACCTTACATAAATTCTAAAATGTTTATACTAATAATATCCGTCCATATAAATTGAACATAGTAAAGGCTATGCAGTTTAGCGTATGACAATATAACGATTTGACAATTTACGGTAACAAATATATACCAGATTAGTGTAGCATCCTTTTCTTGTAAGGTGAGAGAATAAATCGAGATTTTTCCAGGGACTGTCTGCAAAATCTCAAGATCACTTCAAGGTCATGAAGATTCCATTTAGAATTTGATTCGGGGGGGATCCCTGGGTGGCACAGCGGTTTGGCGCCTGCCTTTGGCCCAGGGCGCGATCCTGGAGACCCGGGATCGAGTCCCACATCGGGTTCCCGGTGCATGGAGCCTGCTTCTCCCTCTGCCTGTGTCTCTGCCTCTCTCTCTCTCTCTCTCTCTGTGACTATCATAAATAAATAAAATTAAAAAAAAAAAGAATTTGATTCGGGGAAGCTGTCAAAAAGATCAAGAGGTTTCAACATTTGATTAGATAAGGTCACAGGCTACAGTGGGACAGCATTTAGTTACCAATCTAGCCAAAGTAACCATGGGAGATTTAAAAAATAAGGATAGAAGATCACAAGATTTAAAAAATGTAATTCTTTCATTACTGGAGAACTAAGTTTACCTAAATCATCCAAGATATGATAAAGGCAACATGATGTGCAAGAGATGATAAAATAAGACAGAAAAATTACTGTTGCCTATGCAAATTAATTAATCAAAAGCTAAAGAAAAATATTTTAAGATCTCTTGTTAGGAGCAAACCAACAGCCTAGGAAAACTTTACAAAGAAAACCAGTCGGCTCTGGGATTGGTGCGCTCGAAGATTGGGAAGCTCATTTCAAAGCTTATAATGAATGAATGAATGAATGAATGAATGAATGAATGAATGAATAAATAAATAAAGCAAGCAAGCTTATAATAAACCATTCAATCTGGGCCAGTTTGGCCATACAAGACAGGGCTCTCTCTTTTTCTCTTTTCCTTTTATCCATCAACCCTGTGGTTGTTGAGTTTTATTTTTTCATTCCATAATAGTCTTTAACCTTTAAACAATCATCTAAGGACCAAAGTTACTATCCTTTAATTTTCTTAACAAAAATCTATTCTTCGTATAGCATACCTTGTATTCTTGTCCTTATCAAAAACTTACCCTATTTACCTTGAATACTTTGAATACCAAGTTATTTCCTTTCACCCTTATTATTTTAGAAGTTTAATTTCCATCAATTGGTTAAGACTGTTACTTCTTCTTTTTTTGTTTTTTAGAGGCTGAGCAGGGAGCCTGATTCGGGGGCTCCACCCCCGGAGCCACCCAGGCGCTCTTATAAATGTTACTTCTTAGTATCCTTTATTTTCCAGAGAAAACTAGAAAGTAGACAAACATCAGTTGGCTGTCAGCATTCTGTACTAGATCAGTAAACGTTGAACACACTATTATAACCTCTTGGCGGCTGTGGCTTTAACCCCTTTATCTCACCGATAGAGTCAAATGAGAAGTTAAAGCAAGGTGTCTTTCTGACTCGGAGCCGGAGTAAGAACCTCAGATGTTTTCCTTTCAAAGAGATAGCTTTCAGGCTCTTGGGAGGGCAGTGCTGGGTGGTACAGAAATTACATCCCAAAGGAGGAAATAAAGGATGCAAGCTTTCCAAAATAACTGCTCTAAGAGCCAGTTTGGGGCGATATTTGCCTATAACCAGGTTTTTGACTGGAACCAACATTAAATTCTCCTGGCAGCAGGAGACACTTTAAAACAGTGGGGGAGGGTTTACTGTGGGTGTGGATCTAATTTTTGTTTTAAATCTGATGTTTACTCTCTAATTTCATTAAAGGAATATTTTAAGTAAACATGAGGCTTTTCGACCTTCTTTTAATTTGATCCTCCTATGGGCACCAGTAGGATATTTGTTTAGTGTGAAAACTTCCTAAACATCCTTTTAAACATGAAAGCTTTCTGAATTCAAAGGATCTGTCATCCAGTCATTGGCGATTTAGAATCTCCCAAGGTATACCTGTTTCAAAATGTGACTCAAATCCGATAAGCCTTTTCATGGCTTAACCATGATTCCAAGAGGTGTCCCCCAAAGAGCACAAAAGTTGCAGCTGCCATGATCCAAAGTGACCCCCAAATGATGTGGGAAACAAAGGCAGATGAAAAAGTGTTAAATTTCCTTCCTCCAGCCCATTAACAAGTCCTTGAAACAAGCAGAGTGACCTTCCTCTAGGAGCTCAACTGCCTGGATGTTGACCCTTTGCTCAGGGCAGAAGGCCATCTTAGCCCGACCCCCAGGACCCTGTAAGTCTACTTTAACATATAAATTCTTTCGGAAACTTCCTTTATCTCTACCTCTCAAGATAAATGTGGGCAGTCACCCCTCAAGCATATCACCCACCGACACACATCTGAAGGGTCTCATGATTAAGGTTTTATTAGATGGTAATAAATGACCTTCTCCCAACAACAGCCAGCCCCCTCAGGGTCCTTGAAACCTTGCTCCCAAAATTCTTAGAGACTTACCCTCGACTCGACCCCCTTCCAACTTGGAAGTGTATAGTAGGCCACTCCTCATGACCACAGTGCAGCTCTTTCTGCCCACGAGTCCTGTCCCCGTGCTTTAATAAAACCACCTTTTTTTCACCAAAGACATCTCAAGAATTCTTTCTTGACCATCAGCTTCGAACTCTCATGTCTTGCCTACATCACTAAAGACAGTCCACTTTTGGACTGCCAAGTTGTCATAGGCAACAAAGCCATGAGAAATGAAGGCATTTAGATGTCGACCATCCCAGGAGAGATGGGCAGAGTCAGTAGGAAGGTGTCTCAGGCCCCCAGTGTGACAACCTTCTGCCTGCAGATGCACGGCAGATACCCTAATGCCCCCGGCAGGTGCAAGAGCAGAGAACATTCTCCCTGCATCGGAGACAAGCTCTCAGGACACAAAACAAGACTGACAGGGCACAAGGGCTACTATCTGGGAGACACAAAAGGACCATAACACAAACACAAACCAAAGGTCACAGAAGAGTCAGGATACCCAAAGCATCAGTTTCTGTGTGTGGTCTCCCCTGCTGCCTGTGCCAGGAGCCAGGAGCTGACCGGAAACGCCTGTTCTTGCTGAGGAGTCACACAACGACGTGAAACACACAAGTGACAGCCTATCTTCTCATAAAAGGTTGATATTTTATCTCCGTAAAGATTTTTCATCGATTCGGATTTTTTCAAAATGTTTCAGAATTTTGATTTTTCACAACGTTAAATTAATAGAGCACTTATGTTGATCCCTGAGTTTTGACTCACCCTCTTACATGTTCTGCCCAAGGTGAGTGCTGTAGGGGAGGAAAAATCTTCCTTTCGACCTTTCTAGGTCCTAGGGTTGGGTTGTCCAAGAATTAAACTGACGTGGGACGTTAACAAGAGGGAAAAAAAAGTATTTTAATTATGTATGTGTGAAAAATAAATAGAAAATAAAAATTATGTATGTGTGTATGGAATCCCACAAAGATCCGGAGACTCCAAAGGCAACTAGACCATTGAGGCTCCTAGATCATCCCGAGCTAAAGAAAGGGACAGGAGTCTGGGGCTTCAAAAGGAGGTGGCAATTCACGGGACAGTGTGACAAGAGGAAATGTTTGGCAAACAAAGACTGCCCTGCCTTGCTGATAAGTCTCTCCAAGGAAAAAGTGATCTCTGGGAATAAAGGTCTCCCTGGTGTGGCCTCATCTCTAATGCAAATTTACTTTAGAAATGTAAATTTCTCTTACTGAGGCTAACTTCTGCTGTTTTCAGAGTTTCTCCAGTCTCTGCAGTTGCTCAAAATAATCCCTTCAAAATAATACTTTTGCCAAAGGGCACATTTTGGGGTGGCACATTCTGCTTCCCTTCCAAGCCTTCCTTGCCTCGCATTGAGCCCAGTCCATCATCGAAGATGATCCTTCAGCAAGAAGGAACTTGTACACAAAAGGATGGTGAGTGAATGCAAGAAGCCACAGTGAACACATAAGTTATTGGTAAACTTGTAAATATATCTAAATACTTGTTAACGACAAACACTATAATAATTAGAGTTGCTATTTCAAAAGATTAAAAATGAAGTAGTATGAAAATGTTACGCAATAATGACATGAACGATGGGGAGTGAGTGAAAATTACAGTGATATTGCTTCACCTTGAGTTGTATTTGTTTATTTATTTTTAAAGATTTTATTTATTTATTCATGAGAGACACAGAGAGAGGCAGAGACACAGGCAAAGGGAGAAGCAGGCCCCAAGCAGGGAGCCCGACGTGGGACTCGATTCTGGGACTCCGGGATCACACCCTGAGAGGAAGGGAGATGCTCAATCACTGAGCCACCCAGGTGCCCTCAATTGTACTTATTAAGTGAAGATCATTTAAAAATAATCCACTATAAAAGAAAAAGAAAAAGAAAAAGAAAGAAAAAGAAAAAAAAAGAAAAAGAAAAGGAAAGAAAAAGAAAAAGAAAAAGAAAAAGAAAAAGAAAAAGAAAAAGAAAAAGAAAAAGAAAAAGAAAAAGAAAAAGAAAAAGAAGGTGAGGGGCACATGGGGAGCTTAGTTGGTTAAATAGCTGACTCTTGATTTCAGCTCACATCAGGATCTTAGGATTGTGAGATAAGGTGAGGGTTCAGTCTCTCTCTCTAAAAAAAAAAAAAAAAAAAAAAATCCACTATAAGAATAAAAATAGGGTAGCCTGGGTGGCTCAGCAGTTTAGCGCTACTTTCAGCCCAGGGCCTGATCCTGGAGACCCGGGATCCAGTCCCATGTCGGGCTCCCTGCATAGAGCCTGCTTCTCCCTCTGCCTGTGTCTCTGCCTCTCTCTCTCTCTCTCTCTCTCTCATTGTGTGTCTCTTGTGAATAAATAAAATCTTGAAAAAAAAAGAGAGAATAAAAATAAGAATCAGCAGAAGGGAAACAAAGTGTGTGTGAGTGAATAAAGTAAGGGTAATTTAATTAAAAGATGGAGAAGAAAAGCAAAACACACAGGAAACAGGTGGGCACTAGAAAATGCACAAGAATATGGTAGGAATAAATCCAAGGAATATCACAGCCGACCCACTCACCTTGCCAGGGGTTCCTTCAGGATGTGTCTGTGTGGCTGCTGCTGTGCAAGAAGGCATCACAAACTCAGCAGCTTCAGAAACCCCACGTGCATCGTCTCACTGCCTCTGCGGTGGTGGGAGGGTGGGTGAGCCCGAGCCGCGGCCTCTGCCCAGTCCTCAGGGGCTGAAGTCCAGATGTCAGCCCAGAACTGGGTCTCATCTGAGGCTGGGGGTCCTCCCCAGGCTCACAGCCTGTGGGCAGAAACTATTTCTCCGTGGTTGTGGAGCTGAGGTCCCTCATTTCCTGCTGGTAGACCCACGTCGACTTCTCTCAGCCCCTGTGGCCTGCCTCTCCCCACAGGCAGCTCCCATGCTTCAGGGGTTTTGCAAGGCTCTTCTGATTAGCTCAGGCCCACCCAGGATAATCTCCCTTTCGATTAATATGGAGTTGACAGGCTTCCAGCCTCTCAATAGGAACAACCTGACCTCGCGACCACAGGCTCTGTCCACACTCAGGGGCAGGGATCGCACAAGGCCTGTGCACCAGGGGTGGAACCTTAGTGCCATGTGAGAGGCCAGCCCACCATTAGTGTGAGCACGATACCCGAACCTAACAAAGAAATACAAACAAAATCCTCGGAAGATTCCTAATCTTTTTCCTCTAAATGAAAGTGAGACCCTTCGGAGGGGAATTTTTTCCTGCTTCCCTCATTTCCCACCTTGCTGCCTCTTGGGGGAGGAGCCCGGTGACCGTGGCTGAGCTGTGCCCCAGCCCTGGGGGCGCCCTGGCCCACCTTTCTTGCTAAGTGACCAGACATAGTCGCCACCAGGTGAGCTCAGAGACTCCCCAGCAGCTACTATACCGAGTGATCCAGAAGCCTGTATGAGGTTTATAAAGACGTGTCCGGAAAGACTGGACATGGGCTCCTGGCCTGTGGTTTCCTGAGCAACGTGGGAAGGAGAGAGACAAATGGGGGTGGGCAGGGGAGGCTTCACCAAATCCGATTTCTTTTTTTTTTTTTAATTTTTTTTTTTAAATACGATAGAAAAACTACAAAAAAAGTTAACATTCCCAAAATCTGAGTCGTGGGTTTTAATGAGCCCGTCATATCGTATAGCCGGTGCTTGTCTGCATTTCGGAGTATTTCTTGACTTAAACGAGGGCATAGCTGACGCAGCTGAGGCAGTGGCTCGGCTCTGCAGAGCACTCGCAGGATGACCTGCCTCCCTGTCCCTCCAGCTCCCCAACCTTCCAGTCTTCCATGTCTCCAGAAAACACTTATTCCACCCGACCATCTTCTGAATGGACCATGACCAGGTATCTAGGTGCCCCATGGAAAAATCTCATTCGTTTTATTTCTAACGTTGTCTATATCCCATAAGAAAAAGATTATTCCAACACTTTATTAAGATATAATCTGCATATCATCAAGTACTTCTTTTTTTTTTCATCAAGTACTTCTATTAAGTGTGAAATTCCATGAATTTTAGTGAATTCACCGAGTAGTGCAACCACCACCATTACTATGTGGTTTACCAACATGCCCATCACTCCCAAGAGATCCTCTTGCTCATTTAGAGCTAACCCTCATTCCTATGCCTGGCTCGGGCAAGCACTAATCTGCTCTGTGTCTCTTACTCTTGCCTCAACCAGACATCTCATAACTAAACCAGACAACACAGGATATTTTGCCCCTGGCTCCTTTCACTCACATGGTTTAGAGGTCTCCCCCTGTTACAGCAGGTTCCTGCATCTTGTTCCTCCCAATAACTGGACAGTATTCTGTGGACCCGATACACTAATTTTGATTCTCCACCTACCAACGGACACTTGGACATTTGGAGGGCCTTTGCCTTCTGGTTGTGAACGTGCACGAGCAAGTCTTTGTATGAACGTATGTTGTTGTGTTCTCCGCTTTGGGAAGGTACTTAGGGATAAAATGACTGGGTCACCTGCTAGATTGAAGACAAAAACAAAAACCAGATCTTGCATAGGACTTCCACATCTCTGCGTATCCACAGAGGACCATGTTGGCCGAAGACTGGGGTTTATTAACTTACCAGCCATTGCTTCTCAATCAGTTTAAAAGGGGGACAGCAAAAAAAATTTTTTAAAAAGGGGGAACAGCCGCTACTATGCAGTTAATATGGCTTTCAGAGCCACTATCTCAGAGACTTTGGGGGATGCATCACATGCTGCACTTTAAAAATTTTCTGGGTTAATTTATAATTCTGTTTTGTTAACATGTATTTGTTTGACTAGTCTGTAGTCTATAATCTACTTGTTCCCTTAATATAACATCATACACATTTTCGGCATTGCTGGGCACCCTTTTCAATTGCTGCTTAAAATTCCAGTGAATAGACTTGATATTTACTTAATGATTCTACTATAAATGCATATTCAACTTATTTCCTGTAAAAAATTACGACAAAAGCCTCCAACAGCATCTTTGTGCAAACAGCTTTCCCATGTTTCTAGATAATCTCCTTAGCAAAGGAACATCCCAACGCAGCTCCCCAGTTAAAATAAATGTGCACTGAATGGCTTTTGACCAGCGGTGCCAAATTGCTTTCCAAAAGGTCTGTGTGGGTTTATGCCTGCTACTGGCAAGGTATGAATGCCGGTTTCATTGCATCCTCGCCAGCACTGGATACTACCTTTTCCAAGCATGGCATTCCTGAAATTCTCTTTTTTTCTGGGTCACAATGAATCAGCGTAGAAAAAAACAACCTGAAGTCTCCTGTCTCCTTTTCCTAAAACTTACGTCAAGTCTGCAACTACCTTTTGGTATGCAGCTCTCAAAAAGGGAATATTTTCTTAGAAAAGCTCACATTCTTTCTTAGGCATGTGTTTTTTCCTTTTTTTTTTCCATTTGCTCTATCCTCGTGCCCCACCTCCAGCTTGCCTTCTGGAGAGATCTGCATCCTGGGCTGAAGTCAACAATATATCTGTCATCCCATCTTCTCAATCGGATAGATCTTTCCCAAAATCTACTCTGTCAGGAAGGGTCCACTCAGAAAGAAAATTGCCAGGAGGATGGCATTGCCCATTTTCTCTTCAGGGTGCTAAGCAGACAGTGGGGCAGGCAGATTGCTTCCTTAATATGAGTCACGTGTCAGGAATGGCCGTCCTGGAGCCATGATTGATAATAGGGCCCCTTGGTGCTCCTTGAGGTGGTTGGCAGCGGCCCCAGCAACTGTGGCTATCTTTAAAGGCCACCCAGCAACTCGTGGTGGTATTACACATCAATGGCTACTGACACAGGACATGTTTAAGCCACAATGGCTGGGCAGTTCAGTGGGAAGCTCCAGCGTCATCTCTCAGCTCTCAGCAGGCAGACCTCATTATAAGTTCTTGTGGGAACATCTCTCTAGAATTATCAGGAGGCACATCTGGACAGTGACCAGGGGCTCACCGTCTATAAACTCAGTAAGTGCCACTTCTGCAGCTCCCCCCCCACACACACATCTGAACACCACTCCCTTCTGGTAACTCCCCAGGATAGGTGTCTGCAACAGTCATAGCCAGGGCACGGCCCTCACCAGAGGGGGACACTCCTGTTCAGCAACAAAGGACATGCTTAGCACCTTTGACCTCTAAGGCTTTCCAAGGCAAAGAGGGAAGTCATTGCAACAATGACCATTACCCAATTTTGTAAGTACTTGCAAACCCCAACAGCAAGATTAGACAACAACTAATGACAGTGGGATCCTGGAGTACATTCAAAGAGGGGAAAAAAATAGGAGGAATGTGTAATAGGAAACTGTTATTTTTTGAATATGCATTAAGAGATAGGCGGGGGGACGCCTGGGTGGCTCAGGGGTTGAGCATCTGCCTTTGGCCCAGGGTGTGACCCCAGAGTCCTGAGATCGAGTCCTGCATCAGGCTTCCCTCAGGGAGCCTGTTTCTCCCTCTGCCTGTGTCTCTGTCTCTCTCTCTCTCTCTCTCTCTGTGTCTCTCATGAATAAATAAATACAATCTTTATTAAAAAAAAAAAAAAAGAGAGATAGGCGGGTTTTCTGGAGCATCTTCACAGACATTATATCTCTCTGCACACAGGAAGGCCCGCCCCTTGCCCTGGCTCAGGCCCTGTGTCCCTGCACATCACTACTGTCTGATTTAGTTCTCGTTAGGGGGCGACAAGCCTGCCCAACAAAGTGAAATGGGTAATGGGACTTGAGGTCAAGGTTGGTGAGTCTCAATTAATCAGAACCAAGACCTCGGGGTCAGAGGAAGCTGGTATGACATTATCAAAGTCTACAGCCCCGTGGCAGACAGCCAGACATCAGTCAAATAAGAAGCTTCATCCAGGGGAGCTAAAAAAGATAAAAGGTAAATGCCAACCACCCCTTTAGCCCGCTTAAATGTTCACCATGTGTGAGATAAAAAAAGACATTTGGGACGCTGCCATCATTCCGTGCTCTCACAGTCAACTGGAGCGTTAGCCTGCGAAAGCACTGTGCGTCGTGTCTCCCAACACCCAGGCATGATGGCCCTATTAGTGGCCACCAGTAAACAAACAAATCATGTAGAACTTCCTGCTCTGTTTGCTTCACCAAATTGGAGTTGATCTTCCTTTTTCCACCACGGTACCTAAAAATCTACTTCCTACCATGTCATGTCGAGACAATCCTGGGCTGTTCGAACTCTGTCTCTATCACTTTCCATTTTCGGGGCCTTGGGAAAATCAAGGAACCTTCCAGGGCTGAGGACCCTCTGTTGGTAATACAGTGATGACTGGTGATCTCAGGTAGACCATGCGCATAAAGAACCCAGAACTGAGCAAAACCAGAAAAAGGGAGCTAGAGCTGCTGTGGTGCTGTGGGGTCATCCTATCTCGGGAGGGCCCTCCTCTCCGACGAAGGAGGAAGCCACGGTGCAGAGAGGAGATCACAAAGCCACCTGGGGAGAACCATGACTGAGTCTGAAGCTTCCCTCGCACAGTCATGAATCTTCTTAAGGCAGAACAAAAAATAGTGCTGGTTCCAGCCCAGCGAGTAATAGATGCTGTGATTTTGAAAAATGCATTCAAAAGCCATAAGAGAAAAAGCCAAAAAATAAAACTTGCGTTGTATATAGTTTTGAAAGAATCCCTTGTACTCTGTTTTCCCACATGTAAGATTAAGATTTTTTTTTGAGGTGATGAAAATGTTCTAAGATTGACCATTGTATAGATGTTGTATGTATCTGTGGATTGTGCGCAGTGGATGGATTGTACAGCATGTGAATCGTATCTCCAGAAAGCAGTGAAAAACAAAAGGGTTCAAATAGGTAAAACTAACATTCCTTCCAGCCACATGAAAAAAGACAATAGTCTGAGCTTGAAATTGAGGAGGTTACATCCACGTGGACCTCATCTAGCTAGGTGATGTTGGACAGATGACCTAACCCAGCTGGACCTCCGCCTCCTGTATCAGTGAAAAAAGGCTAGCATGAAGGTGGTCTATACCAGGAAGGCCTAGGGGTTTGGTGAGTATCTGTGACAAGGGGTGACACTCAAAAAAATATATATATATTAATTTTTTTATGATATTAAAATCCTGAAATATTAAGGAGTTAGATGCATGGCTATTTTTTTAAAAGGTTTTATTTATTTATTTATTTATTTATTATTTATTTTATTTTATTTTATTATATATTTATTTTATTTTATTTTTATTTATTTAGAGAGAGATAGAGAGTGAGAGCAGCGGGAGGTGAAGGGGGAGAGGAAGAGAATCCTGAGCAGGTTCCATGCCCAGCACGGAGCTGGACTCCAGGCTTGATCCCATGACCCTGAGATCACGACCTGAGCCGAAATCAAGAGTCGAAGGCTTAACCAAATGAGCTATCCAGCCACCCCTACTATGGCTATTTAAAAATCAAGAGTATTTTCTAAAAATGAGTCTTTTGCGCTCTCTAGTGTACAAACCAGCCATAACGTCATACACAGACATGCACATTTTTCCTCAAGAGTTGGGTAGGGGACTTGGCTACGTGCTTGGCAACATGCTCCACTTGTTCCACCGGAATTTAGATGCAACCAAGAATTAGGATCATGCAAAGGAACATTCCTCAAATCTTCTAAATAGAAATGGAGGTATCAGAAGGCAGGGTGGATTGCATTTGCACGTTCTCCATATCAACATGGCCCTCGTGTGGCCTTGACCAGAAGGAGAGTTTGCTCCCGGCCTAGACCATGGCTTTGAAACCTGCTGTTGGCTTCCCACCCCTCTTCACTGTTAGGCGAGTGGCTTAATCACTCCAAGATTCACATGCTTGTTTGCAAAATGCTTGCCATGATGCCCATCTTACAGAACGATGATAGAAAATAAAAGAAATATTACACACACGCACACACACACGCACACACACACGCACACACACACGCACATGCTCACACACACTGCCTGGCACTAGATTATATGCCCACCGATGTTTGCTTTCTTCCCTCTCAATAAAAATGCAGAAGTTGGCCATCAGGTACTCGCTGGTTTATGTGGCATTGTAGGGACCCAACCGCCTTATGTTGGACTGATCTGGCTTTGCACCCAGGTGTGTGGAGTCTGATTTTAGGTTCTTTCCCGGAACTGCATCCTACCGATCGGGGAATGAAAATCACATTTCTTGAGAAATCTGAGGAGACGGCGAGGAGCTAGGAGCCCCCCCCACCCCCCCACCCCTCTCGCCGCATCCAGGCTTCAGGGTGGGCGAGGGCCCACCGCGTCAAGGAGGCGCTAAGCGCAGGAAAGAATTTCCACTGCCATTCCAGGCATCTCCGCCCCTTGGCTTTCCTTTTCTTCAATGCTCACGGGAGAAAAACATAAAAACTCCCCAACCCTTCAAATCTTTATATCTTTTACTGAGGTTGCTAAACTGTCCTTTTTTTTCTTTTCTTTTCTGTGTAGATATGAAAAAGATATGGTCTTGCCTCTGGTGATATTTGCTCTGTGGGAGAGGAGCTGAAATAACATTCGGGACGCAAAGAGACTACAAATGACTGGAGCCCTTTGACAATCCCCGCCTGGGCCTGGGTTCGCTCTGGGAAGGAAAGCCTGCTGGCCGGCCCAAGCCAGGCCTGGCCAAACCCGGCCCCGGGGCTACAGATTTCCACCCGAGACCCGAGCCCTCCAAGAAATTTCTGGGGCCAAGGGCACTGAGCAGCAGGCCCACCAGCGAGGCAGGCTTAACTTGGCTCCAACCCCTGAAAGGCTCTCAATTTATTCTGAGCACACCAGCTCCCGTTTTCAAGGGCTGGGTTGGAAAACAAGAACGAAATTGTTATTTAATACAGTAGCTGTGATCAGCAAAGATGGAACAATTACTGTGCTTTTTATTTTTCAAAGCTCTTGACTAAGCATGATGGCATCTCCTCCCACCTGCGAGCCACCCTCGGTGCCCGCTGTCCCCGAGAAGGCAGGGAGGCTCCGAGGCGGTGTGGGCCATGGGCCAGGGGAGCGTGGGGTGTGGCCCCCAGGCCCTGCCACCTGCCCGGCGCCCCCACCCAGCCGCAGCCTCGGAGGCTCCCCTGCAGGGCCCATGAGCAGAGGGCGGGTAATTGGTGACATTAGATTAGATCAATGACATTAGAGACGCGCACCGGAAAAACACAGGGCCCTGTGCCAGCTGGGACGGGAGCCTGACCCTGTCGCAGTTGGGAAAACATCTCCAGGTGTCAACGGCTCTGGCCAGGGGGGCTGCTCGCAGAGCACCCAAACCAATATCCCATCCCTTCTGGAGTGTGAAAGGCCTGATGGGCGTAGGGCCCAGGGCCCGAGGAGCAGTTAGCATTTCGCACTTTCTACAAGCAATAGAGGAAATGGCACCAAGTCCCTCTGGGCCTACGCAAGGGTGAGCGCAAGGGTGAGCAGCCAACAGGTCAGAGGCCGCGTGCCTTGCTGCTGCCCCCAGGGTCTTCGCTGCATAATGACAATAATGATACATAAGTGAGACCACTTTTGTTGAGCTCCTGGAGCCCTGGGAGTCCTAGTGCAATGCTCTTGTCACCACCACCCTGCCTGGGAGGTGCCTCCCGAGGTTGGCATGACCTTGGAAACTAATAGCTCTTCTGTGCAAATGGGGGGAGCATGGGGCACGAGGTGGGCTGGGGGAGCACGTTGATGGGGTCTCCAATGAGGAGCTGGCACTGAGCGGGGGCAGCCAACAGGCCTCTGTGTCGCTCTGTAGGGACCGTCATGGAGCCTGGAGCTCAGCCAAGGAGCACCCCAAGTCACCCTCCACTCACGGCAGAGCTCGAACCCAGATCCAGTGCTGGGGTCCACAATGGGGCTGCACACACCCCTGATGGGAGATACTAGGGAGACACTAGCAACGTCTCCCATCTAAGAGCAGAGAACAAGGCCCCTGGGGCGCTCAATGGTGGAGCATCTGCGTTCAGCTCAGGGTGTGATCCCGGGGTCCTGGGATCGAGTCCTGCGTCGGGCTCCCCACAGAGAGCCTGCTTCTTTCTCCCTCTGCCTGGGTCTCTACTTCTCTCTGTGGGTCTCTCATGAATAAATAAATAAAATCTTTAAGAAAAAAAAAAATAAGAGCAGAGAACATAAAGAATCTGAAGTGATGGGTTGCCCCCGTGCCAGGAGGAAGCCCTACTCCAGGAGCCCCAATCTCTATCTCACGTTCACAGTGCCAGACAGTCCTCTCCCCAAGGCAAAGACAAGTGGCCTGGAGTCCTCACTCCTGTCCCCAGCCTGGCCGGGACTAGAAGGCTAGTCATCCAAAGGCATGGGACTCACCCAGAGGGCGGCGAGGGATCGCGGGAAGGAACAGCCTCTTTTCCAGAGGTTGCAGTTGAAGAGTCTCTACCAGCAACATCACTTGCCCCCAGTACTGGGGTGTCAGCTGATTTGGGGCCACGCAGAGCAGTGAGTGGAATATCGGGAGACCTGACTTTAATGCGATTTTATTTTATTGTTTTCAAGTTTTTATTTAGATTCCAGTTAACATATACGGTACATTGGTGTCAGGCGTAGACTTTAGTGACTCATCACTGACATGTAACACGCATCTCACCACAAGGGCCCTCCTGAATCCCCATCTCCCATCTAGCCCCCCCGCCCCCCACCTACCAGCCCTCTGTAGTTCAGAATCTCTTGTGCTTTGCTTCCCTCTCTCTTTTTTTAATGTGATTTTAAACCCATAATTCTGGCGTGGTCTTCAAACACACACCTGAGCTCTCCCAAAAATCGTCTAAGCCACTCAATGCCTTAAAACATGTTATCGTTCCGCTGAGATGGGGTAAGACCCACTGCTGTAGGTCACTACCCAGAGTGGCTGCTAACTGTGGGTTTGTTGAGCGAATGATAAATACAGATCAATGGTCAACTGTCAAGGTCTTGGTTTCCCTTCCCCTTGACCATGTCAAGTCTATGGCAGGTGAACGTAGAACCGTATTTATTTCCTTTTCATGTTCCTCTTCCCCAATCAGCAGCAGAAAATAATTTTGAAGCTCCTGGTAATACCAGTCACTGGTTCAACGTCCCATCTTTCTGAGAAAAATTTAATAGGACTCCCGTATTACTATGCCAAGCATTGTTCCTCACCCTGGCACTCTTCTTGCTAAGGTTCCTAAATCCACAGGGTTTTCACCCATTTCTCACAGGGCAGGAGCAGGGAGGCAGAGGGGGTCTATTCAGCTCGATGGGACAGGAGACCTTCTCCAGCCTACCCGCACTTCAGCGAGACCCATGTGGGGAGATGCTGAGGCCTGCCGTTGGCCCCTCACACCGAGGCCTACGTGACATGCGGCTTGGTCTTGGGCGCTGAGCTGGACGGAGCGTAGTCTCGGGTGGGTGCCATCCCAGAATCACTTGACCAAATGCCCTGAAGCCTGCACTGGGGAGACCCTCTTCCTGCCCACCACGCCTGCTGCACAGCCCCTGAGAGGTTGGAGCTAACAAGAAGAGCCCACCTTCTCATGAGGCGCCCAGAGCCCTTCACCCTAAAGAAACTGCATACAAATTAGCTCCTCAGGGGACAGGTGGTGGTTCAGGGTCCCTCTCACTGGGGTAGATTTGTCCTGTCCATACACCATCCCATCCTCATGCCCGGGCGCTCCTGGTGCCTCTCCAATTCCAACCTCTGAGGAGATGCCCTGGGTCCTCCTTGCCTCCAGCTCCAGGTCTAGAACCACCTGCGGAGTGGGCCGTGGCAGCAGAAATCAGAGGTCTTCCAAGTGAGGTCAGAGGACCAGCAGCCTCTGCAGCATCTGGACACTCGTGTAGAAATACAAGTCGTGCTCCTCACCCAGACCTACAAAGTCAGGGACTCGGGTGAGTTCAGCAGCCTCCACCGCCACAGCCCCAAAGGGGCGGCTGCCCCTCCCCAGAGCTTGAGAACCCCAAACCTAAATCACCACTAGCCTGTTTCTCTAGTGCCTGGACCCCAACATGGACGTGGCTCTGTCACACAACCTCTTTTTCAATTTCCACTTTGCCGGACTGCAAAACGGTTTCCACATCTCGCATCTCCCTGATAATCAGAAGTGAGTGGCTCCTTGGGTGTGGTTCCATCTGAACTCTGCTGTGCAGGATGCTCCCCACTGTGTGCATGCATGTGTGTGAGTGTGCATGCATATGTGTGTGTGTGTGCATGTTACACAATGCCACGAAGGAGAGAAAAGCACTACCTTACACTCGTGTCCTATACTCTTGCCGTAAACAACTGTCTCAACCTCTCCCAACGACATCTTAACAACCACACCTGAGATGCCCCTTTCCCCTTAGTCCAATAGCCAAGCTGACCTGAGTCTTAAGAGTGGGTCCCGGATAGCACCCGGGTGCTCAGGATGTTGTCCAAGCACCAAGAGATCTCCCAGGGAGAGTTTCTGCACCTGAAAAGAACTCCCTTCCCACTTTTCTTTCCAGGTTCTCTTGAGATCTGTCCTCTCCTTCCTTTTGCAGAATTAGGGATATGAGTAGAGGTGGGGGTAAGAGAGGGAAAGGGAGTGACTCTGACGACGGCTCCTCACACGCACTTTCAGACTTCCTCGCCTGGTGGAGAAGGGCACTGGAGCTCCTTGCCCGGCTGGTCACGAGAAAGAGCAGAGGGGCACCCTGGATATGCCTCAGGATGAGATACACAAGGACAGTGGAAAATGAACAGGACAGAGGCTAAATCCATTTAAAAGGGAAAATGGGACTCAGATGTGTGTAGGTGGGTGTTGAGGTGACCAATGCGAGTCACCGAAGTCCCAAGATTGACATGCTGGACACCCTTGGTGCCGTCCTCATGGTGCAGAGTAGGCCCAAGATGACCTTAAATTGCAACATGAGACACTATATGGGAACAGAGAAAGTTGAAACAAGCCTTTTGGAACTTGTAGCTGCACATGGAAAGTACAGAGAAAAACAATTGGAATCATTTCAGGCTTTGAAAACTTATAATTACAGGTGAGTGGCTATTATGTTATTGGAACAGCCATTATAACTGAAAGGTACAATTTGAGATAATATATGTGAGGACATTAATACACCATCAGATTTTTACAGCATGAGCATCACAATGCATCCAATTTCAAATTAAAGGTTACCTTCCTGGGTTTTTTCCTTCATTCTCTGCCTCTATTTTTAAATAGACCGTTCATGTGAACTAATGGCATCATATCTCCAAAAAAAATCATGATAATTTTTGGTTGTGCATCTTTCACTACCATTTAAAAGTCACTAGGTCTTTAGCATTTTAGGAAAATAACAAATCAAAATTACCCATCAGTACATTCTCCACATGACTGTCACCTCTAAGTTACTTTTTGCTAATTAAATAGAGCTATGGCACGGATAATCCAGATGGAGGCCATATAGAAATCATCTTTATTTACACTTAGAATTTACATATAAATGGAAATATGTTGGGTGTTTTGGAGGGCCTTGAACACTAGATGCAGGGGCTCAGCGAGCAGCACAATAAATGTGAATAACTAAAGGACCAAGGGAATTCGGTCCTCGACTCCATCACCTTGTCATGAGGCCACAACCTTAATATCCCTGAGCCTCTGGGACCTACCATGTGACTGGCCTGGGGATGATAAAGATCCACAATGGAGACCCTCAGACAAAGATGAGGGGCCAGGAGCAATGCAAGGACGCACGCAGCCCGAGGTGTGAGAGCATCTTCCACATGAGGGCCAGCTTCTTTTGGCCACATTCCCCTAGCAAGGCCACACTGTCACTGTGTGAGCTGTAACTGAGTGAAGATCCCCCTGTAAGATCCCATAGATCTCTTCCTCACTCCCACAGGGATTTCTGTGCCTTGCTGGCCCTTCTCAACTGCCCTAGACAGTCCCTTGCTGAGTGGTTACCTGTTCACTTATGGATATAATTGAAAAATTAATACCAGCAACCCAACACTTGCTTGAGTCCTTAGTTTGACACTTGGGTGAGCTATAGGTCAACTTCCTATGTGTCCATCCCCTTGGCAGGCTTGGATCCCAGGTCATTGGGAAGACATCTACCTCACCTCAGTGCTTGGCCTGCTTTAAATCCTTTGTTAAACTTTTTAGAAATTTTTCAGAGTTTTTTTAAGTTTTTATTTTAATTCCAGGGTTTTTTTTTTAAATATTTTGCTTATTTATTCATGAGAGAAACAGAGAGAGAGAGGCAGAGACACAGGCAGAGGGAGAAGCAGGCTCCATGCAGGGAGCTTGATATAGGACTTGATCCCAGGACCCTAGCATCATGCCCTGAGCCAAAGGCAGATGCTCCACTACTGAGCCCCCCAGGAATCCCTTAATTCCAGTTTTAATGAATATAAAGTGTTATGCTGGCTTCAGATGTACAATATAGTGATTCAGCACTTCTGTACAATACCCGGTGCTCATCACAAGTGCCCTCCCGAATCCCCATCACCTGTTTCACCCATCCCCCCACCACTTCCCTCTGGTAACCACCAGTTTGTTCTCTATAGTTAAGAGTCTACTTCTTGGGGTCCCTGGGTGGCTCAGTGGTTGAGCATCTGCCTTTGGCTCAAGTTGTGTCCCCAAGGTCCTGGGATCGAGTCCCACATCGGGCTCCCCGCATGGAGCCTGCTTCTCCCTCTGCCTATGTTCCTGTCTCTCTCTCTCTCTGTGTGTGTCTCTCATGAATAAAGAAATAAAATATTTTTTTTAAAAAAGAGTCTATCCTTTGGCCTCCCTCTCTCTCTCTGTTCATTTGTTTTGTTTCTTAAATTCTTGATATGTTAGCTATACCATTTCAGATTGTCAATGCCCTCAGTCTCCAACTTCCCTCCTCAAAAATCGATGAAGAACAATATATGTGCTTCCTTGATAATTATGTAAACACAAGCATAAATAAAACTGTCTTTTACTTTTGCATTTATTTCTCATGTGTTCTGGAGTTGCCTGAAGTACCTAGTTTGTTCTAGGTTTAGCTCAGAGACTAACATCCAGAAACTAACTCGCTTTCTCTAGTGACTTTCTCAGAGACACCACTGGATTATATGCTGTTGGAGCAAGTGAAATAGAATTGTGGCAAAGACAGATTTTATTATATAAGCCAGCAACAGGAAACCAATCTAAATAAAAGCAGAGAATGGCTTGAGAATAACACTGATTATAAATGATTACGAATGAAAATGGCCTTAAGATGCAAGTTTATGGAATACATTGTTTTCTCATAAAATCAAATATAAGAAGCCCAAGTTGATTTATGATAATCTGAATTTTTTATGTAAAAGTCATCTCATGCCCAGATGTATAACATAATTCTGAAAATAATATTAAAATTGCACTGTGCACGTTTTTCCTTGAGCTGTGTCAAGTGGCTACAGAGTGGTGAGCATTTTCCCATCACAAAAGAATAGCTTACACATCTCAATTTATGAAGATCAAAGTCAGAGACAGAGTCAGCCTAAAAAAACATGATGTGGGATGCTATTTCAGGATATTGTAGACACTGGCTACAGAGGTATGTTGGGGGTGTACACCAGTCGGCACATTTGTTATTTGATGGGAGGATGTATTTTGTGAATTTATTATTATTATTATTATTGTTATTATTAATTATTTTAAAATATATATTACATAGAAAGCATAGTTTTCCAAACAAAAATGTTATGACTCCCTACCTTCTGACACATCTGTTCATTTTCAATATGAAGCCATAATATGGAAGGGAAAAAAGTTCTGGACAAGTATTTAACCTTTCCTGTGTATGTCATGAGTGGCACACTTACCAAGAGATAGGTTCTTTGCTTGTGCCAATTGTATGGATCCCGCTAACAGGATCCAGGTCTCTGGTGTTCATCAGTGTGTCTCAGTCATCTTCTCTGTGTCAGGCATTATGGAATACAGACTATGATGGTCCCTATTAACTCTTTTCTTTTTTTTTTTTTTAAGATTTTATTTATTTGACAGAGAGAGAGAAATTACAAGCAAGGGGAGTAGAAGAGAGAGAAGCATTGGGCAGGGAGCCTGATGCCCCGATGCCGAGCTCAATCCCAGAACCCTGGGATCATGACCTGAGCGGAAGGCAGATGCTTAACCGATTGAGCCAAGCGGGCACCTCCTCTTTTTGATTTTCTCTGTCAGTGTGAATGGCCATTGAATCTCCAGATTCAACATTATTTCTGGGTGTGTCTGTGAAGGTGTTTAGCATTTGAATCCATGGACTCAGTAACTACCCTCCTCAGTGCTGTGGGCACCATCCAACCTGTCCCTGCCTTACTGCATGAGCTGAGACACCTCTCACCTGGGATTTATACCCCTGACTCCTCTGACTTTCGGGCCTCTGAGCTGGGACCAAATTGCACCACTGGCTATCCTGAGTCTCCAGCTTGCACATAACAGATTGGAGGACATCTCAGCCTCTGTCATACACATCAGTGTGTCAGCCAGTTCTTCCCAGTAGAAAAATAAATAATAAATTACATTATCTGTTCTCTTTCTCTGCAAAACTACACTTAAATGGAACCTCTGTCCCCAGGGAAAGGACTATTAAATTCTTTCCTTTCTCCAACAATATTGAAGATGAGACATTTCTGTTCTCCAGACCTTTAAATGGGAGAGTCTTTCCTAACCACAGTTGCATAAAAATAGTCTGTAGAAGTGGCAAAGATTGTTCACAGGGTCACTGAGTTGTGATTCACATACTCTTTAAATGTGGACTTTTATTCACACGTGGCATTCCATTTTCAGAACGCATTTCATAAGCAATATGGCAAAGTTACAGAAATACTTTCAAAGCATGTGCATTCATAATGTGCAAATAACTATGGTGCAAATTAGCTGAATTATTCATCGAGGTGCAGTGCCAAACAACATTATCTGGACTTGAATTCCTTGCAGGTTTGGTTCATTTTTCAAAAACCAGAATTGACAGTTCCTTATGATGCCTGAGTGCACACTGAATCCATGTCTATATAATGCTAAACCATTAGTGGGTAAAAGAAAATATTCAGCCAGCCATCCCCCATGATTCTCTGTACAAAGCCTAACAACACATCTGGATGAAAACACTCGGTTGATTGATTACAATGTTAGGGTTAAACCTGGGAAACAGGACGCATTTTTGACAGTCTTATAGAATGTAAGTCAAATTCCTTGGTTCTATGTGAGTAAAGAGGCCAAGAGGAGTCGAGTGCTTTACCCTGACTACATCTCTGATGGCCAGGTGAGCTGTAAAGTCAGGGCATTGTCACCCTGTACAGATTTCCACCCTCTATTTGCTTGAGGTCTTTGTAAGAGGAAAACCATTGATTTGGGATAGGAAATTCCTTCAAAATGAAACTAAGTCTTTTTCTAAAAATTATCACAGAAAACTATTTGCAACTAGTGTTTCATGTTTCAAGAGAAGCATCTTGCTGAAAATGCATGTCAGGGGATGACACCACCATGTTGTGGGGTCCAATTCTCGTCCTGATTTCCTTATGTGTGAGATTTATGTAGTGCCTTAATTCACACTCAGCCTGATAACCTCCCTCCCAACCCTCACCCTGGGATTGGGGGCCTACAGGACTCAATAAACGAGTCTCTAGAATGAACTGTGGTATGGTAGGTTGTCTTTCAAGATGGCCTCCAACAACTGCTCGCTGTCCCTATTGGGCATGTTGCTGTCTTTTTCCACAAATTGCAACAGGCTTCTGAGTTGACGTTTTTCCAGTTTTAGGTTTAACAGGCCTGACAGCGTTCACTGTGCTCTCTTGGGTTCCTGTCTCTACACTCCAAGGAAGCAAGTCAAGACCACAAGAGGACAACAGGTGCCTGAGGTAGCACCACTGTGAGACACATGAGTGAGGCCTTTTTGAAAGTCCCAGACCCTATGGAACCTCCAGTGGATTCTGGAGACATGAGCAACCCCAGCCAGTGCCACGTGGAACAGAAGGACTGCTCAGCGGGGCTCAGTAAATTCACAGAATTATGAGGTATAATAAAAGACTGGTGTTTTAATCTACTCAGTTTGACATTGTTATGCAAAAATAGGTGACCGAAACAAATAGCATCCAAGTGTCAGAACATAACACATGTGGGTTTTTTTCCAAGGACTTTATTTGTTTATTCATGAGAGACACAGAGAGAAAGGCAGAGACACAGGCAGAGGGAGAAGAATGTTCCCTGTGGAGAGCCTGATGCAGGACTTGATCCCAGGACCCCAGGATCATGACCTGAGCCAAAGGCAGATGCTCAACCACTGATCCACTCAGGTGCCCCCATGTAAGGTATTTTTGGTAATTTTTACTTTGAGACTTCTCATTCAGAATTGCCATGCTACATGAAAGACTGGAGCCAGGGGTTCCTCCAATTATGTTATAAATTGTTCTGAGACAAGATAGGGAAAAGCTGTCTCCTAGATACTAAAATGTACCTCCATGTAACAAAGATAGGGGAAGGACCCTTTAGGGGGAACATGCGGAGAAAAGAAGAGAAAAGCCTAGTGAGAGTGCTCTAGATTTTAGCCTTATGATGCCACAGATAATCCAATCAGTGAAAGCTTCCATCCGGCTTCCTGTTTCTCACCATCCCATACTAGGAAGTTACTAGTGCAGGTGCCAAAATCCATCACGTATGTCTTTTTGGAGCTTGATCCTCAAAGAGTGAGAACATTGATAGTGCACGTATCACCATTAACTACACAAAAAATGCAGTTTTGCACCTTCCTTTTCCTAATTGCCAAGGCTAGAGAGGTTTTGGGTTGTCACCCCACACAATGAAGTGAGATTGTCATGCACGCTTATGTGCTTTCTTATGTCTGGTGCCATTTGTGCCCAGCATATAATATATGCCATGGCTCCAATCATGTTTCCTCCTCAATGGTGTCCTTTTGCAGCTCACTGATTATATAGCAGGCCAAATTTTACAATGGCTACTTATGCAAGTTTCAGAGAGCCAGAGATGATATTGAAATGTGATCTATATCAAGCTTAATGTTCCATTTCATAGCAATTTAAAATGGGAAAAACGATATGCCCATAGTCCCAATAATCTTGAACTCTCAGCTATCCTATAATGTGACAGTCTTTTCTAATCAGTGAGCAATGAGCAGATGAACTCATCAAATGAGAACCCCAGAGATTGTCAAAGCCAAACCTGCCCCTTTCAACAGCGACCAAGGGAAACACCATTGGTTCTTTATCCAGGGATAAAAACAAAACAAAAACAAAAACAAAAACCAGAAGACATATGTGCAGTGCAAAAGAAGCTTTTTAAAGAAGATTTTTTTTTTTTTTAATTTTAGAAAGAGAGGGAGAGCACAAGCAGGAGGTACAGAGGAGAGGGAGAGAGAAGCTCAAGCAGATTCCATGCTGAGGGCAGAGCCTGTCTCAGGGCATGGAGCCCAAGGCAGGACTCCATCTCACAACCCTGAGATCAGGATCTGAGCTGAAACCAAGAGTGAGATGCTTAACCAACTTTACCACCCAGGCACCCTTCCAAAGAAGCTTTGAGCAGAGGAGACAATAGGACTGAGATCCAGTCTTTCATTTATTAAACTTTCACTTAGTGCCCCTATTGTGCTGTGTGTGGGTGTGTGTCGGGAAGACAGGCGATGAGAATTCTGTTGAATAAACATTGTCCTTCCCTTTGAAATTCTCATCAATTGGGGCTGGTCATTTAAGAAGCTAACAGTGAAAGACTATGTCAAGTTTTATAATTCTATTCAGAGAACAAATGACCAGCTTTGTACTGGCACTGGGCACTCTTTTAAAAGGGTCTAAAGATATGGAAATTTTAAACATTTACAACACACTGTGATGCAAGCTTAACCCAGGCAGACACAGGGCACTACAGGAGCATAAGGAGGGACTGCTACATCAGCCTGCAGAAATCCAGAACATTTTCCTTGTAGAAGAGACATAGGTTTTAGGTCTTAAATGAAGAATATTTGGAAATGGTAAGTACAGAATGGAGAAAGAACATACGAGGTGGAGACAACAATGAATGAAAAGGTGTCGTATGCAGATTGGCAAATTAATCCTCATGGCTGCCATCACTCAGGATGGCACGGTATGAATCTGGCTTTATGGTTTATGGTTTATGAGGCTAACCACAAGGACTGAAACGCCACACTGAAGATGATAGAGTTCCTGGAAAAAGCAATGGAGGAAACAAACAAACTCGATATCACAGGCAGACACAGAACACTCTACCCAACAAGAGCCAGATGAAAACATGTTCTTCTCAAGGGTACATGGAGCATTGTCCAGGTTAGACCATGTGTTAGGCCATAAATTAAGTCTCAGTATATTCAAAAAGACAGAGTATTTTCTCTAACCACAATAAGATAAAGCTAGAAATCAGTAACACAAAGAAAATTTGAAAATTTGTGCAAATTAAACAACACATTCTTAAGCAACCAGGGACTGGAAGAAGAAATCAGAAGGGAAATTAGGAAATATCTTGAGACAATGAAGTGAAAGCACAATATACTAAAATTTATGGGATGCAGCAAAAGCACTGCCAAGGGGGAGATTTATAGTTATAAAAGCTTACATTACAAAAGAAGAAATGTCTAAAATCAATAACCTAACTTTGCAACTTAAGGAATTAGAAAAAGAACAAACCATACTGAAAGCTAACAAAGGAAGAAATCGGAAAGATTATGACAGAGATAAATGAAATTGAGACTAGAAAGACAATAGAGAGAATGAACAAAACCAAATGCTGTTCTTCAAATAGACCAACAAAATTGACAGACTTACTGCTAGATACGAGGAAAAGAGGGAACATGCAAATTACTGAAATCAGAACAAAAGTGGGGGCATTACTACTGATGATACAAGAATTAAAAATGGATTCTAAAAGAGTACTTTGAAAAGTCATACATCAGCACACTGGATAAACCCAGATGAAACGGACAAGTTACCATTTACAAAACCTACCAACACTGAATCATGAAGAAAAAGAGCTTCAAACAGACCTATAACCACTAAAGAAATTGATTCATTAAAAAAAAAAAAAGATTTTATTTATTTATTTGAGAGAGAGAAAGAGACAGAGATAGCCAGAGGGAGCCTAAGCAGGGAGGTGAGGGAGAAGCAGGCTCCCCGCTGAGCAGGGAGCCTGACTCGGGGCTTGATCCCAGGACCCTGAGATCATTACCTGAGCTAAAGGCAGATGCTTAACTCACTGAGTCACCCAGGTGTCCCTAAAGAGACTGATTCTGTGATCAAAACTCTGCCAACAAATAAAAGTCCTGGATCTGATGGCTTCACTAGTGAGTTTCTACTAAACATACAAAGAGTACCATCCCTTGTCAAACTCTTCCAAAATATTGAAGAGGAAGAAACACTTCCTAAATCATTCTATGAAAATTACCCCAATACTAAGGCAAGAGAAATACATTACAAAAGAAAGAAAGAAAGAAAGAAAGAAAGAAAGAAAGAAAGAAAGAAAGAAAGAAAGAAGAAAGAAAAAGAAAGAAAGAAAGAAAGAAAGAAAGAAAGAAAGAAAGAAGAAAAAAGAAAGAAAGAAAAAGAAAAACCCAAAAGAAAAAAATACCGCCCCACTACCTCCCAACTCCCTCCTCCCCAATCCCTACCTCCCGCCTCACCCCCCTCCCTCCATCCCTCCCAATCCCTCCCTAAGCCATCAAGCCAGAAAGAAGAAAGAAAGAAAAAGAAAACTATGGAATAATATCCCTTAGGAACATTGATATGTTTCAAAAATCCTCAACAAAATAGCAGGACACTGATTTCAGTAGTATATTAAAAGGATTATATACCATGACCAAGTAGAATTTACTCCTAAATAGGGTAGCATATGAAAATCAATCAATGATATGCATCACATTAACAGACCAAATGAACCAAAACAAAAAACAAAACCACACAAATCATCTCAATTGATGAAGAAAACTTTTGACCAAACTTGGTCCTCTGTCATGATAAAACCACTCAACTGAGAAGAGAAGGAAGCTATCAGATTTGGTGTCTGATGTGAGCCTGCTTCGTCATAGCCATCCTTTCTCTGAAAACTAGGGGCAAGCTGGTTCTCTAGGGTCTCTGTTATGAGGGCATTAATCTCACTCATGAGAACTGTCCTCATGACCTACTTACCTCCCAAAGGCCCCACCCACTTTCTTATGTCATTACCTTAAGGGTTGAGATTTCAACATATGAATTTTGGGGAAGCGCAAACATTCAAACCATAGCAGAACTTGATCTAACATCATCTACAAACAATTAACTCAAAAGCTATCAAAGACCTAAACTACACATAAGAACTGAAACTATAAAGTTTTTAAGGGAACACATATGACAAACTTTCATCATTTAAAAACCTTTGTACATCCAAAGACACTACTGACAGAATAATAATAAAAAAAATTCACTAAAGGAAATAAAATTATTTACAAATCACATATGTCCTAAAGATTATTAGCCAGAAAATATCTAGAGAACTTAAAACTCAACAAAAACAGACGACCCATTCAATCAGACATTTCCCCAAATATACATGCCCAGTAAGCACATGAAAAAAATGCTCAGCACCACTAATTGTTAGAGAAATGTAATTATAACCACAATGAGATATCACCTCTCACATATTGCTGTGGCTACTATCAAGGGGGAAAAAAAAGCAAATTATAAGTGTTGACTATTGAGGATATAGAGAATTTGCAACCCTTGTGCACTGTTGGCAAAATGGTAGAGCTACTATAAAGGTCAGTAGGACAGTTCCTCAAAAGAGTAAATAAATATAGAATTATCACATGGCCCAGCAATTCCACATATGTGTATATACCCCAAATAATTCAACGCAGGGCCTCAAAAAGATATTTGCAAAAAGGTATTCACAATAGCTGTAATGTGGAAGCAACCCGAGCATCCACCAAGGGATGAATCAAGATGTGGAATATACACACTGTGGAATATTATTTAGCCTTAAAGAATTAGGGCACTACACTATGGATGACATTTGAGGATCAGTTGCTACGGGCGGGGCGGGTAGTTATTTTTACTGGGACAGGGTTTCAGCTTTTAAACGTGAACAGAGTTCTAGAGATGGGTGCTTGTGACGGTTGCACAATATCAATATCTTCAACACCGCTCAACTGTGCACTTAAAACGATTAAGATGATAAAATTTATAGCATGTATATTTTACTCACACTAAAAAAAAAAAAAGAATGTGTTATTCAAAGGAGGGAAAAGCAATGAAGGAGAAATGGAGTGTTTGTTTTTTGTTTTTTGTTTTTTGTTTTTTTTTAAGCATAGAATGAGATTGTATTTTTCTGTATTTTGGGAAAATCATTTTCTCAGGCTCTGGCCTGGTAACCTTTCCAAGGTGGAGAAGACATGAAAAAGAGCTAGTGAAGAAGATCAGAAGCCCAGGGTTTTCCATGAGCTTGAAGAGTTACAACCCAAATGAAATTCTCCAGGAACACCCTGGGTATGGCTGCGTCAGTCTCATGCTCGGGAACACCTTGGCTTGAGAGAAAGATTTGAGGATCATGAGCATATGGACGGTAAAGACTGGAATGTGACAGAAATGACTCTCAGAAGGCTCCATAACCATCCCTGGACTTTCTCAGAAGCCAGAGGGAGCGTGCCGACTCCCTGGAATATAAATCCCTTACTAAAGTTTTTTCTGAATTATTCACTTGGGTTAAATGTGTGATTTGATGTGAAATCATGACCCAGTGCTTTTCTAGAAAAGCAGATTTGTAGTAATCTGCAAACACTTACAAATCTGCAAACCACAGCAATTTTGGATAGGAAAACAAATCTTCCGAGGGGCAAGAGTGATCACCTTAATTCTAAAAAGAAAATATCCTATTCGTCTCCACGGCTGTTGCATGTTTGGGAGTAGTGCGACAAGGTTTAGGCAAACACCGTTAGGAAACACAGACCTGTGTAATTTTCCCAGCTGTGTCCAGACTTTAAGAGCTGTAACATTTACTTTTTGGAAACTTCTAATACTCTCAAAAAGGTGAGAACCAGAGAAATCTTGGCTGTATGTATGATGGGGAGTTCAATCAGCCTGGAGGCAGAGGCAGCCAGTGTGGGGTGTACCTTCCAACAAAACTCTTGAGTCCTGGATTTCAGAGCAGGCCTTCGTGTGTCCCCGTAGTGGAAACCCTCACATGGTGAGCAGTCAGCAGGGTCACGCACTACACCAGTCTTGGGAAGTTCTGATTGCTCAACACCCTGGCAAGGCGGTGGTTTCTTCATGTGCAGAGGGTGAGCTGGGCCGCTGGAGTCCAAGCTGCGGACTGGGAGGAAGCAGCTAAGACCTATGTAGGGTGCCAGGGCCCAGTGGGGGCTCCTGGGGTCGAGAAGACTATGCCAGCGAGGGCAGGGCATGCTCCTGGAGACAGTGCAGGCTGCCCGCAAGGCCCCCCTGCAGGTGGTCAGGCCTTGCCCCCGGGATGAATCGCCCTGGAGGCTGTGGCGCACGGCTTCCTAGAGAGGAGAGTGGGAGATGGGGCGCCCAGGGCCGGGGAAGCCGAGGGGCAATGGAACAACTTCAGAGGCTCCACCTATGCAAAGTGCCATCACTGGTAGCACAGGAAGGGGCATTTTCACCGACCCTGCGGCAGACGTGGGATGGCAGGAGGCCTACCGGCCAAGCCCGGCCTCCCATCAGGGCCACTCGGCCTGTCAACTGGTGGGCAGACAAAGAGCATACTCAACTTTTATTTTTTTTTATATTTTTTTTATTGGAGTTCAATTTGCCAACATATAGCATAACACTCAGTGCCCAACCCGCCAGGTGCCCCCCTCAGTGCCCTCACCCAGTCAACTTTTGGCTCAACTCCCCTAAGAGAGAGCTCAGCCCTTCACTGCGTGGCAAGAAAATTATACAAGCAAAGTAACATACCCTTTGCTGGGACTTTTTAAAAGAGTTTTTCTTTGACCTTTGAGCACTGGGTGTTATTCTGTATGTTGGTAAATTGAACACCAATAAAAAATAAATTCATTAAAAATAAAATAAAATAAATAAAAATAAAATAAAAAATAAAATAAAATAAAATAAAATAAATAAAATAAAATAAAATAAAATAAATAAAATAAAATAGCTTTTCAAACCTACAATTTGCTTTTTAAAAAGTCAGCCTTGATGGTGGACCATTCAGTGGTTGCAACCGACACATGGGAACAGTCAAGACTTCTAATTATTCTTTTCTAATCCCAAATTTCCTATTTTCCTCAGGGGTACAATTGTATGATGGCATTTTATGAGCACGATCATACCTGGAAGCATAGATCTTACCTACTGCAGTCCTGTCTCTTACCTCCCGTGTGACCTGAAGGGTCGGTCCCTTAACCTCATTTGTGATTTGGAGATAATCATTCCTGACTCGCCTAGTTCCTTTTAAAACTAACAGCTATGTAAATAAGAAATGCTGTTTTAAGGTGCCTGATAAGTATGAAATACTCTCTTTCCCCTTCGGTATGCACGGCATTGAAAAATTATATTTCAAGAACTTGCACAAAAACACACACTTTGGGTGAACATACACATTGCTGCCTACAGAGATTTTTACCTCTGCAGACTTCACAGCCCCGAAAAGCCCAGGAAAGTGGTGTTTTCTAACATATGCACTAATTAAAAATACCCTATGGAGGTGTAAGAGTTCCCCTATCAGAGAACCTGGATCAGTTTTCACTTCTCTTTTTCAAAGAGCAGCAGAAATGGTATACAAAATTTTAGTTGAGGGTGGAGAGAGACAGAATTTCTGATCATTTTAAGAAGAATCAGGACTTCTAAATAAATGGAACCTAATCTGGAAGCGTACAGGGGTTTTTTAGCAGAATCTGGGGGTTTATTATTCACTGGCGGTCCAGGATTTACAAAGAAGAACAAAAGTGGCACCAAAGGTAGGTGACACATTTATTCAACTGGAATTTAGATCATCGTCAAAGACAAATCCCTGGAGGCTCCGTGGGTCAAATAAAACCACAGGGGGTGGGGGTCACCAAGGAGAACGCATACTCAGGTTCTGAGCAAGGAACTAAGGATCCATTGTTAAAAGCAACCCAAACAGAGGCAGAAATAAGTACTGACTGGAGGCAGTGAGTGTGTGCAAAGTATTTCAGGACAGTCAAGCCACAGCCAGGTCACAACGTGGTGGCAGGATTTTTCTATCTATAAAAAAATGTCCAGTGTTTACATGCCTGGGGCTCCAGAGATTTCAATTTCTTGGAACCAAGTAGAGTAAATGTGAGATTAAGAAATGAGAATTCCAAAAAAAAAAAAAAAAAAAGAAAAGAAATGAGAATTCCATGCCAACTGGCTAAGTTTTCCAAGTTTCCAATTCTTTTAACGATTGCTTTTTATATCTTTTAATTAGAACAGAAATTTGGGTTTACATATATTTACCACTTACAAAACAGGGCAGCCCGGGTGACTCAGCGGTTTAGTGCCCCTTCAGCCCAGGGCCTGATCCTGGAGACCCAGGGATCGAGTCCCACGTCGGGCTCCCTGCGTGGAGCCTGCTTCTCCCTCTGCCTGTGTCTCTGCCTCTCTCTCTCTATGTCTCTCATGAATAAATAAATAAAATCTTAAAAAAAAAAATATGTGGATCCTTTCACACCGTATAAGACGCGTGACTGTATAAGCTCAAATAGAGACAGAGCTGCCATTTGGCACCAGACACACCAAATCCCAGGCACCGTAATCTCAGAAAATTTCTTGTTTCTAAGGGATTTTCCCTGCCATTCAACCTCTTTCTTACAAAATCAGAAACTCCTACAGCTATACCTCTTGCATGAAATTTATAATTTTCTCCAGTCTCCCCAAGACCAGACATTGAGATAGACATAAAAAATTCACAACAGAGGGAAGGCACTCTTTCCCACACCAAGAGTTTAGTGGAGGGAGGTAAATTTCTAAGCCTATAATTAAAATGTCATTGTGAGAAGTACTACTACTTTCAAGATAATAATCAGTACCATGAGAACACAAGGAGGAAAAGTCAAGTTTTCTAAAGCAGAGGGAGTAAAAATAAAACACAAGGTGATAAAATTGGACAGGATGGTGAAAAAAAAAATAAGTGGGGTGCATCTGAATCCTGATAGGAGAACCTGCATATGTAAAGAGCTGACACAGTTAAAGAACATTGCCTGCTTAGCCTTGGCAAGACTTAAACTCACTGGGTATTATCAAGAGCAAAAGACATAAAACAAAATTAGAAGCGTAATTTCTTTACAATGCTAAGAATATTGGAAATGGTAAGTAAAGGAAGATTTTTAAGCAAAATATCAATGCAATCAGAATGCTATTTTTACAAAAATGGAACAAAGGGGAAGAAAAGAAAAACAAAACAACAACAACAAAAATGGATCAAAGCATAATGTGCCTGGAGGAATATAAACCAAACAGAAAATTATTGCAGTGGTTTCCATGAGGTTTGGAAACCTTGGCAGTGGGATCCCAGGGTGGCACAACGGTTTGGCGCCTGCCTTTGGCCCAGGCCATGATCCTGGAGACCAGGGATCGAATCCCACGTCGGGCTCCCAGTGCATGGGGCCTGCTTCTCCCTCTGCCTATGTCTCTGCCTCTCTCTCTCTCTGTGTGTAACTATCATAAATAAATAAAAATTAAAAAAAAAAGAGACCTTGGAAGTTGGAAAGGAGAGAAAGAATGGATTATACTAGTGAGTATGAAGAATGTTAAAAACGTGTGCTCAGGACAGAGGCAAGGAGAGCCTCTGAGTTTCTAAAGACAAGCTAAAAAAAAATCTTTATAAAATAAAATAAAATAAAATAAAATAAAATGAAATGAAATGAAATGAAATGAAATGAAATAAAATAAAAAATAAAATAAAATAATAAAATAAATAAAAAAGACAAGCTGATGGGAACTATACTTTAATGTGTCCTACGCAGGGCCAACACTAGGGATGAGAAACTCGCTTTGGATGCAAAATATAAGAGGGTGCTAAACACTCAGGAATCAAGATATGTAATGTTTAACGTAATATTTTTAAAAAATATAAACTGATGCAAAAACCATCCATATCTATCTATCTATGGAGGACAAAGGAGACTGATTATAAAGAATTGGTGGGGTGCCTGGGTAGCTCGGTCAGTTGAGCATCCCATTCTTGATTTGGCTCAGGTCATGACCTCGAGTCCTGGGATCAAGCCCTGCATCCAGCTCCATGCTCAGCAGGGAACCAGCTGGAGTTTCTCTCTCCTTCTCCCTCTGCCCTTTCCCCCTCTAGCATGTGCACTTTCTCTCTCTCTAAATAAGTTAATAAATGTTTTTTAAAAAGAAGGAGGAGGAGGAGGAGAGGAAGAATTGGCTCACACAATTTTGGAGGCTGAAAAGTCCAAGTCCCACCATCTGTAGGGTGAATCAGGAAGCTGAAGTTCTAAGAAAGTTAATGTTATAATCCCAGCCTAAGGCCAGTAGGCTTGAGCCAGAAGAAGAGTCAATGTTTCCATTTGAGTTCAAAAGCAGGAAGAAGCTGATCTCCCTTTTTTTTTTTTTAAGATTTTATTTATTTATTTATGAGAGACACAGAGAGGGAGAGGCAGAGACACAGGCAGAGGGAGAAGCAGGCTCCACGCAGGAAGCCTGATGTGGGACTCGATCCCAGGACCTCGTGGTCACACCCTGAGCCGAAGGCAGATGCTCAGCCTCTGAGCCATTCATGCGTCCCTGATCTCCCATGTTAGAGACAATTTTATTTGGCTCTCTCCAGGCCTTCAACTGATTATATGAGGCCCACCCATGCCAGAAAGAGGGTGATCTCTTTTACTGACTCTATACTTAAATGCTAATATCATCCAAAAACATCTTCATAGAAACAGAATAATGTTCTACCAAATATCTGGGTACCCTGCGGCTCAGTCATGTTCATACAAAAAGTTGACCATCACAACAAACAAAATATAAAATTTTAAAATAAAGGCAGGATTAGGATCACTGAATTTTCTTTTGCCTTGGTCTCCCATATGGCACAGCACTGCTTCTGTGTCTTTTAACATCTACTTGGCACAGGCTCTCGAAGGAAAGCACTATATGCCATTCACCCTCTATCCTTCTAACGTTCACAAAAAGAGTCATTATAATAATATATTAATTAAACTAATATAAGAAGTATATTAGCACATAGCGATGCAAGTTAATTCCGTGGTAGAGAAAGATTTTCCATCACTAACATCAGCCACATAAATTTAATAGCAAACAACTTAGAATCCCCTTATATATTCCTTTTCCATGTGACGCCCGAAGTGCATTTACATCGTTGTCAACCAGTAACCATGTTTGCAAATGAATGGAGCCTTCCTATTTTCTTCCCTTTTCTATGGATGTAATTTTAATGGCTGCAACTACAGAAATGCCAGTCCAGATAATGGGAAACAGACTCCCAGCACATGATCGCACATCTTATTACATGCTGTTAAGATGGTTATCTGCACTATATACATTAGACACAGGCTCAAAGGTTTTAACTAACTTTTTTTTTTTTAAGATTTTATTTATTTATCCAGGAGAGACGCAGAGAGAGAGGCAGAGACACAGGCAGAGGGAGAAGCAGGCTCCCCATGGGGAACCCAATGCGGGACTCGATCCCGGGACCCAGGGTCACAATCTGAGCCAAAGGCAAATGCTCCACTGCTGAACCACCCAGGCATCCCAGATTTTAATTAAATTGATCTTGATTGCATGTGTAGTAAGAGGACATGACTCTACTTCTGTCCAACTCCCAACTGTAGGACATTTCTATTTTGACCCCCATAAGTTCCCCAGATAGGTAAAATGGAAATGAAACATCCAGCTTCGTGTTCTTGAAATGTAAATACATATTTTTAAGAAATCTATAAACTGTAAACAACCAATTCTTAATTTTGATCTGTAGATCTACACCGAAATGCCATAGAAATAATGATATCTTAAAAAATATGTCTAGATGCAAATCCAGTGCGTTTCTCCAGTAAATTAAACGTTACCTGAAGTCAACTTAAAATAACCAACTATTCAACAGTATTGTTCCAAACAGGAAGAGTAACCATAGCAACATAATTATTAACTTACACAGTGCCTCACCCCTCCATTTCGATTCTGAAAAGGCAATTTGGTTGAATTATTTGTTTATGTATTTTTTTTATAATCTGGATTTCTATTGATATTAGCTTCTTATTCCAGTCAGCTACCTTTCCCCCCCACCACATATACTCTAAAGTGAAATTTAAAAAGCAAATCTCTCTAATCTGTCCTCCTCCTTTCCCATGACCCTGACTACCTGACAGATAATTTGGTAAGCTTTGTCTCTTCTCTCGCAAATATGGGAACAAAAATGTTTCAACATAAAGTTGAATGTATAGTGTCTCCATATAAAATGTTTCAGTACAGGGCCAAGGCCATTTTAATAAAAAACTGGAATATCAACTGGTGTGTTTTCTGCAGGATTTCTTGTTACCCTGTGACCTGGCGCTATTCAACAGCTAGATCACGAGGCATCTCTTGCTTCAAGGAAATGTTTTTACAAAATGCACAGAGAAGTAATAAAGAAAATAGGCAAATATTTGGCTTTGAAGTTTTCTAAGCAAAAGATCCAGGCCTGAGACACAAAGAACCGGACACGGCCCCCGTGGATACCCTCAGGATGACTTAGGGGGTTTTCAGCTTCGGACAAGGGATGATAGAGAGCATCCCTGACCTCAGCAATGTCAGCTCCCCAGGACTTAAACACACCCTTGGCCACAGGGCTGCAGTGGACTCTGGGAAAGGAGCTCAGTTCCATGAATTTGCCAGTTAAGTGTAATTACATCCCAAATGCTAGTGGGAGGGACTCGAAGGATAATCAGAGACTGTATGGAACACAGAAAGTGACATTCCGTACATACCTAAGTCTGGGGCCAAGGGTTTGTATCTGCTACAATAAAAATCCCCCTAGAGTGTCATCTCGAAGATGAAGTGAGATGAAAAATAAAACCCCTCTGGCTCTTGTCCTCAGGTGCCCACAGTCCTGGCCCCAGCACGGTGCATACTCACAGCTGAAACTACTTCTTTCTGGGATCTTGGTTGCTGCCTTACAGCTCTCGGATGGTGGCCAGAATGCCATCCCTGAAATGCACGAACCTCATCAGTCTCTTTAAAATCATTCAAGGTAGGGGCCCCTGGGTGGCTCGGTGGGCTGGGAGTCTCACCCTTGATGTCAGCTCAGGTCGTGATCTCAGGGCTGTGAGGTCAAGCCCCATGGGGTCAGGCTCCGTGCTCAGCACAGAGTGGGCCTCAGATATTCTCTCTCCCTCTCCCGCCGCCCCCTTCTCTTCTCTCTCTTTCTCTTCATCTCTCTCAGATAAATAAATAAGGGGCACCTGGCTGGCTCGGCAGTTGAGCATCTGCCTTCGACCCAGGGTATGATCCCCGGTCCAGGAATCTAGTCCCACATCAGTCTCCTAGCAAGAGGCCTGCTTCTCCCCCTGCCTGTGTTTCTGCCTCTCTCTGTCGCTCATGAATAAATACATAAAATATTTAAAAATAAATGAATGAATAAATAAATGAATAAATAAATAAACTCTTTAAAAGATAAAATAAAATCACTCACAGTTAAGTATAAGTAGGGCAGCCCCAGTGGCCCAGTGGTTTAGCATCACCTTCCACCCCCGTGATCCCAGGATCCTGGGATCGAGTCCCACGTCGGGCTCCCTGCATGGAGCCTGCTTCTCCCTCTGCCTGTGTCTCTGCCTCTCTCTGAGTGTCTCTCATGAATAAATAAATAAAATATTTTTTTAAAAAATAAAATAAAGTCTAATTAAAGGACTTCTACATTTCTACCTCTACAGAGATAGCTCTGTCTCTTGCGAGGAGTGTGCCCTGAGATGCTGAACTTCTCACCATCCCCACAATCCACAACCTTATACCTGGCTACCTTCATTTAAATTTTATATTAAGTTAGAGGCACATTTGCTGACACTGACCCCACCACTACCACACATGAACCCCTTACATACCTGATGACTCTCTTCCATGCGTCACAGTTGTCTGTGATATTATCTTCCCTGGGATTCAATGAACAAAACCCCTTCCTCCAAAATGGACCTTGAGGGAAACAGCTTCCTTCTCTGTGCCATTAAAGGACCAATGTAGTCTTTTACTCTAAGTTCTTAAGACATCATGCACCAGTTTAATTTTTTTCTTACTTTTTTCCCTATTTACTGACTTTTTTTTTCTTACTGACTCTTTCACTATATTGTAAACTTCATGACAACAAAAAAATTTTTTTAGATCTTTCTATACTTCCTGTAACTAGCCTAGTGTCTGACATACAAATAGTTCTCAGGAGAAAAAAAAAATTATTTTAAAATAAATTTCATTGAAATGTATTACGTAAAACAGAAAAATGCAACTATCTCTAATGCTAGATTTTTTTTTTAATCAGGAAGGCTGTGGGAAAAATGATTGTTAAAATACCACCTATCCTACTCTCAGAAATGTTTTCACAAATTCAATATTGTGTATGTGATTGTAGCACTTACAACTGTTGTCTTCACTGACTTATTTATTTAGAGTTCATGTTATTATACCTATTAACCTTGATTCCTAACTGCATTTGAAGTGAGTTCCAATAATAAAATGACTTTAATCCTACAAGAAGATGCCCCTGCTTGGAAACCCTCCCTGGTCCTCCATCCTGCCTTTCACAACCACCCTGTTCTCTGTGTCTCCTGCAGGACTTCCATTGTAACACAAAGGATGCTCATAAGACATTCAAGGTTTTGGAATCCATGGGTGATTTCATCCCCAAAACAGACATAAGATGAAACTTATGGCTGTAACCAAAATGTTTTAACTCCTTCAGGTCACAATGTCCTTTATGATATTATCATTTCATTCTCACATCTGCAATCTTCCATCTAGAGGTATTTGCCATCAGCCTGAAGAGCATCCTTCAGTTTCTGTCAAACAATGACCGATTATCTTAGTTTTTGTTTTCCTGGAATTTTCTTTATTTTACCATGATTTTGAAGGAATTTGTCGCTTCGTTTAAATTCTGTATTGTTAGGAGCAAGTGGACATCTCATTTGGTTGAGTGTTGGACTCTTCATTTCAGATCAGGTCATGATGTCGCGGTCCTGGGATTGAGCCCCGAGTCAAGCTCCATGCTTACTCTACATGTTCTTTCCCTCTCATCCTGCACGTCCCCCTATTCACTCTCTTTGTCTCAAATAAATAATAAATTCTTTAAAAAATTAAATTCTATATTAAGTTACTTGCCTTCTACACCCAAAGCATGTGATTCCATTATCCATTGTCCTGCATAGTTTCTACTGAGAAGCTTGCTTTAAGACAACTTGGCTCTATTGTACCTTCAAATTATTTTTCTTTTCTAGCTGCCTAGGATTTCTCTTTTGCCTCTGATTTATTACATTGCACCATAGGCCTTTTTGTGTTTTATTTTAAATCCTGAATGAGTTGTGTAGTAATACTTGAATCTGTGAGTTGACTGACATATTTCTGTATTTGGGCAAAATAGCCGTCATCTCTTCAAATGTTGGTATCAGCTTCTGAAACTCCTGTCACACATATATTATACCTCTTAAGTATGTTCCATACACTCTCCTGCACTTTCTATTCTTTTCTTTCTTGCACTTCCATTAGGGTATTTCCTATTAATCCATCTTCCAGGTCTTTGATGTTCTCTTCTGCTTTATTTAATATGCTATTAAAAGCATCTATTATGTCACTAATCCCCATTATTCTATGTTTCAGTTCTAGAATTCACAGTTAATGTCTTTTCACAGATTTATGATATTTGATAAAACTATCTGTCTTGAGTCTGTACTCTTGAGCAGATTAACCACAGTTATCTCAAAGTCCATGGCTCATACCACAGTTGGATCAAGTGTGGGTTTAATTCTATTTCAGAATCATTCAGGACCATTATTCTGGTCCTGTTTCAAGACTTTTTATGAAATACTGCATATGTGTACAAAACATTGTTGTTCTTTGGAATGATGTTATCTTTTTCCACAAAGTATTATCTGTTCCCTTGGTGATATCTGATGTCAACACAGATCCTATAAAGGATTGTCTTGAACTAAGACCAGGTTTCAGACTTTTAAAGGTTTGTCTATTTCTGTTTCACCTGCTTTTAAAGCATGGACCTCCAGGGTTCCCAAAATATAGTTTAGGGTATGTACCAGAGGCCCTTTACCCTGGATAGTCCTGAATCTTAATTTTGTCTCCTCAGAACCACAAGATTTTCAAAATTTCTAGTGAGATAGCAACAGTCCACTAAATTTCTCAATCTCTTAGTATAGACAAATAATAAGCAAGTCAATCAAGAGGAAACAACTCTAAAATATATATAATTTACTCATAATAAAAGAAACAGAAATGTAAACTACACTTCAAACCAATTATCAATGATCAGATCAGCAAAACTTCCAAACGTTTGATGAAATTCATAATGAGGCTTAATGGAACAGCCACAGCCATATATTGCATCATCATATCCTCTAGAGAGGATATTTTTGACATATATCTATAAGAATTACACACACACACACATGCACACACATATCATATACACTGAGATTCTTTGGCCTAGAAATCCTCCCTCTAGGAGGATATACCTTGATGGTAAATTCCATAAATATGAAGCATTGAATAAACAAGGTTATGTTCTATAACATGGTCTACAAAGTAGAAGATAGGAAACAACTCAGAAGGGACTGTTTGCATATATGGCATATTCACACAATGCTGTATTTTTCAGTTATAAGAAAAAATGAATCTCTTTGATGATATGAAGAGGATTCCAAGATACATACATATTTAAGTAAAAAAGCCAGGTACAAAACAGTGAATATCTAAATCTTCCTATGTTGTAATTGAAATAATAATATAAATGTATACATATTTGGGTGTGGAGATTTTGGGCAAAAAATTAAATTCTTCATGGATAAAGTAGAAAGAATAATGGGAGTCAGAATAGAATGAAGGGCAAAAAGATGGAAATGAGGAGCTTCTGAGTATACCGTTTTTATATTTTTGAGTTTTCAATGGAATGAACATTTTACACAATCAAAAAAAAAAAATGAAACCAAAAGGGTAAAAAAGAAAAACGTGAAATTGGAAATGAAATGAAACAAACTAGTGTACTATGACAGTCAAATTGGGAACATAATCACATAGGAAATAATTATTTCAAGACATTTTAAAATGCAATACTCTGACGTCACATTCTTACATTCTTAGTGTGATATATTCACTATACAAAGAAGAGACCTAATCCCAGCTTATAGAAAATAGAGAAGATATAAAAAAAAAAAAAGCAAATGACAGGCCAATATATTAACACAAAGAGAATAAAGCAAATAGAGAAAAATATTAACAATTGTTGAATCTAGGTGTTAAGCCAATGGGTGTTTGTTTCATTATTCCTTACATTTTATTTGCATTTTGGAAAAATCTTACAATAAAAACTTGGGGAGGGGATCCCTGGGTGGCGCAGCGGTTTGGTGCCTGCCTTTGGCCCAGGGCACGATCCTGGAGACCCGGGATAGAATCCCACATCGGGCTCCCGGTGCATGAAGCCTGCTTCTCCCTCTGCCTATGTCTCTGCCTCTCTCTCTCTCTCTCTCTCTCTCTCTGTGACTATCATAAATAAATTAAAAAAAAAACTTGGGGAGCATAAATATATTATACAGAATTATCACCTGGTGACTTGTATTCATTATAATATGCAGTAGAAGCTGCTGAATACTGCTCTGGAGTTGCAACCATGAGAGAGACACTGCAGCATCTCAAGTACATCTGTTCCAACAGTGGAGAACCTGGAACCCCAGGTAGACTTCCTCACCCATGCTGCAATCCCCTGTTCTATTTCATTACCCAGAAAGAGAACATCTGGTGTATATATACACAGTCATCCTTCCGTGGCTTCCTATGCCCATAAAAGCAAAGCTCAAGCTTGGAGCTGAAATAGAATCTGCTTCCCAGATGATGCATCTCCTCCCTGTGGTCAGACTTTGCCCATGGTGTATTATGCTATAAACACTGACTGAGTCCCTTTTTCTCTAAAACACCTTGCCCTTCCCACAGTAGTGGCTCTGCTCAGGTGTTTTATGCTTTATTTTTTATATTTATTTATATCTTTTAAAGAGTGGGAGAGAGAGAGCACAGTGGGGAGGGGCAAAGAGAGAGGAAGAGAGACTCTTAAGCAGACTCTGCATTGAGCACAGAGCTCCACATGGGGCTTGATCTCATGACCTTGAGATCATGACCTGAACCAAAACGAAGAATCTGACCCTTAACTGACTGCACCACTCAGGCGCTCCTGATCAGGTGTTTACTTCTGGTGGAAGTCCTATCTTAACCCCCATGGATTCTCTCTCCACCACATTTAAAATTCAATGATAATGTTTCTGCCTTGATTTTGTGTAGATAGCACTTCCATTTGCAAATAATGATACGCCTATATCTCTACCTCTTAAATCATAACCTCTTTGGAAGTAAAGACTTGACGTTCTTGGCACCTAGTATCGAGCATAGGCATATGTGTCCATTGCTTTAATCCTATCATATTCAACAAAGTTTTGCACAGCAGGTAGCAGAGCTGTTGATAACTGTCAACAACAATGAATGAACGAATGAATGAATGAATGAGAAGGTGCCCTTAAAACTAGTTCAGAAAGTCATATTTGGAATCCCCATAACTATAATTATGACTTCACAAAGAAAGCCATGGGCTGTCCCACTGCATTTTGCTAGCATACAGTACCTTGGTTCTAACACACTCATAGTGGTCAGACCCATAGTTCCCAACCACGTGTGAGATTCACAGCCAGATGACTCAAGTGTGGCAGTGCATGATGATCTGCCATCAATGCACTTAGTCAAAATGACATACAAAGCTATCCAATGGAATGCTTTCTTCCCCAAAGAAAAGCTTTCCTTTTGCAACAATGTTAATTTGTACAGATACGAAGCTTCCTTCAAGAACATCAAAAACGAAAAATGTGCCTATTGTTTAACAAACACAATTGACATTGAAAATGCATTAAAGTAACATTTGGGGCTTTTTATTTTCCTCAATAGTATCCCCTCCTTTCCTTCAGTGTCTTGAACATAACTATTTTCATGATTGTTGCCAGCATATTTTAGAATTTTATTGCTACATTTTCCTTCACACAATTACCCAACTGGCATTTTCTCATCATGTGCCACTGATTCCTTTGGATATTTCCATTGTATTCTAGGGTAAGATCTTTTGTGTTGGAGATCGGGGTTGGAAAGGTCAGACACAAAACCATGCAATGGAGAATAAATAATAGTTTTCTATGATTATTTCAATTCAAAACAACTTTGGGGAGGGAAAAAAAGCATTTTAAAGCCCCCATTTTAATAAAACATGATGCTGCTGTGAGACCTTAAAAATAAAGCAAGACATGGCCATTATCCCTTCTTTGGAAACAACCTCAAGATAGTAGGATAAGTAAGATGAGGGATGCCTGGCTGGATCAGTGGTTGAGCATCTACCTTTTTCTCAGGTCATGATCCTGGGGTCCTGGGATCGAGTCCCACATCAGGCTCCCTATAGGGAGCCTGCTTCTGCCTATGCCACTGCCTGTCTTTCTCTGGTATCCTGAATAAATAAGTAAAATCTTAAAAAAAATAAGATGTTTACAGTTAGATGATAGATGATAGATGATTAGATAGATAGATAGATAGATAGATAGATAGATAGATGACTGATTAACGATAGATAGGTGACAGATGTGATAGATATAGATCAATGATTAATTAGTGATAGACAGACAGTTGGAAAATAGGTGAACGGATGGACAGCTGAAATAAGACAGGCCACAATAAAAACCTACTGTAGGATCACAAGTCAGCTATAGAAATAGAGGGGAGAAAGGATCAACTGTGCAAGAAGAAATTACAGAAGGCTTTTTTTTTTTTTTTTTAGTTTTTATTTATTTATGATAGTCACAGAGAGAGAGAGAGAGAGAGAGGCAGAGAGAGAAGCAGGCTCCATACACTGGGAGCCTGATGTGGAATTCGATCCCGGGTCTCCAGGATCGCGCCCTGGGCCAAAGGCAGGCACCAAACCGCTGCGCCACCCAGGGATCCCTACAGAAGGCTTTTAAAATTATTTTTGTGACTCCCTGGATCCAATTTAGTGAGATCTATGTTGTAAAACTGATATAAATGTAGAGACCACTGTGATTGGGAGGCTTGAGTGTGAAGGACTTAGGAGAAATTGGGTATTTTAGAGCTGCTCATAGGCCAAACATCATTCCAGGCCACAGCTCTACTCTGACTATAGAATTGCCAAAATCCCACATAAAAATAGTCAACAGAGGATCAAATGCCATTCTCCAATTTGAAAATGACCAGGCAATTGTCAGAACAATGAGTGAAAATAGGCTTTTTTGGTCTAGTTTGGTTTTACTTTGTTCTCCAATAACAGTGCCACTGCCTAAAACCTCCAAAAACAAAATAGGCCTAATTCTCCCAAATAGGGACCCAGCTAACTGCAATTCACTGCTGACCCCAGGAATGCCATGTGCTCAAGCAAAGGGTTCTGTGAGGCTTTCTGTTTTGAGGTCGGCCCAGTTCATGTCATAACACCTCCCTGCCTGCCTAGACCCATGCTTGAGCATCCAGGCCCAAGGGAAAACCCCATCCATGCTGAGAAGGTTTAGGGAAAACTGGCCTGGCCTGAGTGAACATGCTGCTTAGGAGGTTTCATTGCTGGTCTTATTCTTCAGAAGTTTTATGTAATCAGGTAACAGCTGAATGTTGAAGAGAAGTTCCAAATTCCGAGATCTGAAAGACCACTGAATATATGTCTGGTCATCTAGGAGGAAAAATATTTCAAAAGTAAGGAGGATATTTGGGCAGAAAAGCTGATTGGAGGTTCCAACTCTACTAAGACAAGAACAACGAGCACTCTGATGTAGTTTATGTATACAATGGAATATGACTCAGCCATTAGAAACAACAAATACCCACCATTTGTTTCAACGTGGATGGAACTGGAGGGTATTATGCTGAGTGAAATAAGTCAATAGGAGAAGGACAAACATTATTTGGTCTCATTCATTTGGGGAATATAAAAAATAGTGAAAGGGGAAAGGAGAAAAAAATGAGTGGGAAATATCAGAAAGGGAGACAGAGCATGGAAGACTCCTAACTCTGGGAAATGAACTAGGGGTGGTGGAAGGGGAGGAGGGCTGGGGGGGTGGTGACTGGGTGATGGGCACTGAGGGGGGCACTTGATGGGATGAGCACTGGGTGTCATTCTATATGTTGGCAAATTGAACACCAATAAAAAAATAAATTTATAAAAAAAAGGAACTACAAAAAAACACACAAAAATAATTTTCATGAATAAAATATTAATAATAAAAGTTGCCAGGTTTTTTCCATGTTTTTTTAGTTCCAGCTCCTTTTCCTTAGTCCTTCCAGAGAAGGCATGGCAAACCCAAATTTCACATGAGGGACCCTGAACTCCAGAGTTTAACTAGTGTGCCAGAAGTCACGCAGGTGCCAAATGCAGATCTAACTCTGAATGTCATTCTTGATCTTTCTCTTATGTGTATGTGTGTGTAAGAATATGTGTACATACATACATACACATGTGCATATGTGTGTCAATTAGTGTGCTAAATATAAATCAAACTCCAGATGAATCATATTTGGAGATAAATTACTAAATTACCAAAGAATGATTATTAGGAAAACAATTAGCTAACCCAACTTTCTGTATTTGCCACTTATTTGTGCTTTCCCAGGCAAGTCATTTAAACTCTGTGCCTTAGTTTTATCATCTGTGAAATGAGGATGATATTAGTAGCCATCTCACAGGACTTTCTGTTAAAATGAGTTTATATATCTGAAGCACTTAGAACATTCCCTGGCCTATTGTCTTGGTGTCCTTATTGTTATTATTGATGTGCTTTACTGAAAACTGATTTTCTGTTTCCTTTCTTCTTGCCTTTTTATTTTTCAACTGTTTTATTTGGCTTCTTGTTTCATTTTCTATAAGAAACTCCAGCAGGTTTTATAAACCAAGTTTATCTGAAGGAATATGGATTCAAATGCCTTCCAGAATAGAGGTCCCTCCCGTAGCATCCATCATAGGTCCTGTTCACAATTGACAGATATCCCAGTAGGGTAGCACAGTTGGCACAGTGCTACATGGCTATGCCACCATGGGCTGCTTTTCACTCACTAAAGAATAGGTGGTGGTCCCAGGGAAGAGGAGGATCTGTCCATGCAGGGTCCACCGTGGCCATCCGGGAACATATGCCCAGTGTATCTTTCCAAGGCCCCTGGCCAGACTCACAGTTGACCCATGGTTGTCACAGGCCACTGAGTTGAGTTGGAACAATATAAATTCTCATTTATATGATTCCAGAGTCCAGTCTATCAACTTTTATCTCCAGCTCATAAAACCTTGCCAAACCTATTTTCTACTCAATTAACTATTTACTGTTTTCAGTTTCCTAATAAACCACTGCATCTCACCAGCCTCCTCTCAATATTTTACACCTGTGTATTCAGACTGTGAGGTCCCTGGCAATCTAAGAAGGATTTTCTGAAAATTCACAAAATTTATTTCAGCCTTACAACATTAGAATAGGTCTCAGCTAGTAAAAAATAAATAAATAAATAAATAAATAAATAAATAAATAAATAAATAAATAAATATAAACGAAAAGGGATTTTGTGATTTTTCAGAATAGAAACCATTATTACATGAAACAACTAGATTCAGGTGCTTAGGAGGATGCCGCAAAATGCCCACGCAAAGTACAGTGAAAAAAAAAGAAGAAGAAGAAAAAAAGAGGCGATTAACTCAGATAAATTGTCCAATGGGCCTTGAAATCAACCACGCTTTCTCTTTCAGGAAGGCCAACTTGGTGTTCTCTGTGTGCCAAAAGCATATGGAAGCTTTGATAGATGTTAGAAATTCATTCCTAAGAACAGTGCACACAGCACATACAAGGTAAACACATAAAGACATGTGCCCACACAAGGTACTCATATCCATGTACAAAAATAGATGCACACATGTGAACAGTCAGACATGTATATGCACACCTACTCACACATATGCACACGTGTGCACTCAGACACAAATATACACATACTTGCATGTACACACACACGTGCATATACCATCAGGGATGGAAGAGTGGAACCTATGACTTTTTCTGCTCTCCCACAGTGATTTTTCAGGGCATACTGCTTATACACAGTTCATTGTTTTTTCCCTCTTCCTGATCCTAAAAGTGTTGAAGAGAATTTTCACATCTTCTTTTAGGCTAAGTTATCAATAGGTTGGATTGTATAAAAACTGCCATCTTGTACCTAAAAGTGACCTCATAACCAGTTTCATACAGTTCAATCTAACATGTTGCTTACTTTGATTTATTGAAATATAAGGCACATAGAGTAAAATACACAGCTCTCAAGTGTGCAGTTTGATAGGGTTTAACCAATGTGTAATCTGTGCAGCTAAGATATAAGTCATTATATAAAACTATTCCATCACTTCAAAAAATGTCCTTGTGCCCTTAATAGTCAATCTCCTACCCTCCCAACACCACCATTATAATTTTTATCAATATAGTTTAGTTTTGATTGTTCTAGGACTTCATACAATGGACTAATGCAGATTCTCTTATCTCTGGCTTCTTTCATTCTGCATATTTCTGAGATTCATCAGTGTTGTTGTGTGTGTGAGTAGCCATTCCTATATATTACTGAACAAAATTCTATGGAATGAATGCACCATTGTTTGTCTGGTATTTTTTAAAAGATTTATTTGTTTATTTTAGAGAGAGTGAAAGAGGAACAAAGGGAGAAGAGAATCTTAAGCAGATTCTGTGTAGAGCCTGATGAAGGGCTCAATAGCACAACACTTACTCATGACCTAAGCTAAAACAAAGAGCTGGATGCTTAACAGACTGTGTCACCCAGGTGCCCCCAAACCATAGTTTTTTATTCTTCTCTCGTTGGGCATCTAGACTATTCACAGTTTGGGGATAATATAGAAAAAAAAAAGATAGATGATAGATAGATAGATGATAGATAGATAGATAGATAGATAGATAGATAGATAGATAGATAATAGATAGATAGATGATAGATAGATAGATAGATAGATAGATATAGATAGATGATAGATAATAGATAAATGCTAAAAGCAGATAGATAAAAACTGATAAAAAGAATACTTTTGAATGAATCTTGATGTAGACGTGTAGACATAGTCTATTATTTTTCATGGGAAAAGTCCTGGGTATGGAACTGTCACATTTATAAGAAATTGTTTATTGACCAAAGCAGTGGCACTGGTTTTCTTGAAGTGATCCTCCATTCTCATTAGCAGTGTGTTCAAGCTGCCTTTGCTGAACATCCAGAACTAAGCATTGTCAATCTTTATAATTATAGTTATTCTAGTGGGTGAAAAGTGGTATCTTGTTACATTTCTTTCATGCATAATGATGTTGAACACTGCTCATGTATACATTGGGCATATACATTTTTTCTGATATTTAATTGAGATTCAGAAAATAGCTAATTGATTTCTGCACATGACTAAATCAGTAACATGCAAATTCAGGAACAAAAGAGGGAGAATCACTATTTCTGCACATGAACTGAGGCTAATCAAGGGGAGGTTTGCAGAGCAAAATGTATAAACCAGGAATGAGATGGGACTCAGCACTATAGGGATGCTGAATATCCCAAATGTGTTAGAATCCATTCCGAATCCCAGTGGTTGTCTTGAATGTTCCACGATAAACTTCTTTTTCTTACTTCAACAAGCTCAAAATAGTTTGTTATATTTCATGAAAAACAACTTTAAAAATCCCCCAATTGTTTGATTATTAATTTTTTAGCCTATTACGAGTTTCCATATCTTTTAGTTTCCATGTACTGGAAATTGCAGAAAGGATCTTTACCTGAATGTTTTACCTACCTTAATTAAAGTAAATCAAAACTGCATGTATGACAAACACAACCTTGAGCAGCATTCCAATTATCTTCAAGGAAATATCCACAATGTGTCTTTTGCATATTTTTAGGGAAAAAAAATAGTTGGCCCAAACAGAAGTAGATTGAAAAAAATGAGTAGTTTGAAATCCATATTTTCAGACCACATATTTCATGTGTTTTGTTAAATTTTCTGTGTAAATAACCATTTTAATGTGTAATGGGAGAGGCTTGCAATTTTTATGTATTTTTAATATTTTATGTATTTATGAATTTATTTGAGAGAGAGAGAGAGAACACAAGTCAGGGGGAGTGACAGAGAGAGAGGGAGAAGCAGACTCCCTACTAAACAGGAGTCTAATGTGGGTCTCAATCCCAGGACCCTGACATCATGACCTGACCTGAAGGCAGAATTTTAAACCATGGAGGCCACCCAAACACCTTTCTTTATTTTTTAATTTATATTTCAATCATCTGCCAACAATGATAGTTTAATTTCTCCCTCCCTGTTCTGTACACTTTTTTCCTGTCTTATTGCATTAGCTAAGATTTCCAGTATGAGGCTGAGTAGTAGTGGGGAGATGGAATATCCTTATCTTGTCTCTGATCTTAGGGAGAAAGCATCCAGTTTCCCACCGTTAGGTAAAATATTTGCTGAAGATCAGAGGCAAGATGGTGGAAGAGGCCCCCATTTCATCTGGTCCACCAAATTTAGCTAGATAACTTTGAAACCATCCAAAACACCTATGAATTCAACCTGACATGTGAAGAAAATACAGCTGAAATTCTACAAATATAAAAGTGACCACTTCCTACAAGGTAGGAGTGTGGAGAAGAGAAACAGGGGAGATATATCAGAAGATAAATGGTGGGGGAGGGATCTTCTGTAAGCCAGCTGCAGGAAAGTGTTACAGTCCTGGGGCTCAAAATCGGGACCTTTAGAAATCTGCTCCTGAGAGAGTCATCCCTGCCTGAAAAGTGCTCAGTGATGAAACAGAGCAGAATCACAGAAGAGACAGTGAGGTCTCAATATTTCTAGAGGCACAGAACAGGGGCATCTGAGCTGGCAAAGTTCCCAAGCATTGGAGCAGGGAAATGAGTTTAGGTCAGTAAACCCAGGAGAAGGCTCAACTTGTGCCATAAACTGCAAACCCCAGTCAGATAAGGGGACAGCTGTCAGTGCTGGGGTCCTGCAAACGACTGGAACGCAGCAACCCTCCACTTTCATCTGGGAGAGTCTGAGCGGGTGTGCACTTCAGTAGTGGGTGCTCTCTGTGCCAGGGCCCTGCAACACACAGAACCAGGGTGACCTTCTACTTCCTCTGGGAGGAGTGGAGCAGGTGCATGAACAAGCAGGTAAAACCACTCCTGTCTTTCAAATTCTGCAAATAAACATCTCCCTATCTGCCCCAGAGGAGGATCTGAGCAAATGGGTACTATACAAATTTGCAGTTTGGCATCCACTGGGAGCTATTGGCTCTGGGGCTGGAGATCTGGCCACTGCCATTTTTCCCCTTTCACCCTCAAGAGAAGTATGGCCTCCAGGGAACAAAGACCACACAGGGCAAGCTGCTTATACTGAGACCCACCAACTTTCTTTTTTAATTTTTAATTTTTTTTTTACTTTTTAAAGATTTTATTTATTTATTCATGAGAGACACAGAGAGACAGAGATAGGCAGAGACACAGGCAGAGGGAGAAGCAGACTCCATGCAGGGAGCCTGATGTGGGACTCGATCCCAGGACCCCGGGGTCACAACCTGGGCTGAAAGTGGTGCTAAACCACTGAGCCACCCGGGCTGCCCCAGACACACCAACTTTCAAGGAGTGTGGCATCTCTGTTTAGGCACAGACACCTCAGAATCAGCACAGCAGGCCCCTTCTCCCAGAACACCAGCAAGTTTACTGACCAAACAGGAAAGAAGAATTCAGGACTCAGAGAAGATAGTATATAGAATTCGAGGTTTTTTTCTTATGATTTGTTTATCTTTCAGGTTAAAATTTTTTCCAATATTCTTTCTTTTTTTCCCATCTTAACTATAATATTTTAACAACTCTTCCTTTTTAATTTTTTTTTCTTTTTTGACTTTCAGATTTTACAATTGCATGTTATAGATATATTCTTCATCTTTTGCTTCCTTTCACCATATTCAACTATATATATATAGTTGTTTTTTAATAATTTTGGAATTTAGTACCTTATAACATACCAAAATACACTCAGAACCAAGTGGATTGCTGTCTTGGTCCAATCTGTGAGATTATATTCTCTCCCCCCCACCTTTTTAAATTTTTTAAAATTTGTTTTTCTTTTTTGTTGTCTTTTTTCTTTTATTTTCTGGTCCCTGACTTCTTCAGAATTGTCTAGTATGTATCTTGCTTGGGTTATGGTTTTTATTTTTACTCTGCTCACTCATACAGCCATTCTGCACTGGACAAAATGACTAGAAGGAAGAATTCACCACAAAACAAAGAACCAGAAGTAATATTTTTTTCCACAGACCTAATGGATATGGATTTAAGTACAATGTCAGAGATAGAATTCAGGATTATAATTTAAAATTTTCTAGTTGGTCTTGAAAAAAGCATAAAAGACTCTAGAAAATCTCTTACTGCAGAAATGAAATCTAATCAGGCTGAAATTAAAAATACTCTAACTGAGATGCAGTCTACACTGGATGTTCTAACATCTAGGGTAAATGAGACAGAAGAGAGAGTAAGAGACGTAGAAGACAACACAATGGAAGGAAGGAAGCTGAGGAATAGAGAGAAAAAACAACTAAGAGCCCACTAGGGGGGAGACTCTGAGAATTAAGCAATAGTTTGAAAAAAAAAAAAAAACATCTGTATTATTGGTATTCCAGAGGTTCTGGAGAGAGAGAGGACCAGAAAGGATGTTTGAACAAATAATAGCCAAAAACTTCCCTAATCTGGGAAGGAAACAGGCATTAATATCCAAGAGATAGGGAAGACTCATCCCAAAATTGACAAAAACTGATCAACACCCAGACATATAATTGTGAAGCTTGCAATCTTCAGAGATAAAGAGAATATAAGAGATTCCTAACATATAGTTGGGGAGGATATTAGATTAACAGCAGACCTATCCACAGAGACCTGGCAGGCCAGGAAGGGCTGGAATGATATATTCAGGGTACTAAATGAGAAAAGCATGAAGCCAAGAATACTTTATCTAGCAAGACTGAGATTCAGAATGGAAAGAGCGATAAAGAGCTTCCAGGACAGAAAGAAACTGAAAGAATATGTGACCATGAAACCAGCCCTGAAGGAATATTAAGGGGGATCCTGTAAGCAAAGAAGGACCCCAAAGAAACAGGCAATTTGCAGAAACAGGTACTGTACAGGCAATATATTGACAGTAAATTCATATCTTGCAAAAGTCACTCTGAATGTGAATGCGCCAAATGCTTCAGTCAAAAGACACAGAGTTTCAGACTGAATAAAAAAGCAAGACCCATCTATATATTGTCTTCAAGAGACTCATTTTGGACCCAAGGACACCTTCAGACTGACAATGATGGGGTGGAGAACTGTTTGCCATGTAAATAGTCCTCAAAAGAAAGTTGGAGTAGCAATCCTCATATCAGATAAATTACATTTTAAACCAAAGATTGTACTAAGAGATGAAAAGGGACACTATATCATACTTAAAGAGTCTATCCAACAAGACGACCTCTAAAATATTTATTCCCCTAATGTGGGAGCAGTCAAGTATACCAACCAATTAATAACCAAAGTAAAGAGACACATAGATAATAATGCATTAATAGTAGGAGATTTCAACACTCCACTCTCAACAAAGGACAAATTTTCTAAGCAGAAGATCACCAAAGAAACAGGGTTTCGAATGAGATTCTGAACCAGATGAACTCCATAGATATATAAGGAACACTCTGTCCTAATGCAACAGAATACACATTCTTCTCAACTTTGCATGGCACTTTCTCCAGGACAGACCACATACCGGGTCACAAATCAGATTTTAACCAATAACAGGAGATTGGGATTATTCCCTGCATATTTTCAGACCACAGTGCTTTGAAACTAGAACTCACAAGGTGAGATTTGGAAGGAACTCAAACACTTGGAGGTTATAGAGCATCCTACTAAAAAAATGAATGGGTCAGCCAGGAAATTAGAGAAGAACTAAAAAGATTCATGCAAACTAGTGAAAATGAAAGCACAAATATTCAAAATCTTTGGGATATAGCAAAGGTGGTCCTAAGAGGGAAGTACATTCCAATACAAGTCTCTCTCAAAAAATTGGAAAAATCTCAAATACACAAGCTAACCTTACACTTAAAGGAGATGGAGAAAGAACAGCAAATAAAGTCTAAACTAAGCAGGAAAAAATAATAATAAAGATTAGGGCAGAACTTAACAAAATTCAGACCAGAAGAACTATAGAACAGATCAATGAAACCGGAGATGGTTCTTTGAAAAAATTAATTGTTCTATGAGGCCAGCATTACCTTGATCCCAAAACCAGACAAAGACCCCACCAAGAAGAGAATTACAGACCAATATCCCTGATTAACATAGATACAAAAATTCTCACCAAGATACTGTCTATAGGATCCAACAGTACATTAAGGATCCAACAGTACATTAAGAGGATTATTCACCACCACCAAGTGGGCTATATCCCTGGGAAGCAAGGATGCTTCATCATTCATAAAGCACTCAATGTGATAGATCACATAAAAGAAAAGACAAGAACCATATGACCTTCTCAATAGATGCAGAGAAAGCATTTGACAGAACACAGCATCCTTTCCTGATTAAAACTCTTCAAAGTGTAGGGATAGATTGAACATATCTCACTCTCATAAAAGCAATCTATGAAAAACCACACTGAGTATCATTCTCAGTGGGAAAACATTGAGAGCTGTCCCCTAAGTCAGGAACAGGACAGGGGTGCCCACTCTCACCACTGTTGCTCAACATATTATTAGAAGTCCCAGCCTTAGAAATAAGACAACAAAAAGAAATAAAAGGAATTCAAATTGGCAAATAAATCAAATTCTTACTCTTTGCAAATTACATGATACTGTATATAGAGAGCCCAAAAGACTCCACCCCAAAATTGCTAGAACTCAGACAGCAATTCAGCAATGTGGCAGGATACAAAATCAATGCACAGAAATCAGTTGCATTTTCTATACACTGAGATTGAAGAAAGAAATTACAGAACAGATTCAATTTACAATTGTACCCCAAACCATAAGGTACCTAGGAATAAACATAACCAAAAAGAAAGAATCTGTACTCTAAAAACTACAAAACACTTATGAAAGAAATCGAGGAAGACACAAAGAGATGGCAAAACATTACATGCTCATGGATTGGAAGAATAAATATTGTGAAAATATCTATGCTACCCAGGGCAACTTACACGTTCAATGCAATCCCTATCAAAATACTATGGACTTTCCTCACAGATTTGGAACAAGTAATTCTAAGATTTGTATGGAAACACAAAAGACCTTGAATAGCTGCAGGGATGTTGAGAAAGAAAACCAGAGCTGGGGGCATCACAATCTCAGACTTCAAGCTATATTACAAAGCTGTGATAATCAAGACAGTGTGGTACTGGCACAAAAACAGACACATAGACCAAAGGAACAGAAAAGAGAACCCAGAAATGGATCCTAAACATTATGGTCAACTAATCTTCAATAAAGCAAGAAAGTATATCTAATGGGAAAAAAGACAATCTCTTCAATAGATGGTGCTGGGAAAATTGGACAGCCACACGCAGAAGAATGAAATCGGACCATTCTCTTACACCAGACACAATGATAAACTCAAAAGGGTTGAAAGATCTAATGTGAGACAGGAATCTATCAAAATCCTAGAGGAGAACACTGGCAACAATCGTTTTGACCTTGGCTGCAATTTCTTGAAAAACGTGTCTCTAAAGGCAAGGGAAACCAAAGAAATAATCAACTATTGAGACTTCATCAAGACAAAAAGCTGCACAGCTAAGGAATCTGTCAACAAAACTAAAAGGCAACCTACAGAAAGGGAGAAGACATTTACAAATAACATAACAGATAAACAGATAAAAGGCTAGTGTCCAAGATCTATAAAGAACTTATCAAACTCAACACCCAAAAAACAATCCAGTCAAGAAATGGGCAGGAGGCGTGAAGAGACATTTCTCTGAAAAAGAGTTACATATGGCCAACGAGCACATGAAAAAATGCTCCATATCACTTGTTTTTTCATGGATGAGTATTGGATTTTTGTTGATTTTTTTTCTGCAGCTATTAACCTGACCATATGGTTTTTCTTTTTTTGACCTATTGATATAATTAATTAAAATTATTGGTTTTCTAATGTTAACTAGCCTTGAATATCTGGAATATATTCTACTTGGTCATAGTGTATATTTCTTTATACACACTGTTGGATTCAATATTGTGTTGAGGATTTTTATATTTAGCTCACAAGAGATATTGGCCTTTCCTGTAATGCCTTTGTCTAGTATTAGTATTAGAGTACCTCATCATAGAATGAAGTAGGAAGTGTTCTTTTCTCTACTATTTTCTTTATAGATCGTAGAGAATTGGTACCATTTCTTCCTTAAATGTCTGTAGACTTCACCATTGAAAACGTCTGAACCTGGTACTTTCTGTTTTAGAAGGTTATATTTTTTATTAAATTTAGTTAACAAATATTAAGATATTGGTAATTTGTGTTTTCTCTCTTTTTTTCTTGGTTACTTTCCTGGGGTTTTATCAATTCTATTGATTTTTCAAAGAACTAGCTTTGGGTTGTGTTGATTTTCTGTACTATATTCCTATTTTCAATGTCATTGATTTTGCTCTGACATTTTTTTTTCATCTTTTTTACTTATAACTTAATTTGCTCTTTTTTTCTTTTTTCCTAAAATATCAGCTTGCATTAGTTATTTTAGGTCTCTTTTCTTTTGTATGATTTACATTTGAACCTGTCCATTTACTTTAGTGCTACTTTCACTACATCCCACAATTTCTGATAGGTTGTATTTTTGTTTTCATTTAGCACAAAATATTTTTAGTATCACTTGAGACCTCTTTGGTGTAATTGGTATAGAAGTGTGATTTTTTTAATGTCCTCACATTTAAGGATTTGCCACCTATATTTTTGTTATTAATTTCTCATTTAATATAATTGCGGCCTAAAAGCACACTTTGTGTAATTTCTATTCTTTTAAATTTAAGTTGTATCCTCTGGCTCAGAATTTGGTCTATAATGGTCACTGTTCCATGTAAGCCTAAGAAGTATGTGTGTTCAGCCACTGTTGGATGAAGTACTCTATAAATGTCAATTAGATCCAGTTGATTGATGGTGCTGTTCAATTCTGCTATGTTCTTTCTGATTTTCTATCTGTTGGATCTGTCAATTACTGATAGAGGAGTGTTGAGGTCTCCAGCTAGGAGAGTAGATTCATCCACTCCTCTCTGCAATTCCATCAGTTTTTGCCATATGTATTTTGATACTGTGTCATTAAACAAGATTGTTATAGCTCCTTATAGAATTCACGTCTTTATCATTACAAAATTCTTCTCTTTATCTCTGACAATTTTCCCTGCTCTGACAGCCACTTTGACTAAAATTAATATACCTACTTCATCTTTCTTTTGATTGTTAATAGCATGGTATAGCTTTCTCTATCCCTTTACTTTTAATCTATATCTTATACTTAAAGCAGTTTTCTTACAGAAAACATATAGGTAAGTCTTTTTGCTATATTCCACTCTGATAGCCTCTGTCATCCTCTGTCTTTTATTTGGTATATTTAAATTATTGGTATTTTAATTGATTATTGATATAGCTATATTAATATCTACCACATATGGAACTGTTTTATACTCGTTGCCCTTGTTCTTTGGGGTGTGTGTGTGTGTTCTCCTTTTCTACCTTCTCTGGCTTTATCTTAGCAATTAAATAATTCCATTTACTCCTGTTTTAGCCTATTAATTATACTACCTTTTAATTTTTTCTTAGTGGTAGTCCTAGAGTTTGCAATAGACATTTACAGCCGAGTCCACTTTGGGTAACATTATACCTGCCTTACAGGTAGTGCAAATACAACAAGGCATTCCCAATGCTTCTTCCCACCCCTTAAAATATGGCTGTAGTTCTCACCAACAGTGCAGAAGGGTCCTTATTTTTCCATATTCTCACCAACATTTGTTTCTTGTGTTTGTGATCTTAACCATCCTGGGAGGTATAAGTGATATCTCATTGTAGTATTGATTTGCATGATAGTGATGTTGAGCATCTTTTCATGTGTCTCTTGGTCATCTATATGTCTTTTTTAAAAAAATTTATTTATTCATTCATGACAGACATAGAGAGAGAGAGGCAGAGGCACAGGTGGAGGGAGAAGCAGACTCCATGCAGGGAGCCTGATGCAGGACTCGATCCCAGAACTCCAGGAACATACCATAGACTGAAAGCAGGCACCAAACCACTGAGCTACCCAGGTGTCAAACTGCTGAGCCACCCAGGCATCCCTCTAAATGTCTTATTTGGAAAAATGTCTATTCAGATGCTGTGCCCATATTTTATTTCTTTTGTTTATTTATTCATGAGAGACGCACTGAGAGAGGCAAAGACACAGGCAGAGGGAGAAGCAGACTCTCTGCAGGGAGCCTGATGTGGGACTTGATCCTAGGACCCCGGGATCACACCCTGAGCTGAAGGCAGACACTCAACCACTGAGCCACCCAGGCATCCCTGTGCCCATATTTTAATCAGATTTTTGTTTTGTTTTGTTTTGGTATTGAGTTGTATAAGTTCCTTACATATTTTAGATATTAATCATTTATAGGATATATCATTTGCAAATATCTTCTCCTGTTCAGTAGGTTGCCTTTTTGTTTTGAGAGAATAGATAGAGAAGATGGGGGGGAATGTGATATAGCTATATCTATATATCTATATATTTAGAATAGAATAATATTATAATAATGAAACCGTACCATTTGCAACAACACAGATGGACCCAGAGGATATAACACTAAGTGAAATAAGTCAGAGAAAGACAAATAGCATGGAATAGCACTGAATTCACTCATATGTGGTATTTAAGAAGCAACACAAATGAGTGAAGGAAAAGAGAGAAAGAGGCAAACCAAGAAACAGACTCTTAACCATAGTGAACAAATTGGTGGTTACCAGAGGGGAGGTGGGGGTGGGGAACAAAGGGAAATACTTAAAGGGGATTAAGAGTACACTTACTTTGATGATCACTGAGTAATGGACAGAATTGTCGAATCATTATTTTACACACCAGAAGCTAATGTAACACTGTTTGTTAATTACATTTCAATTTAAAAAAATGAAAAAAACTCTATTGTGATTCATTTGTCCATGTATTATTGTGACTGAATACATTCATGCTATTATTATTTGAACAAATTGGTATCTGTTAGGTCAATTAAAAATAATCTAAAAGATTTTCTTTTACTTTTATTTATTCCTTCTATAATGTTCTTCTTTTCTTTATGAATATCTGAATTCCTGACTGACAATAGTTTCATTCTGTCTAAAGAACTTCTAACATTTCTTGCAAGGCAAATATGCTGTCAACAAATTCCTCCAATTTTTGTTTTCTGAGAAAGTCTTTATTTGTCCTTCATGTTTAAAACTTTTTGAATATAGAATTCTAGGTTGGTGATTTTTTTGTTTTTTATCTTAACACTTTAAATATCTCACTGCACTCTCTTCTTGTTCGTTTTATTTCTGAGAAAATCTTCAATTTAATCTTTCTCTTTATCTCTTTATAGGTAAGGTGCTTTTCCCTCTGACTTCTTTCAAGATTTTCTTTTTTCTTTTTTTCCCCTCTAAAGTTTTTTTTTTTTTTTAAGATTGTTTTTTATTTATTCATGAAAGACAGAGAGAGAGAGAGGCAGAGACATAGGCAGAAGGAGAAGCAGGCTCCATGCAGGAAGCCCAATGTGGGACTTGATCCCGGAACTCCAGGATCACACCCTGAGCCAAAGGCAGATGCTCAACTGCTGAGCCACCCAGGCATCCCAACACCCCGAAGTTTAAATATGACATGCCTAGGTGCTGATTTTTGGTGTTTGCTTATCCTTCCATAAGCTTCTTGGATCTGCATTTTGGTGTTCGTCAATAATTTTGAGAAAATCTCAGCCATTATGACATCGAATATTTATTTTTTTGGTTTTTTGTTTTGTTTTTCTCTCTTCTCTTTCTGGTAAGCCTACTACACATACATTATACCTTTTATAATTGTAAGTTGTTGGGTACTTCATTCTATTTATTATTATTATTATTAAATCATATATGGAGAGAATCAGGGGAGAGGGGCAGAGGGAGACAGAGAGAGAATCTTTTTTGTTTTTTTTTTTAAGATTTCATTTATTTATTCATGAGAGACACACAGAGAGAGGCAGAAACACAGGCAGAGGGAGAAGCAGGCTCCATGCAGGTTGCCGGACGTGGGACTTGATCCCAGGACTCCAGGATCACGCCCTGGGCCTAAGGCAGGCACTAAACCGCTGAACCACCTAAGGATTCCTGAGAGAGAAAATCTTAAGCTGGCTCCACACCCAGTGGAGACTGATGCAGGACTTGATTTCAGGATCCTTGAATCATGACCTGAGCTGAAATCAAGAATTGGCCATTTAACCCACTGAGCCACCAGGTGCCCCATATTTTTTTTTTTTTACCATTATATATATATATATATATTTTTTTTTCTTTTGACATTTCAGTTTTGAATGTTTCTATTGATATGTCTTCAAATTCACTGCTTCTTTCTGGGGATGTTCTTACATGTTACCCACTTACTCAATTAGAGTCTATAATCATAGTTATTATATATTTTTGTCTGCTGTGCCACATCTGAGTTTGTACTGATACTGAGTCAGTCTCTTCTCTGTGCTTTTCCCCTCCCCTTTTAACACGGCTTGTAACTTTTTATCGAAACTTGTAGGCGATATATTGGGTAAAAGGAACTGAGCTACATAAACTGTTGTGTGGTTTTATGATGATCTGGCCAGCAGTTAGGCTCTGTTTACTATTTACAATTGCTGTGTGTTCAGAGGTTAAAATATGCTCTGGTGTCCCGTTTTTCTCACTGTATTATCTATCGGTATCCTTAGAGACTCCTTCACTAGGATCTGAGGCTTGCAATTCTTTTAACTATAATCCTATGTTATTACACAAGAGCCCTGTTGATGTTGTAGGAGGAAGGGAGGGAAGGGAGATGCATGCTCCTAAGCTATGTGAAGTCTCAGTCTTCAATTAGCCTGTTTTGGGTATTTCCCTTTCCCCATGTTAAAGGCCAGATGAGGCTACCATTGGGTGTTTACCTTCCCCCAGGTAGGTTAGGTTTTTATAACATAGTTTTGGTGAGGATAGGCCTTGGTAAGGAGAACAGAAAGCCTGGGTGTATTTCAAAATGATTGCTTTCCCATGGACCTGCATGAAGCTCCACGGCATCTCCTCTGACTATCACTTTGAGAAACTGGGTAAGTATTCTTGAAATCAATTCATGAAAGTGGGGGGGGGGACATAAGATTGGGGGCCCCTGTGGAGTTTGTTTTAACTCTCAACCACTCTGAAGCTCCAGCACTTTGTCAATCACAGTTGAAAGTGTTCTCATAGATTCTCATTTTAGCTGGAAACCCTGCTCCAGGCCTTCTCCCCCTATGCTGTGATTTTCCATATCTTCTTATCTGTCTTTTCAGTCTGAGGGGCAGCAATTTCCCCTGTGTCCTCAAATATCTGACAGATCTAAAATGAGTTGTTAATCTTTAGTTTCTTGAGGTTTTTCTTGGTTTTGTTTTTTCTTTTTGTTTTGTTTCTTGTGAGGATAAGAAGGATGGCTTCCAAGCACCTTCCATGTAGGAATAGGACTTTCCAATTAAATGTCTATAACTAGTAACACTAAGAAATGTTTTCCTGAGTTAGCATTTCTGATCATCTCTGCAGTAATTTCACTCTGGTCTGAGGTGAGATCATTACACCAGCCTCAAAACCAGGTCTATAGCTTCCTAACTGAGTCCTAGTCCTTCTGTTCATTTACTCAGGTTTACTGGATATGTAGAATTAAGTCACAGAATCTGACCATTATGCTGAGATGTTGGGTCAAATGAAAGTACCAGTGGAGCAAATGGTCTATTTCTGAGCCCTCAGAGCATATCATCGGGATGCCATTATGTGCAAGACAGACACACATAGGATCTGGTGATATGTCCAACACTGTAAAGTTAGAATGATGCCTGCACCCTATCAAGACAAAGGAAAGGTTTCTCTTAATGAATTGTGTAAGGTGCACCACTGATCAATAAACCAGTAATATAGTGATTCCCCCATTCTACAAATCTCAAATCAGTGCTCATTTGCATATGTGTAGTCTCCCAAAGATGAGGGCCATGTCTCTCATGGTCACTCTTCTATCGCCAGGACATAGTATCAGGATTGCATCAGCTGCTCATAGCTATTTGTGAATTAAACAGGTAAAAGAATAAGTTGTTATTTTTTTTTATCTAATCATAAGCCTATAAAGAGCCTGATGGTACAGCCTTAGAATTGTAGAAATTGTTAGAGTATCAGCATGTGAGTTTTTACAGCAACTTCATTTAGAAGGGGACATGGGGTGGGGGACGTAAGTGGCACAATGAATGTCACCAGATGAGCTTTGGGAGTCCTTGACCCCCAGACACTTTGTGAAAATATTTTGCGTAGACATGTGTTTGTGTGAAAAGAGCCATGATTCTCATTAAGACAACTATGTAACAAGCAAGAGTATAATAGTATAAAGAGCAGGTAAACGCTCTGAGAATTCATGCTTCACCTGCGAAAGTCCCCTTCTTCTAGTGAGTGGGAAACATTAGAGAGCATATATAGGGACCAAAGAGACAGACAGACCTGCACAGATCTAATGCTGAGCCTCACCCACCATGTTCACAATGACTCCCGGAGAGGGGGTGAACAGATCCAATAATTAGCTGAGGAAGCTTTTCTTTTTTCTTTTTCTTTTTCTTTTTTTTTCTTTTTCTTTTTCTTTTCTTTTTCTTTTTTTTTCTTTTTCTTTTTTTTAGGTTTAAGGTTGTTTGAGATACATCACTAGTATCCACTTATATAACAGATGATAAGTCCTTCCATTTTTATTTTTATTTTTTTCATTTTTATTTTGACACAAAGTATCTACTTAATGTGTTAAAGTTTATCAGCTAATGAGTAATTGTCATTAAACAGCTAAATTACAGAAATAACAGAGAGAAGATTCAAAACCCGTAATATTTTCATGTTTACCATAGTTGATTTAGGTACTCGTCTATGGACATCAACTCTGGCATTTTAAGTAACATTTCAGGGAGGTTGTTCCTCCCCACTGTCCTGCTCCCCTCCAATTGCTCACATGGCCTTTTCCTTTACCTTCACCCTCCGAGGCAAAAAAAAAAAAAAAAAAAAAGGCCACTATGTCTTGACTCTCTTCACTCAGAAAAGGGTAAGACTGCAAAGAGAATTAGATATCATAAAGGTTGAGCATACAACTCGAGGCACCAGAAGAGAAGATATTTTTACAGAGTTAGAAGGAGGTGGGAAGCCATCACTCCAGGGAAGGTCAGCAGCATCCTTACCCATGGCAGCCAAATATCGCCTTCGTAATTGGACCATTTACCTCTCAGAACTGTGACAAGGGTTGCTCATCTGCACTTGTCAGACCTTTAAACACCTCGACTGATCAGGGAGCTTAAAACTGAAAGAGTCTATTAATTAGTGCTAATTGATTCCACCTGATGTGACTTTACCTTTAAACATCCACAGCATGCCCTGCCTCCTGACAGGTGAGGAATGCTTTGTATATTTGGTAGATAGGAAAAATAAAACGTCCTGGGCTAAACAGGGACAAATAATTTTAGCAGGGAAAATCAGCGTCTGTGGATTTTTTGTATGTCTCTCTGACTCCTTAAAGTCCACGGTCCGTTGCTGGGACAGTTTGTCCAGACATGGTTCTGAGAATTGCTAGCTGAAGCCAGGGTCCATTCATTCTTAGAAGGGTTTGAAAAAACACAACTTGTCAGAAAGCTTTGATTATTAGACAATACTGTTTCCTGGGAGATTAAGAATTTTTCACTATGCATATTGTATATTATTAGGCATTATATATATTTTAATCAGAATATCATATTTTTAAATGAATAGTTCAATACATGTTATAAAACTCCTGCTCATCACAATTCTCCATCCCACCCCATATATGATTAAAAGCATAAATACCAAATTCTATTTATCTTGTTCTAATTTTCTCATTCATTAACAACAGTTTGCTCCAGCAAGACAAATCTGATGAGCAGACTGCACTGTGCACATTTGGCAAATGTATCCCTCTAGCATGACTGGAAGTACTTGAGGAGACCTTAGAAGTGAATAACATGAATAGCAATTGAGGAGATGTTCTAGAGAAAATTAGTGTGGAGACAAGTTCCCATTCCTACATTTCAAGAAGCACAAAGCTCTTTAGGGATCTAACAACTTGTCCAAAATTCCCAGCCAGACTTCATTTCTTTCTTGTGCCCCATTATGCTGCTGGCAATGTCTCAGACATAGGCTATGGCTCCCATTCTTCAGTCAGAGCATCAGCAGCAACTCTGTGGCCATACACTTCTCATAAAAGGTGTGAAGTTTGCATTCATCATCCACTACAATGAGTTTGTGGCAGCCAGTAGCTGGGAAAGAGACATTCAGCTTCATCCTAAAGCAGACTACCGCCTACAAGGTGCCACAAAAAAGAGTATTTATTTTTCTTTTTCAGAGGAAAACCGCACATATAGGACACATTTGAAATAGCAAAATAATGACAATCAAGCAGGCAACAGGAGATTTGAACTTCTACCCACACCTGGAGGTTGCCAGTCTAATAGCCTGCAGTGTGCAGAGGCTCTCCCAGGGCCTGGCCAAACACAAGTTTGCACAGGTCCTCACTGGGTACTCAACAGCCAGAGCTATTGGCTGGGCAGGCATTTGTTTTGAGGTTTGCAACTTAGCAACCACTCCGTTCAGTGATTATTCCTTTCCATTTCCAAGGTGTCCAATGACTCCAATTCAAACACCTGGGTAGTACTCCACTGTTTCCATGTAGAAAGCTATACCTGCTGAAAGAAATGATGGATTATGCTAAATAACCTTCCAGCTACGATAGCAGGGTAAGTGCCAGTCTGATTCCCATTCTGTCAGATAACTATTGAGAAAACAGAATAATGAGCACAGAGAAAATCCTCATGGATGCTGGAACTAGGGAAGTGAGACAGATCCTGCGAGGAAACAAGACATTTCAGCTGCATATGGTGTGGATGGGGGAAAGGCAAAGAAAGGAGAAAACAGCTTCCAAGGAAGGAAACAAAGGATATGTTGCAGAAGCCCAATTACCCCCTGTTTAGGAGAGTCCAGAACTAGAAATGAGGGGTCCCAGGAGCACGTGTGGGCCCTGGAACATTCCAGAGAATGCTCAGCCTGGACATCGCCCTGGGGGCCCACACATCATCCTGATTATTCCGTCTCTACCTCACGGTGGAATCTTATCCAGGACACAGAGGAAATTCACAGGAATGAAGATTCTGAGCTGAAATTAAATTTACAGCAAATTTAAACTCTTCTGAATCACAGGACAATCTGGACAGGACCCATCTGAGTCCTTGTCTGAGGTGCACAGAGGTTCTCACCTAGAAGTATACATTTAAAAAAAGACCAGCTGGGAAATAAGGCACTTCTCTCAGAGAACACACAATGTACTAATGTATTTGTTTATCTTATGTCTCTTCAGTTACTCCACTAGGGCAGACACATTATCTGTTTTACTCCCTAGCGTAGTGGTTCTGAATCAGGCACAACTTTTCCCCTGGAGCAACGTTAGCAATATGTAGAAACCTTTTTTGGTTGACATAACGTGGAAGGAGAGGGGTTGTTACTGGTACTTGGTGGGGGACTGCTGCCAAACATTCTACAATTCACAGGAGAGTGTCCCACAATGAGGAATTATCCAGTCAAAAATATTCATAATGTTGAGGTTGAGAAATCCTGCTGTACGATATCTCCAACACCTAGAATGTAATAGGTACACAGTAAATATTGTTGAATTAATGGATGGAGGGAAGGACAGATGGATGGACAGGACAGACAAATAAATGATTGGATGGATGGATGGATGATTGGGCAGATGGATGAATGGATCAATAGAAGAATGAATTGAAGATAACATTACTGAGCTGAATTTAACCTCTAGAGATTAAAAAAAGGTAACAGACTATTAATTTAAAATAATGGGGAGGAGCAGCACCTGGGTGGTTCAGTGGTTGAGCTGTTGGCCTTTGGATCAGGTTGTGATCCCAGGGTCCGGGGACTAAGTCCTGAATCAGCTCCTCACAGGGAGCCTGCTTCTCCCTCTGCCTGTGTCTCTGTCTCTCTCTCTCTGTGTCTCTCATGAATAAATAAATAAAATCTCTAAAAAATAAATAATAATGGGGAGGAAACAAATATATGTCTATACATATTTTAGCACTTTGAAATTTGACATTTTTATGTAACTATAGGCACTGAGGCAGGAAAAGACTTACCGATAGATATAGATTAGATAGATAGATAGATAGATAGATAGATAGATAGATAGATAGATGATAGATAGATGATAGATAGATAGATAGATAGATAGATAGATAGATAGATAGATGATAGATAGATAGATAAAAGTCTCAGGCACCTCCACAACACAACTGCCAAAGACAACATATAGGTGGCTACAGGTTTGGTGAGAAAGACAGGGAGCAAGGTATTTTAATCTCAGTTAAGTTTTGCAATGTGTGGCCATGTATGTAGGGATAAAGTGCTTGAACTTTTCAAGGGTTATTTCTAAGGAAAAGGTGTTATGACTAAATAAAAAAATAAGTCAAATCAGATAATTTAAGATTGGGAGGCAGCACTGGCACAGAAGATTGTCCCAAAGCAATGGTATAGTCATTTGACTAAGTACTGTTAACATGTAAATGAAACGTTCTGCAAGTGAAAAAAGTGATGCTTGAACCGGAAACATAGACAAAATCCACAATAAAATCTGCCTATGAGATTGCAGCAAGGAAACTTGGGTTGAAACCATTTAAACATAAAAAACATTACAATCATTGGAGACAATATGGTCAACATTTAACAGATCTCAAATAGGAAAACAGCTTTCAAAATATCAGTACAGAAAAAGAAGTAAAAAACGAAAATATGGCAAACCCAACTAGACAACGTTTTAGGACCTACATGAAAGTAAGTTTTACAAGAGCAAAGACAAATTACAAACTAGAAAACAGACGAGCAATGTATGTGCATGGTGTGTGTAGCTGGGAATATATCCCAGTATCCCTTAAACATTAGAAAAAACCTCTTCAAAAAAAAAAAAAAAAAGAAAGAAAGAAAGAAGAAAAGAAAAGAAAAGAAAAGAAAAGAAAAGAAAAGAAAAGAAAAGAAAAGAAAAGAAAAGAAAAGTAAAAGATGAGTCTCTCAGGAGAAAGCTGAACAGGAAAAATAAACGTGCACATAAATTCCAATGGCCAATAAATGCTCTCAAAATGTTCAACATTTACTTGTAATAATTACACTGTTCTCCTATATTATTTTACCCACATAAATGGAAATTTTTATAACAATTGAAATAACAATTATGCTCAGTATTGTGGAGCACAAGGATAGGGGCTCACCATGCTCCTTCTGCAAAAGTAGAACTTTGGACAAACCACCTGGAGGGCACTTAGGCAGCATGAGGAGACAACCTCAAAAAAAACACACACATTGTGATGAAGGGGCTTTATTTCTAGCAATTTGTCCTAAGGAATCAATCACAGATGTTTAAAAAGATGCATGTACAGTGCTGCTCTTTGCAGCATAATTTATAAGAGTGAAAAATTGGAAACAATCTAAATGGCTGCCAATAAGAAATTGGTTTTTTAAAATATGGAACTATAAACGATGATGAAATTCAAGAGAATGATTAGCAGTCATGTGCAAGAATACCAAATGAGGGATCCCTGGGTGGTGCAGCGGTTTAGCGCCTGCCTTTGGCCCGGGGCGATATCCTGGAGACCCGGGATCGAATCCCATGTAGGGATCCCAGTGCATGGAGCCTGCTTCTCCCTCTGCCTGTGTCTCTGCCTCTCTCTCTCTCGCTCTCTGTGTGTGTGACTATCATAAATAAATAAAAATTAAAAAAAAAAAGAATACCAAATGAAATGGAGAATCATCAGTGAGAGAAATAGGCTCAAAATAACGTATACTGCGACCCAGGTTTGATTAAAATACGTGTAAATATAATGCTAACTATTTAGCACATATGAAGTATGTGCAAGGAAGAGGGTTGAAATTAAATATAACATTATGTTATTGGAGACTCTTTAAGTCAACTCTACAAAACAAGAGTGGAGTGGAACATTACAAAGTTTTGATAAAACACAAGCATTTATTGGCCCTATAGAACAGTCTGTAGGAGGACGCTCACCACTCCTAGCTAGATGGAGGCTGCCTGATTCATGAATCACTTTACAAAGCCAACTCAATCTTCATAAAAGAAAAAAAGAAAGAAAAAAGTGCCTGCAGGACAATGGAATCAGGTGGAGATGCCAGAGATAGACTGATCTGTATACAAAAAATTAGCATTCGATAAAGATGCCACCAGAATTCAACAGAAAAAGTACGGGTGGTTTAATATAATGTTGGGAAAATTAGTTCACTGAATGAAAAAAAATAAAAATGGTTTTCAACCGAACATCATGTATAAAGGGGGAGTTTGGCTTTATTAATGACTTAAACATAAAAGTAAATTTTTTTAAGTTAATAGGAAATGTTGTAGGAGAACATTTTTCTGGTGGAGAGAGGAAGATTTATGAAGGAAAACTTCAGATATATATACCCTAACAAAGAAAATGGTGAATTTTATTATTATAAAATTTAATGAGATCTCTTTACTTTTGACAGCTTTCTTTGAGGCATAATAGACACAAAGAACCACATGGATTTAATGTGCATGGTTGGATAAGCTTGGGCACCTGCAAACACTTGTGATACCAACCGTTGCACTATCAAGGGTTTCCTAGTGTCCCTTTGTTTTTGTTTTTGTTTTTGTTCTCATTTTGTGGGGAGATCTACTCTTTTAGTGAGTTCTGAAGCCCAACACCACATTGTTAACTACAGATCCTCTGCTGTATAGCAAATCTCTAGCACTTACTCATCTAGAACAATTAGAAATCCATCAACATTCAATAATGTTTATTAAACAATGCCAAAGCAGAAGAAGATATTTGTCATGCCCAAATGAAAGGGATGCATCTCTACAATAGCCAATAAAATCTTGCAAATAGTAAAGAAAACAATTACTTTAATTTTTAAAAAGGTAAAGATCATAAAGATACCTCACAGACAAGTAAGCCTAGAAGTCTATAAAAATAGGAAAAGATGCTCAAATCAAACAGTAATCAGAGAAACACAAGTTAGAGCAGAAATAACACACCACTGTATACAAATCAGATCTGGAAAGCTTAGGAAGCTGGGAAATGCTGGAATGGATGCTCCTGCATTCGACATGCCCTGCCATGAGCATGTAGACTGGGAAGACATTCCAGAAACCAATCTGGTTGACAGAGGTGAGTCAGATATTTTTATATTTGTAACATAAGTCACAAAATGTTGGCTGCTGAGTAGAATTCCTTAAGATATCCTCACAGAAATGGATGAGTTGTTTATGCAAACAAAGCCAGGGAGTGGTTTTACCAAGTTGCCAAGTGGAGTCATACAATTGTACAACATGTTTTAAGATACAATTAAGGGAGAAATAGTCAAATAATAAATGCTGTGGTGTCAAGGGTAATAGGATATTGCTGTGAGGAAAGAAAGAACACAACGGATCTGATTTTCTCAATTCTTACTTCTCTCTGAGGACATCTGGAGCCCTGGCACTGTCACCAGGCCAAACTCTGAGAGCTTAATTCCTGAAATATTCAAGCAGTCTGTGAAGAGGATTCTGCTCTATATGCCCAAGGCAGAGTGTCAGGATGTCTCAGGCTGGCAGCATCATTTAAAGTAATCCTGAAAAGTCATCCTGAGCACCTGGTTTGGGATCAGCACGGTGACTGGTTGTACAGCTAGTTAAAAACTTTATAAAAACTCTGGACCCCAAGGCCTGAGTCGGCTTCCCTGGGTGATAACACATCTCACATCTGTCTCTATGTCTTGCAGCTGGAAAGAAAAGCACAGCCGTGCAACTCCCACAGGGAGGGACTGCTTGGAAGCCTGTACTTGACTTCTAGTCTTACTTTATAAGTATATCCTTTCTGCTATACTGTATCCTATGCTGCAATAATCCTATTTGTGAGGTAAACTTTATGTTGAGGAGTGTGAGTTTCCAGTGAATCACTGAACTAGTGAATTGTCTAGGGCTCCCAAAACAATTTCAAATAACTTTACAATAATAAATGTGACAACCTGGAAGAAATAGATTCTTAGACAATATAGCTCAGAAAAACTGACTCAAAAAGAAATAGAAAACCAGAAGTCCTATAACAATTAAAGAAATCAGATCTGTAAATATTCCAGAAAATAAAACACGAATTCACATGATTTTATAAGTGATTTTACCAAAGCTTCAAAGAAAAAGATAAATTCAGAGACTAGAAAAGTAGGAACATCCCAAATTATTTTATGAAACAAAGCGTAAGGTTACGGGGCCAGGCCGGTATAGGTTTATTTCCCCAATATACAAGGTGATAGGTTTGTAACTCTGGCATAATTTACCTAACTTGTAATAGTTTTCTCATGATCCACTCAACAAATATTTATTTGGCACCTACTATGTGCCAAGAACATGTCTATGTAGTGGAGATACATGAGGGAACAGAATAGGCAAAAAAAGCCCTTTTGCTCATGGAGCCAGTGAAAGAGCATCCTAACCGGTAGGGAGCATTATTCACATGAAAGCCATGTGCACACAAATCCAGGAAAGGAAGCAGGGCAGAGACAGCAGGTACCCTGATAGGAGGGACCATTAGCAGGTATGGTTGGGCAGGTTACAGGGACCCAGGCTGCATTTGACTTTGTTTGGCAGGAATGACAATAATTAGACAGTGATGACTCCAAGGTTCTTAACTTGAATGAATGAAGTTGTCTTTAAATTATGGGGAGGAGCTTAGGAAAGAGTGCTTTTTTTCTTTCTAAGTACATGTTTAGGAATGGAGACTAAAGTAATAAGAAGTAAGGAAATCATGGGATCCCTGGGTGGCGCAGCAGTTTAGCGCTTGCCTTTGGCCCAGGGCACAATCCTGGAGACCCGGGATCGATTCCCACGTCGGGCTCCCAGTGCATGGAGCCTGATTCTCCCTCTGCCTATGTCTCTGCCTCTCTCTCTCTCTCTGTGTGACTATCATAAATAAATTAAAAAAAAATTTAAAAAAAGAAGTAAGGAAATCACAATAAAAGTGACTTCAAGAAGACCAGCCTTCGATTGTTTAAATAAAGGAAATTTAAAGATTTTCTTCAAGTTGGTACAGAAAACCAACAGTCAGTCATGGTAAATAACATTTGAGGGTAGGTAGAAAGGCATTCTAATGCTTTTCTGATCAAACATCTGCATCTCATAAAAGTCAGTAGGAGAAAAATGTTTCTGGGTAATTAGGAATCTTTGGAAGGACATCAGGCAGGCACAGGATCAAGAGGAAGGATGGAAAACCAGGATTACAAAAGATTGAAAAACAAGGAAGCTTCAGGTGTCTTGAAAGTAGAAATTTAATAATAATGCTCGTGGCAATAACAACAGTAATCTAGCTTTGTCTGTTGAGAAGATGCCACATACAGGCATCGTTCATGGACTAAGTCATGAATTCTCAGAAAAAATAACTCTGAGATGCTTGCAATTATCCCACCTGAGGTGACAAAACTGAGGCATGGCAGGAGGCCCACTTGAAAGCCACTGTTACCCCACAGTGACTCAGTTTCTCTCAGTGGCATCAGCCAAGGGATTGATTGGCTCCAACCAATGTCTCTGTTCCACCACAGCCTTCAAGGCGAACAGTACTGGGGGATCCTGGAAGCTAAGGTTGTGGGAGAAGACCCCCTAAACAGGGCTTCGGAGTCTACCCTACTTTCATGCCTACCTTATGAGGGTACATGAAACCACATGATTATTTGGCCCAATTAACTCCCTTGGTCCAAATAACTTTTGAATAAGTTCAAGGTCATTGATTCATTCTTCACTGAAGAAATTTGACTTCGTGCACACGCGCACACACACACACACACACACACACACACATGCACACAGCACACCTATCCCTAACCCCATGTGGCCATGCCTAAATTTACTGGTGATGGATAAAAATTCAAGGAAGAGCTGGGTATCTTGTCTACCCGAAGCACTGGGCATTGTGTTCCACAAAGACATCTTCATTCCATCCTCAGAAACACGTAGCAATTTAGCTTTGACTAACTTCATTTTATAGCTGAGGATATCTCCTTTAGCGGGGCTAGGAAGCTGCCCACCTGACACCTGCCAGTCAGTGGTCCCAGCGTGATTTCCACCTGGTCCTCTCTGCTTCCAGAGCTCATGCTTCTGCTGCCCAGGTATGGCAGTGTGCGCATCTGTCGGCAGTCATAAAAAATTATTGCCACACGCTGTCGGTGGGACAGCTGGGTCAGCTTCTGCAAAAGGGGCAAAGTTCCTGTCCTAATTTACCATTTTAATTCTTCTACATGGAAACAAGCTGGGGGAAGTCATTGCAGAGCTACAGTTTTTAACCCAGATGGTCCTAGAAAGAGCCATCACAAGTGCAGAGTGAGCAAATTTGAGGCAATTGGTTTTATCGCACAAATACAATTTAACTCTCCTTGAAATAGCTAGTGTTAACTCCATTCATCCAACTTCCTGGGTTTTGGATTTGGTTTGGTTTGGTTTGGTTTGATTTCTTGGTTTGGGTTTGGTTTTGTTTTGTTTTGTTTTGTTTTGTTTTGTTTTTATAAAGCTTGGTACCCAACACTTGCTCCATTGCTGCAAACTTTGATTATTTCTGAGACTTCTCAGCTGTATTTTATCTCTCAATTCTATCTATGGCACTGCTTTTAGATTAAGGATGTTGACACAGACGCAAGCTTCTAACCAAAATTGAAGCCAAAAAAAGAAAAAAAAAAGATGCATATGTAATGGTTTCCACATCAAGGATCCCACGGAGGTAAAGAGGAGTTGCAATCAAGAACCGAATTCCCAGGGTAAATCCCGCTGAGAGTGATGAAGGGGGTAGGACAGTGAAGGTTATAGAGGAAGTGTCTGAGTGGATTCCACATGGCCAGCAATGAAAGCAAAATAAGCCAAAGCCGGCCATCTGCACTTGAGAGAATGATACTGACTTCAAGCCGCGAGATGGGGGAAAAATGGCAATAAAATGTTGAAAACTGTAGAAGTAAACATTCAAATTGAGCCTATAAACCAAACTGCATTAGGTCTAAAGTGCATCTTTTTTCTCTCTTCTCAATTTCACTCCCCCTCTGGCCTTCCAGTTGGGCTTTTTAAATTTAAGCGTAATTAGATATTTTCACTACATTTTTTTCCTGTAATCTAATTTTTCCACAGTTCTTTAGAGCTCCTAAAAAAATGTTTCAGCATGCAATCTACAGAGAAAATTATGTTCAGCCTCTCCCCACAAGCTGATAAAGGCTTCACAAGGCAGTGTACAAAGTGGCTAAGGCCCCAGGCGGTAGCGCGGGGAAGAGGCACCCTCCACAGGAGCACGGAGCAGGAACCCCTGGGTAAGGAGCCCCCTAGGGTGTCCCTGTGAGGGATGTTGGGCCACAGATTGCCTCCACCCCCTCCACACCTCTTCTGTGGGTCTTACTTACCACTAACTTGCCCACTGTCAGCAGATGAGCCAACTCAGGACTCCCCCCAAACACACTCCAATTCCCCCAATTTTACAAACAGAATAACTCATTGTCCATAAAGGAGAAAAACAAACTGCTTACCCCAAAATGCAGGGTTGTGCCTTCCCCTCAGCTGAAGTCAATGAAATTATTTGTTCTCATTTTCCAATCATTGCATCGAACCTCTGACACCTCTTCTCTGTCTCCTCTCCCTACAATCCCCTTGATGCCTCTGGTTCCTCCAGAACATTCTCTCAGCTTAGTCCCCAGTTTGTTGGGAGTTCTGGTCACTGTTCCCATCCTGAGGGTACCTAGGTCATCAGGCCCCTTCAAATAAGGGGAATATCTAGAGTGGCGCTACATAACAAACACACAATGAGGGCCACATATGTGATTTGTAATTTTCTAGTAGCCACATTTGATAAAATAAAAGGAAACAGGAGAAATTCATTGGAATAATAGATTTAATTGAATCCAATATATTCAAACACCATTTTCATGTGTGACACCACCCATACTTCAAGTGCTTGCTAACAACTCATGGCTGGTGGCTGCCCTGGTGGAGAGGGAGCCCTACACCCTGCTGAGCTCTCACTGTGCCTGAGGACTTCACGTACATCCTCCCCATGGGTGACCATCCCCACTGTACACCGAGGAAGCTGAAAGTCAGAGAAGTCATGCGTCCTGCCCAACATCACCGGCTTGTAAACGGAAGAGCTGGAATCTGAACTCAGTTCTATCTGATTGCCAAGGGCAGGCTCTTTTCACATCACCATGAATCTCTTGTGACTCCAAGACAAGCAGACTCGCCAGCCGAGTCCTGCAGCCAGCTACATCCAACATGAGACATCCTTGAGAACTCTGCACGCAGACTATGCATCAATCACCTCCTTCAATCTCTGTGCTCTTGATACAGAGAGAAAAGAGGTGGAGGGAGAGAGGGAGGCAAGGAGAGCCTAATGTCTATAAACTCACTCTAGCCAAAAGCAGAAGGAAGCTCTCTCTGAGCACGTTGACAAGTTTGCTACTTCACATTGACACCCCCACGTGGCCTGAAGGTTCACAGCATCTCTAATCCCTGTGTCCACAGGGCTTCCTTTTCTACCCCTCGACTGGGGATCTCAGGTCATCTTCCTATAGGACACCAATGGTCATTTCTCAGCATTCAGTCTCAGGGGGACTCCTTTCCTCTTGCGGATAAATCCCATCTTTTTTTTTTTTCACCTTCACAACAAGAGCCCAGTGCCTTGCAAAGAAATTATGCTCAGTAAACATTTTTCATGAATTATTATTCATATGAAGTTTTAGTATTTCTACTGAAAGATACTTATTATGCTTCCATCTCAATCTACTTTAGCTGAAACTAGACCAATTATAGATACATCAGAAGCAGATTTCTGTTGTTGTTTTTTTTTTAAATATGTTCATATATTCCCCCACATTTTAGTGGGAGATTTTCATTAACCTGCTTTGGTCTCTAAATATATTCATTTAGCGACCTCACTGGGGGTTTGTCTAAATAAACGGCATAATCATTTTTCATTTTAAATGTGTCTATTTCAACTAGGGTAATGACATACTAAATGGATTATAGTAAAAAAAAAAAGGAAAACACAATTATTAAGTTCCTGGAGCACAATAATTTTTCTTAGCATAGTTTCACATATATTATTACTTTGAATCAAACCAAAGGCCAGACCCACCCCAAATCTTGGATTTCTCATGGCCCATGATTTGGCCTTGTCTACTTCTCTATCCCTCTTTCACAACTTCTGTCTAGATCCTTCTCATATTTCTTGGTCATTTCTTTCCTTCCCAGATATCAGCAGTTTTCTGGAGAGTCCCTGAAGGCCAGCAAGCTTCCCTCCAGCTTTGACTTGCTTTCCCTTTGTTTATCAAGTGTTTCCCCATCTGCTTCCAGTGCCTGACCAACTGCCTGGCATGTAGTTGGTGCTCAATAACAGCTCTGGAATGAATCAACAAATAAATGGATCAATGATGGACTGACTGAGTGGACACTGGTCTTATGAGAGTCTCAACAACAGACTTCCATGATTTGGGGACTGTTCCAGCCACACCATCTTAGGATGATGCACATTGGCACATTGAAGAAGCAGAACAGCAACCCCGGGTCAGTATGGCTGCAACCAGGAAGCTGTCAGGACCAAGATGAAAGGGATGCTGCAGTGTCTTAAATAGTCAGGGGTGAACCAGTGGACATCTGGGGTGTTACATTCATAGGGAGTCCATGCCACCCTCCCCATTGCTGTGAAACACAGAGATAAACCTACATCGTGTCTGTCCTCTCCTCAATAATCATCCTTGTCTCCCTAGCCCCACAGAGAAGCTTCAAGCCTCTGTCATCTGATCTCACCTACGTGGAGAGCCGGGACACATGGAAGATGCCGTGCTGAGTGCTCAAGCTCCAAAGTTCTCAGATTTTGCCTTCAGGCTCAACAGCAAACTCAGGGCCCTGAGGCCAAACTAGAGGGTAAGGTGTGTTCATACTTGGAAAGTCTTGGTATAAAGGAATTCATTTTTTCATCCATCAAGATGAGCAGTATATGTGCATAGTACATATGTCAAATAGTACATTATGTTATAACTGGTCTATATGTATACACACACGTACATCATATATGATACATACGTGTGTTCACATAGATAGTATATATTTTTAAAAAACAAGATCCCTGATTAACATTCTTATAACTCCATGATTATTTCCATTTTCAAGATTAGACAATTCTTTTACCATTAGCAGGGGTTCTCTTTTTTTAATAATAACTTTATTTTTTATTGGTGTTCAATTTGCCAACATACAGAATAACACCCAGTGCTCATCCCGTCAAGTGCTCCCCTTAGTGCCCGTCACCCAATCACCCCCACCCCCCGCCCTCCTCCCCTTCCACCACCTCTAGTTCGTTTCCCAGAGTTAGGAGTCTCTCATGTTCTGTCTCCCTTTCTGATATTTCCTACCCATTTCTTCTCCCTTCCCTTCTATTCCCTTTCACTATTATTTATATTCCCCAAGTGAATGAGAAAATATAATGTTTGTCCTTCTCTGATTGACTTACTTCACTCAGCATCATACTCTCCAGTTCCATCCACGTCGAAGCAAATGGTGGGTATTTGTCATTTCTAATGGCTGAGGAATATTCCATTGTATACATAAACCACAGCTTCTTTATCCAACATCTTTCGATGGACACCGAGGCTCCTTCCACAGTCTGGCTATTGTGGACATTGCTGCTAGAAACATCGGGGTGCAGGTGTCCCGGCGTTTCACTGCATCTGTATCTTTGGGGTAAATCCCAAGCAGTGCAATGGCTGGGTCGTAGGGCAGGTGTATTTTTAACTCTTTGAGGAACCTCCACCAGTTTTCCAGAGTCGCTGCACCAGTTCACATTCCCACCAACACTGCAGGAGGGTTCCCTTTTCTCCGCATCCTCTCCAACATTTGTGGTTTCCTGCCTTGTTAATTTTCCCCATTCTCACTGGTGTGAGGTGGGATCTCATCGTGGTTTTGATTTGTATTTCCCTGATAGCAAGTGATGCAGAGCATTTTCTCATGTGCATGTTGGCCATGTCTATGTCTTCCTCTGTGAGATTTCTCTTCATGTCTTTTGCCCATTTCATGATTGGATTGTTTGTTTCTTTGGTGTTGAGTTTACTAAGTTCTTTATAGGTCTTGGAAACTAGCCCTTTATCTGATACGTCATTTGCAAATACCTTCTCCCATTCTGTAGGTTGTCTTTGAGTTTTGTTGACTGTATCCTTTGCTGTGCAAAAGCTTCTTATCTTGATGAAGTCCCAATAGTTCATTTTTGCCTTTGCTTCTTTTGCCTTCGTGGATGTATCTTGCAAGAAGTTACTGTGGCCGAGTTCAAAAAGGGTGTTGCCTGTGTTCTCCTCTAGGATTTTGATGGAATCTTGTCTCACATTTAGATCTTTCATCCATTTTGAGTTTATCTTTGTGTATGGTGAAAGGGAGTGGTCTAGTTTCATTCTTCTGCATGTGGATGTCCAATTTTCCCAGCACCGTCTACTGAAGAGACTGTCTTTCTTCCAGTGGAGAGTCTTTCCTCCTTTATCGAATATTAGTTGACCATAAAGTTCAGGGTCCACTTCTGGGTTCTCTATTCTGTTCCACTGATCTATGTGTCTGTTTTTGTGCCAGGACCACACTGTCTTGATGACCACAGCTTTGTAGTACAACCTGAAATCTGGCATTGTGATGCCCCCAGATATGGTTTTCTTTTTTAATACTCCCCTGGCTATTTGGGGTCTTTTCTGATTCCACACAAATCTTAAGATGATTTGTTCTAACTCTCTGAAGAAAGTCCATGGTATTTTGATAGGGATTGCATTAAACGTGTACATTGCCCTGGGTAACATTGACATTTTCACAATATTAATTCTGCCAATCCATGAGCATGGAATATTTTTCCATCTCTTTGTGTCTTCCTCAATTTCTTTCAGAAGTGTTCTATAGTGTTTAGGGTATAGATCCTTTACCTCTTTGGTTAGGTTTATTCCTAGGTATCTTATGCTTTTGGGCGCAATTGTAAATGGGATTGACTCCTTAATTTCTCTTTCTTCAGTCTCATCGTTAGTGTATAGAAATGCCACTGATTTCTGGGCATTGATTTTGTATCCTGCCACGCTGCCAAATTGCTGTATGAGTTCTAGCAATCTTGGGGTGGAGGCTTTTGGGTTTTCTATGTAGAGTATCATGTCATCGGCGAAGAGGGAGAGTTTGACTTCTTTTAGCAGGGGTTCTAATAAATTTTATTTTTTTTAATTTATTTGAGAAAGAGAGAGAGAGAGAGAACACAAGCAGGGAGAAGAGCAGAGGGAAAAGGACAAGCTGACTCTATGCTGAGTGTGGACACTGATGTGGGGTTTGATCTCCGGACACTGAGATCATGACCTGAGCTGAAACCAAGAGTTGGCCCCTTCACCAACGAGCCATCCAGGTGCCCCATAATAGATGCTATTTTAAAAGAAAGAGAAAAAAAAAAGGACAATCTGATTTTACTAAACTATGATGTAATTATTTCACAAACAACAGTTCTGTTGATTTCAGCACATGCTGAACTGAACAATTCTAATATTCCGTTCATGGTGAAAGCACAGAAGGAGTCCACTGCAAGAGTGCCAAGTGTTTGATCCACTTCAAACAGAAAGCTAAGCAATATGAGAAAGCTGGCGTAAAACCAGATGGTCCATAAGTTCCTTTCTCTTTCAGAGATAAACCAGGTAAGAAGGGTCCTTTTTTTTTTTTTTTAAGAATTCAATCTATAAATACAAATATAAGTATTTTTATTGTTCTCTGCTATAATTTCTGATTAGGACCAAAGCAGCAATAGCTCCTCTATGTGGAGGAAAAGAATAATAGAGATAAGGGAAGCAGTTTGGAGAAAAAAACATAGCAAAGTGCAGAGAGATAAAGGGGATATGAGAGGGAGAGAGAGGAGCTTTCAGCAAGAAGCTGCGTTTTTTCAGTCTCCAAATACTAGACAGTGACTCCCAGGAAATAAGGAATATGGTGATCTGTCAAGACAAAAGATTTTAAGCAACTTTGTGATCGATTGCAGCTCTCAGTTAAAAGGAAAATGAGAGAGAAAGTAAATTTGGTTTTCTCCTTAAGATGTACCTTAATTCTTTCAATTAATTGATTTGAGCGACAGTTGTGGATAATTAATGAGTTACAGATGTCCAACTCCAAAATTGCAAGCAAGAAAAAACATGGCTTATCGGTTCTTTTCGAGAAAAGATAGGGATTTATCTCACCTTCTTTTCTCATAAACTCTGCTGTCTTTGTGAAATATCTCTAGCTCCATCTTCAGAGAAGTAATGTGTGCGCAGCTCAGAAAGAGAGACGGATCTGTGAAAGCCCGGACTAGTTTATCAAAGCAATTCAGCACACTGCCTTCCTTTGCGATGCAGACCAATTCCCGGGCTGCCAAGACAACAAGAAACAGACTTATTGCCTGACGGTGCTTTTCTATGCTGAAATTTTTCTTGCAAGTTGATAATGTATTTATTTCCAGGATAAACACACAAGCTCTTTGGAAAGAAGTCGTATTGCGAGGGATGCTGTGGACAATGGGCATGCCCCCAGAGTTGACCTGATGTTTCAGAGGGAAAAAAACAAAAATGGAGCAAGGCAGGGATGGCAGGTGGATGGTCAGCTCAGTGTTAAAATGCCTTTGGATGGTTATGAATCAGCTTTGAATGCCAGAGGTGGAACAGCCAAGGGCCCACTCGGATTCAGGATTAGAAAGCTTCATTCCAACATCTTAACCAAATATTCGTTTAGAGACTCCCCGCATGACTGGCTGAAGGACCTGCTGGACCACAGATGACCCCCTAGTATTGGTGGGAGTAGAGAACGTTCCTTGTAGGAGACAGTCTGGCTGACACCCCCACAGCTTACTGCCTCCAGCCAATGGGAACCCACAGAAATCAGGCATTTCGACACAAGGGGTACGGTGCTATGCAAGGTCAGAGAATAAAAGCAAATAGAAATCTAGATATTTTCTCTTCTCCTCCTCAGGCCCATATCCAAACAGATTAAAACTGTTAAGCTCACAATTACAAGGAGAGTGTGGCTTTTAGTGGTGCCTCATATAACAGACCAGGGAACTTTTATAGGATATCTTTAAAAAGCCATCCTGCCGTGATTCACCAGACACTCAGGCGGTAATGAAAATGCCTCAATGCCTTAGTATTTCCAATAACCAAAATTTAAATCCAAGAGAGTCAATACTTACATTATTTATGCTTTTCAATAAAAACTAATTAAAGCTACTTAAGTTTTTAGCGATGGGCCCCGGAATGTAATTGAGCAAGCTCAGATTTAGCAGGCCATTAATTGAGTTCTTGATAAGGATCTGAATGAAGAATGAATCAGTGGCTTGTGTATTTGAGGGCATTCGGCCCCCCAGTCTATGAGCAGGTGGGGAGGGAAGCCTCAGATCCTCTCTTCCCTCTCAGCCTCCAGAGAGACAAAAACCAAGATTCTTTGAAAGGCATTGTCAGGAGTTCTCAGAGATGGAGCCTAGATGAGGTTTGTGTTTAATTTTTCAGCTGGGTCATTATTTCTCGAGACTATGAATGGAGGCAAATGCCAATCACCGCACAGGAAAAGGAGGAATAATTAGTCACAAGATGTTCAGGTCCCTTTTAGCTCCAACTTTTGTCTAGAACGCTGCCTAGAAAACACTCCAGTTCTATTTTAAAGACATCTTTACATTCACAAAAGGCTACGGCACATGCTCACTGCTGGCTGCTGTGAAGGGAAATTCAAATTTGGGCAAACTGCTGCTTTCATCTGGTCCTTGAACAAAGAAGCTATTTTGAAATTCTGATTGCATCTTGGGAAAAATAAGACATACCCCAAAATTTAGAAAATAAATTTAGCACATTCCGCGTGGAACAGTTAACACCCCCAGGGGAAAGGTAGAGTCCTTGGTCCAGCACGATGTTCTAGAAGTAGGATGATCCATAGATCAAAGGCAATATCTCTCCGCTGGAGCTATGTGCACTCGCACAGGGAGCCACATGGTCCAACACTGGTCAAATGGGCACCAGTGATACCCAACCCAATGCAGACCAATGGAGGTCTGGCCACCAACTGAATTTTCTAGTAGCATCCTTCAGCTTACCTTTTCAGGACTTTCCCCTCCAAGTCACCTAGGTTTTCCTATAGGGAATATGCAGTTAGAGTCAGACAAAAATGATCATTCATCCCTCATTGCCCATTTTTACTCCCGTTCCACCAACAAGCACCACTGAGGATGCATCTTTTCCCTTTTTTTTAAATAATATTTATTTTTATTTTTTTAAATTTTCTAATATTGGAGTTCAATTTGCCAACATATAGCATAGCACCCAGTGCTCATCCCGCCAAATGTCTCCCTCAGGCGTCCTTTCCTTATTAACACCTTGTCTTCCTTGGCCCCCGAGAATGGCCTGCTCATTTTAACTCACCAGACTCCCTAAGCTTCTCACTTGGAGGAACCACAGGATGAGTTGTGATGCTCCTCACGTCATCTGACGATTGTTAGCAACACACAAAGCCAGGTGTGTTGCCACCCGAACACTTCATATTGCATGTTCCATGTCCATCTTCCCCACGGGAGGGAAACATGGTAGGAAAGGGACATTGAACACCCATTTTCATCCATTATCCCCGGAGCCTAGCACAAGAAAGTGAAAAGAATGCTGGTTGAACTTATGAAAGAATAAATCATTTGGTGGTTTTCCCACATGATTATATCATAACATCCTTGAGACTACAACTGTATGTAATAGCTCACATAATTTTGTTTCATTTTTCCAAACCAGTGCAGTGTTGTGTAATATTGTGTGCCTAGAAAGTGATTTTGATTGGCTATTTAATTGGAAATATTTCTCCCGTCAGATTCCGTGATTTTTTTTTCCAAAATAATTGTTCCAATACAGTGGTACCTGGTGTCATAAACTCCTTGTGTTTGGAAATAACTCTAATCATCCATGGTATTTGAAATAAGAAATGCTGTTAAGGCACAAATTTAATCTCAGTGTCTGGGAAACAGCAAACCTAGTCAACAGCCCTGTGTTCATATCTCAGTGCGCTTTTGTTTTTATTTGATATAGGTCCTCATCTAATCATCACATCAAACACAGAGAATACAAACTAGGTGCTATTTGCAAGTTTGTTCTTGAAGGTCTGAAAATGTCAAGGTTCTGGTTCAGTTTGCCTCAAACATAGCTAAATAGCTAAATGCAAAAAAAAAAAAAAAAAAAAAAAAGCTACATTTCAAGTGTGTAACACTTTGCACCGGCTCTCTAAGACAGGAGCATGTTTTCATCACCTCGCTTTTGAAGGGCGTTACATACATACCCACATACATTACACACATGCATGCAATCCTCGTGCCACACGTGGCTCACCCTGAAATCAAGCGGAACTTTACAGTGTTGCACAGGCTGAAATAGATAAGGCCCATAGGAGAAAAAGTCCCTTAATTAATGGCTCATAAATGCATATCCTACTCATCGAAGGTAATTTGGGGTAATTCTAATCGTATGTGGCTGACTTCCTCTAATGCAGGCTTTCTCAACCATGTCTCTGTTGACGGTTAGGGCCCAACAATTCATATTCATTGTAGGGTGGTTAACAGCATCTACAGCCCGTACCCCTGGCTGCCAGGAGCACCACCCCTGTCATGACACCCAAAAAGGTCTCCAGACATTGGTAATGGTCTCCTTGGGGGAGGGAGATAAAGTCACCCTGCTTGAGAACCACTGCGTTTTGCGGACTTGTAGAAACAATGTTTAACAATGGTCCTGGTAAAAGAGACAACATGGGCCACCGCGCAGCTCAGTGGTTAAGCGTCCGACTTCAGCTCAGGTCATGATCCTGGAGACCCGGGATCGAGTCCCGCGTCGGGCTCCCTGCGTGGAGCCTGCTTCTCCCTCTGCCTCTCTGTGTCTCTCAAGAATAAATAAAATCTTAAAAAAGGAGAGAGAGAGTCAACACGCTGTACTCAGCGTCTCACGAGTGTGGCTACCACGAACACACCCTGTTCCCACTCCCAGCAAAGAAATTGCGACCACCATCCATGGCAGACCCGCTTCAGAAGAGCAATTGCACCTAAAAGAAAGAAAAGTACATTTTTAATAGCTCGTAATTAGGATATTACAAAGCTGCATGGAGACGCTCGCTTGGTGGCCCTCGAGCAGAGCTTGCGTGGACTGCACGCTGTCGTGCACATAAGTAACTTCACTTAATCTTCTCCAAAACCTCACAAAGAAAATAGTGTCAGTCCTTGCTCCTCAATGGCACACAGGCTTGGAGATGGTAGGGATTTGTCCCTGGCCACCCGGCTAGTGAGGGACAAGCGGCTCGCTGGCTGCTGCTGGGGCCTGGTCTCCCACCCAAGCTTCTGGAGCTGGATTTTAACGCGGGATCCCCACTTTCCCTGGTCTGGGGGCCTCCCCACAGGGAGGTGGGGGTTCCTGAGGGCCCCTTCCTAGCACTGCCAACTGCCCCGGCCGCTCAGGCCTGCTCACCCCCGGGAATTTCTCCCCTTATTGGCATTTGGTCCCTCTTTTCCTCCAGCTTGGACCCCTTAACAACAGAGGAAAGCAGGAGCTTTCCTAGGAAGGCAAGGGGTGGCATCTCACCGCAGCCATCCCCTGGGTGCCCCGGGTGTCCTGAGCCTCAGAGCATCGGGGCAGGGGAGTCCCAGCAATAGGGCCTTGGGAAAAGGGCCCAGGGCCCAGGGCCCCCACCCGGGACGGAGGAGGCCGGGCTCCGTTGGCTCCAAGGCCTTGAGTTCAGCGACTCTGCAGCCGCTCATCAGGCTCTGCTGTCGTGCTAATTAGAGCGAGCAGCCCCGTGCAATCTGTCCGACTAATGACGTTATGTGAGATGGACAGAGAAATCAGGTCATGGAACGGGCTTATTAGCGATCATTAGCATATGTGCCTGCAGCTGGGTACCTGCTTTAGCTGCACGCAGACCAGTTTGGCATCTCTCCCCAGTATCTGAGCATCCGGGGCTCCTCTCAGCATCCCATGAGCACTGACTTTGCACAGCCGCTGAGAGTCCTGTTCAACCTGGGTGTCCCTTGCACATCTTTCTTTTCAGCCTACAGATGCTCCTGAGGGAGTAGAAGCCTTGGCTGCTCAGAGGGGTCCCTCAACCCCCAACACGGGCTTGTCAGAAATGCAGGCTGTCCATCCCATCCCAGAAGCACCGCATTATAACCTGCATTTTAACAGCACTTGCTGTCCATTGATGCAAACGTCAGGAGGTGAGCACACTGTGGTTAGGGTGGCGCTGTCCCTCTGTGCGAGCTCGGTGGACTTAGTACAGTTTAGCTCCCAACAGAAGCTCTTGTTACAGGTGAACTGTGATCCTCAACACTTCATGTGATAAAGTCCTAATGCCCGGTAAGTAAGAAAGTGAATGTACTTTGAAATTGGGTTGTGCCAAGTACAGTTAGTCAAGATGAGGTCAACCTGGGGGAGGTTGGGCCCCTAATCCCATAGGACGGCTGTCTTTATAAAAAGGGAAATTTGGAGACCGTCCCAAGGACAAGGACAGACAGTTGGCCACGTGAAGAGGGAGGAGGGGTTGGGTGGTGCTGCTGCAAGCCAAGAAACACCAAAGATCCTCCCCACAACACACAAGTTGCTCAGGAGGGCCTTCTCGACGTCACCAAAAAAGAATCTCTCGACACGTCGTTCAGCTGCGTGCAGGTTCTTGGGTCTCTCCTGACTCCTCCGGGAATCACTTTCAGACACTGAGGCTTCTCCTTCTCTCTGCTCTTCACCTTGCCCCACGCCACTCTTCCCACTCCCCGAGGGGTGTCCCGGGACACAAAGTGGGATAAAGTGGTCCTGTTGTGCCTGACGCGTGTCCCCTCCAATTCACATGACGAAGTCCTAACCCTCAGTGCTCAAGAACGTGAACTTACCCAAAGGCAGGTTCCTACAGATGTAGTTGATTAAGATGAGGTCGTGTTGGGAGAGGGAACCCCTCACCGGATGCGACGAGTGTCCTTATACGAAGGGGGCACACAGGGGTGAGAACATAGGACTTACGTTGCCACCAGCCAAGAAAGTGCTAGAAGCAAGGAGACAGGTCTGGGGTAGATGTGTCCCTCGCAGCCTCAGAAGGAGCCAACCCTGTGGACACCTCGACCTTGGACTTCCAGCCTCCAGGACAGTGAATGCACGTCTCTGGGGCCAGCCACCCAGGCTGCGCGGCTTTGCGGTGCGGCCCAGCAAGCTAGTGAGTCACCCTGATTGGTATCGACACCCTGAGATAAGCAAAACGTACAGTTTGTCCTAGCAGTGCTCTATCAACATCAGACTGGAAATAAAGAAAACCCCCCCAATTTAAAGAAAATTTAAAAAAATCTTTCCTTGGACTTTCTGCTCGGAGTTCTCTGTGGCCAAACGGTCCCCGTCTTTGCCGTCTCCCCTCAGGCTGGTCACTGTCCCGGACGCTGCACTTGCTTTTCTACGTTATCCTAATGCCCGTATCGCAGGATGGAGTCATGCATGGGAGGAAACCTCAATATCCAGGAAATGCGGAGACGTAAGGTTAGGGCCAGAACCAGATTGCGTTAAAACAGAAAGCTCTGTATGTTTTAAACGAATTTTACGTGTGCAGCACAGGTGCGTTCCTTGCCGATTGCTCTTCCGCGGTGACACAGACCCTAATTTATTATTTATGTGGTTTGAAAGGTGACAGCTGTGTATCACTTAAAAAAAATAAGATTCACATTCTAGTATTGTGTTTGGGACCTTAAATTTTAAAAAAGAATAATAATCATCCTTTTTTTTAAAAAAAGTAATCATCCTTTAATTAAATTTACAAACCTATTTTTGTACCCATTTAAGACATAAGTAATTGAAGATCAATAAAGGTAAGTGAATCGTCTAGCATCCCAGAGCAGGTGCTTGAAACTTGGGTTTAATGTCTTCCCTCCCTGCTTTGTGTGAGCAAGAACTGCTCGCTTTTGTGGACTCCTGGCACCATTCCTCGCTCACGGAAGACTCAGTAACACAGTGGTCGAGTTCATGGAAATCAGTGGTGAACGTTCCGAGAATTAAGTGCCTCCCCCCATCCCTTCCAACCCCTACGAATGAATGACAACGTCTCATGCAAAGAATACGCGGAGTGGGACCCAGCACCGTGCACCTGCCACGTGGACCGCAGGCAGATGTGACAGTTCTGGGCCACCAGTGGCGGTAGCAGCCTCAAGGGCTTTGCACTGGGCAGTTTCAGCAAGCTATTCCCTTGGGAAAAAGAATTTTAGACTTTTTCTATTTAGAAACCCAACCTTAGCTTTTCCCAGACACCGTGGGAACCCAGACCCCCTAAATACCCTGGCCTTTGAGCTCCAAGGCTGCACTTGGACGGCTGCATTGTCTGTCTGCAACGTCACATGACCTCAGCATGTGTCCCATCTTCAAAATGTGCTGGGAAGATGGACTTAGGTCCATGCTTATGGCATAAATTACCACTAGGTAGCACTCGGCCTCCTGTGAGCATCCTCTGCTGCATCGTTTGCCATTAAGGAAAACCACCTTCTCTTTCCCTAGCAGCCTACAGAGGGCGCTGCCCTGAAGAGTCCTGAGGGAGCTGGGTGTCTGGTGTCCAACGGTGCAGCCTCACCCTAGGGTCCGATTTGCAGGCACAGTGTGCAGCTGGTGCCTTAGGAAACCAGTGGGTTTCGGTCCCACTGGCTCGGTCCCTGGGGCCAAACTTCAATGCAAACAAAACTGTAGGCGCAGTCTGGAAAAATCGCAGGGAGAAGTGTCCCATTCTGACAGGGCCCCACATGCTTAGGTGTCCAGGAGCCACTTCGCCCTGGAAGTGGATCAGCATTGACTTCTCACAGTGTCACTCAACAAGTTTGTAAACATCCCCGTCTCCAAAAGAGTAGTTCAGTGTGTGTGCTTTGAATTTCCCAGTGTGTGCTTTGTACTTACATTTTATGAAACTTGTTTCCCTAGCACAGGAACATAAACTGTTGAGGCATAAAGATGCTTCTTAAGTAAAATGGCAAAAAAAAAAAAAAAAAAAATAGCATGCATCACGATCGCCTTGAATGTTTGTGGTCTTTCATCACGGCGTGTTCAGAAAGCATTTTTTCTTCATAGAATGTATCTAAGCTTGTCAGAAGAGGGACTCTAGTAATACTGGGTGTTATTGGGTTTTCCACGTAGACAATAACCTCAGCAGGGCCCGAATTTATATCCTTTGGCTCAGCCCTATCTGATGTGCACGGAGTCCTTATGTAAAAGAACAGTGTCCCATAAAATCAGATGTTTTCCTGAAAAGATCTGTTGGAACGGGAGGCCTATCTCCGCATCAGTAAAAACATGTTCTCCAAGCCTTGTTTAGGGGCCCCCATCGTCATAGAAGGATCTGCTGGGCCCCCAGTTCTGGGCCCTCCCCTGAGCACCACACCCTTGGGGCTCCTCAGAAAGCATCCCCTGCAGGTACACACACTGGTTCCTCATCCTGCATCCACTTACACGGCCCAGCCCCTTAGTATAACAAAATGGGATTTCTGTCATCTTTACTGATGATTTTCTAGTTCTTTAGCAGGAATAAAGCCCTCCCTTGCCCCTGACTAGTTGTCACAGTGCCAACTTTTTCTTCCTGTTCCTCTTTGTAATCTTTAGGATATTACATGCTTCTGAGAGTTGTTTGTACTTGTTTGAAGTCCTCTACCTTTCTTTATTAACCCAATAGTCAAGCTGTTATAAAATTAATATACATTATTTAAAAAGATGCATTCTCGTTGGCTAAGCTTGCCAAGTTGCAGGAGTCCATAAACCCTCACAATGAACCCAGCATATAGAGGCTTTCTGCTGTACTAAAGCGATGGGAGCACTTCCCTGGAGCTGCTCATGCAGCAGGAGCACTTCCCTGGGAGCTGTAATGCAGTGGGAGCACCTATGCAGGAGCTACTAATGCAGTGGGAGTATTTCTGCAGCAGCTATTCATGCAGTGGAAGCACTTCCCTGGGAGCTGTAATGCAGTGGGAGCACCTCCGCAGGAGTTATTCATGCAGTGGGAGCACTTCCCTGGGAGTTACTCATGCAACGAGAGTAGTTTCATGGAGCCCCAACTTGGCTCAATCTCAAAGCCGTTACATACCTGGTGCAGGTTCTTAACCTTCATTTACTCTAATTCTCAGTTGACCAAGTTTTGGAATCCGTGAAACTATACATGAAATTCATAGAAATATTTTTATATATCATACAGATATAAAATATATATTTCACTACACAAATGTAAAGCTACATATGATACATACACCTCAGGATATTTATGTGTGTGTGGCTCTATCTAAGCATGCCAGGTAAATCCCTCCCCCAGATCTGGGATATTATCATGCCATGATTTAATAGGAAAGGCTGCAAATGAGTGGAAATCTATACAGCACCTAAGTCAAATGTTACTCCCAGTCAGGTTTCTAGATTTAACTTTAAAATAATATTGATGTGAAGTGCTCTGCTACCTTTGAAACTCGGTGATCGTCACAAAATAGCTTCCAAATGAGATGAGCCTAAAGCTTTCAATTTTATAAGTGCTAGGTTCCTGTGAAGGAAAACATTTACAAATAAAATGTGCATGCTCTGACCTAAATTTCAAACCAAGGCACATAATTAAGATATAAACTTACATTTCTACAAATTGTTTGCAAGTCTACAGATTGATACAAATTATTAATATTTTGAAATTAATAGCTTGGAAGATAGAAACATCTGTCAAGGTGTAACAACTGTGTTCTGAGTAAATGCTTTTCCTGGAGACAATAATTCATAAATGTCAGATGCACTTTTGGGGCCTTTCTTCGTCTGGACCACGATGACTGTCTCTGGGTATGTGACATTTCCAATCATCCCTCTCTGGCCTCTTAAGAAAATGATGAAGGAGATACAAATGCAATCAGAAATTTGATATTTAATAATGATATTTCGTTTAATTGTCTGCTTGTAAAATGTTTATATACAAAGTCTCTAAAACTGTAAATATGGGAAAAACTTTCAGTGAGATGGCATAAAACATCTGTAAATGTAACACTCAAGAACAACCCCAAGGGTTCAATCCTTGAAGGCACGGCCCAACCTGAATAAAGTGCTCCTCTCACTCTCCAGGCAACCGTTCCTAAATGTCTATCGCTCCATCAGGTAAATGTCATAAATTGCTCCGTAGACCTGAGCACTGATGTTGGAATAAAGCAATGACACACCTACTTCAGTTTCAGTGCCTCGGGGCTTCTGACCTCCTGATTAGGAGCAAGCCTCTCCCGGGGCGGGGAGGGGAGGGGTTGCAAATCTTGCTTCCAATCCTTTCTCTGCCATTTACTCCACATAGAAACTTGGACACACACACACACACAAAAAGAAACTTGGACACAGTTTCCTCTCAGTGAAGTAATACCTGGTCACCAGGTTGTTGCAAGCTGCAATGAGATATTACAGGTAAAATGCCTGGAAAGTTTTTAACAATCCTGATGCATCATAGTTATGAGTAGAATTGCCTGTGTCTCATGGATCCCCCATCTGTGGATATGACAAGTCACAGGATGGTGCTCTGTATTGACGTAGGCTTGGCTTCTTCCCCATGCAGCGCTTCTGCCCTTCTACAAAGGCTGCACACCTCCACAGAGAGTAGCTACTCAGCTCTTCTTCCCAAAGGCTCAGCCACTGTGATCACCCAACCACTCCAGACTGGAAACTTTCTACTCTTCCCAGTGTCTACTTCCCTGAGACCCAGAGACCTATGGCCTGAGAATAAAAGTTTAATGTTGATATATTATTTAGTGCAAAACAAAAGCTTCCCCCAAGTGGCTGATCAGAACAAGGGAGCAGCCCACCTGGAGGGTCCCATTATCCCAGGAAATGTGGACTGGGCCCTCAGAAGCCCTTTGAAGGCCACAGGCATTCTGACTCTAGCCACCTCACCTAACACAGCAAATGTATTGTGTCCCACAATAATTATAACTGATATGGTGTTACGTGAGTTGAGTTACAGCCAACTGGTCAAGCCACTGCTATATTTTACAGGCAGGTAAGCATCCGTTCTTTCTGATTGTGGAATCTCTTTCCATATATTTGAGCCATTTTCCAAAGTATTTTACATTTTTTAAGCCTTTCAGAAGACCACATGTCTACTGTGCCTTTGACTAGAGCTAAACAAAGGTCTGTCTGCAATGCAATCAGGAATTGGTGCCACGATGTAAATCTACGTAGTGTTTCCTGCATCGGGAAAGTTTTACTAGTTTAAAAAAAAATCAGCTGAATTAAGCATTGGTTTAGTGAAGTAACTGATTTATAGTCTGGCACAAGTTCCTTATTGCATTGCACACTGGTGACAAACAGATCCTGGCAGGCAGCTTCCCTTACTAAATCATGTCTGAAATACTCCTTGATTACCCCCAAGGCTGGTGCAATTACAGCCTATTTTATTCTTCATCCTGCATAAATATAAGTACAGGCACACTAAATATTTCCCAATCAATATTTCCCAAAATCGTGTGGACCTAAGAAGCATTTGGGGAGGTTGTTGCACATACGGAGTCCAGGGACTCATCCCCTTTAAATCAGTAGGGTTTACATAGGGCTCGGGTATTTGCATTTTTAACAATCACAACCAAGTAATTCTAATATTGGTGATTTATGAGAAACACTACACTTGAAGCTTTGCTATCAGAAGTGTCTCCGCTGCTTCACATGTAGAGATGTCTTCCCAGTCACAGGCAAAGACCCAAGGGGAATACTGAAGAGTAACAAAGACGTAGACACACCTGATACCATGAGAAGTATCTGATATCAGCAACCACATCTCTTCCTCTCATAGAATAATAATTCAATGGGAAAAAGCAACCACATTTTGTGGGACCTTTCTGCCAATTTTCAGGCAAGTTTAATCCACGTAGTCATCACCCAATATGACGAACCATCCTGAGTTCCCTCTCTCTATGTGCTCACTTCTCATTAGAACTTTTTTCTTCTTCCCCATTATTTCATCACCTTACATAATTTCCCTTGTGCTGCTCTGTTCTATGGATGGCCATCCCAGTAGGATGTTAAGTGATTTTAGAAGTATCTTTAAAGTATCAGCCATGTTGTAAGTATTATGTTGTATCCTAAAAATCTGGGCTGGTGATCAAATTCAAAATGTCTCCACCTCTGAACTCATCATGTGCCATCCCCTTTTAGGCTCTGGACACTCCAGCCACGCAGGAGTTTTGGAATTCCTTCAATCTACCTTTCTGTTGCAGAGCTGTTTCATGCCTCTGGTTGACTCTTCCTCACAAACTAGACCTTCCTAATCCCTATTCACCCTTCAGGTTTAAAGTGACCGTATCCTACTCTCAGGTTAGACACCCTTTTCTATCATTCCCAGAAGACACTGAATTTCCCATTGATCCTACTTATTAGGATACAAACTACTAGTTGGTTGTCAGTCACACAACCAGCTCTTAGAAAACAATGTAGTATGTCTATCTTTCTGACTGAATGCTTAGCCCTTAGTCCAGTGGCCATTACACAGCTGGAAATCAATCAATGTTGAGAGAAGGTAAAGATAAATGAACACATGGTTCAAGCTTCACAACATCTGGCTGTGACTTTGAAATTGGCACTTGGTTTCCCACCATCCTTTGGAGATCTTCACTCTTCAGAAGTAATATCCCTGAGGCCTACAAAGCATCTTGGGTGAGATACATCCCTCTGAAATGTCTCCTGAGCCATGCAGAAGCCCAATTGCTACAGCATCATGGACAGAAACCATCTTGGAGGCTACAGGACTCAGGTGACAAGAACAGGCTCAAGATCAATGGTCCTGAGCAATGTTTGAAAGCACCCAGAAGAACACCGATGAAAGCCTTTTTTTTTTTTTTTTTCATTTTTCTATCACATGTAGGGAACAACTGTTTTTGATAGTCTAGCAGGTTTTTAAGAACCCTGTGAACCTCACACTAATCCTCTGTTACAAATATCTGCAGGGAAGTATCTTCAATTTTAATTCAAAACCCTAGTAAATCAATGGAGGGATTGGAGAGACACTCAAATCAGGTGGAGACCTAGGGACAACAGAGCCTCCAGCAAGGAGACCCTAGCAATGGGAAAGACAAGAGTTCTCTGGCCTTGGAAAGTCTCATCCCCTAGCCCCCAGCATTCCCATGCTCTCATCTATAAACAATGTGTGCATGTTGAGTTAGGACAGGGATGGGGGCTATGAATTCTAAAAGATGTTTGAGATTCTTTCTTAAACTCATATTCAACAATCTGCTACTCTTTCTATGAATGGGATCAAACTGAATCGTGGCGAGTGAGTTGTCTGAGCAAATGCACTTTGTTTCTGTTGTTTTCTCTTGTACACCAGAAAAAAAAAATGTAATGGTTTAAAATGCAGCAAGCTAAACAATTAAGGGCTCTCAAAAAAAAAAAAAAATCCCTGATTGTGCAAGTACAGATATCTTGAATTAGAGCATCTTCACAATAAGACTTTTGGTGAAGACATGCCATCTCGGATTGCCATAGCTCTCCAGGCAACCCTCTTTACTCAACTTTGAGCATGCTTTCCTGGAAGAGATATGAAGCCAGTAGAAGAGACTTTAAAAGTACCACTACTACCAGAGAAAGGTATTAAAAAGGCATATCACTATACTGTATAGCACAATTTACATTTGAAAATGAAAATATTTGAATACTTTCTTAGCATGATTAAGAAGAGGCAAGCAATAAAGTGCAGTGTATAATAACCCGTCTTATTTCATTAAAAAAAAAGCTATTTCTTATAAAGATTTTCTGACAAAATTAATGAATGCCCAGGCCACTGCATTAAGAAATAATGATATTCTCACCATGATACTTTCTGACTAGGATAAGACTTTCCATGTGGCTTCGCCTATGGGGAGATGATTCATTGGCTGGAAGATGTAGGCAGTTATATTTTTCATTTTATAATAATTAAAATCATTTTTTTGACTTCTACAAAAAGAATCAATGGTATTTTTTATTAAATTTAATCTTGCAAAGGAAAGAGGGGAGAAAATCCTTTTATTACTACACCGCAGTGCAATATGCTTCAAAAATATCCTGGTGTTTTCTCAGTACCCCACGGTCAGCTTGTGGAGAGTAATGAATGGCTGAGTATCAATCTCCCCCTTGTAGAGCCTGCACAGGCTGGTACAGGCAAAAGCCAAGAGATAGGATTCAAGAGTGTGCTTCCAAGAACACCCGAGGGTGGAGGAATATTTCAAAGTCGGCCCCAAGTAGGAAAACCTGACAATTCCATTTCACATCTAAGTCCTTGGGGGAAATTTGATTGAATGGTAATAAATACCATCTACTTTTTACTGTATGCATAATCAATGTACTATAGAGTCATCATAAATCATAAAATTTTAAATCATAAAATTTAGAAAAATGAAAAATAATCATGAAATTATTTAAGTATGAAGATATAGAGGCTCTGAGAGGTTAGAACCTGCCATTGGCATGGTGAGTGACCCAAAGCTGACTTCCAGTCTCTCTGCTACTCTGGATACCTTTCCATTTTTCCAGGGCTGCTGCTCTAGTCCCTGGGGGAAGAGGCCGGACACAAGCTCAGTACACAGGAGGGAAGGACAGGTTTGCAAAGATGGGCAGAACCAAGCGTCAGGTGCGTACAGGATGGGGACTCACAGAAAACATGTAAGAAAGGTGGCGGAGATGCCTAGGGCAAGGGGGCTCTGAACCCCGGGGCCCAGGACAGGGATCACGTGAGGCTCAGACTCCACAGGGAGGGACCAGAACAGGCAAATGTCTCCCAGATCTTAGAAGCCCAAACTCACCAGCCACTGTAGTCTTTTCAACTGAGCACGTAACTGGGGGGTATGAACCCTCACAGGAGTTAGGGTAGAGAGAAAGAGGAAAGGACTAGCAGTTCCAAACACTAATCAGTTATTGAAACGGGTTTTACCATCGGAGAGCCCTTCATCTTCTGGAGTGGGGAAGTCTTGTCTTTCCTGAAGCCTGGAGCAATTACTAGCTGAGCGGGCATGATTCTGTTCCAGGAGCATGGAAGGTTTCACATATAAAAGGCCCTCTTTTTCAAATTCTTTTATCAGACCCCCTGCTAGATTGCTCTCCTAAGACATTAAAAAAAAAAAAAAAAAAAACAAGAAGATTGAAACATGGAACACTTTGAGGTCAGCAATGAACAGCAAGGTAAGAAAGATTATTCTCGGCGCAGTTCCCTTGAAATAAGAGCTCTTTTACATTACTTCCTTTTAAACTAAAAATACTACTTCCCTTTTTTCTCCTTTTCCTTGCAATGGAAGCAATAAATATTCATTAGAGAAGAATTACAAAGCCTAGAAAACCTACAGGAATGACAGAAATCTGCATTTGTACAACTGTGATATGTGACAGTTGTGCTTTTAGTATTTTTGTATGTGTAGATCTTTATTTCTGAAGTGTGTGTGTGTGTGTGTGTGTGTGTGGTGGGTTCAAAAGAATAATGAGAAAGAAGAGGGCTCATCTCTGGTGATAGGGCTTGAGAAATACAACAAGGGAGAAATTCTGGGCAGCACGCATAGCTGACCGACCTCTAAGACCAGTGGTAGCCAATATGAGTAGGGTATTGGCTGTCTGTCTATGTTTGGTCGACTGGGTGATGTACACCCAAGTACCTTCATTCTCCTGCTTCCTTCCCCAAATTTTCTCTGTATGATCCCTTCTCTTAGTGACAATTTGGATGAAAAGAGAGGAAAAGAAGCCCTGTAATCAACCTTTTTATTGAATTCAGGTAAAGAGAATTCAATACTCACAGAAGCAAAGTTACAGAGTGGAGATGAAGAATTCAGTGGAAAAATCAAACCGGCTATGAAGCCCTCAAAGAATCCTTAATGGTTTGGGGAAAGAACCTAAGCTCCTTACTCTATAAAAGAACTGTCTCCAGACAGATTCCTAAAAACATCAGTGGGAGGAGAGGTGGAGAGGTACCTCGAGAATAGTATAGAACTTGGCGACGCAAAAGTTGCTGAGAAATCTCATCTGGTCTCAAGCAGCCCCGGGTTGAAGATGGCACCCCATTCCGTAAGACACAGTTCAGCAACCCAAAGTAACTCCAAGTACTTTATTTTTTTTAAGATTTTAAAAATTTATTTATTCATGAGAGACACACAGAGAGAGAGAGAGAGAGAGGCAGAGACACAGGCAGAGGGAGAAGCAGGCTCCATGCAGGGAGCCGAATGTGGGACTTGATCTCGGGTCTCCAGGATCACGCCCTGGGCCGAAGGCAGATGCTTAACCACTGAGCCCCCCAGGCGTCCCACTCCAAGTACTTTAACTGTTTGTGCAGTCTTTCAAAGCAATGCCCAACAGACTTTGATTTTGGGCTGTGATCTTGGGGGATTTAGTCTCTTCCCCCAACTTCACTTCCTGCTTAGGAAGATGGCAGTCCCACACCTGCACTGTGGTGCGTACATACAAGGACCCAGGGGTAAGGAGACCAGCGCCATGCCTGGCACCTGCTCAGTAGCTCACAAGCACACATTCCCATCCCTCCTGACCTGTGCTGGGCTTTGCTAATACCTACGTGGCTCAGGAGTGTTCCCCAAATTGCCATTCCCCACACTGGAGTTTCCTGCATGAACTCTCTCAATTTAGATCTCACCTTCCTTGGATCAGTTGCTCAGTGCCCTGCAAGGTGGGAACGGCATGACTTAATGGGTTTGTTGGCAACAATTTGCCAGTGAAAGATTGCATAAGCGGGATGTCAGGACCCGTCAGCACCCACCTGAACTATTCTTCTGTTCCCTTTCAAAGTCCATGCTCCAGAGATGTCTAGACAAGCTGGGACAAGGGCAGAGGAAATAAAAGCGTCAGGGGAAGCTCCCAAGCATGCTACATGTGAAGATTTCCAGGGAGTATATGAGGAGCAAAGAGGAGAGAAAATCCAAGGGACTCTATGATCACTGTCTTCAAGGAACAGAATCTTGGATCGATTCTCATCAGTAGTCAACGTTCAATAACTTTTCCATTGGACGTAGTGTGCGTCTTCCGTCAGAGGGCATTGTAGACTCACTGGGTCCCTCCAGAAGCCGCATGCTCGCTGTGGTTCCCAAGAAGTACAGCCACCGTCTCCTCGACACCTAAAATCAGGGGCTCTCAGAACCAGAGAAAATTGGAACTGAAAAGGGTGGCTGGTCCGAGCAATGCCGGGGAGCGCATGGGGCTGACAACACTGCAACCCGTGACACGGAAGCTACCCCATTACCTGACTGGCAGGGAGGGGCATGACTAACAGAGCAGGGAAATGAAGCAAAGCTCCTGTTGATTTTGATCCAAATTCTCCCTGAATTGTTTTTCTGTTTGGCATCCAAATGACTAAGAACTGAGAGGGGTGAGGATCTCTTATGCAGAAGAAAGAGTGATTTTAGCTTAATCTCGATTGCGTCTAATATCTAGAACGAGGGCCGCAAGAGAATATATTTATGGTCAGTGGAAGAAGGAGCCAGGGAAACAGGATGATGGGCTGAGCTATCTAAGTGGGGAGTGCACTCGTCATGGGATGCACACCAGTGCTGGCTGGGTGCCCACGCGGCGGGGACGTGGGAGAGGAGCCTCCCTATGTGGCCTCACACGTACCAGCTAGACAACCCTGGGGTTTTCATCTATGTCTGAGAAATTATATAATCCTGAAAGAGGGACCTCAGTGGACAGAGCTTCCAAGCAGGCAGCAAGGGAGAACCACAGACTTTAGAGGTCAAGGCTGCAGGATCTTTGATCGCCAAGATACTATGGCATCCCCCGGACCATACAGCCACAGCTTATAGGATCGGGGGAATTTGACCTACTTCTATCGCTGCTGTCACTGGAGACCATATGACAGAAAGTCATACTCAGCATCTGCTCCAGGAAAGACCCTGACTCCCCTGGTTACGCCATCTAGAAACGTCGGGGCCGGAGGAGATGCTTTGAAACGCACCGGTCCAGTCCTCCAGAATGTGTGTCCTGCTGGGAAAAAAAAAAAAAAAAAAAAAAAAAAAAAAACCTCATTGTGGATTCCAGCATTCTTCTCAATTAATCTCCAGATTGTCGCTTCTATAGAGTAAGGAGGCCACCGGGTGTCCTGTAGAAAGAGGACACTGGATGCTCCAAGTTATTCAAGTATCAATTGGAAAAACATGAAAGAACTGTGATTTCACTCCTTTTGATGAACAATGAGTTTGTCCTGATTTTTTCTCCGTGCCCATAGGGTCTGTGCGTCTGGATTACTCTTCGGCCTGTGTTCTCCACGCTCTCCGAAATGCCCACCCATCTCATGCAGGTCAATAAAGCATTTTTGAGTGTTTCCTTTTATGCCTAACTGAGATACTATTATTTTGCATCATCAGTATTTCAATAGCTCTTTTTTTTTTTTTACAGGTTTTATTTATTCTTGAGAGACACAGACAGAGAGAGAGGCAGAGACACAGGCAGAGGGAGAAGCAGGTTCCACGCAGGGAGCCCGACATGGGTCTCGATCCCGGGACTCTGGGATCACGCCCTGGGCCGGAGGCAGGCGCTAAACCGCTGAGCCCCCCGGGGATCCCCTCAATAGCTCTTAAGCTCAGCGCATGACCTTCTGCCTGGACAGAGGTGGAAACAGGGTCAGCGACCCCCCTGAGCTGGGGTGTTCCCTGGCTATGCCATCGCCACCGGGACGCTTCAGAAACGCCGATGCGTGGGCCTGTTCCAGTTTGCCCACTTCCAGACAAGCTTCCTCTGCTCTCCACGGGCGTGCTGACAGCCTCCAAATGCCAATGGCAACTGCAGGGACTCCAGGAGGAGGCGTGAAGGCGTCTGTACTACACCTTTGCATGTGCACGTTCGGGCCCGCAGAAGGCCAGCAGCGCCACCAAGCCTGCCCTGCCGAGGCGCACTGTTCCAGGAAACAAAAAGCCATTTGCTGCCTCGTGTGGTATTTGCATAACTAACTCCACTTGCTTATGAAACGTGGCAGGTGTCCAGTGCCCGTTCCTTGTTCCCATGCAGCGCGATGCATAGATCATTCCATTAGCCCGAAGCTTAGATCAGCTTAAGCTTAATCGGCAGCTCAGAGCTGATCTCGCTATCATCACTCGTTCAGGACTAATAGTGTTTACCGAGGCTTCCACGGGGTTCTCGTGACAGGCAGCCGGAGCCAGCCCCACTGCAGCCCACGGGCTCGGAGCGGAGCCCTCGCGCCGCAGGCTCCCTGGCTCTCGGCATCGCGGGGCGGTGGCCAGCGGGCTCTGGGAGTGCAAAGGGTTCTGACCGAGCAAAGTGAGCCGCTGAGGAAAGCACCAGGCCACCTGGAAGGAAGCAGGAGGGCTTCGGCAGCCTGGCCTGAGGAGGAGGAAGGAGGTGAACCAGCCCACCTCTCAGATCCCAGCTGCCGCTGCCACCACCTGCACGCACCCGCCCGCCCATCTCGGCTGCCCTCGGCTGCCCCAGCCGCGCCCCCTCCTCCTGGCCTGGCCTTCCCTGCCCAGAGCCCAGGGCTCAGCAGCCAGGTCCCTGTGTCCCCAGCCTGCCCGGGAAGGGGGCTGGGCCCCACCTGGGTGGGCATCAGACTGCAACGCCCATGTTCGCAGTGGCCGCCGGCACGCCCAAGTCCTCAGTCATGACTCGGGAGCCTTCTGGAAAATCAGACCTGCTTGCTTCTAATTTTACTTTTTTTTTTTTTTTTTTTTGTAGAATTTTATTTATTTATTCATGAGAGACACAGAGAGAGAGAAACAGACAGACAGACACACAGGCAGAGGGAGAAGCAGGCTCCACGCAGAGAGCCCAACGCGGGACTCGATCCCCGGTCTCCAGGATCACACCCTGGGCCAAAGGCAGGCTCCAAACCGCTGAGCCACCCAGGCTGCCCGGACCTACTTGCTTCTTACAGATTTTTCAGAGATGCTAGATTTTTCCAGCTCTTTGACCAGGGCCTGGCCTACTCCATTCTCAAGAAACCAGTCACTCTCCTTCCCATCTCTGCGTCCAGCATGGTGTGTTCAATGGTTGGGTCTCCGTCCTCTAGGGAGAGCATCTCCGGGGAGCGCAGCCGCCGGGCATCAGGGCTGCCCACACCGCCAGGGGCCCGGGCCCTGCTCTCTGCGACCGCGTGGAGGGTGACGAGCCCGAGCGTCCAGGGAGAGACGATGTCCTGTGGTTCAGAGCCTCCAAGGCCTCCTCCGGGTGAGGGCAGCTAGGACCTACCATCGCTCTCATCCCTCTTCCTTCTGTTTGTTTCCCTCCTCTGGGTTTTGGGGGCTCATCGTGATTGAAGTCACCATAGAGCCCCCTTCCTTGAAGGAGGCAAAAGGAAGCAAATGGTGCAAACCCCACAGCCCAAACCCCAGCCTTTGCCCGGTGCTCCTACTGTCAGCTGCTGGGCTGATGGCCTCCGTCCTCACCAGCGATGTTGGGGACCCGGCCAGGCAGCAGCCACGTGCCAACAAGGGCCAGATGTGCTGCTCGCACCCTCTGACCACGCTCCTGACTCCATGGCTCAGGCTGTGTCGCCCCCCGGCCCAGAGAGGGGTTTTCTTACAGGCCTCGAACCCAGGGCCCTTGAGGCAGTCCTGCCTCTGTGAGGGTAGAGCCATGGGGTTTGGGGGAAGGAAATGCACTTCGAGGCTGGGAGGCGAAGCCCCTGTTAGAGCATCAAGAGACCCCCCCAAGGCCTCCTCAGAGGGGATGAGCCAGAGGCCGGTGCAGATGGAGAATCGGGGCATTGAGGGGACGCGCCAGCCAGACTGGCGCCTGTTCCTAGCTGCCCCCAGGCTCCGTGACCCGGAGACCCGGAGAGCAGGGCTCCGCGCTTCTGAATTCATGCGTGGGGATCCGACAGGCAGCGTGCCAGCAGGGGGGTGGGTGGGCGAGGGATGCTGCTGGGCAGGCCTCTGACCCCCAGCCAGCACCCCGTAAGCAGCGGCGGCCACCCCCACCAGCAGCCTCATGCTAGGCTGGCACCCGGGAGGCCCACGGGGTGCCTCGTACGTGGGACGGATGCAGAGGGCTGCCGCGTGATGCATGGAGCCACTCAGCTGCCCCCAACCTTGGGACGCCACACATCGGTCAGCAGAGATCATCTGTCTGGCAGGAGATGCCACTGCTCTCGGCGCAGCCAGGGGCACGTGGGGCCGCGGGCTTTGCCCCTCAGACAGCAGATCCTGAGGCTGGGCTCCCCGTGCGGGCGGCTGAGGGCAGCACTCGGGGCTGGAGGGGTCGGGCTGGGGAGTGGGGGTACAGGCGGGTGCGGCCCACAGGTGCCCCACAGGCCGTGCACCAGCCGGCACAGGCCCACAGCCAGAGCTCCTGGGAAGCTGGAGGCCGGGAAGGTGACTGGCAAATGCACCAGCAAGGACGTGGGGCACAGGGTAGGAACAGAGATCCAGGCACCCCTGAGTTCCTGCAGGCGGCGGGGGGGCGGGGGGGCGTGTGGGCCCGCGTCTGTTATGAGTCAGCCGTGCCCCTCCCAAGCTCACAGGTGAGGCCCTAACCTCCACACCTTAGAACGGCCCCCTTGCAGGTGCGCGGACAGGAGGCCCCGCGGGGTCCAGCGGGCTCCTAACCCAATGTGACCGCGGTGCTTACACAAGGGGGGCGTTTGGAGACGGGGACACAGGCGGGGACAACGGCATGTGAAGTCAGGCCTCATGTCGCCGCAAGTGGGGGGACCTTAGGAGTGAGGGGAGAGGCTGGAACAGACCCTTCCGGGGAACCTGCACAGGGAGCCTGCCCACACCTTGACCTCAGGCCTCTGACCTCCAGGGCGGCCACTTTCGTAGTACCCCCCCCCCCCCGCCCCCCGTTCAGGCAGCTTGACACCAGCCCACGTCCTTGGCCTAAAGAGTGGGATTGAAGCAGCGAAGTACACGGAGCAGGACATCCGGGCCTGAGACGCTCTGATTTCTGGCTCGGAGGCAGGAAGCCTGTGCCCCGCAGTTACTGGGACGGAGGGAGGCGGGGGGGGGGGGGGGGGGGGGTCCGCTAAGCCTGTGTCTGAGCTGCCCGGCCACCCAGAAGCGCTGGGCGGCCGGGTCCTCTGGGTTTTGGGAGAAGTTGGCGCCGACCGCGAAGGTTCCAGGCTCCCCGCCATCCCAAGGCGCCTCCCAGGGCAGGTGAGCGAAGGCACCCCGGGCTCCTGGCCGCAGGGCCCCGACACGTTGCACCCGATTTCCCAGCAGTGCCCGGAGCTAAGTCGGCCCCCACCTCTTGTTGGCAGCGTGGCCTGGACCAGGCACCGCGCGGTGGGGGTGCACGAGCCGGGGGACGGGGGGAAGTGAGAGCCCGAGTGTGCATGACCTCGAGCGGGCGGGCACCTGCGGCGGCACAGGCAGGGGGACGCGGGCTTCTGCTGCCCCATCAGTCCCCATCGCTCTCCCTCACTCACCGCCTGGCTTCCGGGCTCAGCTGCAGGGGGGCCAGAGGGGGAGGCCAGGTCCCGGCCCCCTTGTCACCTGCCGTCCAGTTCCCTCGGCTGCAGGGACCTGCAGTCTTGGAGCTCAGATTCCCAGGGAGGCCCTTGGTGCAGACGAACTGCCTCATGGGCCCCTTATTCCAGGATACACCTGCTGTGAGCAGCCTCTGTCGGAACAGGGCCATCCGGCAGCAATGGAACCACGCACGGAATGTTCCAGGGGCTACGTTTAAAAAATGAAAAGGAACAGACGGAGTTCATTTCAACGACGTGGTTTCAGCCACACGTGTCCGACGTGTTGCCGTTTCAATGTGTAATGACTGTAAAACGTTCATTCTCTTTCTCATAGCAGGTGGGAGTCCCGTGTGTCCTTTGCACCAACAGCACCTCTTGATCCCGTCGGGTCTCCCTTCCACGTGGTGCCCGGGGACCGCCGGGAAGGATCCGCGTGCCCAGGAGCCGCGCCCTGGCTGGGCCACGGGGAGCACAAGCACACGAGCCCCTGCATCCCCCGGGCCTGGGTTGGAACACGGCCCCAGGCCGCCAGTTACTCAGCCTCACTGAGCCTTTGATGAGCTCGTTTGGTAAAGGAGGCCACTAACCGTGCCGACCACGTGAGGTTGCCGTAAGGACGAAGGAAGACGACACGTCCACACGCACGACCCCCAGGAGTGCCTACGTCTGGTTTGCTAGATGCCCCTGTCTCTGCACCAACCCCCAGTACCTAAGGGCTCCCCCCACCCCGTCCCACCTTCCTAAGGGGCGCGACTGTAGGAAACATAGGACCTGGGCCTGACTCCAAATGGCCTGATGCTACTGACCAGGAAAGTGTGTCGGGCACCCTGGAGACCCAGCCTTTGGGAGAAAGTGGGTGCTTTCCCCCCAGTCACAGAAACACCTTTTTTTTTCTTTTTTTTTTTAAGGTTGTATTTATTTATTCATGAGAGACACAAAGAGAGAGGCGGAGACACAGGCAGAGGGAGAAGCAGGCTCCATGCAGGGAGCCCGACGTGGGACTCGATCCCGGGACCCCGGGGTCACCCAAGGCAGGTGTTAAACCCCTGAGCCCCCCAGGGGCCCCCAGAAACACCTGTTTCTAAGAGCATATTTATAATATTGTTTTGCAGCTGGAGAGTCATGTGACGGCTTCCCCAGGGCCTTCCTGAGTGTTACTGGCTCTTGTGAAACTGGTTCTCCTAACCCTGGTCCTGGCATGAGGGACAGAGGGCTGCCTTGGGCACCAGCTCTGCCCCAGGAGGGGCCACCTCTCTGCCACAGGGAAGGGCCACTAGTCACAAGACCATCAACCCCATGGGAGGGAGATGTGGAAAGAGAAGAGAAGCTGTGCGGTGGCCCGAGTGAGGATCAGGGTAGGGGGTCCTGGGGGAGGAGCAGGGAAGTGAAGACCCCCCCCCCCCGTTTGCTGGATAGAGGGCCCTGACCCTGTGCATAGGAGACCACTGCTCCCAGCCCGTCAGGCTCCCCCCGTCAGGCCCCCCTCAGGCCCCGCTGCCCAGCCCTCAATAGGGCGACCTTGTCCCTGTCCTGCTGTGGACGCACAGGCCCTACCGACAATGAAGGTGCAACAGGGAGACTCTATTCAAGGCAAACAAGGGGATGTTCGTGTCAAAAGAGTGGATTTTTTTTCCATGCAAAGCATTCTGTCCACCATTCGCATATGTCCTTAGGCTTCATGACGTTCTCTCCACAAAGCCTCTTCGTTCATGTCAGTGGCTCTCGCGGCAAACCTCAGAACGGCCTGCGCTATCCGTGAAAATGCAGACGGCTGGGCCCTGCCCCCAGAGTTTCTGATTCTCTGGTCAGAGGCGGGGGTCAGACCCCAAATTTGCCTTTGTACCAACCTCTCCAGTGCTGCAGATGCTGCTGCTGCGGGGACCGAACTTCACGATCTAGCAATCATCACCCCCGTTGCACCCCGGAGTCGTCTGCGAGGTCTAGAAAACAGAAGAAGAAGAGAAAAAGGTGCCCTCGGCGCATGTCTCACGCACCCAGAACAGCCAACTCGAGCTCTGGCCCTGGAACGAGCACAGGAAACATCTCAGGAGACCCTAAGATGTGACCGGTACTGAGAATACCCCCCACAGCGCAGGGGACACTGCCCACCGGCCTCCGTCCACTCTCCCGGAGATGCGAGGTCCTCGGGCAGAGGGCACAGCACATGCCAGACACGGACACCAGAACCCAAACGACAGAAGGCGGTGGGGAGAGGACAGCTGGGAGAGGACAGCATCTCCAGGGAGGGAGTGGGGTAAGGAACATCCCACACAGCTCCACTCTCTCTGCCCCACTCGGGATCCCAGGGGCTGCACCCCGTGTCTGCCTGTAACTGGGGCAGGGACAGTCACGGGACACTTGACTTTTGAGCTCTTTGGACGTTATCTCCTTGCATCTCTTCTTTTTCTATCACAAGTCCGATCGTTTTTTTTGATGAGGTTTTCAAGCAAATTTATATCTTGAGTAGACATCGGTAGACATCGGTGCATTTCTTCTCCTAAGTGTCTTCGACGTCTGAAACGCAATAGGATATGGAGCTAACCTTCATCATCAAAATAGGAACATGGCCGTTGGTTGGGAACACCCAGGGCATTTGGGTGGCAAATATCTGCAGCAAATATATTAGGTGGCATGTAGTCAGAATCCTTCCAGAATTTCTAGGACCGTGTGAAAATCAGGGCAGTTCTCTTACAATAAGAATCATGTTGAGCACGGGATGATGAACTATAAAAAGGTAGGTGAGTCGGAAGTGTCGGTGTGACCCAAAACTTTGTTAGACCTGGGAACTTCAGGGCCCCTGGGTGACTCAGTCCGTGGAGCATCCAGCTCTTGGTTTTGGCTCAGGTCATGACCTCAAGGTCGTGGGACAGAACCAACGTCGGGCTCTGCACTTAGTGGGGAGTCTGCTTCCAGATTCTCTTCCTCTATCCCTTCTCCCACATGCTCTTTCTCTCTCACATAAGAAAATAAATCTTTAAAAAAAAAAAAAAGTAAATATTAAAAAAAAAAAAAAGAAACATAAAATTCTTGGGCCTCACTGAAACCTACCAAATCAGGAACTTGAGGTGAGGCTGGAGCGAGAGACGTTACACGAACGGCCCAGCAGGTCCTCAGGTCTCCCCATCCTCTGCTGCCGCCAACGTTCAACGTTTCCTTCTCAATGCGCTGCCTCCCGCCTCCTCCGCCCCCCCCCCCAGGTGCAGTTTTACTGGAAAATGTTGCCCCCCTTCCCCAGGGCTGTACATTATTGCGTGGGAAACGGCATTTCCTACTGCATTCTTCCTCTCCGCTTTCTAAAATCTTCTGGGCTAGGACCTCAAAGAGAAGCAGTGAAATGCCTACTTGGCTGCCCCCTCCTGAAACATCCAATTAATTTGTCCGAGTTCCATTCAGATTTTGCGTAATGCTGACTGGGATATAACAGCATGCACGTGGAAAATCTTTACAGACCCAGAGATCAGTTTTAAATTAATAAAAAGTGAAATAACGGGAGGGGGGACGAAGGCCTTGGGTTTCCGCCTGGGCTCTGCCCGCGGCTTGTTAGCTGATGTGGAGCAGCCACGAGACTTCTCTGCTCATCGCTCTCCTCACATTTTAGGAGAGAGGCTGAGTCGCACCCATGTGTCCAAAGCGAGTTCCGAGGAGCCTCTTAGGCTTTCGGAAGGATATTTGGGGAAGAAAGTTATGGAACAGAATGCAGTTTTCGAGCCCGCGGACCTGACCCTTCAGCCCAGTATGGAATGTACGGGGTTTTGTCGTTTCTGGGGAGGAACCTGCTAACCACGGGCACAGTGAGGCTGGATTTCAGCCTCGGGGACACCGGACAAACCCGCATGAGGCCAGAGGAGGCCGACGCCTGGACAGCTGGCCGAGAATAGAAATAGAGTCAGGGTTGGGACCCCTGCTGAACGAGTCTGAAGCGGGAGGATCGGGTGTAGCCCTGGGAGCGAGGGAGCAGGGGTGCGGGGAAGACCGGAGGGTTGCGGCAGGAGCTTCCATCAGGGCCACCCGGATGCCCACACCCGCCCTGGGCAGAGGTGCAGGGTGACTGTGTGGCGACGCGCGTCTCTGCGTGTGGCTGCTCCCCCTGCTAGTTCTGGGTGGGTGCTGAACCGTTCTGCGGGTGTAGACGCACCACATCCCTATGTCTCACATCAGGCATTTATTTGGTGGTTGGAGATATTAAACCAGCACCATTTGGTGGTGATTTGTATAAGCCAAGATTTGGGAAGCCTACATCTCAGTAATGACTTTATCGATGTTCCCATGTCCTAAGGTTCTTTATATTCAAGCAAGACTGATCATTTCGGCTGACTTAATCACTAAAGAAACTTGAGGGATGCTGGATACCTCCAAACAGACACACGCACGAGGGTCGCACAAGGGAACCCGCTGGGGTCGAGGTGCCGGGAGCAGGTGATGGAAGAGACCGTCACCCCAGGGCACTATCTGTGGAGGAGGGGACCCCACCGTCTCCGTCTCTGACCACTCCATACCACAGCCACATTCCTGGGAAGGGGACAGGCTCAGCCGTGCCGGGTCACACGGGACGCACGTCCATCACGTCCATCCCTCACTAGGCTGGTGGCCCCGAGGCACCGAGCTATAGTTTCTCAAAGCATCCAGGTGAGAATGGAGCAGTTCACCCAGTAAATGCAGGGGGTAGGGATATTTCTGCTGTGGTTGGTTCAGGTGGCAGAGATGACGTGTCTGGTGGGAACAGCCCCCGGAGGAAGGCAAGCGAGGGGGAGGCGGGGCCCTGATGGCCCTGTTTGCTCCGCCTCCCAGTGACACGATAGGTGAAGCGCTTGCCTTGGGAGATGCAGAACGGGGTCTCGCTAGTCACCCTTGTACACTTATCCCACCCACTGGGACAGAGGGCTCCTGGCACACCTTTATGTTCACGCTGGATTTGGCCAAGGGAAACAGTCTCCTGGCCTCCCTGCCAAACGCACAAATGTATTTAGAGGCTTAACCCAAAGTGCATTCAACCCACTGTCCTCTCCGATTTCTAACCTAGCCCAACAGTCGATAAATATCTTTCCTGGAAACCCCAACAGGTTGATTTTCCTCTTTCCCTTCTCAGCATGCATTTGTCTGTACCTCTGTCAATGCAGAGCACGTTCCAGGGACTCAGGAGTGCAGAGCGCAGGTAAAGGAAGTCTGTGGTGGTAAGAAAGGACCCAAGTCTGCAGGACAAAGTCCTGAGGCCCAGAGATCCGCTGTCGGCTGTGTAGGGCCTTGTATGACCTTAGCACATAGACTTTTTTTTTTTAGAGAGAGACTCTCAAACAGACTCCCTGCTGAGCATGGAGCCCAATGCAGGGCCCATCCCACAACCTTGATATCGTGACCTGAGCCAAAATCAAGAGTTGGATAGTTGACCAACTAAGCCACTCAGGCGCCCCTGACCTTGGCACGCAGCCTTAACCAAGCACGGAGGAGAGACGTCCCCCGTGTGGAGGTCAGAGCTCATCCCTCGTAACCTGCCAACGACATGGAGGAGAGAGGTGGGAAGGGAACCTGGCTCCATGGCCCGCATCAGCTCCACCAGAGTTGACGTGAAGATGGATCCTGTGCCGTCACCATTAAGGCAAATCCATAGCCTCCTCTTTTGCAGCCGCACGGGGGGCTCAAACTTGGCCCACAGGTCCTGTCCCACAGTAACCCTATGGCCCACCTGGCCTGAAAAGCCTGTGGATGAGACAGTGTCTCTCTGTGGTCCCGAAACAGGTGGAACCTGAGAACGACAGGAGAGAGCAGCACCGAGGGACCAAGGGAAGTTACTTTTATTGAGCACTACTACGTGCCTGTGCACCACACCACAGCCCGTAGATTTCCTCACCTCCTCCTTAGAGTGTCCCTGTGAGCAAGGTGGCAACAGTCCCTCTTGGCAGATGAACACACACACCGTAGGACTCGCCCTACAGGAAACGTCCGGGTTTCAAGGAGGGGGCACAGGACCCGGGCTTGTAGGCCGGGCCAGCCAGATTTGCTGTCATCTATGCTGCTTACCAGGTGTGTCACTGCCTAGAGCCATTAAACACCCTGAGCCCCATGCCTCTCAGTTGCAAGACGACACATCTGTCTGATGACGTACGTTAACGTCTACCTTTCAAACTCTGAGAAAATGAGTCTTAGCGCATATCGTGTGCCTGGCATGTGAGCATTTAATAAACGGTCCCCGTGTCCCCTCTGAAGACACACACCAGTCAGCTGTGTGCTGGGGACTGGAACCCGGCCCTGGAGGCTCCAGGCCCCCTGGCTGCTGGCCTCACTCCCCGTGTCACGATGCCCAGTGTCACAAGGTAAGCACCACTGCTGACGGGGACGGGCATCCTCGCTGCGGAGCTGCTGCCTACACTGCCCCACGTGGTGCCCCCTGCCCCAGGATGGGGGCATCAGACTTACATGGGGGTGGATGCCCCAGGGCCGGTGCAGGAGGCATTCCTGCCTGTGCTTGGCGACCATTGCCCGCAGCCTCATCCAGCTTGCGGCCTGCTCCATGGACACACGTGTCTGTTAGTCCTTGTAAGAGTTTCCCCAAACTATTATGAAGTAGGCACTGCTGGATAAATACTAATGATTCTTTTTTAATGATTTTTAGCTGTGAAGCTGGCCTCGGTCTCGTTAACACCAGCATCTACATCCTGACCACGGACTTCACTAAGTGTAACGTAGGCTCCTCTGTCGCCAAGCCTGAGGTCGCCTTGTAACTGAGGCACAGCAGGCATTGCTTCTGGTTTCTGGTCCCTTCGCTCATCTTCCACTGGGTTTGTTCGATCTCCACGGGTCCTACAAACTGGAAAATGCCCTCCCAGAACGCAGTAGCTTTTACTCGATCTTTCCAAGGCCGTGCTGATTTAAGTCTCTGACAAGCACACACGCAGGCACGTGCACACGTACACGCACACGCAGGCATATACACATGCACGCGGGCACACACACCCCACCTCCACTCATACAACAACACTGCCATGTGCAGACACCCTGAACACTCTGGTTCGCGTGACTGGTGTGCAGCTCTCAACACTTTACGCCACTCAGTTCAAGTACTTAATGCTCTTGAATCTCAGTCCCCTTTTCTACTAAACAAGGATGGCGATGCATGTCCAAAGGGCCGAGGACTGGTTCTCATGACACAGGGAGGAAAACTCTTAATACAGCAGCTTGGTTATTCCCGGCGTGCAGTTAGCTCTTTTTTTTTTTTTTTTTTTTTGTACTATTTACTGGTGTTCAACTCCAACTATCCAACCTACGGAGTTCAAGAAACCATCAAACGAACTCTCAAAGTCTCCCTCATTAAGGCTCATCCTCAGACAGCTCTTTATTTTCTCGTATTCATTATGCGCCGGCTAAACTAAACAACAACAAACAAACAAGCCTGTCAATCAAAGGAAACAGAACAGGCCAGGAAGGGACACTTACTGTACAATGTGTTACCACAGTCAAAATCTAATTCAAAAACAAAAGCATATGGACTCATTAATTGGGAAAGCTGACAGCACACCTTTTTCTAAGTTCGCTTCATAGTGAGTAATTATCCAGATATATTTAGATCGAGATGAAATACGACTTTTGGCCCAGAACTTCTTTAACGAACTGCAGTGGAGCCTCCGCGCGCCGCGTGTCATTAGCCTGAAGTTCATTACAGAAATGTTGGTCGTGCAGCTTCCTCCAACACAGAAGGGCCACATAAGAACCGAGTAATATATAAATAAATGTGAATACCGCTCTTGAAAACGGTTTCAAGAAATCTGCCTCTCGCTGGGTAGGCTCGACTGCCAACAGGTGTCAGTGATCCGTGCGTAGGCAGGAAGGATCCCCTCTCCCAAAATACTTCCCTACCTGCTTCCACCTCTTTATCTGTTCCAATCAACTCGGGCTCTCATTTGCAATGCTTCTCCGGGCGGTTCTGCTACTGAGTTTATTGGTGTCTGAGGTTGGGGCTGGGTGTTTGCACTCCTCCTAAATTTGTATGTTGAAACCCTAATCCCCAGTGTGATAGTATTTGGAAATGAGGCTTTCAGGAGGTAATTGCATCTGTGATGGCAAAACCTTCATGAATAGAATTAGTGTCCTCTTAAGAAGAACACAGGAGAGCTTCCTCTCTCTCTCTCTGTCTCTCTTTCTGTCTCTCTCTCTGTCTCTCTCTGTCTCTGTCTCTCTCTATCTCTGTCTCTCTCCCCCTATCATGTGAGCAGCAGGGACAAGGCCACCAGGAAGCAGATCCTTACCAGGAACCAAACCTATCAACACTTTGATCTTGGACTTCCCATTCTTCAGAACTGTCAGAAAAAAAAATGTCTGTTGTTAAAGCCACCCCATCCGTGGTGTCTGGTTATGGCAACCGGGGCTGACTAAGACAGTGGTCCATGAGGACATCTGTGTCATTCTCTGCATCCTCACAGGGGCTGGGCAGTCTCTTCTGCTCTTTCCATTCACTGCGCAAGTTCACAAAGACCTATCACAAGATCACTAAGGTGAAGGTTGGCCAAAGAACCCCATGTGTCCAACAGTTAACCCACTGCCTAGAAGCTGGGAGGGATGATTCCTCTGAAGAGACACAAGGTGGAGTGGACTTATGACACATGGAAGATTAGGGCAAGTAGTCAGCAGGGGGCCTGGCCCGATGGAGGCAAACAGTGAAAGAAGAAGCCAGACCCCTGAGTACAAAGCCCATTTGGAAGGTGGTGATGCTGCCAAGAAGCACCGGGAAATTTGAAGGCCACTTTTATGATCCAAATTCATGACAAATATATTGAAACTGGCCATCATGCAAATGTAGCCTAAGTGTCTTCAAAGCAGGCCCCAGCTTGATTCTGCCTCTGAACCAAGCTCCTAGCTGAGGGCTGACACCTAGAGGACCTGAATGTGCTGCATGAGCAAATGGATAAATCCACGTGCATATAGAAAGTCAAACACCAAGGTGATGGGATGAAGGAGCATGCTTGTGATGAGCACTGGGCGTCGTATGGAAGTGTTGAATCACTATATTTTACACCTGAAACTAATATGTGTGTTTACTAAACTAACAAACTAAACTGTGTGTTAACTAATGGGAATTAAAATAAAATTTAAAAAAAAAAATCTAAAAAAATAAAATATTTTTTAAAAGAATAAAAAGTCAGACGCCATTACTTTCCTTGGTACTTAGTGAAAATAGTACAAGAAAACTGCAGGTTTAAGCCAGCCTCTGGTCTGACCGGCAACTGTCTCCCTTGGCCGTTTCTTCCTCTTGGGTATTTCTAACTATAATATGTTATCGATTTTTCTTGTGTCAAGGTCTCGCTCAATAGTCTATAATATTTCTACAATTCTGGGTCATAGAAACCCTTGGAAAATTCCTGAGAACCCTGTGTAGCACCATGGCATGTTGTTCCTTTCCCTTTGAAAGTAGATCAAATTAGAAAAACTGTAACTACTCGTATTCTTTTTAAGTAAGTGGTATCAAGAGTTGTGTGGCCCTTCTTCATAACATAGACCCATAGAAAAAGACAGAAGGGAAGGAAGGAAGGAAGGAAGGAAGGAAGGAAGGAAGGAAGGAAGGAAGGAAGGAGGGAGGGAGGGAAGGAAGTTTTTTCTAGACTAGATGAGGCAAAGAATCTTGCCATTCCAAGCCCCAAACAAGAGAGAGTTTAAGGGTCCCTCACATATCCACCCAATCCTTCTGAAGGAGAAAGGTGAATACTCCTCCCACCCCTTAACTGTTTTCAGTTCTACTCACAGAGCTTAAATGCACAGAACCCCTAACCCTTGATGTCCAGCCCTTCAATAAACAGGACAGCGTGTGGCCGTGCCAAAGAATCCCACCCCGGGCACAAGGCCGGAAGGTTTCTATGAAATCCTGGAATTCTGCTTGGCATGGTCTCAGGGAGCAGAGGAGCAGCAAGAGCCCTGTGACTGAGCTCTGTCTCTTGGTTTCCAGAAACATCTTATTCCCTTCAAGATATATCCTCCCTAATGCAACTAATTATCACAATTGGGACGCCTACCCCTGAAGCTCAAGCCTTCCCTTCCCTCACCTAGACTATTAAAATAGTGCCACGAGGGTCTCCCCGGGCCATTTACACACCCTGTGGGCAGCAGCATTATTTAAAGTTATGACCCAGGTTGTACAGGTTGTACCGCTCGTCTGCTTAATTCCTCCTTTGACTTTCCATCTAACTTGGGCGAGAAGCCATCCACCTTCTTCAGACTCTGCCTTTTCTAAGACCCCACGGGATTCCTGTCTCTGGCGGGCCCCTCGCTTCCTGTGCTCCCACTGCACTGGCCGTGCGGAGCTTCACACAAGCCCACAACAGCCCTACTGGAAGGCCTGGAATGTTCCTGACCACAGGCTCACACGGCTTCCCCCCAGCCCCCCAATCGCTCTCTGGTCTCTGTGCAAACGTCATCAGACTTCCAACCACAGATCTCTGATGGACACATAGCCCCCAAGGGTCTTCCTCTCTGAAGAGGCACCCGACACTGTCCCTCTTAGACATGCTTTCCTGACACCTTGCCCTTCCTGGCCTCTTGCATCAGGTAATGACCCGGGGGTTTCCACCAACTGACTATTTCCCCTGGGATACTCCCCCCGACATCTCTGATCTCAGCTCACTCATCATCAGTCCCTTGGAGATTGTAATAGCCCTTCTCTCTATGCCGATCTCTCGGAGTCCACGAATGCACCTAGTGAAATAAAGCATAAATCAAGAGAGACTTTCAGAAGGACAAAGTATATAAAGTGCAAGTATTCATTGCTTTTATTTAAGGCAGGGGAAAACGAAGCAACAGGAGAATCACAGGGGCAGTTTGGATGGAATCCATTAGCTGAAATTTTCCACTTGCAGCTCTGTTCATGTCAGCAAGCTGAAAGGCCTTCTTTTTGTCATTTTTCTAAATTTTTTACCATTTACACAAGACCTTAGGTCCATAATGTAAAGCTTCACATAAAATTTAGGAGTGTTCCTGAAGTACACTGACATCTTTTATCACATTTTCTTTCAGGCTTTACCAAACAGAGGCAATGAGGACCAGAGTAGCCTCATAAAAATGTCACGCAACTTCAACCCTCTACACTTAACTTATTGAAGGAATTAACAGATTATGGTCATTTCATTTTTTATGACAATTTCTAACTGGTCATAGTACATCCACAAAGGGCAATGTCATGCACCACGAACCTTCACTTTTCACAAAAATGCTGTGCTCCGGGCAGCGCGCCTTCAGGGATGTGCCTATTATTTGGTACTGTCTTCTGGGAACAACACATCTATGGCCCATTCCATCTCCCCACAGCCCCCCAGCTACACCCCGTGCACCGGACACTACAAACACCTGACACTAGAAACAGCAATGTGAGAGCGGCTCTCCTTGTTGGAAGAGGTTCTAGAAGGGAAAGATGGCTCTAGCACCTATCCCTCTTCCCCCTAATCCTACCTAGTCCTTAAGTTTAAAAAAAATTACTCTGGGGTCCTGGGGTGGTGCAGTCAGTGAAGCATCTGACTCTGGATTTGCAATCAGGTCATGATCTCAAGGAGGTGGGATCGAGCCCCACGTTGCGTTCCCCACTCAGTACAGAGTACACTTGAGGATTCTCTCTCCCTCTCTCTCTGCTCCTACCCTCCCCCACCATGCTCGCTTGTTCTCTCTCTCTTTCAAATAAATAAATAAATAAATAAATAAATAAATAAATAAATCTTGAAAAGAATTTAAATTACTCTGGACTTCTTTATTTAAGGGAATTTGCCTAAAGCTCCTACAACACTGATCCTCCTGACCAAGAGTTGGCTTCTTGATCCAAGGGGCCAGTGTTGACCTCGAGGTACCACCTGAACACCTGGGTGGCCTCTCAGCTGTCCAGTGCTGCACACCTCAGAGTCAGAAGGCGGGATTCCCCTCAGTCTCTGCTGCCCAAATCTTACTGGGTAAGTGAGGTGGTTTGGGCTGATGTCCTGTCCTTGGCCCGATGGCTTTATCTTGCTTAGGGTTGACAACTTAAAAATATAATTATTTTCTGGTCTGATTGGGAGACTTTTTCCATCAACCTGTCTCCCTAGATCCTGAGCAGAGCCTATGCTTCCATTTCTCAAGGGAAAAGAGGAACAAAACCATCCTGCACAGTGAATACCCTGTAGACATGGTAAACATGTTCCACCTCTCCTCAAAGCGCAGACCAACGTATCATAAAGTAACAACAATGAGGAACTTTGAGAAATTGCCTCTACATAAATCTCCAAAGCGAAGGACACCGTCTTCCCATCTCAGGGTATCAATTTCCAGGAAAAGTCGGCTGTGATGCTTCCCAGAAGGGAAGCAAGCGGGAGCGGACCCTGTGGTTCCAGCCCCAGAGGGCCTGAGAGTTGATGCTGAAGCAAAACGGCATTCATTAAAGGTCGTTCAGGCAAAGGAAGAATTCTCCTTCCAGAGGTTCTCCTGGCTTGCCCTGTTCCTACCACCCTGGGATGCAGTGAGCTTGTGGGATGCCGCCGCTGGCCGGAGTCGTGTTTGGCGGCCAATTAAACAGACTCATTTAACAATTCAGTGAGCAGAATGGCACTGGCTGCCAGCAAGGGAATTAGTGGGACCGTGGGTCGGTCTGAAGAGGCACCAGCCACCCCCGAGTGAAAGGTCTGTGAAAGGTCTGGGCACAGTCCCTACCCAGCGAGGCTCCCGGACACCTGGGATGCCGCCAACCTGCCACCACGACCGTCCGGGCCCAGCCCACAGGCGACCCACCGCAGGTCACAAAAGGCAGGAGGCACCTAGGGAATGCAAGTCCTGGCTCGGTTTCGGGATTGGCATCACGGCACATTGTTCTGACGTATTTCTAGCAGGTGGATGGCCTTCTTCCTACGACGCAGAGCCTTTAGTGGGTGAAAGCGTGGATTCTGACTTTGTTTTGTTTGTTTGTTTTTGTTTTTGTTTTTGTTTTTGTTTTGTGGATTCTGACTTTGAAAGATGCCTTGAAAGGCATCGAATTCCTGCCTTCGGAGAAGGACAAACATACGGTCTCATTCACTTGGGGAATATAAATAATAGTGAAAGGGAATAGAAGGGAAGGGAGAAGAAATGTGTGGGAAATATCAGAAAGGGAGACAGAACATAAAGACTCCTAACTCTGGGAAACGAACTGGGGGTGGTGGAAGGGGAGGAGGGCGGGGGGTGGGGGTGAGTGGGTGACGGGCACTGAGGGGGGCACTTGACGGGATGAGCACTGGGTGTTGTGCTGTATGTTGGCAAATTGAACACCAATAAAAAATAAATTTATTGTTAAAAAAAAAAGAATTCCTGCCTTCTAATCGCCTCTCCAGCTCCCCAGCCAAGACCTCAGCACATACGGGTATTCTCTCCACTGGGGCCCTGTCTGCTGTTGCTTTCAGAAAACACGCTCCCTTGTATTGAATTAAAAATGTTGTCAGAATAAAGCTTTTTTTTTCTCACATCAAACTCTCTCCTTTCATCATGTTTTTTTTTTTTAAAAAAAGCTATTTTTTAAAAATGTTCCAAGGTGTTTAGTATTTGCTCATCGAGATCATTCAGAGATCCCTCTTTTTGACGTCGTACCTTAGTGTCCCTCCGATCTCTCCTGGGACTTGTTGGTTATGTTCATTCTGTATGCTTCTTTCCCTTTTTTTTTTTAAAGATTTTATTTATTTATTCATGAGACACACAGAGAGAGGCAGAGACACAGGCAGAGGGAGAAGCAGGCTCCCTATGGGGAGCCCGACGCAGGACTCGATCCTGGGACCCAGGATCAACCCTGAGCCAAAGGCAGACACTCAACCACGGAGCCACCAGGGGCCCCCCATTCTGGATGTTTCCTTTCTAATTCAGAGGTTAATAGTTTCTGTGCCAAGAAACAGAGTGATTCAAGGAAGTTTTCTCTACAAACAGGACGAATCACCCACGTGTAGGCGTGGAATAGGGGAACCACGGCCGGGCCACTTCAGGGGGGACAGTGCCCGGGGCTGGGAGAGCCACCAGTCCTGGGAGCAGAGAGCTGGGGCTGGGAGAGGAGCAGTGACCCCCGCCCCCTGCACAGGGAGGGAGTGTGTGGGAGCCCCAAGGAGCTCCACCCCGAGGAGCGGGTCTGGGCCAAGTGCCTCGTGCACATCCTGCCCCTGGGAGCACCAGCCCCGTCCATGCAGCCCATGCAGCATTGCAAGAATGAGCTCCTCTGAGCATCTTCTGGTCCCTGAGCATCCTGCTGCTCCACGTTCAGCGTCGCCCTGGAGAGCCTCGCCTGCCTCTTCTATGAACAGCTTCAGTGACCCAGCAGAGGGTGCCCCCCTCCCCCCTCGATAATCACAAATCACACTTCCCATAGCTTCCTTCCATCTGCTCTCCTATTGTTAGCGGGGTGGGACCGCGGAGCCCCAGGGGGACCAAGGGCACAGCGCCCATTGGCGGGGTGCAGTCAGGGGGGAGGGGCTCAGGAGAAAGGCGGAGGACCCCAGGGTCGGCCGGGAGCCTGCGGGCGGCCTCCGGTGTCGAGAAGGCCTTTCCAGAAGGCCTCACTTCCCCGGGTCACCCTATCCGTGCACTTTCATTTTCCTGGATTTCCAGAGCTCCTTCCTCCCTGGGAAGCAAGCCCGGAGCTCAGCAGCAACCACATCCCTTGCGTGTCACGTGCAGTCCTGGGTGTCTGTCCCCATCCCCACCCCACCGAGACCCGGCTCTGACCGGCCCCTCCGTCCTCCCTGACCTTGGCCTCCCCCAGCAGCACCTGCAGTCTGCCCACGGTTCGGGCAGGGACCCCCCGACAGGCTTTGCCCCCCCCCCACGAAGCTGCTCACCTGCCAAGCTCCGAGTGTCATCGCCGGGGCCCGGAGCCCCCCCTGGGACCGCCACACGGACACGTGCCCATGGTATTGAGGACATGAGCCGCCCGTGCCTACCTGCGCCTGCTGCTCCGCCTCGCCTGCCAGCCTCCGGCTCCTGGGGCCGCCTGTGGGGCCGAACGGGCACCAGTGGGGTGACCCCACCCCAAGAGGCAGAAGGCATGCCCCGTGAGTCGTGCACCCCTGAAACCTGGTGCTCCCCATGAGGTGGCCACTGCACTAGGCCCCGACGCCCTCCGCAGGGCCCCCTGCCCGTGACCGTGGCCCACAGCAGACGTGCCCTGCGCACCACACAATCGCCGTGCGGGGCTTCGTCCCACAACCTGGCTCCGGGCCCAAAGATCACGGCGCTTTCCCTCAGGGCCTGCCGAGCACCCACATCATCAAGCCTACCGCTGGCAGCAGGGAAACTTGACCAAATAAAACAAAAAAAAAAAAATTTAAAACCCTCCAAGTTCCAACAGAAGCAGAGGCTTCCAGGTGTAACAAAGGGGTGAGATCTTAGCATTTGAGACAACACGGGTGGACGTCGAGGACATCACACCGAGCGAAGGAAGTCAGACAAATGCCTTCTGATTTCACTTGTATTTGGGATCTAAAGACCAAAATGAAAGAAAAAAAAACAGACAAAAAGGAGAAACTGACCTGTAAATACAGAGATGGAGCACCGGTGGGTGCCAGAGGCGGGGGTGGGCACCATGGGTGCTGGGCGCAGAAGGTACCAGCCTCAGAGCGGCAGGCCAGCATCTCGGGAGCTCTGCAAGCACCCAGGTCCCTGCACGCAGCCGCCAGCACCGCCAAGAGGCTTGGGGCTCCTTCCTGGGCCCCCGCAAGGTCTCTGAAGGAAGCCGGGCTCCTTCACCCGGGGCCACCCTCAGCCCTCCAGAGCACAGCCCTCGGCCCCGGCTTCCCGGCCCATGATGCCTCGACGTCCCCATTTGCCCGGGTCAGTCCTGCTTCCCGCCCACGGCTGCTCGCTCTTTTTAGCCCAAGAGTGGGCAGTGGGCAGCGTAACAGGCTCCTCCGCTGGCTTAAGGTGCCCCTCGGTCACCAAGCACATGCTTTTTATTTTCATTCTCACCCCTCCTTTTTATTTTCATTCTTTCTCTTTCTTCTCTTTATGACTGGCATTTAATCAAGGCCTTGCTGGGGCCCGCTGGCTGTTCTGCGCCAAGTTGGCCACACAACCTACAAGGTGGTTTCTAAGAGCCGTGTGGAGAGCTGAGCTCGGGGACTGAAGCATTTCTCTGCTGTTTGTATGTTTGGGTACAATGAAAGCTCTTGACAAGAGGCAGGACTTTCCAAGCCTGGCATTTATGATCAATTTCTGTAGCTACTCAACAAGGTCGCAAGCTTTCTGGAAAAGTCTACCCACCTGTGACTTTTTTGCTGTTGTTTCTCTAACTGATGCAGTTCCTGGTTGCTGAGTGTTCTTTCCTAGAATCATGAATAATACTCCAAGGATAATAGACTGGCCTGGTCTCAATTTTTTTATTTATAAACCTTGGATTGGGGGAGGGGGGGAGCAGGAAAACGCAGAGCTTCGTTTTTCTGCAGAAGGACTGTCCGCATGGGTGGGCCTCTGCTGTGCCCGGGCCCACGTGTGGCTCACCAGGAAGACCAGATGCAGGGCACGCAGGGTCACGGCCTTTGTGCTCCATCCGTCGACGGCCCAAACAGCCCTGCGCTCTGGGAAACTCCCCTGAGATCACTCTGCACCAGAAAGGAGCTTTGTGCAAATGTTGGAGACAAGGAAAAGCAGGTGATTCCACATTTTATCACCTGGACCCGTTAGAGCCAACAAGCCACACTTGTATTTGAATTCACAAACACGGCCATCACCACAGAGGTCACGCTTCAAGAATAAAAATTAAGCAGAAGATAAGCTGTAACGCTGCTCAGCACAGGAAGATGTTTCTGAGCGCCGGGTCAGGGGCCCATTTCTGTCGTCCAGAGGTGACTCAGAAATCACCGCACAGGCCTGATGGATCCAAAGCCCCGTACACACCCGCTCGCTGAGACCATCACACCCTCGGTTTGGAAGGCATCACAGCCAAACTGCAGGGATCTTTCTGTGCCTTAATGATCAAGGTAAGTGGACAATCCTTGCTGGCCCGAGGTTTCGCTTCAACTGGCCCGAGGAAGCCGAGCTGGCGGGTTGTTTCCGCTCTCCTGGAAGCTCATAAACAAACACAGAAGGGTCTGTCTTCCTGGGCCTCAGCTTTGCTCTGTTAGTGGTTCCTCGGGACCAGAAAGCGAGGCGCCGAGCCAGACTCCGACAGCGACTCAGAGCCGTGTGCCACTTGGCTCACCAGCACTGGCAAAATGTTTGCTTAGAAATTCAAGAATTCATCAGGAGAAAAGCAGCCTTGGACTGCAGGAGCGATGGGGCTGGCACAGGCCCGCGGATCGGCCTGCCCGGCCTCCCCGCACACAGCCGCCGGCTGAGCCAGAAGAAGCTAAAATGCGGGGAGCGTTGTCTTCACTGCTCCCAATGCCCACCCCGTCGGACACCAGGATCCACACGGGCTCAGTTGTGAAGCAGGTGAGCGAAGGCACACGGGCCACGGGGCCCACCAGCTCCAAAGGCCACTCGGATCTCCACTCCACTGGACAGAAAGGGGGTGTTACACCACGAGGTCGGCTGCCTTTCGGGCGGAAAGTCAAGAACTTCAGGAGGGTGGAACTATGCCTCCTGTGCTGTCGAGCTCTGGGGAGAAAGTCTTGGGAAGATGGAGGGAGAAAACCAAACTGGGAGAGCCGCAAGAAAGATCAATCTGGGGACCCCTGGGTCACTCAGGGGTTGAACATCTGCTTTCAGCTCAGGGTGTGACCCCAGGGTCCTGGGATCGAGTCCTGTGTCGGGCTCCCTGCATGGAGCCTGCTTCTCCCTCTGCCTGTGTCTCTGCCTCTCTTTCTCTCTGTGTCTCATGAATAAGTAAATAAATCGTAAAAAGAAAAAAAAAAAAAGAAAGATCGGTGTTTGCTGGCCTCTGTGTCACATGCTCACCCCTCCCTTGCCTGGAATGCCACACCTCCAGGAGCCCACTCTGACCCTGACCCTGGGATTGCATTCCAGCCTGCTCCCCGTGGTCTGTTGGCACATTCGAAGCTAAGATGCCTTCCTAATGCCTAGATTCCTAACAATGACTCCTTAGGTTCTGATTCCTATTTCTTACTGATTTCTCCACTTCCTCTTGGAGAAACAATATTTAGTAGCTCTAAAACCAAATTAGAAAAAAATAAAAAAAAAAACAAATTAGGAAGCACGTGCTGATTAGCACAAGAATTATCTACCACAGTTAGGCAAGACACCGCCTTCCAATACTCTCATTCTCTCCTCTTTTTCTCTGTCTTAGGTTTTTCGGATGAAGGTCTGTGTGTGTCCTGGGAAATTCTGCAGATGTCAAGTCAATGCAGTCCTCACCAGAAAGGAGCCTCTTGAGAATTTTGAAGAAAATGATAAACAGATTTCCCTTTGATTTGACTTGTTTGGGGCTACTTGGTTACAACGGGCTGGAACCTGGCCTTCAATTCACAGCCTGATATCATCACCGCTGTATCATATCGTTTCCTCTATCTTGCTGTTTCAAGAGTGGCCACAAAGCGCCTGCAATAGGTGCTGGAATTCAAAGATAATTAAGACAGCTTCATCCCCATCCCAGGAGCTCGCAGACCCTAAAGCAACGTGGCAAAGGGGGACCAGAGCCTTCCTGGGAGATCGGGACAAATAAGTGTGAGATAATAATCAAAGCATCCCCAAATGGGAAGTAGCCCATATATCCATCTGCATTCAAGTGAACACATAAATTGTACCATATTCATAAAAGGATGTAATTCAGAGCAATGACGATAACTGACAATGATAATAAACGACAGGCAACACCGTGGGTTAGGCTAGCATAAGTAACTAATGTGGGGATGAAAAGCTTCCCCAGATAGCTTCACTTCTATAGCAGAAAATCAGTGAAAACCATCCATTGTTAGGGAGATGCACAGGGAGGTAATGAACTGTAAAAAAAAAAAAAAAAAGGCAAGGAGTTGATTATTGTTTTTGGTTTTTTTCTTTATGAGAATATTTATTTATTTATTTATTTATTTATTTATTTATTTATTTATTTATTTATTTTTACTGACAAATTTATTTTTTATTGGTGTCCAATTTGCCAACATATAGAATAACGTAGATATTAGAACAGTGATTGTCTCTAGTGAGAGGAGGGATGTTGTGATCCAGAAGGAACCTGGAGGGCCAACTTCATGGTGTGAGACCTGAGCACGGACGGGGCTCCAGGCTCAGAAACCCTACGCTCCGTCTAACGCTCTGCCGCTGGTGACTCTCCAGACAAAGATGCAGAGCCATGGCTCCCAGCACTCTAAGCACCTCCTTTGTGGCTTCTTTTAGCAAACAAGTGAATCAAATGCCTCTGTGTCTGGGCCAATACTGTATGTCTCCTGCTCCCATTCGTACTTGGTCTTCCTCACCCCAATTGCTAATGTCATTTTTCGTACCTCTTCTGGGCGAAAGATGGCTTCCGTGCATTCTGGGAACAAACTGGGGAGAAGGTTCAGATGAATAAATAATTGACAAAATAAAAATCATGAGGTCCCTACGTTGCTCACAAGAGACCATGTGAAGCATCGGAGACAATTCTCGCCACCGTTTATCAGGTCAGTGATTTTACCCTAGAAGGTTCAAGAAGAGTACGTCTAAGGAAATGAGTCATTGGACAGGTAGCGTTCAGTAAGGGTCCAAAGAGAAAGAGCCCCCTGCAGCAAGAGGTTCTAGATGACTGACGGAGGCACGCTGAAAAGGCCGTCTACAGATGGGCTGTCCCTGGGTGGATGCGAAAGCAGCGAGCGACTGTGATTGAGCCAGAGCCAAGGAGTGGTGACACCCCAGAATATGAAGGCGTGAACCAGCCTATATGTGTTCCTGAATTCAGCATCAACCTCCCTAGTTTTTTTTTTTTTTTAAGATTTTATTTATTTTTTCATGAGAGACACAGAGGGAGAGGCAGAGACACAGGCAAAGGGAGAAGCAAGCTCCATGCAGGGAGCCTGATGCGGGACTCGATCCCGGGTCTCCAGGATCACACCCTGGGCCGAAGGTGGTTCTAAACCGCTGGTCCACCGGGGCTGCCTCCCTGGTTTTAACCTAGCGACGAGGAGCACATCATCTTTACCTTCAGTGTTAGGTACCAGGGATCACTTGGTCCTGGCCTGAGCTTAGATGCGGCCCATTCCTAGGACTCCTGCCTGCCCAAGCCTCTGGGAAGCGTGCTGGAGATCACTGCTACAGCTGGCGGGTAGACTGACCGGAATGGGGACAGGTCCCCCTGACATCCCCTCCGACATCCCTCTAGGAACACTGGAGTGGCACAAGCCTTCCATGGGGTCTGTTTAAGGGTTATTTTGATTCTCCTTCACAGGTCTGGTTCAAAGGATCTTAAAACAGAAAACCATCAGGAAATGTTTTAGGCACATCCCTGCCTTTGAAAAAGTCCTCCTTGCTGGGCTATAAACCCTTGGAAGGCTGGTTTCTTTTTAATCCAAACTCCCAGTGCCTGGGACCTGACAGCCTCTTAATAAAGATGTGTTGGAGAGGAGGTAGGAACTCTGAGCACCAGGCCAGGCGCTGCCCCTAGTGGGCCCGGCACGATGATTCCTGAACCCCTAGTCCCCCCGATGGTAGGAGGCAACCAACCATATGAAAGGCCCTCCTACGCTGGACATTTCCAGATGCATTTTTCTAGAAATGCTGATGAATACTTACCAGGACTTTGGTTTATACCTAAATGTGGATAAAGAAACAAAAGAAGCAACAACAACAAAAAAAGAGTGTGTGTGTGTGTGTGTGTGTGCGTGCGTGCACACAGTGGGGCCCCCACTGCATAGAAAGAAAAAGTCTGCCCGAATGGAACGACCTGGAACTCAAACACTTGAGGGATGCGATGCTTGTAGCTCCCCATGGAGGTGGTGTGAAATAGAGTGAAGCCGTGGGAGTCATGAGTAGGAGGGAAATAAAGTAAAACAAGGAACTCTACTATTTTGGCAGCTTATAAAATTCCGTCTTTAAAATCTTTTGCGACTCTAAAATCAATACCCAAGGAATGAGTCTGTGGAGGGTCAGGAGACATTTAGTGAGCTGAGAGCCAGAAGACCTTGCTTCCTACCACCCGAGTTATACCTGTGAGGCCACTGAGCCCACGTCTGGATTTAAAACGAAAAATTTTAATTGTAGTGACAAGAGCTCCTCAAATACTTCAGTGTAACAGGGTGTCCCATCTGGGATCTACCAGACTTCCCTTGGCACTGCTAAGGGCCATCCAAGCAGGGCAGCAAGAGGACAGAGCCCTCCTGGGTGTGCATCCTGGTTCCTAGACTAAAGTTCTTAAACTCTGACCCTCATTTCCCACATGTGTAAAATGAGGAAGCTTCTAGCTCCTCATCGTGACTCTTAGTCAAGATGTTTCCCACGTCTGGCCCTACTCAGCTCCACCTTTAATGCCAGCCAGACACCTGCTATCCCCTCCCCCCCTTTATTTAAGCCCAGAGGTACCCAATGCAGGCACCAGGCTTCATACGAGCAGCTCCAGTGCATCCCCTGGTATATTTTCTGTCCCCTTTGGGGGTACTTTAGAGTCTAAAAAGGGAACCTCGGAAGCTTACGCCCTCCCCCAAAATAAAAGTACCGATGTTAAGCTCACTGGAAAACGAGTTCAAACTCTTCTATTCGCTTCAGCTCAATTCTCGTATCTTGTAAATGGGACTAAATCATTATACTGCCTTTCTCCCAGGTGGTTGTAGAGGTTAACTGAGGCGAAGCCCACTGGAAAGGGCCTGGTGCCTGGCGCACTGCACACATTTGGTAGACTAGTTCTCTCAACGCTGTGCCGTGTGGTTATTGAATGACTACCCATCTCTTGCCAACATATTGCTAGCTGTTCAAGGACAAGGACTGCCCTCCTCATTAAGCACTATCTAGCTTAATGCAGTAATTAGTTACTATTATACTATAACATACTTAAATTGAATAGTATATTTTTATACTCTGTCCTATTGGCTCTCAGCTCCAATACCTCAAGTGTACATTGAATCACTCGAGTAGTTTACGAAAATACCTACGGCAGCACTTCACTCCACGTCAACTGGATCAAGAATTCTCCGGGAAGGTCACAGGAGTGGGTATTACATAAAAGCTCCCCGGAGATGTCGTAAGCACAGCCAGAGCTGTGAGCACTGCTCCTGACCTGCGCTCACCTGTCCCTTCACTGATGGCCACCTACTTTGTGCCAGGCACCCCCGTGGGCCATCATGGCTCCAAAGTTATCAAGATGGTCCTCGTCCTCACAACCTACAGAGAAACATGAATAAATCAGTCACTAATAAGTCACCGAGGCCCCAGGCCGGCAAGAGAGCCCTGTGCAGAGGGGGCCACACAGGCTCAAGGAGATCGGAAGCTCATTTAGAGTCGGAGGCATTTAGAAATGAGGGAAGGAATTGGGGAAAATGACCTTCAATTAATTGAGTTTCATTGCTATGCGCTCAATATTTATTCAGGATCATTGTTATGAAATAAACATTTCCACTGTCTGACTCAGGGACCCGATTAAAAGATTGTCACGAGAAACTTCTTTAGTTTCCTCTTGTTTGGCAGAACAGAAGCAGCACTTCGCTCTTCCCTCCAAGTGTGATTTCTTAACACATCTCCCAACTCCCCTTGAACTCCAGAAATGTTATAGTTTCTGTTCGGTGGTGAATCTTGTATTTGCAATCACGGCTGAACTAGAAAAGGTTTTATTTTGTTTCCTTGTGGACAAATACTCTTACTTTTAAATTACCCCAATTTCCCTTTTTAGAAAACATGGAGAGAAAATAATTGAATTTAAATGTCATTGCTCTGTGATCCGCTCATAACCAAGACCCACAGTTTGCATGTCTTAGTTCCGCTGAGTTAGAATGGGGGTGGGGAAATACATATTTATTGAGGGCTTATTACGAGTCAAGCAATTTGTTATGCGTTTTACATACATTATCTAAATTATGTCTCCCAATAATATCATGACTTTGGTACCAACCTCCCATTCTACAAATGCAAGGAAAACAAGACTCAGCCAGTAGGGCATAGACAATTGTTAGGTAGCCCTTTGAGGGGCTGGAAGATACCATTGGTAATACAAGGTCTACTGCATTTCTGATCAGTGTCTCTTTCTCTCTCAAACTTTACTGTTTGATTGTCAAAGATCCCCAATCCCTACTCAAGTGACTTTTTAAATGCAAATCCCAAGTCTCAGCCGTTCTACATCATGTTCATGCACTTGTTAATTTAATAAATGTAATGTATTGCTAGCTGAGGCCCATCAGGGGATGAATCAGAAAGAGATGAATCAGAAATTCACTCTTTTCTGAAGGGAGTTTATAAACTATTAGAGGAAGAAAAACACACACGCGATAATTAAAACCAATACATCAGTGCATCCCTATCCAAGACAAGGCTCCACCGAAGTGTTCTCCACTCACCATCAGAGGATGAAAACTGTTCTCAGATAATTCCCAATGAGAGTCTCTGTGGGATAGGAGCTGGTGATGAGGTGGGGCCCCAGGAGGATCAGGACCTGGAGCCAAAAAGAGACAAATAATCCCACGGCCCAGAAAGACAGTCAGAACTAAGATGTGGGCACGACCATCGGGGAAACTAGTTCCAGGGCTGGTCATGATTCTCAGATCTGTGTTTACAACAAACTCAGAGGCTGTTAATTCAGGACCCACAAGGATCTAGGGTCCTGAATTAGGGTCCACAATTGATCAAAATTGTAATTTCCGCAGAGTGAGTATGGTTCCTAGAAGAGAAGGACGGTCTAAAGGTCTAGGGGCGGGACAGACCAATGAACAAAATGACAGACCAATGAACAGAATGACAGACCAATGAACAAAGACAAGGGCAAAGCAGGGAGGATCGGCAGCGTACCCAGTTCATGCTGACCAGTGCATCGCAATGCTGCAGAATCACTGTCCTCATCTTCTGGAGGCTGGAAGGTGGTGGGTCAGGAAACTTAAGTTATCATAAGGATGGATGGATGGCCACTCTGTGCTCTCACTTAAAATGGTGAAGCAACCAGAAATGGGGCCATAAATAAACTGGAAATCCATTCAGGCCTCATTAAGAGACCTGAATTAACACACTTCAAGATCAAATCTGGGTAGTTGGGCTTTGTTCACTTTGTTAGCTTCTTGGTTGTCTGTTTCTGTGGTAGCTGTTGTTTGATTTGTGGTGGTTTATTTTTAATCACAGAGGAGTTCTGACATATTACTGAGCCCATTGTGGTTGATGTGTTTGGAGCCAACAAAAATCTATTTCAAGTAAAAGAGTTGATATGAAAGCGCTGTGTAAATACAAGTCATGTGAATTTTTCAGAATACAATTTAGAGAGCTCATAATGTCCCTCACTTTTAAGAGAAAGAATATCCTAAAAGTCCCATCTTAGCCCAAAACCCAAAATTCCATGATTTATTTAGCATTACTACCTTCTGGTGTATGCCCTACCAAGAATTTGGAATTTTGAATTCCAGTTTTGAATTTGTTTCTCTTATTGCTTTGGTTTAGACATGAGTATGTAGGTTGATAACTTTCAAAGGAATCTGACTTTTCAGTTCTGAATCATAATATGAAAATGACAGCCAGGATCATTTGACAAGACGGGCCCTTGCATAAACTTCATGCCCTGTCATCTGAAGTAGACTGCCAAAGGCTGAGACTTTTCTCCCAGAGGGTTCTGAAAATCGGAGCCAAGGATACAGAGACTGAATAAGTGAAGGGCCCCTGTTCTGAGCTAATTAGTGCCCACTGGGTCAATACCGGTGTAAAGGTCAACAGTTGTTGGCTCTCTGACAATTCTGGGGAAGCCAATCTGCTGATTGAGTCTGGTTCTCAGTAAAATAGAAGACAAGATGCTTGCATAAACAAAGAAAGGTTGCCCAGTTCCAGAGACAAGAGCCACTCAAGCTCATGATAAGAGAGGTCATCTACAGAGAAGAGTTCAAGGGTTCATTCCAAATCTAAGTGGGAGACACCTGGCCAATGGAGACTTTGGGGTCCTGGCAACTTGACTAACGTGAAAACTGCACATTGACCCTCAAATGATTTTCATCCTCCCCAAATGATGGGACACGTATATTGGAAGGGGGTTCACAGCAATGAAGACAACCCCATACAACTACATTTATGGTAATACTTGGAAACACTGGATTTGACATCCACACCAGAGATGTGTGACCGCATCCCCGACTGGCAGGGCAAACTAGCCCAGGGTCTTCCATTACCCCTTCTCCATCATGCAACCAGGCAAGAATGGGGTGAGGAAAGGGGAAAATTGATATATTTAGTCCCTTTTCTCAGTTCGACCAGGGACTATCACTCTCCAGACTCAGCAGATGGCAGACCAGACAGTTTTGTCTGATGAGCTAATTAGTTTTCAGCTCCTCATTATCACCTTACAATGGAATCTAGAATAAAAGCTTGAAGTGCAGGATGTTTAAAGGGCTTATTTGAATGCAGTGAAGTGCGTTCTTTAAGTTAAATTCTTTCATCAGAAATGGACTTTATCTGCTCAGGAGGCATGAAGATTTAGGAGAAAACTGCTAATAGAGTAGCTTGTCTCTAATGTGGAAATGTTGTCAAAAGTGGGATGTGCCTTCCACAGAACCACAGATAAGCCATATTTTGTAGTAAAAGGAAAGCTGGACCAGAAGACCTGAATTCTAGTTTCATCTCTGCCACTAATTAACTTCATGGCTGGAGGCACATCAGTTTTCTTGAGCTCCATCCTCCTATCTGTGCAGTGAACTCACGGGATGAGGTCCTTCCGGGGCTCAAATTCTATCTTGCTAACACTTCGTTAGGGTCAACCCTGCAGTCTTCTGAGGCACATTTATGAGACATCTTTTTTTTTTTCAGATAAAATAATATTCAGAATTGCTAAGCATTAGAAGCTTTTTTCTAACAGAGCATAATTGCCTTGGCAGATCCATCTGTCTCCAGAAACAGCATTCAACACACCATGTGCCCACATGCACTAGTGAAGCTGGCAGATGCCGAGCCTCAGCAAGAGAAAGTTAAGTCTATGGAGGTTAAATGACAGCCAAGCTTCAGCCCCTTGCTGGACAACCGCATTAAAGAGGGCTGCTAACGCCCGGGATTCCCAGGACAGCGAGGATGCTGGCTGAGCTAGTGAGAAGCTGGGAGGCCAGGTTCCCCGTCTTCGATGTCTAGCTCCCACTTGGTCCTTGGTAATTACTGCAAACAGACCGGATGCAAAGCCTTTCTGAGCAACAGTTAAATACACCTGAGATCTAGAATTTTTCCTGATCAAGTCCTTTTCTTTTTTCTTACATGACATAGAAGCTATGAATACTTCCAAACAGCAAACGTCCCTCCCCTTCATCGTGCCAATGCTCCAGACCTGCACGGCCCCAGTTGGTAGCCACCAGTCACGTGTATCTCTTTGAATTTTAATTTTAATTAATTAACATTAGATGGAATTGAACATTCAGTTTCTTAGTTGCACCTGCCACACATCGAGGATCCGATAGCCACATACACCTAGTGGGAACCAGAGGGGACAGAGCAGGTCTAGACCATTTGCAGCATCACAGAAAGGTGCAGTGGACAGTGCTATTCCTGGGCGAGCATTCCTAACACCCTGTAAGTCCCTTCTGGTTTTGACTTAGAGTACACAACCACTACCGACACATTCTCCATGTGCTAGCAGCACTATTAAGCACTGCGCTGTGGGTCATCTGGAGGCTGGGAAGGCGGGACGTCCCTCTTGGTATAGCTGAGCAACTTCTCTCATTTGTCTTTGGAAAAATACCAAGTGCTCTTACCAAAACAACCCTAAGAGAATCTACCATGGGGAACCTCAGGTCACAGTGAGATATGTTAAAGGAAAAGAATCCAGTGAAGAATCTTTTCATTAATTCATGACTTAAAGCATCACACTTATTTACATACTTCATATACTTGCATTGATATCCTTTACACAAGTAGGTTTATGAGGTGCTCTACTCGAAACATAACACGCACACCTTAGTAACCTGTATTATGTGTAAGAATTGCTCCCTGTTTCTACAAATGCTTCCTTTCCCAAAATACAGAATGAGAATGACAAGAGTACTGATTTATATCAGAAATTATTCAGCACTGGATCGCCTAGCATCCCTCTAGGAATACATAATGGACATACGTGTGGCTTGCCATCAGCTTCTGGGGCCTTTCCTTTAGGGCCAGACCCTGGTTTTCTCCCAGGAGTCCTGCCTTCTCTCCTCTGGGCGGCCGGTCAAGAAGCCCATCCACCTGGGCCCAGGCATTGGCACAAGATCGGCCCACCTGACGATGAGGAGGATGAACAACTGCAGGGCTCACTCTTCGACCTGCCCCAGAAGGACTCAGACCAGCCCTGCCATCGCACACCGTGGCCCTATGGGGAGCAGAGCCAGGGCAGAAGAGAGACACGGGAGGTGGAGTCAGAGAGACTGCCGGCTGGGGACACCTCTGAGCCCCCCGCTCCGCCAGCCTGGTGGTTGGTTGGGCTTCTCATTCCAGGATCCTCTGCACTCCTAACAGGTGCATGGGGTTTCTACGTATCTCGTCTCCAATGCGTCGTACAATCCTTCACAGTGTGCGGCTTAAATTGTGAACGTCTTCTGGAAAACATCTTAATTTGGTGCTAATGCCAAGCAAATTACTTCTGAAAACTGACAAGGATTTTAACCGAGAAAAACTTTCCTCAAACTAGCCAATTAGCAGCAGTGCAAGAAGATGGTGGCGAGATTCGCCCATAATGAATAGGTGCATTGTTAAGTGAATTATGTAATATTAAAATATCACCGAGGGGACAGAGCTGGAGACAAATGTCCTCATCTGGGCTGGATGGAGCTCTTCTGGAGAACCACGTTATAAAGTTCTTTAATTTAAAAAATTACATTTCCAAGGCCTAATATTGTCAGAAAGACAAATAATCTGGCTCAGTAAGAAATATAGATTTAGAGGATTGTACTTAGGGCCTAGCGTGGTGGCTGTACATCATTGTCAAGTGCGAAGCAGTGAGGCCATGGAAGCCGCATACCTTGTTTCACGGGCAAATGTGGTAGAAAAGGCGTCCTTGAACGTCTCTAAATCTGAGATGGCTGAGAGCCCCAACCTCTTGCTGATACACGGCCAAGCTCTTGGGCTGTTTTCTTATAGGTTTTATGATTATTGAGGTACGGGGAGGTCAACAGATCAAGAGACGACTGCCATTAAAAAGATGGTTTGTGTCTCACAGATCCCAACAGGAGGGGACAGACCGTGGGGGATCGTCAGGGGAGCACCAAGGTCAGTCAGGAGGCAGAGGGAGACGGGGAAATGTGGGGAAGATCCTTCCTCGTGGTTTCCATAGTAAAGAACAGGCGAGGCAGGATGAACAGGCTTAGCATTGGCTACTTTGTGTAGCATCTGTGGGGTCTGTGGGGGGCAGGGACTGTCCCCAGTTGTCTGGTCCCTAGGCCTGGGGCGTTTGGAGCAGCCACAAGAGTGGCCCAGAGTGCGACAGAGGAGGTGGGGGCATTCGGGCTTTGGGTCGGTTGGGTTGCATCTCTAAGAACTGGCTTCCCCTGGAGAAGTAGCAACTCCAGTGTCAGCGAAGGCCCAGGTGTCCGAGGGTCGGGATACAGAAAACAAAGGGCACGGTGAATAGCCACACGGTTCCTGGCTCAGGCTCACTGCCTGATGGGTGATGGGTGGTGTCGCTGGGGACCGTCCCGCTGGGAGTGACCAAAATATGCAGACGGAGCTGAGAACCAAAGCAGAGCCAGCTTGTTCTTTTTTTTTTTTTTTTTTTTTAAGATTTTATTTATTCATTTGAGAGAGAGAGAGAGCATGAGTGGGGGGGGGGCAAGCAGACTCCCTGCTGAAAAGGGTGCCCAATGCAGGTCTCGATCCCAGGACCCTGGGATCATGACCTGAGCCAAAGGCAGACACTTAGCCAACTGAGCCACCCAGGTTCCCCTAGAGCCGGCCTGTTCTTGTAAGGTGTCCCCATAAAAAAGGTTTGCCGCTCACCACCAATACGTTTCCTTTCCGCATTATCAGTACCTGCAATGCACCAAGGGGGTTCTCTAAACTATAATGCTGTGTGCATTCTGGAAGGCACAGCCCTTCATTCTGTCTCCCAAACCCCTTTTGAGAGGAATCTAATAGCATCTGAACTGGACGGATGGCTGTGGCCTCCCCGTGACGCCTCAAAGGCTCTCCAGCTCTTTGGAAACTCCAGCTTCTCGTGAAGACTGGAGGCCCAGAAGGAAGCCCTCTCAGCAGGCCTAGGATGGGCTCCTGGCCCCCTGAGCATCCCCGCAAGGAGCTTGTCCACTGCAGACCTGGGCGAGGGGCCGGCAACAGCCCCTGCTTTCTGCCCCTGTCCCTGTGCCCGGGAAAGGACTGCTGTCCCCCTCATCACCCCTGCAGTGCCCTCTGCATCTCTCGACCAAAAAGCAAAAACAAAAGTCAAAACACTGCAGCCTATGAGCCCATGAGGAAGAAAGCAAAAAATTAACTTTCTCTCGCTTCAAACCCACATCGGCCCCAAAGGCCCAGGTGGCCTGAGCAAAGATGCAGAAGGAAGGAGGGAACCCGTCCTGTGCCAGGGCTGCTTACCCGAAGGGGAAGGGAGCGCCGAGGACCAGAGGTGGGCACGGGTGCTGTGCTGCAGGCAGGAGAAGCTGAGGGGTCTCCCCATGAGGCAGCACCGAGCCAGGCTCTGAGGACAGCCTGCCGGGCACCCCCACCTCCCGACCCCCCTCTATGGACCCTAGTCTGGGCGATGGGGCTTGTAAAGGTCCCCCCAGGACTCCAATCTGTAGCCAAAGTTAAGAAGCACCTCTGTAAGGAGATATTGCAAGACTTCATTGCTGATTTTTTTTTCTTAGCCCCACGGTGCTTCACAACAGGCCCGGCGGTGGCGGGGGGCGGGGGGTGTGACACAGGATTTGTGACCACGGGATGGGGTTTGCTGAAAATGGCTAAATTCACAAAACTGAGTGAGAAAACCAGGCATTTCAGGGCATGTTGACTTACCCACGCCTCGTGATTCTGGGACACCTGCAAAGTTTAGCTCCTTAGACTTTCAGAAATTCCCACATTTATGATGCCCCACGTGCTTGTGAAGTCTCCTGGCTTTCCCTGAAAAACTCACTTCTGGGGACAGTCATCTCTCCCCGGGGACTCTGCACGCACTGCCTGCCAACAATCTTTCAAGTCAGGTTAGGCTCTCTCTCCCCTTCGAGGGGCGTGGGGTGGGCAGGTCAGAGGGTGTCCTAGGCACTTCGGGGTCAGGGGGCTGTCACCTGTGGGCTGGTGGCCAGAGTCAGGCGGGGGCCCTGCGGGGTTCGGGCTGCCCTGGGAAATGCTCAAGTCATTGCCTTGGTGACACGAGGCTCCCCCACTCCCACCCCATCAACCAGCCTGAACCCCAAAGAGCAGTCACACACAGAAATACCTGGCCTGTGGGCAAACAAGAGCTGCCCTGGGGTCGCAAAGGGGAGAAACACACTTTTTTTTTTAAGATCTTATTTATTTATTCATGAGAGACACACAGAGAAAGGCAGAGACACAGGTGGAGGGAGAAGCAGGCTCCATGCAGGGAGCCCGACGTGGGACTCGATCCCGGGACCCTGGGGTCACGACCTGAGTCGAAGGCAGGTGCCCAACCGCTGAGGCCCCCAGGCATCCCCCCACCAAGCAGACTTTACGAAAATGGAATCTAGCAATCTGCTTCAATTCCCGTCTCTGCCAAACGCACTCACGCTATTGAGTTCTTCTGTCCAAAATATCAACAATTTGGACATATGAAACCTATCAAGCCAGTTTGAACCACTTTTCTTCTTCTTTCACGTTACTTGGGATGAAGAGGATGGGTAAGCCTCAGAGAAACAGTCCATCACCCAAAGCCGGTGGATTCTTCTCTCAAGCACACAGCGGCCCCCGACCAAGCTGCGCTCCCTCCACCCGGGGTGTCCGGCCATTGAGCAGCCGCCTCATCTGAGCACGCTGGACACACCGCCAGTGCTCGTGGACAGAACAGGAAAGAAAAAGCATCAAAACAAGGGCGCCTGGGTGGCCCAGTCGTTCCGTGTCTGCTGCCAGCTGACGTCATGATCCCGGGGTCCTGGGACTGAGCCCCACATCAGGCTCCCGCTCAGTGGACACTGCTTCTCCCTCTGCTCCTCCCCGTGCTCATTCTCAGTTTCTCTCTCTCCCTCTCTCTCTCTCTCTCTCAAATAAATAAAATCTCAAAAAAAAAAAAATAGCATCAAAAGAGCAGAGCCCCTCTCTGGGGAGGGCAGGGCACACACCCTCCAGCAGGCAGTACCGCAGCCTGGGGCAGGTCCCACTTGGAGCTGCAGGGCTGACCCCACGTGAGCACAATGCTCACTTTCGTCTCTGAAGACAGATCAGATGTCACCACCTGGTCATTTTCCGGTTACTCTTAGCCCTGCAACCCTCTAGTGTGGCCTCGTCACATGGTTCCTCAGACCCTGCACTGCTCTTCTGTGCTGGGTCTGCTGTCTCAGTGAGTGCTCTACAGGGCCACCTGGGCCACGGGCACTTCAGGGGAATGGGGAGCATGTGCAGTGAGCCCACAATCACGTGCCACCCAATCCCTTGGCTTTGCAAGTGAGCCTCCGCTAAATAACCGTAGGGACAATGATAAAACACTTCATCTGTATTAACTGCTTGCTTTGGTGCAGTTACTCTTCTAAATACTTAAAGGTTGGTTAACTTAGACCTTGAGTGTTTACTACTCCATCACAAACACAGTAAGAGTCAAATGAAGATTTCCAGAACAAAAGATGGGCCCTGGGCCGTTATTTGCAGGCATATGGATGTAGGATAAGCTCAAAGGGCCCCAAAGAGGAAAAGGTACTGATTCCGGGGCTAGGCCAGTGTGGCCAATGGTCTCAATTTTAGGAAGCGGGGGGCATGTTGAATTGATTCCAAAACAATATTATCTTACTAAATATGTGTTTAAAGAACAGGCTTGATGTATACTCCAAGGAATTGCGAGCCACAGCTCAGACCATCTGTTGAAAGTAAGAGATTCCAAACACTGTAGTTGCTGCCCTGGGATGTCACAAGCTCCCGTAAGGCCGCCCTGGACGCTGACGGCTGGCACGACACTGTGCTGTGTGTGTTCTGTGCTGCATGGCTGGAGGGGAAGACAGAGAAAGCTCTACTGATTGTGCTTGTTCGGGATCTTTCTTGCAGTTCTTTCCTCTGCCCTGTTTCAAATGCTGTTTTCTTCCAAAGCTATCTTGCAGACACACTCATCTCAATTAAATGCTCTCCCTACATGATCTCACTTCTTCTCTGGCTTCATATAGTTAAATTTTATATGAAAATACACCCCAGGGGCACCTGGGTGGCTCAGTCGGTGAAGCGTCCGACTTCTGATTTCAGCTCAGGTCATGATCTCATGAGATCGAGCCCCACATCAGGCTCCACACTCAGAGGAGGAGTCTGCTTGAGATGCTCTCTCTCTCTCTTCCCCTCTCCTACTGGTGTTTACTCTCTCTCTCTCTCTAAAATAAAAATAACTAAATCTTTTTTAAAAAAAAAGAAAATACGCCCTAAATAAACATACCCACCCCAGATTAATCTCCCGAACGCCTCACGTTAACATGTGACAGCTTAGTGGGCACCTCTATTTGGATGCCCCTCAGCTCTGCAGTCTCACCACCTTCTCTTAAAAGACAGTGGTCTCATTTCTGTAGGCTCCACCTCTTTTGAATCGTACTCACTAAAGGTGGAAATGCGGCAGCTTTGTTCTTCATCCACAACCACCAAAGTCTTGTAAAATACACTTCTCTGCACCTCTCAGGGTGCCTCGCTTCTTTGCCTTACTCCATTGTTCACCATTTGCTCTTCGTTTACTGTTCTGCTTTTTCCCAGCAGTGAGCTCTCCACGTTGCCAGAATGGTGCACTACTGACTTGTATATCTGCAATCACACCCTTATTTAAAATCCTCCTCTGGAGCCCCAGAGCCATCAGAATAAAATCTGACACCTTTGGTTGACTTCCTAGGTCCTTCAAGATCTTGTCCTGGTGTTTTCTCAGCCTCACAGTGAGCCTCCTCCTACGCTACCTTCCAACCACTCTGATGGAAATACACCAGCCTGAACACGTTTTGCTCTGTTCTACTTTCATGTCTAAATTTCCCTCACTAAGAGGTTAAGCTCTGACTAAGCTCTTTTCATCCTTCAAGACTCAGTTCCTCTTTCTCCACATCTGCTTCTCCTATAACAAGATGTAGTTACATCTACTGATGAGCAATTGAAAGCAGTCGATGAGCTAGATGGAGCAGGGAAGCAAGTATCCCCAAACTTGAGCCATGTTTGCCTCTGACTGCCTGCAAGGGGCTGCAGGGGATAACAAGGTCAATCCATGAGTTTAATATAACCATGTAGATATGATAATTTTAAACACATAGGCACCTAACTTCTTACCTTCACAATAGCATGAAGCAAAATTAACAGAAAAGAAAGGAGAAAGAAACAATTCAGCAGTGATCAGAGATCCCAGTATGCCACTTTTCAGTAATATATAAAACAACTAAGTACAAGACCAACAAAGAAATAGAAGATATGAACAATACCACAAACCAACTAGCCCTAACAGAGATCTACACAAGACTCCACTGAACAGCATCACAGCACACCTTCCTCTCAAGTATGCATAGAACATATCCAGGATGGGGATCCCTGGGTGGCTCAGCAGTTGAGCATCTGCCTTTGGCCCAGGGAGTGATCTCAGAGTCCTGGGATCGAGTCCCACAACGGGCTCCCTGCATGGAGCCTGCTTCTCCCTCTGCCTGTGTCTCTGCCTCTCTCTCTCTCTCGAATAAATAAATAAAATATTTTTTAAAAAGAACATATCTAGGATAGACAATAATTTAGGAACCTAAAGCAAGCTTTAACAAATTTCAAATGATTGAAATCATAAAATGTGCACTTTCTGACCACAGTTGTAATGAAATTATGAGTCAATGACATAAGATAATCTGACAAATTTTAAAATGTGAACATCAATGAGTCAAAGAAGAAAGTGCAAGGAAAATTAGAAAGTACTTTGAAATGAGTGAAAACAAAAACACAGCATACCAAAATTTATGGGAAACAACTGAAGCTGTGCTTAGAGGAGAATTTATGACTATAAGCACTTACAGTAAAAAAGAGAAAAGATCTCAAGTCAGTATCCTAAGCGTCCATCTTAAGAAAATTGAAAAGGAAAAAAATGAATTAAATTCAAAGCAAGAAGAAGGAAAAATAATAAAGGTGAGAGTAGAAATAAATGAAAGACAGAAGAGAAAACCAATAGAGAAAATTTTTGAGACCAAAAACTTGTTCTTTGAAGAGATCAACAAAATTGATAAACCTTTACTGAGACTGAAACAGAAGAGCGGAGACTTAAATTACTAAGGACACGAATGAAAGAAGAGAGATCATTGCTGACCATACATAAATAAAAAGGACTAGAGAGAATACTATGAACAGTTGTATGCCAACAAATTGGCAATCCAGGTGAAATGGACAATTCCTTAAAAGACACAGATGACTGAAACAGACTCAAAAAGAAAAGAAAAATTTGAAGGTATCTATAATAAGTAAAGGGACTGACTTAGTAATCAGAAAAGCTAACCACAAAGAGGAGTCCAGAATAACATGACTTTACTGGTAAATGCTACTGAATGTTAAAGACTTAATTAACATCAATCTTTTCCAAATTTCCTTTAAAAAACAGAAAAGGCAGAGACAATTTTCAACTCATCCTATGAGGCAGTATTACTAATATCAAAACCAAGCAAAGACATCACCAAAAAAACTGCAAACCAATATCCTTTATGAATATAAACACAAAAATCCTCAATACTATCAAACTGTTTACCAAAAGGATTCTATGACATGACTAAGTGGCCTTTAACCCAGAAATCCAGAAATCCAACCATAATTTAACATCCAAAAATCAACCAACATAATAATTAATAAATTAATATAAAAAGAACAAAAACACATAATTACGTCAACCGACACAGAAAAAATCTTGTGACAAATTTCAACATCCTTTCATGATAAAACCTCTCAACAAACTAGTGATATAAAGGAATTATTTCAACCTGATAAAGATCTATTAAAAACTTACAGCTAATATTATCATAATTATTGATGAAAAACTGAATGCTGTCCCCTAAGATTTCAGCACTGCTATTCAATGTTTTACTAGCCAGGACAATTAGGCAAGATAAAGAAATAAAAGGTATCCAGCCTAAAAAAAGAAAAGAAGTAAAACTCTATTCACGGATGCCACAATCTTGAACACAGAAAATCTTAAAGAACACACATGCACACATACACAAAATTTATATAACTAATAAATGTGTTTCAAATGATTGTCAGATACAAGCTCAATATACAAAAACCAATTTTATTTCTATACACTGTAGATTAATAATCTACACATGGAATTAAGAAAACAATTCTAACCAACATCAGAAAGAATAAAATTAGAAAATAATATTTTAAGTGCGGGCAGCCTGGGTGGCTCAGCGGTTTATTGCCACCTTCAGCCCAGGGCCTGATCCTGGAGACCCAGGATCGAGTCCTATGTCGGGCTCCCTGCCTGGAGCCTGCTTCTCCCTCTGCCTGTGTTTCTGCCTCTGTGTGTGTGTGTGTGTGTGTCTCTCATAAATAATAAAAAACAAAATATTTAAAAATATATATTTTTTAAGTGCAAAACTGTACACTGAAAATTGCAAAACATTGTTGAAAAAATTAAAGAAGACCTAAGTTAATGGAAATACTTCTATATTCATGGACTGGAATGCTTAATATTGTTGAAATTGGAAGAGTAACCAAAGTGATCTACAGATTCAGTGCAATCCCTTCAAAATCCTTGCTTGTCTCTTTGTGGAGCTAATGCTCATATTCATATATAAATGCAAAGGACCCAGAATAGCCAAAACAAACTTGAAAAAGAATAAGAGAACTTGTTCTTGGAGAATTCTCACTTTCCATCTTCGAAGTCTACTGTCAAGCTGTAGTCATCAACACAATGTGATATTGGCATCAGGACAGACATAATAGGTCAAAGGGATAGAATAGAGAATCCAGATAAAACCCTTAAATTTCAACAAGGATGCAAAGACATCCTTTTTCAACAAATTATATGAAAATTAGATCACTCATGCAAAACCATGGAGTTAGAACCTAATGTCACACTGCACACAAAACTAAATTAAATCAAAGACTGAAGTGTAAAAACCTAAACCATAAAGGTCCTAGAAGAAAACATACAAGTGAATGTTTATGACAATGGTTTGGGTAGAGATGACATAAAAAGCATGAGCGATTTTGGTAAGTAGATAGATCGGACTGCATCAAAATGAAAAATTTTGTACTTCAAAGGACACTATCAAGAGAGTAAAAAGGAAATTCGAAGAATGGGAGAAAGATTGAAAAGCATGTATCTGATACGGGTCTACTATCCAGAATATCTTAAAGGACTCAAAACTCAATAATAAAAATTGCAAATTACCTTATTTTTGAATGGACAAACGATTTGAATGCATATTACCTCTAAAGGAGGTATGTACACAGATAATAAAAACGTTTTTTTAAAAAGCTTGACATCATTAGTGATGAGGAAAATGCACACAGGAATAGGGATACAGTGAGATACCATGTCGTGTGCACTAAGACGGCTGCAATAAAATGATAGAGGGGAAGTAGACCCCCCCCCCATGTTGCTGGTAGGGCTGAAATATGATGCTTCACTTTGGAAAACAGTTGAGCATGCTAAGCCTGGAGTTACCATGAGACCCGAAACTTCCACTCCTTGGAGTGCACCCAGGGAATTAAAAACATGCACACAAAAATTTTTGCGTGAATGTTCGAAGAAACATTATTATTCACCAAAAAAGTATGAACGACCTAAAGGTCGATCAACTTATAAGCGGGTAATCGCAATACGTTGCATTCATACAAAGGCAATCGTATTGAGTCCTAAAGAAAGCCGTGCTAATGCAGGCCACCGCGCGGGGAAATCCATAAAACCTTTATTCTAACGACAGCCAGACACAGAAGACCCCATACTGTAGAAATTCCATTGTAAGAAATGTCCAGGAGAGGCAAACCCATAGAAACCCAGAGTCGATTAGGGGCGGCCAGGGGACAGAGAGCTACAGGATGCTGGTCGGCAGGGAGGGATATCCCAGACGCCACTGATTCGCACCCTTCAGGAGCCTGAAGGTTTGGGTACAGAAATCACATCTCAGTAAGATTGTGACAGAGAACAGAATTTGCCCCGTGACGCAGCCAGGGCCTGAGCCCCGGAGGTGCTGCCCGCACGTGACACGTGTAGCTGGCTTCCTGCGGGTGTTTGTGCTCCGTGATTCCGCGTCCCTCCCCCCAGTCCCTTTCCTCCCCGTCTTCCACTCACAGTTGAATCTGCAAGTCCCTGTGGTCTAGCGGCCTCGGGCCATGTCTGTGATGTGCCACTGCCAAGGTCAGCCGGTGGCCATCTGTGCACACGGAGGCCGCACCGAGGCCCGCACGTGCGCGAGCCAGCTCTGAGTGTGAGACGGAAGCCGGAGGCCTGGCCTTGGCCCTTGTCATGCAACAGCTTCGACAGAAGTTTTAAGCAAGGCTGTGTCCCTTTGCCTTAGTATTTATCATTCCGTCAACGAGCGGGTCTATTTTTTACTCGTGGGATGCCGACAGGTATCCCGACGTGACCGTGTGACACGTGGGGCCATTTGCACACAGGAGAGACACCGCAGGAAAAGCAGGTGTATTAGGCTGCGTGGTGTCCGCGTCGTCCTTGGAAGGTGAGCTTGTCCCGCCCTGCACCCCCAGGGCCCAACACCGGCCTCCACACGCTGCGTTCACCTCACATCTGTCCAGTGAGTTCAATGACCACATAAAATCATCCTTTCGAGGTCCATCGTGATATGGAGCTAAAACCTGCTTCCTTATCATCTCGTACTATCACGGACCACACGTTTGGGTGCCCCCCAAATACGTGGGCTGAAGCCCTAGCCCCTGAGGTGATGGTACCAGAGGGGACCTTGGGGACCTGATGAGCTTTCGGTGAGAAAATGAGGGTGGGCCCCAGCAGGCTGGGTGTCCAGATGAGATGACAAAGACCTCTCCCTCCCCCTTCCTGCCCTCCCCTTTCCTGCCGCTCCCTCCCTCCTCCTGTCCTTCACCTCTCCCCCTCCCTCCCTTTCTTCCTCCCTCTCCCTCCTCCCTCCCCTTCCCTCTCCCCTCCATCCCCCTCCCTTTCTCGTCTTTCCTTTCCCTCCCTCCCCCTTCCTGACCTTCACCTCTCCCCCTTCCTGTCCCTCCCTCCCCCTCCCTTTGTCCCCCTCCCTCTCCCTCTCTCTCCCTCCTCCCTCCCCTTCCCTCCCCTCCTCCAAGTAAGGACATTGCACACCAGGAAGAGTATTCTTACTGGGAACTGACTGGCCAGGATCCTGAACTGTAAGGAGTAAGGTTCTGTGGTTTGAACCACCGAGCCTGGGGCTTCCTGCCATATCAGCCTGAACAGGCTAAGACTCCTGCCTGGACCCCCTTTGGCACATCACCCTCCGGTGGCAAGGATGCTCTGACTGGGAGGCGGCCTGTTGGTGCAGATTTCCTGGCCTACACAGGGAGTGCAGGCCCACAGGAGAGTGCAGGCCCACAGGGGAGTGCAGGCCTACAGGGGAGTGCAGGCCCACAGGAGAGTGCAGGCCCACAGGGGAGTGCAGGCCCACAGGGGAGTGCAGGCCTGCAGGAGAGTGCAGGCCCGCAGGGGAGTGCAGGCCCACAGGGGAGTGCAGGCTCACAGGGGAGTGCAGGCTCACAGAGGAGTGCAGGCTCACAGGGGAGTGCAGGCCCACAGGAGAGTGCAGGCCCACAGGGGAGTGCAGGCTCACAGGGGAGTGCAGGCCCACAGGGGAGTGCAGGCCTACAGGGGAGTGCAGGCCTACAGGGGAGTGCAGGCCCACAGGGGAGTGCAGGCCCGCAGGGGAGTGCAGGCCCGCAGGAGAGTGCAGGCCCGCAGGGGAGTGCAGGCCCACAGGGGAGTGCAGGCTCACAGAGGAGTGCAGGCTCACAGGGGAGTGCAGGCCCACAGGAGAGTGCAGGCCCACAGGGGAGTGCAGGCCCACAGGGGAGTGCAGGCCCACAGGAGAGTGCAGGCCCGCAGGGGAGTGCAGGCCCACAGGAGAGTGCAGGCCCACAGGGGAGTGCAGGCCCACAGGAGAGTGCAGGCTCACAGGGGAGTGCAGGCTCACAGGGGAGTGCAGGCCCACAGGGGAGTGCAGGCCCACAGGAGAGTGCAGGCTCACAGGGGAGTGCAGGCTCACAGGGGAGTGCAGGCTTACAAGGGAGTGCAGGCTCACAGGGGAGTGCAGGCTCACAGAGGAGTGCAGGCCCACAGGGGAGTGCAGGCCCACAGGGGAGTGCAGGCCTATCTGCTCCCATTGGAGGGAACCATCCTGATGCTGAATGCCCCTCGCCTCACCCTGCAGCCCCAGAGGCTCCTGAGCGGCCCAAACTTCCACTTTCCTTCCTTTCCTTCCTGCAGGCAGCAGGGCCTGGCAGGCGCTACCAGTGCTCAGGGACAGGTACTGAGAGTGGGATCTGCCCGTGATGACAGGGCTCTTGTTTCAGGATGAGAGGTTTGCTTTGGTGAGAAGCCAGTACAGGGGAGCCTTCTAGAATGTATGCCACCTACCTGGGCTCTCCCTGACCCCCTACTAGCTCCCCTCCGTATTCTAAAAGGCATTGTCGGGATCCCTGGGTGGCGCAGTGGTTTGGCGCCTGCCTTTGGCCCAGGGCGCGATCCTGGAGACTCGGGATCGAATCCCTTGTCGGGCTCCTGGTGCATGGAGCCTGCTTCTCCCTCTGCCTGTGTCTCTGCCTCTCTCTCTCTCTCTGTGATGACTATCATAAAAAAAATTTTTTTTTAATTCAGATTATTAAAAAAAATAAAAAATAAAATAAATAAAAGGCATTGTCATCAGGCAAATGCTATGTTTAGTTTGGACATGGGACTCTAGGCAATTATGACCTTACAACCGGCCAACTCCGTGAATTCATGTTAGCAGCTCCTCCAAGTCGCAGTGTTGTCTGAAAACTCTTTGATACCAAATTTATGACCTTGGAGGTGGAGTCGCTCTGGATTATGACCTTGTGGCAGGTAACCATGATCCTGAAAGATAGAAGTAAAGTAGAAGAAAGATCGCTCCCTTTGAGTAGCTGAAGAATGGGAGTGCCTGCAGACAGCCGCAAGAAGATTGAGGAAATTTCCAGACCCCTAACAAATGTATGAGGGAGCGATCCTAAGGGTCTTTGGTGGCAGGGATGAGACAGGGATCCCAGAATCTGTGAGATGGGGAGAAGATGTCTTTGCATAAACAGGGATGAATCCTGGAGATGACAAAGGAGAAGCAAGGAAGCCACCATGATTCCCACCAGGTTGTGGGTTCATGGGGTGTAGACAAATGGTCAGACATCTCAAAAGGACCGCCGGAGAGGGACGCCTGGGAGGCTTAGTGGTTGAGCATCTGTCTTCGGCTCAGGCCATGACTCTGGGGTCCCGGGATCGAGTCCCGCATCATATCTCACCCTCTCTCTCTCTCTCTCTCTCTGTCTCTCATAAATAAATTAAAAAAAAAATCTTAAAAAAAATAAAAGGACCACCAGGGAAAGGTGTATTCCAAAGTGGCCTGGTTCCCACTCAGGCAAACCCCTGGGAGAAGCCTGCTGGGAACAAGAGGAAGAGAGGAGACGGCTGTTTGCAGTGGCCAGTGGAAGGTCGGCGGAGCCAGCCTGACCCACACGGAGGAAGTCTGGCGATGTGTGGAAATAAAGGGACAAAGGAAGGTTGAAGAGCAACCAAAGAAATTGCATTCGGGGAATCCTCCAAAGATTGCAGGGCTCAAGGCTTCCGTATCGTCCACAGGCTCTGAGTCCCAAACCCAAATGCACGGGTGGGTTGGCATCGGCCACGGGACTGGAACCCCGGTGCCCTGCCCGGTGGTGTGGTGGTGGGGACGGCGGAGATGCTCAGTGTCTATTCCATGTTTACTCGACAGTGAAATGAAAGACACCTTTTTGGCGGGTGGAGTCCCCACTCCCTACTGCTCAGTCTCAAAACTCCTTTTTCCCTGAGCCTCTCATCCCTGCGGGAAGGCTGAGTGACATCCTACTGCAGAGTCCAGTGGCTGATGAATGACAATTCCTGTTGCCATGGAACCTTCGATAATCTGCAGAGTTCAAACTTACCTCGTGGAAGGAAATCATACTAAGCACAATGTTTTGTTGCCTTTATCATAGAGCTACCAATACAACCAATTTATACAGAGCTTATGAATCCCAAAACCTTTGTATGCTATTTTGTAGGACCGTCTTCCCCTTTCTGAATGGCTAAACTTAATAGGATCTTCACATAAATAGCACAACAAGAGCCCCCATTTGCTGAAGTGCAAGATTATGCTCCACCACGTCGCCGTTCAGATAACCCCACAATAACCCCACATGAGGTAGGTACGAGTCTCCCCATTTTACAGGTAAGAAAATATTCTATTGGGGCAGCCCAGGTGGCTCAGTGGTTTGGTGCCTGCCTTTGGCCCAGGGTGTGATCCTGGAGTCCCGGGATCGAGTCCCACGTCGGGCTCCCTGCATGGAGCCTGCTCCTCCCTCTGCCTGTGTCTCTGCCTCTCTCTCTCTCTGTGTGTCTCTCATGAATAAATAAATAAAATCTTTAAAAAAAAAAAAAAAGAAAATATCTTATTGTCCAAAATCAAATAGCTGATGAGCATCTCCTGACTTGTAACTCTATTACTGCTCTGTTATTCCTTCTATATATTTCTAAAATGTGCCACCGAAGGAACTCTCCCCACTGTAATCTGAAATGAGATGAAAAAAGTATTTTTCATTTGAAATATAGTCAAAGTCCTTGCATGGGTTATGAACGACTTTAACCCTAAGTGAAAAAAATAGCATTTCCCATCTGCTGGATCCACGCTGTGAGGCGGGCACACCTTGCCTCCCCGGCCTCCCCAAGCATGAGCCCAGAGTCCTGCTTTCAGGGAACACGAGGTAGCGTCCCCTCCACCTCCACAGGAAGGCCCTCAGATTCCCCCCGAAAGTGGGAACATTTTCTGCAGATCCGCTTCTTTGCAAAGTCTTTTCTGACCATTGCAGACACAAGGACCGGTGTGTCCTTCAAAGCCACCCAGCAAAGCCAGATAATGTATTTGGGGAAGGCTTTTCGTTTTAAAGAGAAACAAAGACATTCAGACAACCCTCCTTTCTGCACATCTCACCTTGTGTGGTTACCCTTCAGCAGTTCGTGTGACGTGGAAAATCACAGAAGCAGAGTCACCGCTACAGAGAAAGGCTCTGTGTCCGGCTGGGTGACCAGAGTCGGGGCCTCCTTTCAGCTGTGAAACGTCGTGGCCCGCATGTCACCCTCCTCGCTCCCAGGTTTCCTGGGACTCCAGCCCAATTCTCAAACGTTTTCACTATACAACTGCCCTGGCCTGGCCTGTCTCATTCACCATCCCGTGTCCCTCTTGCCCCCCCTCCCAGAGGCTTGGCCCCCATCCCTCAGGCCCCCCATGTGGAGGACACACCATGAGTGGAAGAAGGAGCCAAAGCAGAGGCAAATAGATAAGAGGCAGCTGTGCATCACTGTGAGATTATCTGTTCAACCTCCCGTTTTTATTACGAATAATTCGATTGGGGGGGATCCGTCTCTATGGTCCTTAGTGGAGCTACTAATGTGCTGGGCACACACTGGAGTCTCATTAAATATGAAGTAATGATGAGTAATGAACGAAATGTTCCCAGTTAATACAAGAGAGACCGTCCTGCCTGTCGTTCGGCGTGTGTGGCCTGCCTCAGGCTGCAGAGGCAGAGCTAGGAAAGGGGGTCCCTTCGCCCTGGGTGCCCTCGGCCCCAGCCCTGGGGACCCACCTCTCAGCACCTTGGTCATCCGTGCCAGGCAGATCCCCCAGGTCCAGCCACCTGTGGGTGGATGTGGTGTCCCACCTTCTGGCCGCTCTGCCCAGCCTGTGATTCACTGCGACCTCGTGAGTGGACAGGTGTCCGCTTCTGCAGGCCCTGCCTCTTTGTGACGTGAGACGAGATCTTGAGGCTAAACCCCGGTGGTCTGTCTGGCTCCTCGTGAAAATAATCCCGACAAAAGGCAAAGCCTTTCCCCTAATCCCCAGGACAACTGCTGTTTTTAAAAGTGTGGTGTAAGGTCCCAGGGGATGGGGCAGGATCAAGCCTGCACAGCGGGCAGCTCGCGCCGGGAAGCCTATCAGCTGAGACCGGGTGACAGTCACGGGTCAAGACGGCCCACTTCCCGGGCTCCCCACAGCCACGAGAACCCCAAGGAACACCGTCTTACGTCTTCCAACCACAAAACAGAAAGCGAACTAGAGCGAACCATGGAGACTTCTTGCCTGCATGCTTGGAAAAGATGCCGGATGGAGGTGAAGGGAGCTCCAGAGGAACTGAAGCTTCTGGAGCTGGAGCTGGGATTCCGGGCCGTGAGGTTAATCACTTCCCCTCCCTCCCCTTTGCTCCCCTCTCCACCTCCTTCTGGTCCCTCTCAGCCTCTTCCCATCTCTGTTCTCTGGTTTTCTAGGCTTGGTGTTTTTCTATAGAAAATCTCACCCCATGGGGTGGCCAGGACGGTCACCAGCTGCTTCAGCATCACAGGATTCCAGATTGGCAACCATTTGATTCCAGATGCAAACATTTTTCCAATATCTACACCCACTCATTTAACAAATATTTACTGAAAGCCTCTGTTCTAGGTGCTTGGACTCTGTCAATAAAAAACAAGGCAAAAACCAAACCCAAATGCAACTAAATTCCATGGGATGAAACACAATGACCCTGCCTGGGTCACGGTCCCAGCCGCTGGACCAGTCCCTTGCTAAGGATGCTGTGATTGGCCAGGCCTGAGTCATATACCCATCGCTGAGATAAGCTTTGAAGGAGTCATGAAGACTGATGACCCTACCAGGCACAAGGAACTTGGCAAAGGGAAATAAAAACTAGGACATCAGGGCATCACCTGGCTTCCTAACCCCTCCCTTCACCCCCAGGCACAATGCCATCCCTTCCTGTGTGATGCACCCACCTACTCCCAGGGCTTTAACTCCTGCCACATTTCCCTGCCTTCCCCCCCTATTGACCTGCCCCTGCAAACTTCAGCCCCCACATGGGGACAGATAGGACGCTTGTCATCTTGAAGGCTGTACTCCTCTGTTCCCAGCCACCTTTCAGCAGAACTACAATCTCCTGTCTGAACTTGGAATTGCCTACTTCACCCACGGAAACTTGGAAATCTCGGCCCTTGGCTTCAATCAACCACTACATGCATCTCCCGTTCCTATCGGCCTCGTTCTTGGTACTCATCGGTACTGTCATCTTACGTCCTAAACTCAAGAATGTTCCTGGGTTCAGTTGTCATAACCCCAAGGCACTGCTGCTACTCCACCCAAGAGTATTGTGCGGCCAGGTCACCTGCCGTTCTGTATTCTGTGTGCTCCTGGGAACTTCCTGGGCCCCATGGAGAGATTCTGGAGCAGCCACTGACTCCTCTGGGACCACTGTTCTCTTCTTCCTCCTTTTTTTTTTTTTTTCCTCTTGCATCCTATTTATCCCAGCCTTTCGGTCTTGCTCCCTTCTTCCCTCTCCATGTTTCCAAACACAGTTCCCTCAATGACGTCCTTTTGCATCTGAGGCACCCACCTTCTTCCTTGCTCAGCACTTTGGAGGCTGCGCCCCTGGCTAGTTCTTGAGCCCTGGTGTCCTCCAGTTCTGTGGCTGCCCAGGAATGGGACTGAATTGATGCCCATTAGATGGCTCTCACTTGGGGAATTGAATGCAAGGGTAACAGTGCCTGGCGTCACGTCTGACACACGAGCGCCATAGAAATGGTTGAATGGAAGGAAGTTGAATCGCATCTAGTTTGAATTGGATTAAATTATAGTGTATTCTTTTGTGCCAGAATGGGAGTGCAAGGGTGAAGATAAATAATAAAAAGGGGACCAGGGGACAGCCTCTTATAAGACCATAAAGAAAAATACTGCCTGCAGCCTCAGCAAGAGCTCACCGAAAATAGACAATACGCCGTAAGTCCTGTAGTCTTAGACTCAGAGGAGTTTGAGAGGATGTGGGACCTGCTAAGCCTGGTCATGCGCAACTCTGCCTTTAGGAACCGGATGTTCTGAAAGAAGAGAAAATTGACAAGGGCTCTAACTGGTGAGCAGCAAAATACCAGTACTAAGGAAAAAGAACAACTTCTCCAAAGTCTACACCCACCCACTGAAAATGACTCATGAACACACAAAGAAAGAAGCCAAAGTAGGAAAGAACTCATTGGCGTCAATTGATGAAGCCTTCCATGCACTTTCAGCCCACCCTGCTTACTCCGCTGCCCACTGCCTTTCTGTCGAAACATTTTCTCATTGGTCTTCAATGCCTGAGTCCACTGAAACTCATGGGATTCCCAAGCTAGATGTATGATTTAATTTTAGAAGCTCCCATTAAATGCCCATTAAGAAGGAGAGCAGGGCAGAGGCTGTGGGTGGTGCTGCGGTGAGCAGACCAGGTTCCTGCCCCCCGGGGCTCCCTGCTGGGGCACGAAGCGACCCCATCCCTGCGCCCTGTGCTCTGCAGAATCTCAAAAACAGACCCTCCTTTGCCTACGTCACACCTTAAGGACCCTCATTCCAGATTTATGGGGTGTGAGGCGGGATTAGATGTGTGCTTTCCAGCAATCTTCCTGCTCCAAGTGTGTATCACCCTGGAAAGATGGCAAGACACATGTTCCCCCTCTCAGGGTGCTAAGTACTGTCAGAGGAAATGGTATTTTCCAGCAGGTGAGCAATAGACGAAGCATAACTGACAGAAGGTCAAGAAACCTGCTGAGCTGGAGGTGCCTCCGGGTGGGCTGGACTGGACCGTGGCCATGGAGGGGAGGGGACGGCCATGGAGGGGGGAAGGACAGAGAGTCCGGTGCAGGAAGAGGACACAGGGCAGCCCCAGGGCAAGGAGCAACAGGCCCCCCATCCCTGCCTCTCCAGGGCCATTCCTACCACGTCTACTGGAAAGGATCCAGGGAATGTGGGTTAGCTCTGGAAGAGACACGAAGACTGTCCACAGACTGGAGAAGGAGCTTGTTGTCGAGGACTCAGTGAGCTGGGGGTAGAAGTTGACCAAAATCCAACTTCATGCCCTTCAGCCCATGCTCCTTGCACGACATCTAGTGAACATCTGCTGGGACACACCTCTGCTCTGCTTCCCAGGCTGCTTCTCCAGGGGTCTGCACAGCAGTGGTGGACCCTCTCCAGGGGCTTCAGCAACCTGACATGGAAGCACCCAAGAATAATGTGAAAGCTTGTTTTGACAAATAACTCTTAAAAGCGAGAGCAAGGGCTTGGGGATAGGGATGATAGTGCGACCCTTAAGCAAGGCAGTAAAGTTCGTATTGGTGCCATGATATGCTTATTAATTGAGGAGAAAATAATAATGATGATGAAGAGGATGAGGCTGTCTAGCCAATAACATTGAAAATGCTAGAAACCACAACAGCCATAAATTGGCTCTTCCACCGTATGGGTGGGGCTGTGAGCTACATCAACTCCTGTGTGGGATTAATGTGTCCTCAACAAGTTTGGCGCCTCCTCTTTTCCAGCCAATCCCAGTGAGCCCTTGACCCTGTGTGTCAAGAAGCACATGCCTAATGCCCCCCAGGTTTTCTGAGTTGCACAGGGAAAATAATCCTGAGGCCCCAGAGCATCAAAAGCAACACTGCATGAAATGTCTCCTTATTTATTTCCTTGTTATGTTTTGTTTTTAATAAGCTTCTAGCAGAAATTCATGTGTGTCAGTCAGGGTTCTCCAGAGAAACAGAAATAATGGAAGATACACACACACACAACACTGGGAGAGACAGAGACAGAGAGACAGACACAGAGAGGGAGAGACAGGGAGATCTATTATAAGAATTGGCTCACATGGAGGCCAAGAACTCCCACAATCTGCCACATGCAAACTGGGGAATCAGGAAAGCTGTTGGTATCACTTACTGCAAGTCCAAGGGCCCAGGAACCAGGAGCTCCAGTGTCCAAAAGCAGCAGAGGGTGGCTATCCCAGCTCAAGAAGGAAAAGGAAATGTTCTTGTCTTTCTGTTCTTCTTGCCCTTCACCCGCTCGTTCCATTTGCACAGAATCAGTCAATGCAGCCCACGCAGGCCATCTCTTGACTCAGTCTTCTGAATCAAATGCTAATCTCCTCTAGAAACACCCTCACAACACACCCGGAAATGTTTCACCAGCTGTGTAGACATCCCCTAGGCCCATCGAGGTGACTCATGAAATCAACTATCACATCACGTAAGGAACCAGCAAGTGTTAAGTAAAACCTCAGGACCAAGGGGAAAAGCCATAGGAAGAGCAGAGCAGAGGGAGATAACTGATGGCAGAAATCAAGGCCCTTATGCCCACACAGCTGGTATAGACGTGGCACCAGACGGGCTCTGAGGTTCCTCGTGGGCAAAGGGAAGAGAGACAGCTCTTGGAATGAGTTGGGCACTCTCTAGATGGATGTTTAATTTTTTCAGCAACTCTGTGAAGGAAGAATTACTATCTCCTTTCTTGTAGATAAGGGACCTGAGGGTCAGAGAAAGCCTGACGGGTACTGAACACTTGGGTTCCAGTGCAGGCCGGCCTAACCCTGCAGCCAAGGATGGCATCTCATGGTGGGAGAAGACGGTTGCCTGCCCATTCTGTGGGTCACGCTCATATATGATACCTTTCTCCTCGCAGTGCTCGGAGCTGCATCAAAGGCATCGAGGCACTGTACCTGCACACAGCTCTCCCTGCCCCAGCACTGGGTTCTAGCACAGGGTCCCATGTGGGACTGGAAACAAGGCGGCATGAATGAGCACAGGCTTTGGAGCCCTCCAGCCTTGGGTTAGAACTATAACCCCAGGGCGCCTGGGTGACTCAGTCAGATAAGCAACCAACTCTGGATTTTGGCTCGGTCATGATCTCAGGGTTGTGGGATCCAGCCCTGCATCGGGCTCTGCGCTCACTACGGAGTCTGAGTGTCCTTCTCCCTCTCCTCTTCCTCGTACTCCTCCTCGTCCTCCTCCTCCTTCTTCTCTATCACTAAAATAAAAATTTTTGATGACCACAGCTTTGTAGTACAACCTCAAATCTGGCATTGTGATGCCCCCAGCTCTGGTTCTCTTTTTTAAAATTCCCCTGGCTATTCGGAGTCTTTTCTGATTCCACACAAATCTTAAGATGATTTGTTCCAACTCTCTGAAGAAAGTCCATGGTATTTTGATAGGGATTGCCCTGGGTAACATTGACATTTTCACAATATTAATTCTGCCAATCCATGAGCATGGAATATTTTTCCATCTCTTTGTGTCTTCCTCAATTTCTTTCAGAAGTGTTCTGTAGTTTTTAGGATATAGATCCTTCCCCTCTTTGGTTAGGTTTATTCCTAGGTATCTTATGCTTTTGGGTGCAACTGTAAATGGGATTGACTCCTTAATTTCTCTTTCTTCAGTCTCATCGTTAGTGTATAGAAATGCCACTGACTTCTGGGCATTGACTTTGAATCTTGCCTCACTGCCAAATTGCTGTATGAGTTCTAGCAATCTTGGGGTGGATTCCTTTGGGTTTTCTATGTACAGTATCATATCATCTGTGAAGAGGGAGAGTTTGACTTCTTCTTTGCCAATTTGAATGCCTTTTATTTCCTTTTGTTATCTGATTGCTGAGGCTAGGACTTCCAGTACTATGTTGAACAGCAGTGGTGAGAGTGGACATCCCTGTCGTGTTCCTGATCTTAGGGGAAAGGCTCTCAGTTTTTCCCCATTGAGAATGATATTTGCTGTGGGCTTTTCGTAGATGGCTTTTAAGATGCTGAGGAATGTTCCCTCTATCCCTACGCTCTGACGAGTTTTGATCAGGAATGGATGCTGTATTTTGTCAAATGCTTTCTCTGCATCCAATGAGAGGATCATATGGTTCTTGATTTTTCTCTTGTTAATATGATCAATCCCATTGATTGCTTTATGAGTATTGAAACAGCCTTGCATCCGGGATATAAATCCCAGTTGGTCATGGTGAATAATCTTCTTAATGTACTGTTGGATCCTATTGGCTAGTATCTTGTTGAGAATTTTTGCATCTATGTTCATCAGGGATATTGGTCTATAATTCTCCTTTTTGGTGGGGTCTTTCTGGTTTTGGATGGATCAAGGTGATGCTGCCCTCATAGAACGAGTTTGGAACTACTCCATCCCTTTCTATCTTTTGGAACAGCTTTAGTTGAATAGGTATGGTTTCTTCTATAAATGTTTGATAGAAATCCCTTGGGAAGCCATCTGGCCCTGGACTTTTGTGTCCTGGGACGTGTTTGATGACTGTTTCAATTTCCTCCCTGGTTATCAGCCTGTTCAGGTTTTCTATTTCTTCCTGTTCCAGTTTTGGTAGTTTGTATCCATTTCTTCCAGATTGCCTAATTTATTGGCATATAGCTGCTCATAGTAAGTTTTTAAAATCATTTGTCTTTCCTTGGTATTGGTGGTGATCTCTCCTTTTTCATTCGTGATTTTATTAATTTGAGTCTCTTCTCTCTTCTTTTTAATAAGGCTGGCTAATGGTTTACCTATCTTATTAATGCTTCCAAAAAAAACCAATTCCTGGTTTTGTTGATCTGTTCCACAGTTCTTCTGGTCTCTATTTCATTGAGTTCTGCTCTAATCTTTATTAACTCTCTTCTTCTGCTTGGTGTAGGTTTTATTTGCTGTTCTTTCTCCAGCTCCTTTAGGTGCAAGGTTAGCCTTTGTATTTGAGTTCTTTCCAGTTTTTTTTATGGATATGTGTATTGCAATGTATTTCCCCCTCAGGACTGCTTTTGCTGTATCCCAAAGATTTTAAACTGTTGTTATCTTCATTCTCATTAGTTTCCATGAATCTTTTTAATTCTTCTCTAATTTCCTGGTTGACCCTTTCATCTTTTAGCAGGATGGTCTTTAACTTCCACGTATTTGAATTCCTTCCAAATTTCTTCTTGTGATTTAGTTCTAGTTTCAAAGCATTATGGTCTGAAAATATGCAGGGGACAATTCCAATCTTTTGGTATCAGTTAAGACCTGATTTGTGACCCAATATGTGGTCTATTCTGGAGAAAGTTCCATGTGCACTCGAGAAGAATGTGTATTCAGTTGTGTTTGGATGTAAAGCTCTATAAATATCTGTGAAATCCATCTGGTCCAGTGTATCATTTAAAGCTCTTGTTTCTTTGGAGATGGAAGGAGCCTCAGTGTCCATCGAAAGATGAATGGATAAAGATGTGGTCTATGTATACAATGGAATATTCCTCAGCCATTAGAAATGACAATGACAAATACCCACCATTTGCTTCGACGTAACAGGTTGGAGGGTATTATGGAGGGTAGCTTATGATAAAAAGCTGGAGGGCATTATGCTGAGTGAAGTAAGTCAATTGAGAAGGACAAACATTATATGGTCTCATTCATTTGGGGAATATAAAAAAGAGTAAGAGGGAATAAAGAAGAAAGGAGAGAAATGAGTGAAAATATCAGTGAGGGAGACAAAACATGAGAGGCTCCTAACTCTGGGAAACAAACAAGGGATAGTAAAAAGGGAGGTGGGCAGGAGGACAGGGTGACTGGGTGACGGGCACTGAGGGGGGGTACTTGACGGGATGAGCACTGGGTGATATATGTTGGCAAATTGAACTCCAATTTAAAAAAATAATAATAAAATAAAATAATTTTTTAAAAATCTTTAAAAAAAAGAGAACTGTAATCCCTTGGATAAGATATGAGCCCATTTCCCTCATGTTTTAGGCAATAGCATGAGCTCTGCTGATTGGGCTTTGCCATATCTGACACAGGCAGGTGTTCAGTAAGTGCTGTTGTTTTCAACATAACATCACCAGCTCTGTCGCACATTGTTGGAAAATCATTTCAAAAACAAACTATTAAGATAGTTGCTAGAGGGAAATTATAGAATGTCTCCACAGGGTTTTCAAGCTACTCTTTCACTAAATTAAATTTTAACTTCTCCATCAAATCATAATCCAGACTCTTCTAACCTTTGCTTGCAGAAGAAAGAGGGATTCTGACTCTCTAGAGCCAAGCCTCTATCTCGTTCTTTGTCCACCCTGCTATGTCACCCGCCACAACCCCACACTGTCATCCCCTGACACCTCTTACTCTCTGGTCATTGTGGCAGACGCAGGAAGTCCTTAGCAAGACCATCCCTTTTTGCAAAAATTCTGCTTCTTGTGAAAGCTTGATTCAGAAGACAGCCAGTTGCCGGTCCCTGACAAGACAGGCCTTCTCGGCACAAACTCTCAGTAAACACCTGAGAAAGAGAAGATTCTGTGCCTGGCACTACTGAATCGAGCTCACCTGCTTTGGAAGTGGACTCAGAAAACAGAAGCTGGGGCACCTGAGTGACGCAGTCAGTTAAGCATCCAAGGCTTGATTTTGGCTCAAGTCATGATCTCAGGGCTGTGAGACTGAGCCGCACACCGGGGTCTGAGCTCAGCACAGAGTCGGCTTGTGGATTTTCTCTCTCCCTTTCCCTCTGCTCCTCCTCTGACTCACACTCTTTAAATAAATAAATACATAAATACATAAACAAAATGTAAAAAAAAAAAAAAAAAAAACAGAGAAGAAAACAGAGCTGCTCTCATCCACATACTAGATCTCAAGGTGGGAAGATAGGAAGCCTGAGATGCTGCTATCAGGCCTGACTCAGAGCTTGCTGCAATTCTGACTCCACCCTGCCTTCCCCAAGGCAGGGTCAAGAACCATGGCAGGACCATATTCAGTGATCCTCCAGACAACCTCAGCTCCACGATGCTCTGACACAAAGAAATAAAATGAGAAAGAATTTAGGTTCAAAATTCACCATTTAATTATTTTCCTCTTGCATCATAGCATTAGTTCTATCTCAGTGTGTTGACGTCCAAAATGTTTCCACAGAGGGAATCCATCAGGAGAGAAACAGGGCAGTAAGAGTCTCCTTCCTATCTTGGTTCAGAACTGACAGCCTGGTTAAAAATGGACATAGACTAGTCCTGCTGCCCCAGCCACGGTCTGCCCCCTTTCCACCACCTTCTCCAATCACCCAAGTCCAGGTATGCTTTCTAAGGCTTTGAATGCAAATTCTGTGTTCCCTATACACCTTTATAAAGGATTGACTGATTTAAGAGAGAGCATGAATGAGAGGGGGAGAGGAAGAGAGAAAGAATTGCAAGCAGACTCCCCATTGAGCACAGTGTGGGACCGCCCCATTGTGGGGCTTAATCTAACAACGCTGAGATTGTAACCTGAGCCGAAACCAAGAGTAGGGCACGAAACGGACTGAGTCACCCAGGCACCCCAGGCCCCGAACCCTGAACACCTTTCACTGGGTGTAGTAGTGTTGGGATTTCCAAAGGTGCTGGATGCATTGATGACATAATTTCCCCATGTTCAAGTAATTTTACCTTCAATGTCTACATCAATTTGTATCATTGTGAACACTAGTTTCAATAGATGCTTAAAAAAAGACAAGAAATAAAGGGAAACAGGAGAAGGAGAGTTTAAGCAAGACAGGAAGGACATTTATTGTTAAATAAACACTCTATCAGAGACTCAAGATTCGTACGTACACACATGAATGGTGAAGACATAGAACATCCTGTGCTAAGGAAATCTGCGTCACTCACACATACCTGAACCTACTTCACCAGTAATTTTGTTTGTGTAACACTTCCAAATGGAGGAACAGCCACAGATCAATTAAAACCAGGAGTTGGCTGGCAGCTGGAGTAGACTATGCCTTCACCTTCCTTATACATAGGAAAACACGATCAGAACTTGGCTGACACTGGGCTGAAAATAAAATATTAAAAAGAGCAACACCTCTGCTGGGTCTTTGTCACTCTAAGTAGGTACTGGTTGATTCTCTAACGAGTTCATTGCTTCTGCACCACTAGACCCCAGACACAGCCTGAAATCACATCCATGCAAGAGGTTGTCTCTTTTCTGAGTATTGTGTTTAGGAAAATAATGTAATGGTTCCACTCAACATGCGTATATAGCTGTCCTAAGGCAAGAGGGGTGTGTGTGAGAAAGAGAATGTGCATGTGTGAGAGCGAGTATGTATTTCTGAGAGTGAGTGGGTTTGAGAGCATGGGAGTGTGTGAAAGAATATGTGTGTATTTGTGAGAGTGAATTGTGTGTGTGTGACTGTGTAAGAGTCTTGTGTGTGTGTGTGTGTATGAGAGAGTGTGTGAGTGTGTTTGCATGAGCTCATTTGATTCAGAGGTAGCCGTCAGATAACTTGGAAGGCTGAGAAGCTATATATACACATGTATCTCCCAGAGGCAGAGAAGCTCAAATGTGACCAGTCTTGAAGTACCAACCCCCAGGTAGCCCGTTATTGTCAACTGGGGGTTGGCAGACTGTTCTATAGAAATGGCCAAATAGTACCTACTTTAGGCTTTGTTGACCATACGGTTTCAGTTGCAACTACTAAACTCTGACGGTGGTGGGGTGCCTGAGACAACAATCGTAACTGAGTGAGCATGGCTGTGTTCCAGTAAAGCTTCATTTACAAAAACAGGTGGTGCATTGGATTTCGCCTGCCTCTGCCATAGACCACAACTGCCCAATAAGCCTTTTTCTAATGATGAAAGTATTTTTTATCTGCCCTGCCCAATGTGACAATCACTAGTTACCGTGACAACTGACCAACCAAGAAGCTGAATGTTTTATTTCATTTAATTGTAGTTCATTTATATTTAAATGGCTACATGTAGCTAGTGGCTACACTCCTTGTTGAACAGGGCAATTCTAAACTGGATAATTAGTTATAAATACTACCTATGATTATTGGGCCCCACCAATGGCCTGGAGGTGAGAGTATCCTTAGGTTAGAATATCTCCCATTAAGTAGGGGGAGGAAGGATATTCAGTACAGGGCTTTGAAGAAGGAAATGATCTCTAGGAGGAACCCGGACCTCAGAATAGAGGGGCAAGGACTGACATCAAGGTGTTCAGCAAAGCTACTCTTAAAGGGCTTAATATCTGTTGTTTTCCCATGGTCTTGGGGGAGAGCCATATGAAAAAAACATTTAAACTGTTTGTCATCTTTTACAATGCAATTTATTTTTTTTTTAGATATTGAGAGTGCTTGCATATGCAGGCAGGGGAAGTGAGGGGAGGAACAGAGAGAGAGGGAGAGAGACAACCTTAAGCAGGCTCATTGATCAACATTTAGCCCAACAAGATTGACCCCACCACCCATGAGATCATGACCTGAGCCAAAATCAAGAGTCGGAAACTTCCCAGACTGAGCCACACAGGTGCCCCATGATGCAATCTCTTTTAATCAATCTCTACTCTCCAGTGAACTCATGCCCAACACATCAAACTGCATGATGGTGCTGTGAGGGTTATAGGGCTTGACCCACTGCAATTACTCCCCTTCTGATGGTCACATGAAGGGAAATGGCCTCCTAGCAAGGAACAATCAGAGTCCGGGCAGTCTGGACTCTGCACTCTGTAGGCAGCAGCCAAGTTAACTTTGGCCGCAAAGGGGATGGAAGTGAGTAAGGAAGTCACAATGAGGAGGAGCAGTGGCTGGAGGTGATATGAAGGCCTGTGCCCAAGGAGTCTTGTATTGTGGATGCTGATGGTTGGTTTGAGTGCAGGTTGACATCCCAGAAATTTGGTGTGCAAGGAAAACACTTTGGGAAACAACCCACAAACTAGGGGAGTAGGGGTAGGATATAAAAATCATTTTCCTTTACTCAGTCTTAGAAACTCAAGGTTGAAATAAACACAAATGTTACCCATAATATTCCCTTCTCACACTTTCTCTCTTTTTTTTTTCCCCAGAAGAAAGAGAAGTGATTAGTTCCTCTGCCAATTACAGAGCCAGTGGAATTTCCAGACTCTGAAAATGCCCCATTGCCAGTGGAAAGCCAGGACTGCTCTCAAAACCTTGGCCTCACATCCTGGATCTGGCGTGATGCATCTGCAAGACAGCTTCCAGCCCTCAGCCCCATAGAACCCTGTGACCCACCCAGCATCAAATACCATGTTTGTGACCTTAATTCTGACTCAGCAAGCCTTCAGGGACCACTCTGTGCTTCAGAACAACTATCTCCTCCTACCTGACTTCCTTTCCATTTGGGTCCCTCTTGCCCTGAATCTCAAACCTTGGCTCTGCCTCACAACAGCAAAGACACCTCAATCACCTCCACTCCCAGGTAGCTCAGCTTCTGCCACTGAAGAACAAATAGACAAAGAAACAAACAAACAAAATCCTTCTTCTCTCAACAAGCAGAAGACAGATTCCCCCATAAACTGACCCCACCAGAACTCCCCTTAAGCAGCCAGGCAATGTTCCTGGGGCGCACAGCAGTGGCGGAGAGCCAATGTGTAGCGTGGGATTAAGCCAAAAACTCTAGCCCAGTTTGGGAACAGGACTTTCCCAGAGCTCAAGCTTAATCTGTTAAACATTTGCTGGACTTTAGCTTGTAAACTTTGTTCTGCTGGGCTGCATTCAAAGAAAGAAGGTTGACTTCAAAACCAGTGTTGACCTATTCATTAATTTGTTCAACAAATATTCATTGCATGTCTAGTGGTGTTGGGGTCTGGGCTCATAGCAGTGAGGGAAATACAGACCTGCCCTCAGGGGATATATAGTCCAATGGTAAGAATGGGAAGTGGGTGCACATTGCAAAAAGCAAAGCTAACCTCTGTGGTGGTCCACCCGGTGAGAACTGGGTAAACAAGGCAAAAGCCAAAGATTAAAATGAAGTGTCACTGTCATAAGTAATTACAAATAAGGTCTATAGAGCAAAAGGTACAGTTTGTTTTAATGAGAAGTCCTAAATTCAAAGTCTGGCTTTACCACTAAGTTGTGACTATCAGGTTATGTATCAAAAATGGATATAATCACTCTTAACTCATGAAGCTGCTATAAATGATCAATAAGTGCTGACAAGAGATTATCAAGTCATGTTATAAGAACATCACCATATTTCAATCATCATAGTAATAATTGATTCAGGCAAATATCATGAATCAAAACTGAAATAGAATTAGCAGAGGAAAGTTCAGAGGAACAAGATATTTACATGGCCTCAAAATATTTTTAACAAATTATGTGTTCATCTTTAAAAATAGTAACTGTAGAGTGGAGAAACAAGGTCAAAGTTAGCATCACCAAAGTTGGGACAAACTGACTTCATGAGCCTCACAATATGATGTTGAGAAGGACGCAGCATCACTCACGAAGCCTTTCTGCCCAAACATGCATTATCTGAAACATTAGGCCAACCGGAGCCAAGAGAACATTCTAGAAATAACTAGTCTATGCTCCAACAATGTCAGTGACATAAAAGACAAAGGCTGAGGTTACAGGAGTCTAAAGGCACCTGGCAACTCACTGCAACGTGTGCACCTGGATTGGATCCCTGCCAGAAATTATATTGCCATAAAAAAATTATCAAAAACAGTTGAGAAACTAGCCTATTGGCTGTAGTTTTCATGATAATATTGTGTTGATGATAAATTTCCTGAATTTGATAACTGGACAGTAGTTATGTTAGAAAAGGTCCTTGTGGGGCAAGGTTAAGTGTCGGACTCTTGATTTTGGCCCAGGTTGTGATCTCAGGGTTGTGAGATTGAGCCTCGGGTCAGGCTCCAAGCTGGGTGTGGAGCCTGCTTAGGATTCTCTCTTCTTTTCCCCCTTCCTCTCTTCCTCCCCATATACTCTCTCTCTCAAAAAAAAATAATAATAAGTTTTTGTCCTTAGGAGATATCATCTGAAGTCTTCAAGGATAAATGATATGATATATGTGATTTAGACTCAGATGGCTCAGAAAAAAAAATAGATGTATAGCTTCATACATACATACATACGTAGATGGTACAGACACTGACACACGGATAGAGATGGTTCCTAGAAAATAGGGCAAATACTAACAGTGGCAGACCCTTATAAACGGGAGACACATGTTCTTTATTCTACTCTTGCACTTGTCTGTAAGTGAGACTATCTCACAATCTAAAATTTAAAAAAAGAAAGAAAGAAAGATTCTATGGCAAAGCATCATAGAATCGGTTCTGATAAAATTCATTATTTTTGTTCCTCTCAGAGTGTCAAGTTTCTTTAAAAGCACAACGGGGAAGTAACAACGTGCCTCTCACGGGCTGGTGAGGAGTAGCACGTTCAATGTGCACCGATGACGGGACCTCCCTCAGAACAATGGGCATTTGGCGAGGCCGAGTTGGCTCTAACATGCGGAGTGATTATCCCCGCAGGCCGGATACAGGAGGACTGATGGGTTGCATGCAGCTCACCCTTTGTCACTCCGAAGACTCTTGTGCTCCCAGACTGTGCAGCCGAAGTGCATTATGTCCCCTTGGTTAGCACATTTTCTATCCTTGCTCGATGTCATTCTAGGTACAAATGTGGTTTTGCACTGATGCTGACTTTAAAAGACGTTCACCCTTTGAGTAGCCTCTACATTAAAATAACAATAAAAACCCCCTGACGTGTACTGTGGTAGGCTTGACACGTAATCACACCTGAACTGAAGCCCCAGCAGCAATCCAAACACGAGTGTGCTCACTAGAGATGGGTACCGGGGTCCAGAAAACATTTTCTCCCCACGAAGTTTTAGAAAACCAAATCAAAAATGAAATATAAAAAAAAAAATATTAAAAAAAACAAAAAAAAAGAAAATGAAATATATTTTCAGGTGTAAAAGAGGATAAAGTACAACGAATCCTAGCAAGGGTGTGAGCCCATAAAGGCAGAAAGGATAAATGGAAGTAAAACCTGTCTCAGCGATGCTTCCATCCAATGTTTTGAAACTGGCAACCATTTACTGAGTGTCCCGTATACGTGAGATGATTGCACACTGTCTTGCAATGACACGTGATTACTCTCCTTTTCTAGGTGAGGAAATTACTCTGAGTTACGCAGTTGTTCAGGTCTCTCTAGTCACTTGAATAGGGGTCTCCTAAAGCCCATGGCAGTTATCTTTTTCTGATCTCCGGAGGAGGCCTCCCATATCAACATGCCGTCTCTGGTACCTGTGGGTTCACACACACCCTCGTCTCCTGCTGGGCCCCTTGCTCTTTCCGTAATGCCATATCATCCGTCTGCTCCCGCTCAGAGGGAAGGTGCAGGCTAGGAAGAAGGAGGGATCTATGTCATGCTGCCTGCTTTCTTTGCCTCCAGCAGGTGTCCCTAAGTTTTCCTGGCAGCAAAGACCCAATGTAGTGAAAATAAGACTTCAGTGGAGTAGGAAGATTTGAGTGATGAGGCCCCATCCACCCACCATATTGACTCTGTTCCTCTGCAAGCACTGAGAAGTGTATCCACTGAGTCTTGGAAGGCTTCTGGCTCGGTATCACTAAAAGATAGGACAGATAACATCACACCAAGGTCCCCTGAATACTTGGTTCTGAGAAATCCTCTGCTGGTTAAGAAAAAGAAGACAAAAAGATGGTTCTGGACCACAAGGTCATGAGACAGACTAGAATTCTTGAGCCTATATGTTGAGTCACTGAAGATTAATCAATCATCTCAATGACATCGTTTCTCATGAGACAGTGAACCACAAAGGCTAGTGAATAAAACAGATGGAGAATGGGTAAGTATTTCCTTAGAAATATTGCTTTGAGTGTTTTTCACTTATCTAATGTGTAATTTTGACCCTCTTGAGAGTTGCAAAGGAATATTCAATAACATTCAGGAAGGTGGTGAACATGGTCAACTCACATCTGTCCTACTGAAAGTCATCATCCACCTGGTGTTTTGCAGGATTCCCTGTGTTTACCTAAACCCTGGTTCGCTTGGTACTCCCGACAGATAGAAATAATTTCCTTTTCTAAGAAAACTCAAGTTAGTGGATCATGCTCAACGCCGCTCAGCCAGCAAGCTAGAGCCATTCCTGCGTGCATTTCTATCTCCAGGGTTCTCCCCGGTTCTCTTGAAAGCATCTTTAACCAAGTCGAACTCCAGCATTATCCCAGGATGATTTGTCCACCATCTTGCCCCATATTAAACCATAGCCCCCCTGGGGTTGCCCTGTAGGTCCTTGGGGTAGGATGCTGCAGCATCGTACACACACCTCGTCAGTCCCCTTGGAGAGATGCTGACAGACTGCCTGAGGAAACTTGGTCGACCTCTTGTCAAGCTTATGTGGAAAATCTGATTTCTCCTGTCCTCTTATTTACTTAAATCCCCTGTGTATCAAAAGTGTTTTTAAAAGAAAAAAAAAACTGACAATGATTGCTCTTTTCATAATAGAGTAGCAGCCAATGATGGCGACAGCTCCATGTGTACATTCATCTTGACTAATTAGCCACAAGCAGGAGAAAACAGCCCCACTCAGATGACTGATTTTAATGTGTTTCTCAAATTTGACTGAATGCAGGAGCACATCATTGAAAAATATTCATCTTGCTGTCAAAATGATAATGGTGACACAGGGCTGTTTTATGACCAAGGGACAGAGCTAGGCGGCTGCAGGCATGGCATGTGATGGACTCTACAAAGACTCTCTACAAATAAAAAAATCCACCTGCCAGCACCACTGAAAGTCTGTTTCCAAAGGTTCTTACAGTCTCCTTAAGACAGGTGGAATGAAGTTTCTGAAGCAGTTAGATGCCCCTGATTCTCAGATGCAGCTGCCGAAGTCCATCCCCAGGGGTAAAGCAGAGGATAATTTCTCTGACAGTAATATTATCCCCTTCCCCAGTGTGAAGCATAAAGGAGTAAATATTCAAGAGCTTCAATAAAACAGGACCTAGTATTTCCCAACAGATGGAGAAAAGAAGCCTTGGGTCCAAAGGCTTTCCGTGTCAATGGAAGCCAACCAAACAGGGGGTGTGCCCCAGTATTCACCTGCCAGAGTCAGGCCACTTCCTCTGGGCTCCCCTAACACTGGAAAACATCTGCCCTGTGGGCTGAAGAGACCTAGCTGTGTGTCAGGACCCCAGTTGTGAGGGACCTGAGGGTAAAGACCAGCATGGCAAGCCTTTGGCACAGAGCCTTATGCAACGTGCCCAGTGCATGTTGGCTGAGACTAGAGGAAAGGAATTGACAGGCTCACCGATGGCAACGAATCTGGCAGGTCACATCATAACCCATCCAGTGGTGGCATTTGGTCCGAGGGAAGGAATTCTCCTTAGTCACCTACCAAAACCACATCATGGCTCCAAGGGAACCTACAAGCTCGAGGTGGACCTAAAATGGAAGGATCACAGATGGGAAGCCAGAAGGCAGGTGACAATGGAGGTAGTTGATGATGTTCTACTGAAGGTGAAGCAGAATTAACCTAGAGTTTGTGTGGCCCAGAACCAGATGGCACATCCTGCACACGAGAGAGAGCTACTCCCGGGAGAATTTGCTGTGCCTGAGGTGCCAGCCAGCCTCCTGGGAAGCCCCAGGGCTCTCCTCCCACAAAAAGCATAGGACAGATGTGACCGTATTTTAGTTGTAAGGGACCTGCAGCTTCCATCTTGGACTTTGCCTGTCTTTGCCTGCCCGGACTCACTCATCCTCTCTCTCTCTCTTTCTCTCCCTGTCACCATTTGCTTTTGGGAAGCCACCCTGTACGTACCTGTGGAGGCACCCACACAGGGGACCTGAAGCCTCCTGCCTGCAGCCACACGGATAAGCTTGGCACTGGCTCCTGCAGCCCCATCTGAGATGGCCATGCCAGCCAACAATCAGCCGGCCCCTCCATGAGAGACCCTGAGCCAGAAGCAGATGCTAATTCTGTAAGGCAATACCTGGATTCAGGTAAGGGTTGAGCCCAAGCGTTGCAGAGGAATAGATAACCAAGACCTCTGACAGTGAAGACAATGCGCCTGAGTGTGGGTGAGCACAGGCCTCAGGGGTGTGTAGGGGCCTCCTACGATGCATCCTGAAAGGCGGCCATCAAACAGGCCTGCAGGAATGAGGGCGGGCCTCCAGGTAGCCCTGTGGCTGCCCTAACAAAGCACCGCAGACTGGGCAGCTGGAACCACAGAAGTTTAGTGTCTCATAGTTCTGGAGGCTAGAAGTGGGAGAGCAACACATCTTCTCGGAAAGGACCTGTGCAGGCCATATAGATGGCCCTCTTCTCCCTGTGTCTTCACATCATCCTCTCTCAGCAGCATCTGTTCGAAATTCCCTTCGAGTAAGTCACATTTAATCAGGGCCCACCTAATGACCTCGGTTTCACTTATTACCCCTGTAAAGCCCCCATCTCCAAAGGCAGTCACATTCTGTGGCCCTAGGGTGCGGGAATTTGACACATGAACTTGAGGAGGTGGACACAATAAAGCCCATAGCACTCCCCTACCCTATATGCTCTGGCACCTGCATCATTATCAGGTGAGGAATGAGCGCCCCAGTGAGCAGGTGTGTTTTTCAGAAAGGGACCTCCCCTTGCCCCCCACCCGTCCAGAATCCTAACACCTCAGCTTGAAGTCACAGTGAGAATAAGGGCTGCACCATTGTCTTTGTGACTTTGCCCAAGGAAGAGCAAGAATTTAGACGGTTGTCCATCTCCCTTCCTCCATGCTCACTTTTGAAACCATGCCAGTCACACAGAGGTGACATTCAGCCCCAAACCGGAGCTGGTGGGTGATCTGTATGTATATGAAGCCCTTTTCCTGTAGTTGCCTTAGATTGAAATCTGTATTATCTTTTATTCTATCACTACTGTTCTTCTAAATGTAGACCCAGAGGCTATTTCCTGTGATGGCCACCTACAAAATTTAGAACAAACGTGTTTCTGGGGCTGTTGCATTATTCAAATGTATGAGAAATACACACTTGGCTGAAAGATTAAACCTTGAAGTACATCTTTTTATTTTTTTAGTATCTGAAATTCGCCTTCAAATGGCCATAAAAGATACCAGTCTTCTGCTAACGTCTAAGGGAAGTGAGATACTCTTTAATGTCTGTCATGATTAGATTCCTCTGGAGGCTGCCTGTGTACCTCGAGAGCATGCGCTCTACTGTCGGTGGTAAGTGACCGTATCCCCCCACACTCGAGATATAATATCCTGAGCTGGAGGTGGCGTGAGAGAAACGACTCCTCCTGCCACTGCCCACCCTGCAGCCTTCCCGCTGGTGGGACTGGTGATGTGGGATGGCAGCTGGAGGAAGGAAGATTAGTTTCTCCAGGGCACATGAGCAGTATGTGAGCAGTTTCTTTATAGGAGGATTCATGATAATTAACATAGGCCTCAGAGAAAATATTGCAGACCCTTGAAAGAGCATAGGATTTTAAATATTTAAGGAAACTCTAGGGCAAACAGAAAACAGATATTAGTAAGGGAAGTGACAGATTGGGAACACAGCTTATCCCAGCTGGGTCTCCGAGAAGCTGGCCTGAAATCTGGAGAAAGTGAGAATCGTTAAGTCCCCTCCAGGTCTGGTGCTTAAGGGAGGGAGCGGGAGCCTCACTCCAGTGTCCCCAAGCCCTGGCTTCCTCCTCCACCACACACACATGGCACCTCCAATGTGACAGCCACGTGCTGGGAAGTGAAATTCTAACTTCCAAGAAACCAGAGATCAGAAGGGAAGATTGTTTTCACCCATACATTCAACAAGTAGAGTGGAGTCAAAGACTGTTCTAGGCACTGTCATACCCAGAGACACAAAATGAAGACCTTGTGAAGCTCTATAATCCAGGAATAAAGGTCTTTGAGACCAAAGTACAGGTCCTTAAACGAGACCAGGAACTGGAGACCGCCGGGGTCCTCCATCCATTCCCTTTTCTGAGCGCCTGAGAACCCCACACAGATCAATGCTTGGCCAGTACCAGCCATGCCCCAATGGAGAGAAACACCTTGTTTCTGCCACGGGGGACGTAGGCCTAACTGGGAGGAGAGGCAATTACACAAGCAATTAAAGCAAAGTATTCCTCGCAGTGAAGCTAAATTTCGATGCAAGAAATCATGGTAATTAAATTACATGACAAGGTGCCAGGCACAGAGTAGATGTTCAAAAACTGCGTGTTGTTTTTAACAAACTAAACAGCTTCACTTGTGTGCAGAGAGAACTTATAAACAAAGGTAAGTTATGATGATTTCGGGAGCAAAGAAGGTTAACACCGGAAGTCTTAATGGATCCTGTAACCTTGAGTTAAGTACAAGATCCTTGCTCCCCATCCCTGCGGATTCCTGTTTGTCCAGCCAGACTAATTTTTCTCCCCTAATTTCACTGTCTGGGAGAGCTCATTAAGAGATTTACCTTGATCAGGCTAAACGTTTCTTTCCTTAATCCATCTCATTACGCTTCCGACACCCCCGATACTGGCCCAAACATTTGAATTTCATAGCTTCCATTAATGCAAATAGAATCTCATCAAGGTCTAAAGATTCCTAGGAGAGCTGAGATTGAATGTCTTCATTTGAATGCATAAGATAGCAGCCTCCCCTTGGATACTTCCCTTGTTTACCATGTTTCCTTTGGTCAGAGGTGAGATCATCTGAGCTAGAGAAAGGAATGAATACATTTCAGATCCTCTAAGTGCCTGATTGAACCCGGGTCCTTTGTTCAACTTCAGACCCGTCCAATAATATGCTCCTGATGAGATGAAGGAGGCATGAAGTAGGGAGCAAAGAGCATAGAATTCGTAACGTTCAATAGGGTGGCTGATACCCAAGCCAAAATGAAGGAAAATTGTAAAAGAGAAACAGAGTAATGAAGACAGAGAAATCCCTATTAGAAGTGTGGGACCTGTAACAAACCTCTGCTCCTGTGCAGGAGGGCTGGAGAATCACCAATGTGGATTTGAACCCTCATCTCAGTGTTCACCAGCTGGAGACCTTGATGGCCCCGTAGGCATGTATTTGCCTCTGTTCTTCATGTAAAAACAGGGGTAACTATTCTGACTTCAGAGATGTAGGAGGACTAGGAAGAGCAAGAATGAATACTTTACTTGCAGAATAAAGTACAAAGGAACAGAGATACAATGGGCATTAAATTTCTGTGAGAATGTTTGAAAAACCCTACTGCTAATTAAACAAATTTTTAAAAACTCAAGGGTAGTGGTCAACTTGTATAATAATAGAAATTATTATAGTTAACCCAAGAAAAAGCAGACAGAAATTAAGTTTATAACTGGGGCTCAGACACCCCGGGTGGCTCGGCGGTTTAGCACCACCTTCAGCCCAGGGCCTGATCCTGGAGTCCCGGGATCGAGTCTTGCGTTGGGCTCCCTGCATGGAGCCTGCTTCTCCCTCTGCCTGTGTCTCTGCCTCTGTGTGTGTGTGTGTGTGTGTGTGTGTGTGTGTGTGTGTGTGTATCTCTCATGAGTAAATAAATAAAATCTTTAAAAGAAAATTAACTGGGGCTTATGGATGGCTTAGTTAGTTAGGCATTTGACTCTTGAACTCAGCTCAGATCTTGATCTCAGCATCATGATTGCAAGCCCCACATCAGGCTCCATGCTGGGCATTCAGACTACTTAAAAAAAAATTTATTATTAAAGAAATTGAACAGTCTACATACACACACACAAACACATACAGATATAAGCAATTAGAAAAAGGTGATTCCCTTATATATAAACTGAAATAAGAGAATTTTAAAAAGCTGAAAACCCCCAACTCATTAATCAGCTATTATGAGCTTAATACAAGAATTGAAAAAGGATACTGCAGAAGAGCATAATTATAGGTCAGTCTCAATTGGAACAAATAGGCCAAAACTCTAAATGAAAATTCCCATAAATCATTTTCTGCAACATATTAGAAAAACACATGATGATCAAGTAGGGTCTCTCTCAGGAACACAAAGGCACTACAATATTCAAAATCTTAATAATATTCCCTATTTGCAGGTAGGAAAAGAAAAATCTATGGTCATTTTAAATGATGCCCAAAAAAGGTGAAATTTGATGTATATTTATAATTAAGAATGCACTTAGCAAGCAAGCTGGAAATAAAGGAGATTGCCTTAGCCTGGCAAATGATAGGTAACAAGAACCTAGAGAAAATATCATGAGTAATAATAAAATATTAGATGCATTCTATTTAGAGGCAAAACAAGAAAAGAATGGAAATTCTCACCACTTCTGATGAACAGTCCTGAAGATCCAGGCGAACACAATGAGAAAAATTTCCTTTAAACATAAGAAGAATAAGAATGAAAAATGAATCAAATTCTCATTATTTGCATGCAATATTCTTATTTGCAAATATGTCATCTCTAACAGAATCAACAAGGAATTTATTAAAAACTGCTTAAAAAGAAAATAGCAAGACACCTGGATGTAACAGAGATTCTCTCCTTGACCAAACCCTTCACAAGATCTCTGAACTTTTCAGTTGGCTCACTTCCATGTTGCCTTCTTCACTGTCCAGTTTTACTAAGAATCTTGATAAGTCAGTTTAACCAGCATACCTCGCTTTCTGTAGCTCATCACCCTCTTCATCTGATGGGACTCCTCATCCTGCATCCTTCCCCCGGGAAGTCTGATTGCCCTGGCTTGTCTTCAGCAAGGACCCTATTAGGTTGGTTTTGCCAGAATTTTCTCAACCCTGGTGCTTCCTTTCCTATTTTCCATCTGCTGACCTCCCTGCTTCTTGGTTACAAATCCCCACTTGCCCACACTGCGTTCCGAGTTAAGTTCAGTGTCTCTCACCCACTGCAGATCCCCTTACACTGGTCCAACACCCATAACGATGGTGACCCTTTAAATAAAGTCTGCCTTGCCTTGCATTTACAAGCGTCATGGAAGAGTTTCTTCTTTAAAGATACAAGATGGGCATGCAAACACCAGCAGTATTCTTACATACCGTGCAAAAATTAGAACAATAAAAATTTAAAACATGGGTCCATTTACAATAGCAACAGGAGGCATAGGCTTTTGGAATTAAAAAAAAATGTCTTTTTTAAGAAAAAGGAAGAGAGAGTTGGGGGCAGAGGGAGCAGAGAGAGAAGCAGACTCCATGCCTAGTGCAGAGCCCAATGCAGGGCTTGATCTCACAACCCTGAGATCACTACCTGAGCCAAAATCAAGAGTCAAATATTTAACCGACTGAGCCACTCAGGTGCCCCTGGAATAAATGTTTATAAAGATATTTAGAAATTCAATGAGATAGGCTGCAAATTATTTCTGAATAAAAAATGAAAATCTGTGAAAATGTGGTATATCTTTATAGCTATTGATAGTTCTAGAGGTAGGCACAGGACACAGACATAGAAGTGAGATAGATGTAGATACAGATGCACATGGATACGGATACAAATGCAGGGATAGAGGAAATAACAATGGAAATGCAGATACAGACAGATATAATGAAAGGGAACACTGAATACAATGAACATATCAATTCTTATTGCCCATTTTATTTACAAACTAATTGCGATTATAGTCAAAATCCAATCAGCTAATTTGTGGGACTTGGCAAGCCAAAATTTATATGGAGCAGAGATCCAGGATTAGCAGAGACAATTTTGAAGGAAAAGCACAAAGAGATAGACTTCCTTTATATTGTTTTATCATTAAAGTAAAAAAAAAAAAGTGTGGAATATAAATCAATAGGAAAAAAGAAACCCAAGCAGAAGCACCATAGATATAATATACCGATATACAGCAAAGACGGCATTACAAGTAAATAGGATAAGGATGAATTATTCAAGAAATAATGCTGGAAATTGGCTATCCAAATAAGAAAAAATATACAGTAACTCACAACACAGGGAAAAACAATTTCATAAAGAATAAAGTCCTGCACATATAACAAAGCCTTCACACTGTAAGGAGAAAAAAATATCATTATGATTTCAAGCACAGAAAGATTGCTTTAAAAAGACACAAAAAGCACAAGCGATGAAGAAAATATTGGTAAATATGACTATGTAGAATTTTATTTTTTTAACTTTTTATATTGCTTTATTGAGGTATGATCGATATTTTAAAGGTTGGTTGAATTCTTCTTTTTAACATTTTTATTCACATATGGTTGACACAATGTTATATTCATTTCAGGTGCACAACATAGGGATTCAACTTCTCTATACGTTATGCTGTGCTCACCATGGGGGACTTACCAGCTGTCACCATACAGCACCATTACAGTGCCATTGACTGTATTTGCTGTACTGTCCCTCTTATTCCTGTGACTTACTCATTTCCTACTGGGAAGCCTGTATCTCTCCCTCTCCGTTATCCATGTTGCCCATCCCCCCACTACAGTCAATCTTCAAACTTCTATTCATCAAAAGACGAAGAACTAACAAAATTATAAAATAAGTCACAAACAGGTTTTTAAAAATGTTTCAGAAACATGCATATGTAAAAGAACTAGTACAAAAATATATAAGTAGCTATATATTATATACAACTTATATCAAATAATAAAACTTGATAAAAAATTGAACAAATGATATTAACTAAAGAAAGATGAAATCCAGATAGCCAAGACACATAAAAATTCACAAGTGACATAAATAATAAAATAAGAATGTACCATTTAATATCCATGAATTTGGCAAAAATTCAAAAAGTCTGGTAGTGTGCCAGAGAGAATGTGGAGATAAAGTATTGGTGGGAAAATACATATTTGCCTTTTACTTTAAGTTCACTTCTAGTATTTATCCCCAAATAACTTTGGCTTATTTGCTCAAGGTAATATGAAGAAGAATGTCATTTTAGTAATAACAAGAATGACAGAAAAATAATCCAAATAGCCCTCAACAGGGCAGGATAAATAAATTTTGGTCTATTTGGACAATAAAATACTATAAAGAAATTAAACTGAATGAAACAGTTGTGTGTGCTGACACGTGTGAATTGAAAACTATAATAAATAAACAAGAGCACATTGCAGAAGCAAATGTGGAATATCCTATCACTCAACAACAAAATAAACAAAGCCATACTGTATATTGTTTATAGATAATACAACATGATACACAGGGGACAGTCCTCTTTCTGGTATGGCCACTGCTTCCTATCAAAAAACAAAAAACAAAGAAACAAAACAAACAAACAAACAAAAAACCTTGCAATGAGAGCAACTATATACTCCTAGAAAAAATAGAAAAGAATATAAACGTATGGCACCAGATAGTAATTAAAAGAGAGGAGTTGACACTTGGAAAAAAAGAAAGGAAAAGTATGAATTTCTGTTTTAGGCAAGTCTGTGCCAGGTATCTAAGAATCTAAGACTTCAAAGGAAAAGTCATGATCTCTCTAGACCAAATAATAACAATACTAAAATAAATGGACATGGTTTGTGGATATTATAGCTGATGAAGAAATGAAGGAGAAAAACGTCAGAAAGGAAGAAGCCAGAGAGAGTCCTTTATTCTTGTAAAAACTGCCCAAATGCCTGGCTGACCATCCATGTAATGATCATGGGCTAAATACCAAGTAGCCTTACAAGTAACACAAAATAATTAAACTGAAAGTTGAACTGCCATCATCTCAATAGTTCCAGCCAATTATCTGCCTGCTTAAAAAAGAGTAATTATGCTTCCGGAAGAACTTAACAGAAATCAGGATTTCTACAACATATCAAACCAACTTCTGAGATAAAATTCAAATTTACCTCCCTGATGCAGAAGGAACACATAATTACTCTCAATCCCAAGATGAATCAGATGTTGCATTAGCCAGTGAAGATTTTTAGGGATTTTAAAATTTTGCCTAAAGACAAAAAAGAAAAACATGATCACAATGAATAAAAAAGATGGGACCTCAGTAAAGCAAGAGAGATAAGAAGAGAGAACAACTGGAAATTCTAGAACTGAAACCATAACATTTGATTTTTTTTTTTTTTATCCCCAGAGGGACTTAGCTGCAGAATGAAGATGACAGAGGAGAGTGCCAGTGTCCTTGGTACCCCTCTGTCCATATAGCAATCACCCAACCTGAAGAACAGAGGCCAGAAAAAGTGAGCAGAGCCACTGGGACCAGTGAGAACAATATTGAAATGTCTGAAATACTCACAGTTGGAATCCCGGTGTGAAGGAAAGGAGGGAGAGAAAGAAGACAGGAGAGCCTGTGGCAGAAAATGTATTTGAAGAAATACTGACCAACTGCCTCAAGTTGTTGAAAGACATAAATTCACAGGTTGAAAAAGCTCATGGACCTTAAGCCAAATTAACCCACAGAAAACTACACCCTGACCCTATAGTCGTACAGTAGCTCATTGTGTACAGGAATGACAACTTGAATGACCACAGGCTGCTCCTCAAGATAAAATAAAAACCAAGAGATTGCATCAACTTCTTACAGATCTGGTGTTAACAACAAAAGGGTTTATAACGAGGGCTTTACTCACACTTGGAATGAAATCCACAGCAAATCTGAACCTGTAGTTGGTTTCAACGGAATAGAATAGTAAGGGTCTCTTAATGCTTCTGCTATAATTACTTATAATAATTAGAAAATCAATTTAAAAAAAATGAGGTGCAATGCAGGAAGTCACAAGTGCAAGGGGGAGGACAGATCAAGGGGACAGCCTACACCATAGGAGAGGGAAATGCACCGTGATTCGAAATGGACGCAAAACGAGTTATTAGTACATTTGTGGGGGAAAGCTATGTGTCAGCCCCACCTATCTGCAGTGATAGGAACGAAAACAAGCCAAGGAGCAAAGAGGTTGATGGATGAACAAGGAGCTGAATGTGGGATAAAGTCAGGACTTACAATATCAATTGAGGAAAGCAGACCCTGGAAATGTGAGCATGCACTGTGCGATTCTCTAGAGGGAGTCTAGAATGTTTATACTCTCCTGGTTAAAAAAAAAAAAAAAAAAAAAAGAGAGAGAGAGAGGACAGCAAGAAAAAAAAAAAAAAAAGGCTTGACAATGATGTTGAGGTTGTGTAGAGAGCTTCCCAGCCTTCCTTGCCAGAGTAGCATTGTCCTCACCCCAATAAATAGGATCCTGGGCAGCTTCGTACAGCAAGCTTTCCTAGGGTACGTTTTAAGCGTCAGCTCATCTGTGGTGTGGCCACATTCTCTGAGTGGGGAGAAGGACCCGCGGCGGAGGGCAGTACTGGAGAAGGCAGGAGTGCGTGAGGCAGGGAGAGAGGGAGATGAAGGCCTTCCCACTCTGCTGAGGCAACCTGGAGCCAGAGAACTGACGGCAGCGCAGAGCTGCACACAGCACTCAGAGCACACCGAGCCACAGGAAGCCAGTCTCTTCGAGGGCCGTAGGCCTTGGGAATTCCAGGTTCTCCTGGAAAGGGAGCGGAATTGCACAAACCTCAAAGCCACAGTCACCTTCAATTAGCACTACCGCTCTAGGGTGAAATTATCATCTTGTCTATTGGTTTCTTTTTCTTTTTTACTTTACTTTTCTTTTTTTTTTTTTAGGTAAGTCCATACCCAATGTGGAGCTCCAATTCATGACCCCAAGGTCAAGAGTCACATGCTCCATCCTCTCAGGCAGCCAGCTGCCCCTCCTTTGGTTTCTTTGTTACCTGCACACATGGTCTCCTGATTGCTGTCTTCTCCCTACAACTTCCCGAGTCCTCCTCGGACGCTCACTGTCCTGCCTCTCTGCCTCTTCCCTCCTCCTCTCCCACACCCCATCCTTCTAATGACCTCTTCTTTTCATCTTCTCCCTGGAAGAATGACAAACTGAAAGTATTGAAGGTCTCCAAAGTATTGAGGTCACCAGCATGCACACATACGCTGGCAGGACAGAAACACTGATGGCAGGACCCTCCGTGTTACTTTGATAGAAGCCTCCTAGTAACCAAACCTAAGGATAGGGCAGGAGCCCACAAGGGGAGTCTTAATCTGAGGAATTTTATCCACCCACTCTTTTGAGATGACTCATCCTAGGCCTGAGGGACTTACGTGATTACAGAAGGCAAAGCACAGCCACATGGGGACCCCAGTTTTCTTTCAGCTGTGCATTTACAATCTGCAAGCGCCATCTCAACCATCAGAAGGTTGTTGTCCAGCTTCCAGGACCCACAATAAACAGAGTCAGGACCCACTTCTTAGGAAGACAGCTGGGAACCTAGGGGACAATGAATGTCCACTGCGTATGTTTTATGTTGTACCCAAGGACCTGCAGTGCAGGGGTTGGTTAACTACAGACCTCAACCTTGGGCTTCCCTTAATGTAAAATGCCATGATTTTACTAACATTTTGGCCACAATTTCTGTTCCAGAAAATGTGTGCTATCAGTTGTTACTTTTAGAGGATAGTTAGATATTGAAGGGTAGATGAGTGTGAGGCTTGATACTTGCCCCTTCTCCGTGCCCCCTGCCCAGTGAATGGGATGGTGAAAATGTGGAAGGGAATATAGGAAAGTGTTGAGAGCAAGGACAATGGGGACAGAGAAAGGCCAGCTCCAGTGAAAGTTCCTTGGCCTTTACTGGCCAGGTTGCCCCCAGCCATTTGTTTCACCTTGTATTTGCTTGTTCATTCACATATTTTTAGCAAAGTGGCATGTGTATGTCTGCGTTCATATACACACATGCGTGTACATATACGTCTATGTGCACATGTGTATAAGCTCATGCATATACACATATATTTTGTATGTCAAACAGGTACTTGCCCCTATAGTGAAAGTACAAAGATAATCACTTACATTTTCTGGTATGGCTACAATCATGTTTCTGGGTTTTTGAGTTTTTTAAATGTGGACACTGCTATATTTGGCATTTTTGCTTTAGATGCTATTCTACTGTGAGCATGAGAATTTTAATCTCCAATATTCCACCCCAAAACACTCACAGAGCTTTCCTTCCTCTAGCACCCCAGGACAGTGCTAGCAAAAAGTGTGGTTATCTCTGCATCTGTTTACTGTTTTAGGAAGATGTCATGAGTCACAGCTGAACCATGGAGGGAGTACCGCTACATTTGATACAACTTTGTGCCTTCCCTAGAGTAGGTAATTTCTCTCTCTCTCTCTGATCCTACTCCTCAGCCTTTCTCCCTCTCCTTTCCTTTTAGTGAACACAAGGAAGCTTCTCACTCTTTTTTGTCTTCAGTAGGCATCACTAAACTCTTGCATGTTAAGGGTAAGTCCCGGTTCAGCACATCCAAGCATATGAGATCCTTCTCAGGGCAGCAAAGCTCCAGTCCTGGGACCTCCCTTCACCACCCTGTTGAGGACACCCTCACCTCTCCGGGGCAGGAGCCCTATCTATCTTGTAGAGCCCATGCCTTCCTCATCATTGCTTAAGTCCTCAAAATGTGGTGGAACACATTCTCCAGGAGCCTCCTGAGACATTGTGAAAATTAAAATTTTGAGATTCATATGCCTGCATAGATCTTTAATCTACTCCCATAACTGGTTGGGCATCAGAATGGGTACAAATTTCTAACTTAGAAGCCATTTTCACTTACTGCTAGGGCTTCTCTCACTCCGTCCAGTGCATGTTTCCATGAGTGTCCAGCACTCTGTGGACAACTCTGGTCCCATATTGATCTTGATTCTGTAAAAGTAAACCATGTGAGTATCTGGGACTTTTCACAACCTTTTTGTCTCCAGAGTTCTAGAAGGTCACCATCTCACTACCTGGAACACTTCTATTTTCACCCGTTTCGCCAGGCAACCAAGCAAAGCACTTAATCTGGAGACCCATGTCTTTAAGTCTAAGAAATTATTCCTTAAAAATGAGTTGCTTTGAGGGCACCTGGGTGGCTCAGTCAGTTAAGTGTCTGACTCCATTTCAGCTAAGGTCATGATCTCAGGGTGGTGAGATCGAATCCCGCATCAGGGTCCCCCCACTCAGTGTGGAGTCTGCTGGAGAGTTTTTCCCTCTGCCCCTCCCCACATACTCTCTCTCTCTTTCTCTAAAACAAATAAATAAATTTCTTTTAAAAAATGAGTTTCTCTGGAATCTATCACACGGATGTTGGACCTCTGGGGCTTCTGCTCCAATGTTCTTATCTTCCTGTCTTTCAGTTCTACTTTTGAAAACAAATCTATCTTTGACTTTATCTCCCATCTGTTCTACTTAATTTTTTATAACTGATATTTGTCTTTATTTCCAGGGAATTTTTTTCATTCTTATTCTCTGTTTTAATAAGCTCCCATTCCTATATCACAGGTGTCATATTTTAATATGCTGAACATTTTATAGATTTTTTTCACATTTTCCATTCTCTATGTATGTTATATTTACTCCAAATATGCTCATTTGTTTCATTTTGTGTTTCTTCTTTGTCTGGGTTTCTTTATTTTTTTAATGTCTTTCAGGTTAGAGGATTTCTGAAAATATCTGGATATTTTTTACTGTCTGCTTACATGATTGAGTGAGGGCAAAAAGCTTTTTCAAAGTGCAGGGTGTGTGTTGGGGCACCTGGGTGGCTCAGGTAGTTGAGTGCCTGACTTTTGATTTCAGCTCAGGTCATGAGATCAAGTCCCGTGTCAGGCTCCGTGCTCAGTGGGGAGTCTGCTTAAGTCTCTATCCCTCTCTCCCTCTCCCTTTGCCCCCCACCCATTTGTGCTCTCCCTCTCTCTCTCTCTCTCTCTCTCTCTCTCTATATATATATATATATATATATATACACACACACATATATATATAGACACCCACATATAGATTATTATGTACATATATATAGTGTAAATGAATAAAATCTTAAAAAAACAAAAACAAAAACAAGTAACAGCAACAATGAAGTAGCCTCTGTGTGGATGGGATTTAGCCACTACTGGTGGCTTCACCAAAGGAAGACCTGACCTGATTTTGGGGGGGGGCGGTTTCCATTCGTCAGTATCTGCAGGGTTTTCTCATTTGTTGATCAATTTTGTAGGGGAGGAATTCTTTCATCTTCTACAGGGAGAGGCGAGTGGTGGAGAGTTGAGTTCTTTGTAATCCTGGATGCTAATGTTTTGCATGGTCTGGGAAGATCACATTGTCCCTTAGTTCCCACCTTTTACCATTTCCAGTGCAGATCCTCTGCCTGCAGCTGAGCCTGGAAACCCTGGTGCAGAACACCATAGAATTTCTTCTTGCAAAGAGGACAACTTCCTCTCATGTTCCACTAAGGTTAGAAAGAGGCAGTTGCCAGTCTTCTCAAGGTGGGAAGAGGGTTCTGGGGGTCTAAATATCTTTATAGAGCATTTTTTAAAAATCATTATTTCAGCCTCCACCTCTAGTCCCCATTTTTGTAAATGCTTATTTTCTCCAAATCCTGAATTCCTGGGATTATAAAAATGAATTTGCCTCTGCTGGGTTTTTTGTGTTGCTAACTCAGATTCCAACCCATGCAGGCTTGCTATGCTTGGTTTCCTTTCCTCCATTACTGCTAACTTCTGTCCCTTTTCACCAGTTCTCTCTGATCTGGTGTGTATATGCCTTTTAAAAATCAGTTTCCCATGACCGTGGTGATATTTCAGGAGCCCAAGGCTTCATACATCGTCATACATGGTTCAGGAACCACATACTAGATCTGTCAAGCTAGTAAACCTCTCTGTGACTCATTCTTTACCTCTAAAATGGCTGTAACAACTTTATGAGGTCATTCTGAAGATTAGATGGATACCACCCATGAAGTGCTAGAACAGGAAATTATGTAATCCCAGGGGAGAAGTGTGGGTCAGTCCTTCCAAATGTACCAGGAGTTTAAAAAGAACCAGCCCAAGGTGTTTTCCCTCCACACAGAGGGCCTTCTGCTTCTCTGGAAGAGGAAGCCTCCACACTTTTGAATTGTGCAAGTTCAGAGGAATGTGCCTTTAAATAGAGGAACAATAATAAGATAAGATGAGATGATAGATAAGATAAGATAAGATAAGATAAGATAAGATAAGATAAGATAGAGGGATAAATACAGAAACAATCCAGTTAAGTTGCATATTAACTACAACTTAAAGAAACACACAAATACATCATTTGAAATGCAGATGGAAGTCCTGATGCTTCCAGTAGCCAAGGGTTAGCAACTAGAAGTCAGTGGTACCACACCCAAGACTGCTTAGTTAGCATTGTTTTGTGTCGTTTGCTGGTGCCTCTTTTGGTAGCACAACATGCAGTTTCAGAGTATGATTTCAATGGCTCACAACCTGGGTCAGGTGCTGGTCCAGCCATTTACCAGCTCAGTGAATTTTGGTGAATTACTCTCCCATTCACACCTCCATGTCATCACATGTGAGACAGAGAATACAACAGCCCTGCCTCACAGAGTCCTTGCCAGGAGCACAGGGAACAATCTGAAAAGTACTTAAGAAGCTCCCTGTAGCAATTAAGCTGTGCTGTCATTTTATTTTAGTAAACGTAAACATATTTCTAAATAATTTTAACTCAAAATCTTAGTTTTCTTAAGCTCACCTGTTCTAGAAAGTTCACGAGGTTCAGGAAGACAGTCCAGGTGGTTTGGAAGGAAATGAAGCATGTTCGGCAGGCATATATTTGTTCTCACAGTCTGCAAATGTGGCAAGCAGCCGTTAAAGATGGCAGTGGGGAGAGGCTGATGGTGATAAATATAATGAATGGTCCCATTGCAAACATTGGGGCCAATGAGATTTTGGCAGGTCTGGTGGCACTTCGGAATTACTTCTAGGTTTTGCTTTATCACATGAGTAAGTTTAGAAAGTTGGACAAGCAGGTCAACAACTGCATGAATAAATAAGTTGCCAAAAGATCCCTGGACTCCGAGACACCAAGAGGAGTCCATGAGTGTAATTGTGAAAAATGAGACAAAGATATTTGGGGAGGACAGATGGGAAACACATCACACAATAACTTAAAAGTTTAGAAAAAAAATTCACAGAAGTGGTTGTCAAACTCTATCCCTGGGGGCACAGTGTTTTATGAGCTGCTCAGAAGTGTCCTGCCCCTGGGATACTACAGTAGCATTCTTGTCACTGAACACCATCACTCCATTGACCGAGTCCATCCTTAAATTTAAGTTTTTCATCCACTAATATATAAAAACATTCAGTGCCTATTCCTGTTTCTGGACACCAGCCCTCCTGAGGACGCCTCCAGGGCAAAAATTAAGTGAAACACCTCTGAGCACCTGACACCTTTGCAGCCCTGGCTCAAGGCCATTGCTTTCTGCTGCCACTGGTGGCCAAAATCTTGTTAACCTCTGTGTTTTGGGGTCACCTTCACTTTCATCGCCCCAGGATGGGAAGGCAGCCTGGCTCAGGGAATTCTTAGCTGATTGGCCACACTTCAAGCTGGTGCTTTCCACTTGAACATCCTTGCTTATCTGTTAGTATTATGAAAGGAATGCATTGTTGTGTTGAAAATATGGAAAGTGTAGAGGAATACAAAACAATTCAAATCACCTCCAGAGATAGCCACAGTTAATAATATCTAACTTTCCAGTAATCGTTGTACATATTTTTGTAAAAATGGGTTTTTTTTTTAAGAGGGGTACTTACTGTACAGTGAGTGAATGCTTTCTTGTTTTTCTTCTTCTTCTATCATATAGCTTCCATGGACCACTGTGGATTTTATCTTTTACATGCACCAGAACATGGTGAATGAATCTCTCTATGCGGAAATTCAGTATGTTTCAAATATCTCATCACTACAAATAATGCCAAGAATATATCAATGTCTCCTTTCACATAAGCAATGTCTCTTTAGGTCTATCCAACATCCTATGTCATAGGAATTAAAAAAAAAAAAAAAAAAAAAAAAACAAGAGTCAATATGCTGTGCATTGGGAGGGAGAGAACTATAGCTTTAGGAAGATTTTATGAAAGAATTTAGAAAGGTTATTATTTTAAATGGTTAATATTTTTATAGATGTTTGAAGTGGGGTAAGTTTTATTCATTTACATGGAAATGTCACTTCAATGAACTGCCTCATTCCCCCTAAATGTCAAGGAATATTAAGAACCTTTCACTGGATAGTATCCAATATAGATGAAATTAGTTACAGCTAACAGATAACTGTTCTTTCCCCCTGTATTGACTATGACTTTTACTCTCCATAAAAACCTTGGGAACAGGAGAGGATCAACACGGGTGTAAATACATAGGGACAGTAGTAGCCCCAACCTTGGTCATTTTTTATGTGATAAAATTGAGGTTCTAAGAGCAAATGATTTGCTCAAGTTTACAGTCAAGGCCACAGCAAACCTTGGAGCTCCAGACTTGTATCCTAAACAAAATTTCCATTCTCTAGAACATTAGTATTGTCAAAGCCACATGCACTGCTACTGGCCACCCACAAAAAGAGTTGAGTAGTTCTTTCATCAAGGAAAGACAAGGTTATTAGTCCTGTGATATGAGAGAGCACCACCTTCCCAGAGTCTTAAAGGTGTCTCAGAGTAAAGTGATCAGGAGAGGGTATTTCCAGGTGTTTGGGGTCTGGCCTCAAGTGGTTTGAGTGGGTCTTTAAAGTGGGGAGCTGATTGGATAAGGGGAGGAGATGACTTAGGATTGGAGAACACAGTGAAGGGAGTACCTTCATCCCATCTTAATAAGTAAACTATTGTGTGATAAGTAAACTGTTTGCTGAATACTTCTTGAGAGAAGAGTTATCCACAATTGAATTGGTTTTCAGGAAATTCCTAAGGCAACTGTTGAGTTACTGGTTGGCTTACAGACTTATGTTTCCAGGAATTCCAAGAATATCCTGGTACGGAGTTGAGTCATGATGGTTTTAATTCTCTGCCCTGACAGTTCAATTATGAACTGAATGTAAGTGACTTCAATTCTCAGTCACTTCAGGAAGGGCTATATGTGGCATACATGTATTTTAAAAATAATAGGTATAGAGTGGTTTTTTTTTGTTGTTGTTGTTTACACTTTTAACTTAGCATGTGGTGTTGAAGTATTACTGTAGATCAAGTTTGTCTCCGCACTGAGATGTGAGGAAATTGTGATTTGTTCTCTCCTCCACAACTGAATTACACATTATCTTCTGTCATTTTGAAACACTGCAGTTTACCATGGGACACTGTATATATTTCTTGCCATAATGGTAAATGACTGATTGATATATTTAAGAGTTAATAAATTTGTGATTTCTGCTGAAAAAAAAAAAAAAAAAAAAAAAGCCTGTAGTGAAGACACAAGTGGTTGCTCGGTCATCTTAAAAGGTCACTAAGGAGTCTGTCCCCAGCATCCGGTGAATAGGAAAAGATGCAAGGCATCATAAGCCCCTCGTACAGTTGCTGCCACTACCATCAATTCTTATTGCATCACAGATTTTGAAGAAAACAAGATGTGAGAAGACCCTTGCTTACCAGCTGAGCTGCCCTAAGATGATTATTATGATCTGGAGATCAGGGTTGGGGGTGAACCTTTCAGGATCAGTCAGGACGAGTCAGGATCTTCTTTAATCCAACCTCCATTATTTTTTTTTTTTATATATTTTTTGTTAAGTCCCCACAGAATTTCAAGCACTGAGCTAAGAGTCAAGATCCATCTTAAGAGTTTTCTGAGGTAGTGAAGGATACAGGAGAGTATATAAATATCTCCATTTTATGGAGCAAAGTGGTTAGGAAGTATCACAAAGAGGATGACATTCATTGTGGGCTATATGTGTCCTCTCAAAGTTCTTATGTGGAAGCCCTAACACTTAAGTGATGGTATTTGGGTGTGGAAAATTTGGGAGGTGATTAGGGTTGAAGCTATGATGAGATCATGAGGGATGGGATTAGTGCCCTTATAAGAAGAGGAAGAGACATCTTTCTCCCTCTCTCTCGCTCTGTCTATAGTCATTTGCTGAGGAAAGGTGATGTGAATTCAGGACAAGAAGGCTGTGGAGTACCAGCTATGAGTCAGGTCCTCAGAGACACCAGATCTGATGGTGTCTTGATCTTGGACTTCCCAGCCTCCAGAACTATGAGAAATAAATTTTTTTTTTTTTTTTAAACCATCCTGTCTGTGGTATTTTGTTATAGCAGCCTGAGTTAACTAAGACAACATTCAAAGTGGATGTTAAAGGACAATGGATCGTGCCTGATGAAGATGAGTGGGAAGGTCATTTCACAAAAAGCATGTCAAGTGACCTACAGCAATGATGTATTTTTAAAACATTGGAGGACTCGGGGTATATGACAAGGGTGAGCAAGCTGAGGTAGGACAGGTAAGTGTGGGTCATGTCTCTTATGCCCTTCTAAGGAACTTACTCCTTAAGTACATGTGAGATAATGAAGATTCTTAAATCGAGATTTAATATGAGTTTTATTCAGATATATCTTGCACCTTAGTGAAGGATTGATTGAATCAGGAGACAGAGAACTTGACCAGAGGCCCCTTGACTAGAGGACAAAGATGCACCACAGATAAGGCTAGAAGGGACCTGCAATGGTCATTAGAAGCAGGGGAATATCCCAGTCCCCCAAGTCACAGTTGTGTGGCTGCATTTTGCTGGGACCACATGTGAAGGACATGGGAAAATGTCAGTTTTTGACTCAGAGGTAGGGGAAACGCTGGCTTTTTTTTTTTTTTTTTTTTTTTTTTTTTTTTGCAAATGCCCCCTCAGCATGGTAAATGAGAAAAATTAAGAATGAAAGTAAAATTTTTCTTATGCAACATGCTTTTAAACTCAGTGAACTGGTGAATTGGTCATCACCCCTTACAGAATGACTCACCAGTTACTGCATTGGTCAATCTGACTTTGGGCAAGAATGTTTCAAAAGTGGATTCTCATCTTGGTAATAAGCAGAAGTTCTTGGCACCATTTGTAGCCATTGAGGATTGTCTCTAGAAATAGGCTAGGCTCTCCCAAACCCCACATTCAAGAATGACGTCTTCTAATCAGCATGAGACTACTCACACTCCTGCAGGACAATACAGAGCAGTGGGAAATAATGGGAAATTTCAAATGAGGGACTCACATAATTAGGGGCAGCTGACCTAAGGGAGAGAGTGTTCAGTTGACCTTACTCAGTTGAGAGTCCTTGTTGGCCTACATCTTTGCCTTTCGGCCTCCCAGCTCCTGTAATTTTGCTTCTGAAAGAAGAGTGCACATACTCTTCCCATTTATGGGTTTATGATTGGGTTCTAGTAAGTCCACAGTAATGTGTTTGAGCCTGATGACAAATTGAAAATATGCCAAATATTCTTGAAAGACACATTTATAGAAGAGCCTCCTCAGAGTCTCTCTAAGCAAGTCCACTATACACTCGTGATGAGAAGTCTGGTCTACTCAGTAGTCTTCATACGAAGCCTTATAGGATGCCCCATGTGTCAGATGTTCCCAATGCTAACGGGCAGTTGCTATGTGCCACAAGATGTCAAGGACCCACAAAAAGGCAACCAGCTAAGATTTCTGAGAACATACAAATGCCCAGCGAAAGCAAGATCACACTTTAAGTCTTAGACAACTGTTTTCTCATATAGGTGCCCAGTTGTTCATGATAGGCTGAGTGTTGTTAAAGGATGAGAGAATTGCTCAGCTGTACCCAAGACTCATAATCCTGGAGTGCTGGGGATGCAGCTGGATACACTACTGTGCAAGGTTAGCTCTTCTTAGACTGGCTTTAGATGTTGATTGTGGAGGCTGAGAAAATTAAGGCCATTCCACTTTAAGTTCAGCATTAGCACAAGTCCAGCCATCCCAGGCCCCGGTGAATAAGAGCTGGAATTTACATCACTTCAGTTACAGAAAAAAAACAGTTTACAGCTTAATGCCCCAGAAAGCCCCACATTAGAATGAGAACAGAGCCCAAGCCAAGGGCAGGAAGCCCCTTATTAGAATGAGAACAGAGCTCAACGCCCTTGAAAGCCCCATATCGGAATGTAAACAGAACTTGGCAAATTTCTCCCCCCCTTCTGGAGGTCCCCTAGACCAGCCCATAAAACTAAGCTGGAACCCACCTCGGGGTCCAAGTCCCTGCTCCTCTGTGTCGGGTGCACTTGGACCCAAGCTCGAGCTTGCAAATAAACCCTCGTGTCTTTGCATCAGTGTCGGCTCCTCGGTGGTTTCTCAGATTTGCAATCTTGGGCACAACATTGATAACATCACTGCTACTTCTGAGCATGTCAGTGAATTCTCCTGTGTCCATCTTCCATATAGTACTGGAGGCCTGGGGGAGATAATGCTACTAAGGAGGGCCACTGGGCGGTCCTGGGTTGACACAGGACCAAGTGCAGGCAGGCTGGGAATTCTCCTTAAAAGATGAACTAATTAGGGCAGCCCGGGTGGCTCAGACGTTTAGTGCTGCCTTCAGCCCAGGTCGTGATCCTGGAGTCCTGGGATCAAGTCCCACGTCGGGCTCCCTGCATGGATCCTGCTTCTCCCTCTGCCTGTGTCTCTGCCTCTCTCTGTGTCTCTCATGAATAAATAAATAAAATCTTAAAAAAAAAAAAAAGATAAACTAATTCTAATTTGGGGCATTTTACTGAGTGCATGTCAATCTGTTTACCCATCTATAAAATGGGAAGTCTTATGAAAATTATCTATAATGTATGTCAAACACTTCAAAAAGTTACCAAGAATTACCACTTATCATATTAATTCTGGCCAAAACACCTGAGATGCACAATCTGGAGAAAGTAATTCATAGAGATAAAGGTAAATTCTGTTTAATGACACGATTTCTTTTAAATGTCTTTAAACACTCACTGTGGCTTTCTCCAAAATAATGCAGTTAATTTCAACATATGTGAAAGGGTCTGTTCCCAGGCCGCACTGTGGTCATTGCCCCACCAGGATGACCCATTCTTCCTCTGGCGACCATGTAGTACCAAATCCGAGGGAAATGGGCGGATGTGCCTGGCCCCAGGGTGGTCACCGCAGCCTCCAGGACACACGATGTTGTAAATACCCTGAACCACCACGCTGGAATTGCTATCCAGTGTCGGTCTGAATATTTGGGTTTATGACTTCCACAAGCCAGAAAAAAAAAAATGAAACTATAAATTGAAGTCCCTGGGGTAAAATCATAGGACTTGCTATGCCCTCAAGCACTCGGGGGCTGGTTAGCCATTGTGGTAATAAATGGGGCCCCCTGAAGTCCCAAGTAGGAGGCTTTACTTCAAAGGAAAGACGTTTGCTCCTGCCTCCTGCCTTTCCAAATAACATTCTGTTGGAAATGTGCAGATAATCTTTTAGAAATTAGGCACTTGGTGACTGAATTTAAATTGAGATGTAGCTGTGAGGTTCATATCCATTAGCTTCAACGCACCTTGAGAAATCTGAATTTAGAAACCCAAAGCTAAAAAAAAAAAAAAGGAAAAGGAAAAAAAAAGAACCCCAAAGCTGCGGCCTTCTCTGGCACGCAAATAATTTAAATCACAGCTTTGTCTCACTACCATCACTGTTCATGTTTTCTATCACCAAGGGGCAAGGGGAAAACAGAGCTATGAAGGAAGGACAGTTGCTTCTAAAGCTGGCCCTGGACAGAGCTCAAAGCTTCCCGCGGCCTCTGCTGACTCGGTTTTAAAATTCACAAAGCAGGTGCATGACCTATCGTGTGGGGTAACGGAGCCTCTTTCTGTTCCCATTGCACAGATGGGCAAACTGAGGTCGCTAAACACCATGAGCGATGGAATATAGGCAAGATAAGTCCTGGTTTTCTGAACTAAGAGCTAGTTGAGGCTAAACGTCTCATGATGGGAATGAAAGGTTTGGAGGCACAGCTCTTTGTGACTGAGGTTAAATTCAAGGGCCTGGCTCCAGGGTGAGGTGGCTTCATGCAGGAACCCCCCCCCCCACCGCAGGGGATCTCAGGCACCCACACCTCCCAAAACCCTGCATCCTGCAGCTCCAGGGAGAACGTGTCCTCGACTCCAACTCTGAGGAAGAAACGGGAAGGAAAACAGTGCTGGGGTTGCAGCAGTCTCAGTACTGAGCTATCCCAGGAGCCGTTTTAGAAATGACTACATTAATTCAGTTTAATTAATCCCCCTCTGGGTTATCTGCAGATGGGAGAAAGATGCTCTCCGAGGTCAGAGGGTATCAGACGTTTAGAGCTTTTGCCAAGGAAAAAAAAATCAGAATATTTTTCCTAATTACCAAAATTACTGTAATTCACAGAATAATCTGAAACAGCTGGTCATCTGTTTAGGAGACGATTTCACATCATCACATGAAATAAATGTGTGCCAGGATCCCTGCATCTGCCCATCCTTGCCTGCATGAACTCACAGTCGGAACAAACGATGTTAATCCCAGATCGCTGTCCTCGACTGAGCCGCGGCCTCCTTCCTAGGCCGCTCTGCGCATCTCACAGCAGGAAATCCCCACAAACTTCTAGTCTGTAGAGCAGCAAAGTCATTTCAAGACTTTGAAATACAAAAATATGTACTTCCTCCTATAACTATGAAAAAAAAGACGATTGATGGTTCTTCTCAATTTCTTTGTATTAAGGCATTCGTGATTTAAAACTCTTGAATCGGGATCCCTGTGTGGCGCAGCGGTTTAGCGCCTGTCTTTGGCCCAGGGCGCGATCCTGGAGACCCGGGATCGAATCCCACATCGGGCTCCCGGTGCATGGAGCCTGCTTCTCCCTCTGCCTGTGTCTCTGCCTCTCTCTCTCTCTCACTGTGTGCTTATCATAAATAAATAAAATAAAAAAAATTAAAAAAAATAAAACTCTTGAATCAGGAGGGATTGTAAATTCTGCACAAGCAACCAGGATGTTGCACGTCTGAGGCTCTCAGATGTTCCTCCGACCTGCGTGAAACCCTTGAACAAGGAGAGCTTTGCTTCAGTGTTTTAGTGTTCTGAAAACTTAGCTGGGAACTATAAAATCACGTCTGGACGAACGTGTCCATTATAGTCAAAAGCTGTGTTCCTAACACCGATTAGAAAGGTCAAGAAACACAGTAGAAACTTCCCCAGAATCCACCTTGGATGCGTTTGCCTTCTCCCTGCAGGTAGGTCAGCCTCATCCTGGTCCCATGCCTGCTCACTCCCTGCATGCTATCTGCCCACTAAAGACCAAAGGGCCATGGGATTCTTTATTCTAAATCCTTCTCTTGCACAGATATCGTGTGAGTGGCCTTAGTGATCACTGTGTGTTTATACTTGGCCCCATTGAATAATGAAGAAATAAATCTACGTGGCAAACACTAATTCACTGAAAGTGTGCTCTTGCCTCTGATGTAGTTGGTGGGTCCCCTGAACACCCAGTGGTTGGCCGCTGCCGTGAACAGGGCAACGCCTAACTTAGTGGTAGAGAAAAATCACAAGATCCATGAATTCCCTGAAATCTAAGCTTCTGGGGTAAGGAAAACAGTCCACGGGGTTCCCGGAGAATCCTAAGGGAGGGATGTCAGACTTGGCGAATAAAAACAAGGATGCCCAGATACATCTTCATTTCAATATGTGCAAATAATTTGCTGGTGTAAGTACGTCCCGAATACTCCAGGGGCTGAGTATAAGCACCCAGTGGTCGGCAGAGCCAGGGCGTATGGGCGCTTCATCTGGAAGGCAAGTCCAAGGGAAGGGCCTGCAGTGGAGGGGAGCATGCATGCCCCTACCCCCGCCAAGGCGTGACCGCTTCAGCCCTGTCTCCCGCAGCGTGGCCACGAGCTGGGCCATCGGCCTCCGCAGCGTGTCTGCAGACACAAGAAGTCCGTGGCCAGTTGGTTCAATGATACGCATGATTCAGTGGTGCAGATATGAGCCTCACCACCCAGTGTAGACGTGACACCCAGATGGAGGGGGTCCCACATGGTTCATGTTGATGGTTGCCAGCCTCCCCGGCCCAATGTATCCGCATAAGGCCTGTAGGGCTTTATAAAACACTCAAGCACACACATCTCTACCTTCTTTTTCCCTCCAGATTCAACTCAAGGAGCTCCATCTCAAATATCAAATCTTAAATTCTGGGTGACGAGCACTGAGGGGGGCACTTGATGGGATGAGCACTGGGTGTTATGCTATATGTTGGCAAATGGAACTCCAATAAAAAAATTGTACACACAAAAAAATAATAAGAATAGAATACGGGATCCCTGGGTGGCGCAGCGGTTTGGCGCCTGCCTTTGGCCCAGGGCGCGATCCTGGAGACCCGGGATCGAATCCCACATCGGGCTCCTGGTGCATGGAGCCTGCTTCTCCCTCTGCCTGTGTCTCTGCGCCTCTCTCTCTCTGTGTGACTATCATAAATAATGAATAAAAAAAAAATTAAGAATAGAATAAAATAAAATAAAATAAAATGAAATAAAATAAAATAAAATAAAATAAAATAAAATAAAATAAAATAAAAATAATTTAAAAAAGGAAAATATGCCCAGTAGAGACAGTTGATTCTGAGGAGAGGCTAAGCTACTAACCAATCCCTCCCTTCTGAAAACCCTCTGTAGTTTGTGCCTTAATCACCAAAGGTAACAGAAAGCTGTGAACTGTAGGTGCACCTGCTCATTCTTCTCTGGGTACAAACGCTCTCGCACACGCACACATGAGTATCCTCACAGGCTCACGACGTAGGTCACATTGGGTCCTCATCTCTTTTTTGCGTTTGTGTAACACATAATTTTTATGTTTCTGGGACAATTTTAGATTCACAGCAACTTTGAGTGTAAACTACAGAGAGTATATGTGCCCTGTCCCCACAACTACATGGCTCCCCCACTACCAACATTCCCGCCCCCGCCCCCCCCGCAGGGTGGCAACATTCGTTACAATTAATACTACACTGACACATCCTCCATTACCCCAAATCCTACATTAGGATCACCCTTGTGCCTTCTATAGGTTTGGAGAGATGCGTAATGACATGCGTCTATGATTATAGAACGCCACTGTCCAAAAAATCCTCTGTGTTCGCATACTCACCTTCCCCTTACCTCAAATAACAAGCAACCCCTGAACTTTTTGCTGTTTCCTTTTATTTTAAGATTTTATTTATTTATTCACGAGAGACACACAGAGAGAGAGAGGCAGAGACCTAGACAGAGACATAGGCAGAGCGAGTCCTGCGGGACTCGATCCCACAACCTGAGCCAAAAGCAGACACTCAGCCATGGAGCCTCCCAGGTGTCCCCTATGTTGCTGTTTCTATAATTTCCATTTTCCAGAATGCCATAGAGCCGGAATCACACAGTACAGACCCTTTTGATGTGGGCTTCTTTCACTTGGTAATATGCAGTTAAGTTTCCTCCATGTCTTCTCATGGTTTGATACCTCCTTTCTTTTTAGCGCTAAAAAATACTCCATCGTCTGGTTTGCAATCATTTATTTATCCACTCACTTATTGAAGAGCATCTTAGTTGCTTCCAAGTTTCAGCAATTATGAATAAAGCTGCTATAAAAATTCATGTGCATGTTTTGGGGTGGACTGAGGTTTTTTTTTTTTTTTTTTTTTTTTTTTTTGACAGAGGTTTTTTTTTAACTCGTTTCGGTAAGTACCGAGGGGTGCGATTGCTGGATCATATGTGAAGAGTATGTTTCATTTTATAGGAATCTTTCAACCTGTCTTCTGAAATGGCCGTACCATTTCTCATTCCCAGGAGCAATGAGTAAGAGTTCCCGCTACCCCATACACTTGCCAGAATGTGCTGTTGGCAGTGCTTTTTAGATTTTGGCCATTCTAATGGGAGTGTAGTGAAAACTTGTTTATCTCCTAATGCTCTTTATTATCTTATTGCTAAATTTTAAGAATGTATTGCTTATTTCTTATTGCTAAATTTTAAGAATTATTTGTATATTTTGGATAACAGTCTTATGGATCTTTTACAAATATTTTCTTCCTGTCTGTGGCTTGTTTTCTGTTTCTCTTTACATTGTCTTTTACAAAACAAAACAAAACAAAATTATAATGAAGCCATGCTTATCAATTCTTTCTTTCTTTTCTAAAAAGCCATCCTCATACCCAACCAAGGTCATCTAGGTTTTCTCCTGTTATCTTCGAGGAAGTTTTATGATTTTTTTAGTTTTATGCTCAGGTCTATGATCCATTCTGAGTTAATTTTTGTGAAGGCTACAAAGTCTGTGTCTAGATGCATGTTTTTGCATGTGGGTGTCCCTTTGTTCAATTCATTGAAAAGCCTTTCTTAACTCCATTGTGTTCCCTTTGCTCCTTTGTTAAAGATCCGTTGACTCCATTTGGGTGGGTCTATTTATGGGCTCTCCATTCTGTTCCATCTTTCAATTATTTTTTTTCCGACAGTGATTCCTTCCACTAAGTCTTATGGTCAGGCTTGTTCCTTAAATTTTTGGTAGAATTCATTAGTGAACACATCTGTTAAGTGCTTTCTATTTGGGAAGATTTTTAATTATTGGTACAATTTCTTTAATAGATTTAGCCCAGATTGTCCATTTCTTCTTGTATAACTTTGGTTGATCGCATCTTTCAAGGAATTTGTCCCTTTCATCTAGGTTATCAAATTTGAGAGCATAAGAGTTATTCATTCTATTCCCTATTTTTTTTAACATCCACTGGGTCTGTGTTAACGTTCCTTCTTTCATTTCATTGACGTTAGTAATTTGAGTCCTCTCTAATTTTTTCTAGTAAGTATCAATATTATTGATCTTTTCAAATAAACAGCTTTTCATTTCACTGATTTTCTCTATCATGCTCTTGTTTTCAATTTCATTTATTTCTTCTCTGATTTTTATTGTTTATTTTCTTATGTTTACTTTTATTTAATTTGCTCTTCTTTCTCTAGTTTCCTAAGGTGGAAGCTGAGATTATTGATTTTAGATAATTCTTTCTAATAGATGCAGCCAATGCTATAAATTTCCCTCTAAGCACTGCTTTTGCTGCATTCTGCAAGTTTTGGTAAGCTGTATTTTCCTTTTTAATTTGTTCAAAATATTTTTTTTAATCTCTCTTGAGATTTCTTTGTTGACCTATGTGTTGCTTAGAAATTCTGTGTTTGTCTCAAAGTCTTTTGGTATATTCCAGGTACCTTCCTGTTATTTATTTGTAATTTAATCCATGGTGGTCTGAAAGCAGACACTGTCTGATTTATATATATTTTTTTATATTTGCTAAGTTGTGATTTTGGCCCAGAATGTAGTCGATCTTGATAAATTTTCCATGTGAGCTTGAAAAACTCTTGGGTAATCTTCTGTTGTTGGATGAAGTAGTCTATAGATGTCAACTATATCCAGTTGATGGATGATGGCTTTGAGTTCAACTGTCTCCTTGTGATTTTTCTCCCTAGTGGATGGGCTCTGTTGATAAAAGGGTGCGAAGCTTACAAGCTATAATAATGAATTTATCTATTTTTCCTTGCAGTTCTATTAGTTTTTGACTCCTATTTTGATGGTCTGTTGTTAAGCACATACACACTACAGATTATTATGTCTTCTTGGAGAATTGACCCTTTTATCATTATGTAATGCTTCTCTTTATCCCTGATAACTCTTCTTCTCTAATGTCTGCTCCGACTGAAATTAATATATCTACTCCAGCTTTTTTTTTTCACTACTGCTAGCATGGTGTGTCTTTCTGCATACCTTTGCTTTTATGGGTATCTTTGTATTTAAAGAGGATTTCCTGTGGATAAAATATATTTAAGCCTCTTTCTTTTTTCCTCCTTTGGATTCATTCTAACATTCTCTGTCCTTTTTGTTGTTGTTGTTGTTTAAGAGAGGGAGAGGCAGGGGGAGAGGCAAAGGGAGAGAGAAAATCTTAAGCAGTCTCCATGCCCAGCATGTAGCCCAATGCAGGGCTCAATCTCATGACCCTGAGATCATGACCTAAGCCAAAACCAAGAGTGGATACTTAACCAACTGAGCCACCAGGTACCCCAGACAATCTCTGTCTTTTAATTGTTGTATTGCATCATTGATATTTAAAATGGCTATTGTTATCATTGAAATAAAATCTACCATATTTGTCACTGTTTTCTATTTGCTGCCCTTGTTATTTTTTCCTATTTTTGTCTTCCACTCTTTTTCTGCTTTTTTTTTTGTTTTAGTTGAACATGTTCTGTTAATTCCATTTTCTCTCCTCTTTTAGCACATTAATTATATTCCTTTTTTTTTCACTTTTTATAGTAGTTGCCCTACAGTTTGCAATATACATTACAACTAATCCAAATACACTTCGAATACCACTAAACTGGGCTATCCCTAGTGCAAGGTATTTATAATAACACAATATTCCTGATGTAATCATACACACATATGTGCTTACCTACATAACTGAGTACACTATTGCTATTATTTTGAACACACTATTATATATTAGATCAATTAAGAATAAGAAAAATAAATGTTTTCTCTTTTACTTTCACTAATCCATGATTTCTGATGGTTTTTCCCTTTCTTTCTGTGAACCTGAGTTTCTGACCTATATCATTTTCCTACTCTCTAAGAGACATCTTTTTTTTTTTTCTAAGAAACATCTTTTAACATATCTTGTAAGACAAGTGTACTGGCAACAAACTCCCTTGATCTTTGTGTGTCTGTGAAAGTCCTTAATCCTCCTTAATATTTGAAAGGTAATTTAACAAGACCAGTGACTATTTTTATCTTAGTACTTTAAATATTTCGCTCCATTCTCTTTGTTTGCATAATTTCTGAGAAGACACCAGCTATAATTCTTATTTTTGTTCTTCTAGAAGTAAGGTGTATTTTGTCTTTAGCTTCTTTCAAAGTTTTTTCTTTATCATTGATTTTCTGAAGCTTGAGTATGATATGCCTAAATGCATCTTTTTTCTTTTCTTTCTTTTTTTTTTTTTTTTTGGCTTTTATCCTGCTTGGTGTTTCTTGAGCTTCCTCGATCTGTGGTTTGGTGTCTGACATTAACTTGGGAAAATTCTGGATCCTTGTTGCCTCACATATTGCTTCTGTTTCCCTTTCCTCTTGTCCTGACATTCCCATTATACTTATGTTACACCTTTTGTAACTATCCCCCAGTTCTTGCATCTATTCTGATTTATTTACTTATTTATTTTTTTATTTTATTATTTTTTAATTTATTTTATTTTATTATTTTTTTTATTATTCTTTTGCTCTGTTTTCAGTTTAGGAAGTTTCTATTGTCATAGCTTCAAGCTCAGAGATTCATTCCTTAGCTATGTCCAGTCTACTAATGAGCCCATCAAAGACCTTCTTTATTTCCTTTGCAGTGTTGTTGTTGTTGTTTGTTTGTTTCTGTCTCTTCTCTTTGATTCCTCCTTAAAGTTTCCATCTCTCTGCTTACATTACTCACTCTTGCATGTTGTCTAATTTTTCCAATAAACTATTAAATTATTAGTGTACTAATCATAGCATTTAAAAATCCCGGATATGATTATTTCAACTTTCCTGCCATAACTACCTCTGTTTTTTTTTTTTTTTTTTTTTTTTTTTTTAATAAATGGCATGTTGCATTTATTTTAAGTTTTGTTTTTTTGTTTTTTTTTTTTATTTATGATAGGCACACAGTGAGAGAGAGAGAGAGAGAGAGGCAGAGACACAGGCAGAGGGAGAAGCAGGCTCCATGCACCGGGAGCCTGACGTGAGATTCGATCCCGGATATCCAGGACGGCGCCCTGGGCCAAAGGCAGGCGCTAAACCGCTGCGCCACCCAGGGATCCCCTATCTCTGGTTTTAATGCTTGCTTTGTCTCTTCAAACTGTATGTTTGCCTCCTAGTTATTTGTTGAAAATTGTACATGATGTATCTCATAAAAGAAATAGCAGTAAATAGGCCTTTAGTAGTCTAGTGGCAAGGCATTGGAGGATGGGAAGCACCTACACTCTGATGATTAGGTCTCCATCATTTGGTGAGCTTGAGTCCCTGGACTGTGAATTTCCCCCAGTGTTTCTCACTTTTTGTTTTCTCCCTTCAGGTGAAATAGGATGGTTACAGGGGCCTGGAGTTGGGTATTTCCCTATGCCCAAGTAGGTTAGGCTCTGATCAAACCCCAGTAGGTTAAGTTCTGATAAAACAGTTCTTCTAAGAGCAACCCTTTTTTATTTTTTATTTTTTATTTTTTATTTTTTATTTTTTATTTTATTTTAGAGCAACCCTTTTTTAAAAGAACAAAATATTCTGACATATTTCAAAATTGTTCCTTTATCTTTCCCACTGCGGGAGACACAAAGAGACTTCTCTATAAACATCACTATAAGAACCTGGTAGGGCTCCTGGCAGTAAAATTCACAAAAATGTGGGAACCTCCCCCATGACTTGGTCCCCCTGGAGTTTTAACTCTCAGAGGTGTCCACACTGAGCCTCCAGCAAGTCGCCAGTCATGGTTCACATCTGCCTGCCCTGGCCTGCATTCTTTTTTTTTTTTTTTTCTTTTTAAAAATTTTTAAATTTATTTATGATAGTCACACAGAGAGAGAGAGAGAGAGGCAGAGACACAGAGGATGAAGCAGGCTCCATGCACCGACGTGGGATTCGATCCCGGGTCTCTAGGATCACGCCCTGGGCCAAAGGCAGGTGCCAAACCACTGCGCCACCCAGGGATCCCCCTGGCCTGCATTCTATGGAGGTTTCCGCTGTGGTGAGTTAGGATTCCCTGTCTCAGCTTGTCTGTCTCTCTGGTTTTGGGGTCAGCCATTTTCCTGTGACCTCTCTTCTCTGGCAGATCTAAGAGGAGCTGTTGGCTTTTCAGTTTGTTCATCTTTTTACTTGTTAAGACGAAGAGGTGACTTTTAAGCTCCTTACATGCCTGGTCAGAAAACTAAAGTCCTCTGTTCAACTCTTATTAAGACAAAGAGCTATATGGAAAAAGCCTTGCGTTAGGACGCCAGGGGGGCTCAGTGGTTGAGCGTCTGCCTTCAGCTCTGGGTGTGACCCCAGGTCTGGGGATTGAGTCCCACATTGGGCTCCCTGCAGGGAGCCTGCTGCTCCCTCTGCCTGTGTCTCTACCTCTCTCTCTCTCTCTCTCTCCCTTTCTCTCTCTCTTTCTGTGTATGTGTCTCATGAATAAATAAAAAAAAAAACTTAAAAAAAAAAGAAAGAAAAAGCCTTGTGTAATTCTTAAATTTCTTCTAAAATATTGATTACTCTGTGGTTCAGTGTGGCTTATCTAGTCTTAAAAAATAAAAACTCTTCTGAGCTTGAGCTGAGAAAATGGTGATTCTTGTGACAATCCTTCACAGCTTCCGCTTTTTCTGAGAGAGCGACCGTGTGTGAGAGAGACCATGTGCACGCAAGCAAGGGACTGGGGGAGGGGAGGGAAAGAAGAAGCTCAAGCAGACTCCAAGCCCAGTGCAGAGCCTAACATGGGGCTTAATCCCAAGACCCTGAGGTTATGACCTGAGCTGAAGTTAAGAGTCAGATGCTCAGTCAAGAGACTGAGCCACCCATGTACCCCTACAGCTTCTTTTAATAAAATACAAGAGTTGCCACCTGTTTTACGCCTCTGTCTTTACACAAATTGCCAGTAAATGAAGAGTTAAGTGGCCACTGCTTTCAGGTGGGATTTCCAGGAGATCCCCCGCACCCCTTGCTCAGGCTTTCCTTTCAAATGTACTTTTTTACCTCTTTCCGTCCTGAGGAAATGAGTTCTTTATTATAATTTGCCTCAAGTCCTTTTGTTCTAGCTGCTATGGTATGATCTTTTCCAAAGCTGGTTCCCCTTTTAAAATATCCTCTTGATAAGTTAAGAGTTCTTCAAGGAGATCCTTAAATAAGTCAGTGCCTGTGTCAGTACCAACAGAGTCCTCTTCTCTGCTGGTTGGAGCCATCATTAAGACTAAGGGTCCCGACCCAGAATTTAGGACCAGCCTCGCTGAGGCTAGGACACGAATAAGGATATACAGAAAGGAGGGCAAACTTTGCAGCTGAAGCACTAAACTGAAAAGTTTTATTGACTGACCTTTAAAGAAGAACCTAGTTAACTAAGGATACTTTTCACTGAAAGCCTCTGTGCCAGAACCACTGAATTCCATGATCTGATTTAATCCCCAGCAGGAGCAGTAGGGCCTGAGTGCTAATGGACCCAGACAGCAGCGTGAACGTCAATTCTGGCTCCTGGGAGAGCACTTTAGAAAGGGTCCATCACCAGTCAGGGCTTAAAATATGCACAGAGGAAATCCAAGAGCCCCTGTTCTTCTCAGGGGGGAGGACCCTCTAGTAGGACATGCATGGAGATTCTAGGACTCTACGGAGAAGAACAGCTGGAAATGACCCCAAATGTTGGCTTCCAGTACCAGAGAGAGGCCAGTAGATAATGCGTGTCCTCAGGCTGCCAGTACTGCCTGCCACATTCATCCTCAACCCACCTCAGATCAGGATTCTCCCCAAGACACGGCCTCTGGTCTGGTCGAGAGACGTATGGTCTTTGGAGTTGTAGAGAATAATAGGATAAGTGAGAAAGAAAGTCAGAAGATACCCAGCTATGGCATAGTTACATGAATATACCTGGATTTGAGTGAATCACTAAGTTCAATTTTCACCTAATTTTTCACTCTGTCCTCTTGAGCAGAAACTGTATTCTTACTTCTCCAGTCTGGGCACCAAGAGTCTCATGTCTCCATTGTTCTCTTACTCTTCTCTTCCAGTGGGATGGTGCTCAAAAAGGCAGGGCCCACACCACAACCTGTTAGAAACTACAACTCTGTGGCCTCATCCCAGACTTACTTAGCCAGGAACTCTGGGTTTTGGGCCCAGAAATGAGTGCTGTAATGTCCTCCGGGAGGTTCAGAGGCACTACCCTGTGGGAAATTCTCACCCTCCCACTCCTGGAGAACATCCGACACCATCCACAGGAGGTGAGCCTTTGACCAGCTCTTTACAGGGTGTTCCTTCTCTGGAATTTGGCCTGTGCTGCTGTTCAGTGGGGCAGGTTTCTGGGGACACAGCTGTGTGAGCACTTCCCTAGCTGGTAGCCCCCACTTCTAGCTCAGGGACTTGGGGACAAGTATCCTCCCTGCCTGACAGTCAGTTCCTCAGAGGTATAGTAGCAATAACAAAGCTTCTCTCAGAGAGTTGACATGAAGTACCATCAAGCTAACATATACAAAGCCAGGTGCATACGGAGAAGGCTCAGTAGATGGCAATCACTTCTTTCCACCTAAAAGAGATCCTCGTCCCCTGTTCTGGATAATTGTACTTTGCATCATTCAGCACATGCCACAAATTCTGGGGGCGGGGGAGGGCAGGTTCCAGGAAGCATTCTTAATGCCCAGCAGCAGGTTTAACTCCGACCTCATCCTGCTCTGCTCTGCTGTCACAAAGGTGGTTGTCCTATCCCACAACTCAGTCGAAGCGCGTCAGAAGCAGGGCACATCTGCTCAGCTCTGTGCTGACTCCAACACCTTGCACCGAGCTCACCGCACAGAGGGTGGGCAGTGTCTGCAGTACAGCCCACAGAGATGCCTGACCTCACTCTCCTTCTGGTCTCTGATGGGGAAAACACAAGTGTTTCCATATGACCCCCCCTCCACGGGAATATTGTCCAGGCCCTCCTTAAGACTTGGGAATGTCGTCCAATGGATGCACCTCACTCTGAAAGTCCAGCGTCACCGTGGGCTCCACGGTCTCCCCCAAAATTCATACTTTGAAGTCTTATCCCCACTTCCTCAGACAGTGACCGTGAACACAGGACCTTGAAGAAGAGATTAAGTTCAACTGTGGTCTTCGCAGTGGGCTGTCATCTGACATGAGAGCTTAGGACACACATGTACAGAGGGAAGACCATGTGAAGCTGGGAAAAGACAGCTGTCTACACACCAGGAAGAGAGGACTCAGGAGGAACCAACTCTGCCAACATGTGCATCTCAGACTTCAGCATCCAGGACTTCGAGGAAATATCAGTCTGTGGTTTAGGCCCCCAGCCTGTGGTACTCTGTCACGGTGGCCCCAGGACACGCACGCGGCTCTGACCCAGGGCCCAACACACACCATCCTCCACTCTGACCCGACACACAGAATGGGACACGGAGACCATGAAACAGGCTCAGGTATCTCTGGGAGGGAGAGTGGAAGTGAAGGAGGTAGGTCCTTCCAATCTGATAGGAACGAGGAGGCTGAGAGCTAAACCACCCCGGGAGGGCTGGCGAACGGCTGGCAGGACCTGGACCGGAGCATAGAGTAGTGACGGCACTGAAGTTGCTCCCACCAGCCCTCACCTGGCCTCTTCATCTTTCGGCTTGAATATTCCTTCCTCTCCACACCTGCACACACAGGCACCTACACGCACACACACGTACCCACACACACCTCAACAGAGGTTCCGCAGGCTCACGACACCAAGTGGTAAGCCTCGAATGCTGTGCTGCTCCCTGAGGTCCTGGAAAAATTACGGGCACCTACGTTATAGACTAGGTGGGCCAGCAAGGTCTCTACTCCACATTTGATATCCCTTTATTCTAGGGGCCATACTTCACGAGGTCTGTGAGGACCTCTGTCCTCTCAACTGTCTCACAGCTCATTGGCGGGGCCGCTGGCCGTATCTCCCATGCACTGGCAGCCCAGCTTTTTCCCCCGCTCTCAAAAACTACAAGTGACTGTTCTCTGCCTGTCTGCTTGCAGAAAGCCTGGGGCAGCCCCATCCTGTGTCAGGGGCAGCACAGCCGCTGTGACGCTGAGACCCCATGGAGTAGTTCGTCTTCTAATAGTGTCTTGAGGGGAAGGAAGGGACCTTCACCCAACCCACACTCACTCCTTAGTGCTGCATGTTCGTGTGCCCCCAAATTCAAATATCAGAGCCCGAGCCCCAGGGGGATGGCATTTGGAGGTGGAGATCTTGGGAAGTAATGAGATTTAGATTAGATCAGGAGGGTGGGGCCCCCAGGAGGGAATTAGTGACCTTAGAGGGAGAGGAAGGGACCGGAGCTCTGGAGCTCTGGAGCTCTGTCCCTGCCGTGTGAGGACACAGTGTAGGTGGCGTCTATGAACCAGGAAGCAGAGCCTCACAGACCTTGAGCGTGGACTTCCAACCCCTAGAATGGGGACAAATATGTCTGTTGCCAACGCTCCCCACCCGAGGCACCTCTCAGATGAGCCCTCATGCAGCATTGCTTCCTTCTGCCTCTTGCAGGTGTTACAAAAACTTCTCTTTACCACTGTTTAGATCCTTGTTGGCCTGCTCCAGGCTCGGGCACAGGTGTGCTGCGGGGGAGGAGGGCCGTCCTACACGCAGAGGCACCCCTTCCCCTGGTCCTTAAGGCAAAGGGCGTCTCCGCCCCGTCTGAGCAGGGAGGCTCTTTCCTTCCTCGCAGGCTGGCCGCCTTCACATCCTGCCTTTTGGACCAACTCAGCCCCAACCGAGAGCCCCATTACCTTCCCTCTGGAGTTACTAAGCTTTTCTGCAGGCCTGTGACTCCGCTTCACCTCAGGGAGCGGCGTAGTGGTTAGATTTACCAACCTCTGAGGGAGAAAACTTCTCCAAGAGCCCTACCAGCGAGACCTAGCACCGTGGCTCTGTGTTACCTGAGGGGAAGGTTATGGTTCAGCAATGGGAAGGAACCCTAAGGTCCCATCTCCAGAATCAAAACCTGCCCCGGATTTGGCAATATTTTAATCCACGTTATTTCAATCATCAGAATGGGAGGAAGAAAATTCAAGCCAAACACGGATCCCACCTCCACCTTTCTGGGATCTTAAAAAGGTGCTCACCAAGTGTGGCACGAGTGCTCTCAGCCCCAGCCGAAGGACGGGTCCTCCTACGGCCATGGTCCCGCTCCGGGCATCGCCATTCACCACGGTGAGCACCATGCTCCCCGGGTGCAGCTGACCTCAGCCTCCTAAGGGTTCAGGCGCTCGGGGTTCCTCCTTCCCAGCCTTCCCTGGCTCCCTCTGGCCCTCCCTGGCCCTCCCGGGTCCTTCCTGGCCCCCTGGTCCCCCTTGCCCCTCCCCGACACCCCCTTCCCCAACCCTCCCCGGCCCTTCCCGGCCATCCCTGCCCCCCTACCCTCCCTGGCCCTCCCCTAGCCCCCCCAGCCTCACTCCCACTGGCGCCCTGGCACATTCTCAGCTGCTGGTCGCCGGCGCCCGCCCGGATCCCGGGTTGATGCCTGCCCGTCGCAGGCCCGCTGTAGGCCAGAGCTCTCTCCTCCAGGCCCCCCTGGGCCCGCATGGCTTCGGACTCTGCGCAGAAGCCCCGCACTTCGCAACTGCTGACTCCTGCACCCGTGTGGCGGACCCCGGGGTGCCCCGGAGCTGCACCCCAGGTTGGTGCATGGCACACCCTGCGGGCCTCGGCAGTGCAGGCGGCCCCGAGTGGCCCGAGGCATCCGCAGCCCCGCGGCTTCCTACAGAACCCGAAGGCATTCTGTGCATCCCCGGGCCTCAAATAAAGGGATGGTGCGGGAGGACGGCACGTTGGGGAAGTTCACCTGGAAACGTCTATGGCCTTCAGTTCATGCAAGAGGTGCATGTCCTGACCAGCGCAGGCTGAGCCTGTGTGCCCTGGGGTGGAGCAGAGCCCAGGAGGGCCGGCGACTGTCGCTTCCCCATGAGGAGGGTGCCCTGGGGGCCAGGCCACAGCTCGGAAGGCCCCGGGTCCTGTGGGCGCACCTTGAACCCAGGCCCCAGTGATTCCTGGCCCGTCTCTATCATCCCCGGAGGAGGCCGGCAGTGCTGTAGGGCTTTGGAGACAGCAGGGTCTTCCCCAGGGGCCTCAGCTCTGCTGTCATGTCCCCACGGCCGGGTATCCCCCGGCCAGGTGTCCCTGTGGCCAGGTGTCTCCATGGCTTGGCGTCACCACGGCCAGGTGTCCCTGCGGCCTGGTGTCCCTGTGGCCCAGTGTCCTCGCTGCCAGGTGTCCCCGTGGCTTGGTGTCCCTGCACCCAGTGTCCCCATGGCCTGGTGTCCCTGCACCCAGTGTCCCCGCGGCCCAGTGTCCCTGCAGCCAGGTATCCCTGTGGCCCGGTGTCCCCATGGCCTGGTGTCCCTGCACCCAGTGTCCCTGTGGCCCGGTGTCCCTTCGCCAAGTGTCCCTGCAGCCCCGTGTCCCTGCAACCCAGTGTACCCACGGCCCGGTGTCCCCATGGCCAGGTGTCCCTGAGGCCAGGTGTCCCTGTGGCCTGGTGTCCCCGCAGCCAGGTGTAGGGGGAGGGGACAAGGCCGGAGGGCAGTGGAGTCAGCAGAGAACGGGAGTTCAGGGAAAACCAGAAAAGCGGTTCCTGGGAATTGCAGAAAAGGCAGCAGAGTTCACAGCTGTGTGCACCCGTGTGCAAGGGGCAATTTCTGACGCAGGAGCAAGAGCATGGGTGGGGGGTCCCCCGGAGTCCAATTCTCCGTTAGGCCAGAGGATGAGAGAGCAGCATGGGAGGGACCCAAGCGGTGTCGGTAGCCCAACAGAGAGGGGCCAGAGGCAGAGGTGTGGGTCTGATGGTGCAGAAACGAAGTGCACATCTTCCAGGTGATTCCATTGTCTCCGTGACTCAAGGGCCTCAAAATGAGGAGCAGGAGGGCTGGGGGGTGACTAGAGGAGAGGCTCGAAGCAGCGTCCCCAGAGCAAGGGGGACACGAACCGCAGGGCTAGTGGGGAGGGGGGCACCCAGGGCTGGGCCTGCTGACCCTTCTGGAAGAGTTGGAACAAGGCTCGTGTCTCCTCGGGGTCCCGCGAGCACTCCGTGCCCTGAAGACACAAAAAGCCTCCAGGGAAGGGCCGAAGGACACGCTCCTTGTATGAACTCCTTCCGGGGGCACCTGCCGCAGGTGCTGGCGCGCGAAGCAGACAGAGAGCAAGAGAAGCAAATACCTGACCTACGGAAACACAACCTGCTCCCCTCGCCGTCTAAGAGCCCCCCATCATTCCACTCGCCTCTCCTTTTCCAGACGTCCTGCAGCAGAAGGCACGGAGCGGGTGCCCCAGCGTGCAGACCACGGCCTTCCTAAGGGGAGCACTGCCAGCCGCGCCTCGCGGACTCGGAGCCATGTGCACCTGCCCCGACTGGAAAGATCCCCGTGGTCAAAGGGTCCTTTGATTGTGGGAAACGGTGGCCTCAGACTTCCAGAACGTGTCCTGTCCTGTGCGGATGCCTGCGGCCCCCGGGGCTCTTGTGGGTCCAGAAAGGGGGCACTGGGGGCCTCAAGTCTGTTTTGCAGATGGCAGAGGCATCGCGCAGAAGGGGGTGTGAATCCGAGAGGACGCCAGGCCTGGAGGTCTGCGACAGTGGGATTTCAAGGGAAAAGCAAACACACCATGAAACGGTCCCTTAGCTGGGATCCGATCCTTCACCTGCCCTTTGGAACACACATTTCTGGTTTTTCCCCTACCCAGGTAAGTGTTTATATTTATAAAAGTAACTGTATTTCCTTGGCCGTCGCACTTTGGGTACGCATTTCAGAATTTGCTTCAAGTGATATTCCAGCACCGTGGAGAGAAATGGATTGTAACACATTGCAAAGAATTAGGTCCCCAGTTTAAAAAGCAATTATCCTCATTGACATCTTATTCGGCAGGAGCCAGGGGAGGTGGGGTCCTGGGGGCTGTAGGGCCAGAGCTCAGGGAATGTCAGGCCAGAGAGGGGAGAGGAAGACCCTTTGGCTGGAGGCAGCCGGGACTTACACCTGGAGCTCTGGCCCCGCTGGGGACAGCCGGCCGTGACCTCAGACCCACTCTGGGGGCGCCTGGCTATAGAACGCACCTGTGCCAATTCTGACCAGCTCTGCAGATTTTTTTTTTAAGATTTTATTTATTTATTCATGAGAGACAGAGAGAGAGAGAGAGAGAGAGAGAGAGGGAGAAGCAGGCTCCATGCAGGGAGCCTGACATGGGACTCGAACCCAGGTCTCCAGGATCAGGCCCTGGGTTCAAGGCGGCACTAAACCACTGAGCCAGCCGGGCTGCCCTCTGAGGATTCTTTTAAGAGAAAAGTTTGCATTACTATGTGGAAAATCTCCAAATGTGCAAATATACCAACTATTTCAATTCCTTTCAGCTCACCGTATGGACCAAACTGAACCCATCTGCACACCAAACCTCTTGGGGCCTCCAGTTTGCAAACTCTGTATTAGATTAATTTCCAACTGTAAAAACAAAACAAAACAAAAGAAAACCAAAAAACCCTCTGTATTGGATGAATCCCCATCCATAATGCTCTTTGGTGTTTGGTGGTAATGGCATTTTGTTCCAAGAGGCAGATGTTGGTGAAGGGGGCTGACGGCCACCCTCCTATGGGGAGTCCCAGCTGGGCCGTCAGCATTAACTGTCGCAGTGTCCCTGTGATTCCAGTCACCCGTAGGGCTCCTGGGTTGGCTCAGCCCTTGGCGCTGGGGGCACGAGAACCATGCTAATAAGGACCCTTTCCTTTCCCTGATGCTTTAGTTCGGCTCCTGCAGCCACGTTACCTCCAGCTCCCTGGTGGACCACAAACTTCTAATCAAGTCCGTTGCACTCCCCTGTCCTTCACCTATGAAAACTCAAAGGCCACAAGAACTCCCAGGAAAGCAAAACGGTCCAAAGTCAGAAACCAGAACCATGGCGACCCCGACATACAAAAACATCCCTCCTGACCTTGTCAAGCAGACGACAGGAGCCACAGACTCATCTTTTCAACTTAGACTCAGAACAGACCAACCTTCTTGAGCTAAGTTGCCAGTGCCGCCCCCCCCCCCCCCCCCCCGGGCATGGCTCCAGCTCCACGGGAGGGCTCACTAGGACTCCTGCATCCACACAGTAAGCCCGTGCCAGCCTCGCAGGCCTGTGCTCCGAAGGGCCCACAGTGCTTACTGCTCTGCTGGCACTGTCTCAAAATGTTTAATAATTGGATCTTTGAATTTGCTTTTTTTGTAAGTGAAATCTGCTCAGAGGATGGAATATGTTCACGAGCAGAGGAGATACCATATCTGCACCCCGTCATGGTATAGTACCTTAATATTATAGTTTAGTACCTTTCACAGCACTTTCCTCTTCCTGGGAGCAGGAGGGCTCACGTTTCCATGTTGCACTGGTTAAAAATTAGGCCTCAGGCCCCGCCTGCAGAAACTGCCTCGTGCCATCCGGCTGCAGCAGGAGGGGGAGGCTAGGGGAGGAGCTGCTGCTTCATAAACCCAGACCACAGGCTTGGGGCGCACCTGCTGCCACCTGGAGTGTCTACCCTCCCACCTGAGAGGGTTAGGTTTTTCTTTCTTTTTTTTTTTTTTTTTATTTATTTTTTATTGGTGTTCAATTTGCCAACATATAGAATAACACCCAGGGCTCATCCCATCAAGTGCCCCCCTCTGTGCCCATCACCCAGTCACCTCCACCCCCTCCCCACCTCCCTTTCTACCACCCCTTGTTCATTTCCCAGAGTCAGGAGTCTCTCATGTTCTGTCTCCCTCTCTGATATTTCCCACTCATTTTTTCTCCTTTCCCCTTTATTCCCTTTCACTATTTTTTACATTCATTTGGGGAAGTTAGGTCTTTCTAACGGCAGTTCTAGACCCAGGCCCCCTCAAGCTGTCTCAGTCTAAGCTCAGAAGGTCCCAGCAAGCCTGGGCAGTGGGCCTCCATCCCCACCTTCTCTCTCACCCCATCAGCAGAATGTAACACAGAGAGAATGGGGGGAGGGGGCCCCTAGAAAGCCTCAGGAAGAGCAAGAACTTTGCCTTGGGATTCAAGCAGGTACCTGAAGGTGCTGCTCTTCGGGACCTAAGTCCCAAGCCAGCTCAGGTGGACACCTTTCAGAATGAATCACAGCAAACCTTTGTTCTGCGTGAGACTCCCAGGGGCCTCTTATGGCCCCCTCCTGTGGACTCGTGCAGGTAACTCTTACCTCCTCCAGTGCCCCGCACCACCGCCCCCCCTCAGTGTCCCCTGCATTGAGCACGGCCTGACTCAGCTCTTTTCTTTGTGAATCCCCTGAGCTCTGCCTACGGAGCCCAACATAAGCACACGCCCATCCTGGGCTGTCTCGACTTTCACCATCCAGGGTGAGAGGGACACACCATTGGTGAAGAGCCCAACTCAACTACTGTGCTAATTAATTACTTTTTAAAAGAAATTTTATCATCGAAGTGTAGTTGACAAACAATATTAGATCAGTTTCAGATGCACAGCGTAGTGATTGGACAGTTCTCTGCATGACTCAGTGCTCGCCACAAGGGTACAGTCACCTGTCACCACCCAGTGCTTTGTGTTGTGGTTGTTGTGGGGTTCTTTTTAAGTTTTAAATTTTTATTTCCTCCTGGTTTTAGGAAGCAGGAAGAATGCCTAAAATCTTTAAAACACAGTTGTTTGATCTTTTTTTTTCCATCATGCCAGGTGCCCTCCTTAATCTCCATCCCCTATTTCCCCCATCCCCCCACCCGCCTCCCGTCTGGTAACCATCAGGGTATTCTTTAGAGTTAAGAGTCTGTTTCTTGGTTTCTCTCTCTTTCTTTGTTTCCCTTTGTTCATTTGTTTTGTTTCGTAAGTTTCACATATGACTGAAACCACATGGTGCTTATCTTTCTCTGACTCATTTTCTCTGACGCATTATACCCTATAGCTCCATCCCTATTATTGCAAATGGGGAGATTTCATTGTCTTTTATGGCTGAGCAATATTCCATTGTATATATACACCACCTCTTCTTTACCTGTTCATCTGTTGATGGACACTTGCACTAATTCCAATTTTTGGCCATTGTAGATAAACTTTGGAATATATGTACCTCTTTGAATTAAATACCCAGTGGTGTGATTACTGGGTTGTAGATTAGCCCTATTTTTAGCTTTTTCAGGAAATTCCATCGTGTTTCCCAGAGTGGCTACACCAGTTCGCATTTCAACCAACAGAGTTGAATGAGGATTCCCCTTTCTCCACATCCTCGCCAACACCTGTCGTTTCTTGTGTTGTTGATGTTAGCCATTCTGACAGGTGTGAGGTGAGAGCTCGTAATATTGATTTGTATTGCACTTATGATTAGTAATGCTGAGCATCTTCCCATGTGTCTGTTGGCCATCTGTATGTCTTCTATGGAAAAATGTCTGTTCATGTCTTCTGCCCATTTTTTTTTCTTCTCCCCATTTTTAACTGGATTATTTATTTTTGGAGTGTTGAGTTGTATAAGTCCTTTATGTATTTTGGATACTAACCCTTTATCAGATATGTCATTTGCAAGTATCCACTCCCATTCCATTGACTGCTTTTAGTTTTATTGACTGTTTCCTTCACTGTACAGGCACTTTTTATTTTGATGTGATCCCAATAGTTCATTTTTGCTTTTGTTCCCCTTGCCTCAGGAGACATATCTAGAAAAATATTGCTATGACCAATGTCAGAGAAATTACTGCCGGTGCTCTCTTCTAGGATTTTTATGATTTTAGGTCGCACATTTATGTCTTTTATCCGTTTTATTTTTATGTATGCTGTAGGAAAGTGATCCAGTTTCATTCCTCTGCATGCTGCTCTTAGTTTTCCTAATAACGTTTGCTGAAAGAAACTGTCTTTTTCTCACTGGATATTCATTCTACTTTTTCAAAGACTAGTTGACCTTATAATTATGGGTTTTCTGTTCTATCCTATTGATTTGTGTGTCCATTTTTATGCCAGTACCATACTGTTTTAAAAACTACCACTTTGTCATATAGCTTAAAATCTGGAATTGTGATGCCTCTAGTTTTGCTTTTCTTTAAAAAAAAATTTTGTTAAGATTTTATTTATTTATTCATGAGACACACAGAGAGAGAAGCAGAGACATAGGTAGAGGGAGAAGCTGGCTACACACAGGGAGCCTGACACGTGACTCAATCCCGGGACCCCAGGATCTCACCCTGGGCCAAAGGCAGGTGCTAAACCGCTGAGCCACCCAGGGATCCCCTAGTTTTGTTTTTTCCTTCCCAAGATTACTTTGGATATTTAAGATCTTTCATGGTTCCACACAAATTTTAGAGTTGTTTGTTCTAGTTCTGTGAAAAATGTTCTTGGTATTTTGACAGGGATTGCATTAAAGCTGTAGATTTCTTTGGATAGTATAGATCTTTAACAATATTTATTCTTCCAACCCATGATCACATAGACTGTCCTTTCATTTCTTTGCATCATCTTGAATTTCTTTCATCAGTGTTTTATCATTTCCAGAGTACAGGGTCTTTCATGTCTTTGGTTAAGTTTATTCCTAGATATTTAACTGTTTTGGTACAATTGTAAGTGGGATTTTCATAATTTCAGTCCCTACTGCTTCATTATTAGTATATAGGAATGCAACAGATTTCCCTACATTGATTTTTTATCTTGCAACTTTCATGTATCAGTCCTAACCTTTTTTTGGTGGAGACTTTAGTGTTTACTATATATAGTATCTATCATGTCATCTGCAAAAGTGAGAGTTTTACTTCTTTCTTACCAACATAAATGTCTGTTATTTTTTTATGTTGTCTAATTGCTATAGCTAGGATTTCTAGTACTATATTGAATTAAAGTGGTGAGAATGGACATCTTTGTCTTGTTCCTCCCTTAGGGGAAACATTCTCAGTATTTCACTATTGAGTGTGATGCTGGCCGTGGGTTTGCTGTAGGGGGACTCTATTATGTTGAAGTATGTTCCCTCTAGACCTACTATGCAAAAAGTTTTTATCATGTTTGGGTGTTGTATTTTGTCAATTTTTTTTGCATCTATTGAGATAATCATATAGTTCTTATTCTTTCTCTTGTTGATGTGTTGTATCACATTGGTTGTTTTGCAAATACTGAATCACACTTGCATCCTGAGAATAAATTCCATTTGATCGTGGTAAATGATTTTTTTTACTATGTTGGATTTGGTTTGCTAGTATTTTGTTAAGGATTTTGCATCTATATGGGTGAGAGCTATTGGCCTGTAGTTCCATACTTTGGGTGATCTCTATCTGGTTTTTGTATCAAGCTGATACTGGCCTCATAGAATGAATTTGAAAGTTTTCCTTCCTCTTTATTTTTTGGAATACTTTGAGAAGAACAGATGTTAACTCTTCTTTATATGTTTGGTAGAATTCCTCTGAGAAGCCATCTGGTGCTGGACTTTTGTTTTAGGAATTTTTTAAGTTACTGATTCAATTTCACTGCTGATAATTGGTCTATTCAACTTCTCTATTTCTTCCTGCTGCAGTTTTGGTAGGTTATATGTTTCTAAAATTTATCCTTTTCTTCCAGGTTGTCTACTTTGTTGGCATATAGATTTTTATAACATTCTATTACAATCATATTTCTGTGGTGTCGGTTGTTATTTCTCCCCTTTCATTAGTGATATTGTTTATTTGGGCTCTCTCTCTCTCTCTCTCTCTATCTATCTATGTATCATCATCATCATCTATCTATCTATCTCCATCTCTCTCTATGAGTCAGTCTAGAGGTTTATCAATTTTGTTGATCTCTTTAAAGAACCAGCTCCTGGTTTCATTGACCTCTTCTATGTTTTTTTGTTTTGTTTTGTTTTTTTAGTTTCTGTTTCTTCTCATGCTGGATTTAGACTTCACTTGTTGTTCTTTTTCTAGCTCCTTTAGTGTAAAGTTGGGTTGCTTTTTGAGATTTTTCTTGCTTCTTGAGGCAGGTATGTATTCCTATAAAATTCCCTCCTAGAATGTCTTTTGCTGCATCCCAGAGGTTTTGAATCCTTGTGTTTTCATTTTCACTTGTTTCCATGTAATTTTGATTTTGTCTTTGATTTCCTGGTTGACCCATTCATTGCTTAGTAACATGTTATTTAACCTCCATGTATTTGTGGTCTTCCCAGCATTTTTTTCTTATGGTTGACTCAAGTTTCATAGCATTGTGGTCAGAGAAGATGCATGACATGACTTCAGTCTTTTTGAATTTGAATTTTGAATTTGTTTTGTGGCCTAATATGTGATTCTGAAGAATGTTCCGTGTGTCCTTGAAAAGAATATGTATTTTATCCATTAGGATGGAATGTTCTGAATATGTCTGCACCATATAATGTTATTACAATATCATTGACTACATTTTCTGCGCTTTTCATCTTTGTAACTTATTTAATTTTAACTGGAAGTTTGTACCCTTAATCCCTGTCACCTATTTTCCCCACCTTGCCAGTCTCCTCCCTTCTGACAAGCACCAGTTTGTTCTCTGTATTTATTAATCTGTTTCTGGCTCTTGTTGGTTGGTTTGTTAATTTTTAAAAATTAAATGGAAGATGAGGAAAAGAGAAAAAGACAAAAGTCCTAGAAATGACTCCTGGTCCCACAGGGATAGCCATTTAAGGCAGGAGTATTTATACTATTATACTACAGTATACTACAGTATACTATACTACTTATCCTACAGTATGTGAAGTTTGAGAATCCCTGAATGTGTTTGTATAATTTTCTTAGAATCTAATATTTACTGAAGACCAGGAACGCTCCCAGCACTGGGCTGTGCATTTTCCAGAAAATAAGAGGTGAGTCTGAATAAGCCCCCACTGTCTTGGCCAGAAGGGGAAAGCTGGGGATAGAAAGCTATAAGAGTTCAGAGCATGTGATCTTCAGGAAGATCTTAGCTTCTCAGGATTTTTCGGGAAGACTCTTAATCTATTACCCTGTGGTTGTGGGGAAGTTAGATTACCTGTCTTGGGCTGTTTCCTCATCCATAAAACAGGGATGTTAACATACTTCACAAGAACTGCTGTGGAAATTCAAGGAGATAATATGTGCAAAGCCCTCAGCTCAATGCTGGGGCCACCACAGCCCCCTTGCCATCACCGCAACTGGCCTTCTCCTGGGTAATCAATTCTCACTGCCCGTGTTATCCATGTCTCTGAGCTATGCAATTTCCGGCAGTCTCAGGCATGACCCTCCAGCCCAGAGATAAGATGTCACTGAAATGGCCTCTGCTACTTAGATCCTTAGTTTCTATAGGATGCATTACCCACTTGCCAACATTAACAATTCTTATCCAAATCCCTCCTTCACCCAACAGCAGCCTGGGGCTCTGTAGAGCTCTGTTCTCCCCTGACCTGGCTGTGTATCCAGTCTGCTCATGACATGACGTGCCTTCAACCCTAAATACAGGACTTGGCCTTCTGGGCTCTGAGGGAGATCCTGGCTCAAGCTTCTGTGGGTCCCCCAATAAACTGTGGGGAAGTCTTTGTGCCTGCTCATGGAGAACTGGGTGAGGAATAAAATTATCAAATCAGAACTAGCCTTATTTCAGTCCAGAGTTTAAATTCCATTTAAGCAGAGTTGCTTCCCCACAACCAGGTGCAGAGTCTCTCCCTCTGTTTAAGACCCTACAATTTCCTGTCTGCTCCCCAGACTCCCAACATCAGCATCACCTGGAGATTTTTTGGAAATACAAATTCTAGGACCTCACCTCAAACTAACTGAATCAGAAGCCTCCAGGTTTGTTTGAACACATTCTCTCAGTAATACTGATGTCGAAGACTCAAATTGTGGTTCTTCTCACCTAGAAATATTCTAGTCTTCCTCCAGGGTTCAGCTCAACCGTTAACCCCATTTGAAGCTTTCTGGATCTCCCCATCTCTCTCCACACTTGAGGAAATTAACCTTTTCTTGGTCAGGGTTCCATAACCTTTTAATATCTAATTTATAGTTCTTCTCACAGACTGGTGATGTCTGACTTTAGGCATCCCACCCAAAGTACACAGCACCATGCTCCTGGTGCTGGAGATGAGGCACGAAGGAGACAGGTGGGCCCCACCTCTCTGATGCTCACCCGCCCTTGGGTCCTCAGACTTGGGCTCCCACTGAGAGCCAGGAAAATTCCAGAAAGTAAATCACTCCTCAAAGCAAGCTACACAGGAGCAAATCTTTGCAAACCCATTCTGTAGGCAAAAAATCAGAAACTAGCAGAGGTCCAACCCCAGGATCAGCCAATAGTAAGTGGTGGAACCAAGACCTATTTGGCCTGACCTTCTCCTGTGGGTTCTTCTAGGACAAGAACTCGATCTCCTCAATCACCCTGCAGTATTCCTAATGCCACCACAACAGCAAGAAAAAGCACATGTCCTAAGAGGATCATATTATTCTCCATGATAGATCTATAGACAATCCACAAAATACATCACTGACAGTAATCCTTCCCGCCACTGGCCATTGAGCATAGCTAGAGACTCCAGCCTCACCACTATGCCTTCTTCCTCTCGGCATTGCCAGCACTCTCCCCATCTCAGCGTTGTCTTTGCACCCATATGCACTGCTCAAGCATGCTTGCAGGGGCGCACACACTATGGGGCACCCTCAGATCCCAGGTCCTGTTCCGTCCTCTGCAAGAGGACAGTCTTCCAACCCTTCCATACGGAGCTCACCCTTTCCTTTCAATGGAGAATTAAGGGTCTTTGTCTTATCTCTCCAACAAAAATTGGGCTTTCTAAAACTAGGCCCCCTGTGGTCCCCTTTCTTACTTTTTCGGTGCGGGCCGGGGTTTTGGCTACATGCCAGCCTTAATTACATAATGCAACATTTTGTGGGATCCTGCAATGTAACATTACTGATCATGAGTCTATCCACTTCATTCATTCATTCATTCATTCATTCATTCATCAATAGCCATTGAGTATTTTCTGTATTACAGGTTTATGATAGGATAGTTCAGACTTCTAACTGTGTAACGTCTTCTATTTGTACTAAATGAAATTAATCAGTATGTCAGATCAAACTAATTTGTTATTTTTACTATAAAATCTTCTTGGATCAGGTCTTTATTTGATTATTTCAATAAAGAAAAAAAAAGATAATTTGAAAATGGGTAAAAGCAATTTTAAATCCAAGCAGTTAGAGTTAACATTTTAAATAAGCACATGAAATCTGTACAGGGTTAAGCAGAGTAGGTGGTCAATGAGGAGTGTCCCCATGCAAGCACCCCAAGTCTAAATCTTGTCTCCAGTTCTGTGGGGTCAACTGATGTCTACTTCTCTACCCTTCTGTATATTTGAGTGTTTTGCCTTTTAGCATGTCTTGCAATGGGCTTACAAGACCCTTCTGAATTTACTTAACATCTAATCTTAATTTAATAAGTGTTCTGCCCCTGTGCTTGCATAAGAGCCCTCCGAAGACCAATTAGGACTTGGCTGCTTACATTCTCAAATTTACCTTCCATTACCCGTTCTGGTATCTGAGCTCACATTCACCCCTAGGCTCTTTTCTGCATCTGTGTTCAGTGTCGCCCCATCACCTTGTTTGTGGAGCATCTGACACTGCTAAAGAGTGAAGAGCTTGAGGCTAATGCCCTTCTCATTCCACCCTTAAATATCCGACTGCATTGGCTCATCTTCTTGGGTCCTGCATGCTTCCCTGGGTATCGTGGGGATTCTGTGTGCCACGGTATGTAAGGAGACAGCATCATCATACCTGGCCACCGGCTTCCCCTGGACAAATCTACGCTCTGCAAAAGCCAGTGGGGGCACCTGCCACACTCGCCACCCCCCTGCAGAGATTCTCACACAGTGACATTCACGGTTCACTCTGCGTCTGGTGGGAAATGCCATCCCCCCACCTGTAGGCTTCAGGGCAAAAAGTGGTACCTCCCAGAGGAGAAGTGTCCCCAGCACACACACAGAACGCCTGCATGCTCTGTTCTTTTCTCTATTCAAAATGCTTCCTTGTAGGAGCTGCAGAAGAAAGAGCTCCTTCCCACCCCTCAAATCCACCACTCTGCTCTTGTGCAAAAGTGTCCAGCACTTTTAACCTGCATTGTGCTCATGGACTGGGGGCACACATGCACCTTTGTTCTCATATAATTCGTCCTATAGACCTCACCTCAGTTCAGAGAGGATTTGACACAGCTCTCAACGATGTCTATGTTAATCAAGAAATACAGGCTAAAAATTAGGCACAAAAAATAAGACTGTTGAGAGTATGACAGTAGACTAAGCAAAGTGCCTGACCGAGGCGGCCACTAGGAGCGTCCACAAACGCTTGATGCTCATCTCCCAGCAAACACCCGGAGCTCCTCTGGTATAAGGAGGGACACCGTGATAGGCTTCCCAGGATCTATCAGATGAAAACCCTGACTGATGCTGACAGTTCTAGAGAATTTCTTCTGTGGGCTCTCCGGAGAGGATGTTGTGCAAAATAATTCATACCTCCTGCTTCTCCTCTGGATTCACTACATATTTATTGATTACAGTCTCTCACTCTCTGATCTAAAAATATGAAAATGAGAATAAAGAAGGGAGTGGATTTTTTCCTCTGTTTTCTGTATAATTCCCTATATCTCTTTTTATAAAATTACCAGTTTTAACCTGGAAGTATATATTTTTTTCAAACTGTACTTCCTGGATCACATCTTTTCAGCTTAAGTCCACGTTCAAAGTCTAGATGACAAATGCATTTGGCTTCTGATGAGGTTTTCAGGATTTATGTTATATAAGTAAGATATCCTCTTAGTTTTAATGCATGTGAGCATTTTTCTCAGACTAGACTGTCAAGAAAAGAAAAAAGAATGCAACCAAAGGGATAAATTGGCAATCTAAGAAGCTCAATATTAAATTTGGATCCATACTTATTTGGATCTCTGAGTGGAGTCTTTCAGAATTCTGTATTTCCAAAGCATCAGTGCTGTTCCTTGTCTTGAATCCCCCCCTCTCCTCCTTTGGGGTAACTCCACCCAAACACTGCAGAACATCTGCACGATGAAGATTGCAGAAAGCAGATAATAAATAATTGAAGGAAATCACTAGTAAAGGGTTAATACATATACCTTAGAACCATTTCCTTTTATTTGGGGCTGCTTAAATCCACTAATTTTTTTATCTCCCCAAAGTTCAGTCCACCCAGGATGTCTACTAACAGAATAAACCTGAAAAAGTAGTATAAATCACTTTAATTCTCAATCTGTTTACCCATTCCAAAAAAAAAAAAAAAAAAAAAAAGAAAGAAAGGAAGGAAGGAAGGAGAAAGAAAGAAAGAAAGAAAGAAAGAAAGAAAGAAAGAAAGAAGAAAGAAAAGAAAGAAAGAAAAGACTAATCTTTTCTAAAGTTGTGTTCAAATACTGGCCTCCTTGTGAAGAGCCACAGCCCAGTGAGCACTGCAGGCCACAGACCACCCAAGTCCCCCAGAGCGCCCTTCATACATTCAGACCTGCAATCCTTGTGGTTTAGGAGAAAATATTTTTGTTGAACAGGTGATGAAGTATTTCCAAGTGAAACACTTTTTGAAAACATAATGATGAGGTTTTCAGTTTGGGGAATAAAATGCCATTCCAGGATTCCATGATCCAGCAGTGACACCCAGTGGTCAGAGGCACTCGCAGGCTCTTTTCCCCGGAATCAGGGGAGGGAAACGTGAAAAGTCTTTGAGGATCGGGTGTTCAGAACGAATCCACGGAAGAGAAGGTAACAAACACAGGATGGGCGATGTTTGTGGAGATGTGGGTAAGACAGGATCCAGATCCAGGACTACCCAGTGTCAACCAGCACGCCAGCACGATCCAGAGAACACCGGCCCACAAGAACGATGCTTGTGAACCAGTGTAGGTGGGACGATGACGGGCCATTAATGCTGGACCAAACCAGAGGTCACCCAGGCAAAGACAGGCAAATATGGTGGGGCGAATATGGCCTCTGATTGCAGAAGCAGCTCTGGGTCCCCGACAGGGGACTGTCCTTCTTCACGAGAACAGCTTACCATCAACCAGCGGCAGCCTCTGGGGATTTCCAGAGCTCCATATTTACACCTCCATTCTCCATCAGATTAGGACAAACCATTCCTGGCACTAGATTTTATCTCCAGCTTGCTACGATTTATGGCACTGTGCTAATTCTCAGGGTCAAGTGTTTCAATATTAGTCAAAATCCTATAAAGATCAGAAGCATAGTCTTTTTACATCTTCCCACACACTTCTTTGCATTCCCTCAAACTCAACGTCATGGAGAAAAATGGTGGGCCTCGGTCATCCACGTTTGTGTCCAAGCTGCAGAGCCATTGGCTGAAGATGGTTTGCTTTGCAATTAGTAGAAGGCAAGAGTCTGCAATGGAAAAACCATCAAACTCAGACCCAGAAAACGTGGGGGTGGATATGTGTTCTATTGCCCATTAATTATGTAAGATTGGCCAACTTCCTTAGACATTCTGAAAGCCAGTTTCCTAAATTAATAGCAAAAATTTTTTTTAATTAATTAATTAATTAATTAATTGCAATACTTACCCCGTATATGGTGCTAAAACTGATGACATGAGCATGTTCAGAGTGCCCACCGCTTAATACAGAATTTTTTTTCTGACATCTTATTGCAAACTTTTCAGACACCGAGAAAAGCTGGAAGCATGTCACACTGAACACCCATATGCCCACCATCCAGATTCTACAATTAATGTTTTACTGTACTTGCTTTATGACTTGCCTCTCCATCTTTTGCGTCTCTACATATTCATCAATCCATCTCATCATTTTTGGTGCATTTAAGAGCAGCAGCCACCTGTTCGTTTCCACACACATCGTTAGCTAGAATGCACTACTTGTTTGGGATCCTATGCTGTTCTTTGGAAGTAAAGTTCACATACAACAAAATGCACAAACCCTAAAATGCTCACACCCTGAACCCAAGATTCCTGTCCTAATAGAGAACATTATCGTCATCCCCCCAAATCCCTCATGATGCATTCCAGCAAGTTCCTGACCCACCCCCAAGATACAACCACCCTTCTGATTATTTTTTTGTCATGTGGTCTTGCTCCCATCTACTACTGACCCAAAAGAACCCAGAATCTATGTCCCATGACTAGAGCTCTTGCCTTGAGTAGAGTTAAGCTACTAACTAGCAGTTATATGCCCTCTTCATTACTGTTGGCGTCCTGGTTTCTAAGAAGGGGGGCATCAATGAGGTGACAAGCACACCCGCCCCTGTCCAGACTGCACCGAGCTTCCTACAGCGGCAGTGAGAAGCGCCACCACCAGATGGCAGCAGGCCCCCGTCGTGCTTCTCAGACCAGGCCGTGGATTTGCAAAGTTCACTTTTCCTTGGGAACAAGATGCTAACAAGTGAAGGGCACCTATATTTAGGGCCAGAATTTGTAAGCAGGTCAACAAGCTGGAAGCAAGAAATTTGCAGGCAGAAAGAGTTAGGAGTTCCCAGAAAAAGAAAGACAGACAGAGCTTTCTGGACATAAGAAAGTTCATGTTAGGCTCCAGGGGTCTTATAAAGATTACTGGAATCAACAGCTGTACGAGGCCAGGCCACAGGGGTCCGAGCTCACGTACACTCGTGAGTTACCTTCGCAGGAGGTAACTCTGAGCACCTAGACGCTCGACTCTCCAGAGCCTGAGAACTGATGATGCCCACCCCTGATGGCCTCCGACTGGGCCTGGGACTCAGTCACCTTGAGATGACCTTTGCCCCAGTTCCATGCTGCATCCTCCTGAGCGAGCCCCTGTGTAACTGTGCATGTTCCCTTAGCCCCTTCTTAACTGTGCGTGCATCCTTAAAGCTTCCCCAACCTTGTTGTTTCAGGAGACAACTCTGTGGGAAACTTCCCTGATGTTTTCCTTACTTATTGTAAAGAAAATCTTACCTTTTCCTATTCTTTGGCTTGGTTGTGTCTTTTGGATCAACACCCACCAAGAGGGAACCCAATTTCAGTAACAAGCCCACAAAGGAGACTGATGAAAAAAAGATGTATGGTTGAGACCAGATCTCTGGCCATCCTTGTGGGTCTCTGGTCAGCCCTAGACCCGGTGTAGGATTTGCTGAGCACAGCTGCAGGAGACACACCCCATGGGCTGGTTTTAGAGCGTCAGTCACTGCAGCAGTTCCCAAACACTCATGGTATTGAACAAGGATGAAAGAAAAGGCCTTCCCTGGACCTTCAAAAAGCAGGTGCCCGGCATCGTGGGAGAGGGTGGCTGGGGGCACATCTCCATCCCAGCCCTCAGATTCTCATGCCAATTCACAAAAGGATGTGAGAAGTGGAGAAACCTGAAGTGAGAGTCAGGACTGGGAGGATCCATATCCAAGAAACACTGGAGAGTATTTTAGAACAGCCAGGAGAGTGGTTAGAGGAAGGTCCTAAGGGCCTATTCAATACTCACTGGGTGTGTGTATGTGTGTGTGTGTTTTAAGATTTATCTATTTATTTTAGAGAGGGAGGAGCAGAGGGAGAGGGAGAGAGGGAGACTCTCAAGCAGACTCCCTGCTAAGCAGAGAGCATGCCCAGACCTCAATACCTGGAGATCGTGACCTGAGCTGAAACAGAGTCAGATGCTTTTTTTTTTTTTTTTTAAGATTTTTCATTTATTCATGAGAGACACAGAGAGAGGCAGAGACACAGGCAGAGGGAGAAGCAGGCTCCCTGTGGGGAGCCCGATGTGGGACTCGATCCCAGGACCCCGGGGTCACGACCTGAGCCAAAGGCAGATGCTCAACCACTGAGCCCCCCAGGGGCCCCAACACTCACTGGTTTTTTAATGGAAGTTTGCAGTGTCCTGGAACCAAGAGGCGGTCACACCAGTTACCAACTGCATGACCACAGAGGAAAGAACGAGAACAACCTGAAGACACAGACATTACAGAGCCGTGAAGGTTGGCTTGGGTTAAGACCTTCCGATGACTGGAGGTACTCCACGGTGCAAGGAGCATCTTTTTCATTTTTATCTCCTGTATCCCCTTCAGGAGATTTTCGAAGCAAAGACAGCACCACTCGGGAGATACCGAGGAGGCAAGTCCGTTTACCTGACTTCAGCTAGAACAGATCGGCGCTTTGCCAAAGCGTGGGGCTTGGGCCGAGAGCCAGGAGTAAAAAGAAATGATTTTAGGAGACGCTTCAATGTCCATTACAGAACAATAACGCACGGTGATGCACCCGATTCTCAGAAACCAGGCGATGGGCCGCATGGACCCTGGTGTGCAAACCGCAGTTCGCACCCACAGCCCAGGGGAAATGAAACACAGGATTCTTCTAGTTCTGGTGGGGGTGCTCCCCGGGGTTAAGGCATGTCCCGCCTCCCCGCCCCCCTCCTGAGCTTCTCCCACCAAACCAAGCCCACCTGACGGGCCCCCAAGCCTCATGCCCTACGAAGACTTCCTCACGTGGGAATGCCCGGAGCTTTGCCCCCAGGTGTCCCCCCAACCGTGTGACCACAGGCCCGCCCTGGTGCTGTCTCTCGGGGGCTCCTCGGCCGCTCTGCTCCCCCTTGCAGACCTGCGATGCCCAGGGACAAAGTCCTCGCGTGGCGACCCCCGCCCTGCGCCCCTTCCCCGTCTGGCACAGTCTACGCCGCTGCCAGCTGCGGGTCAGATCAGAGCTTTCGGGTCCTCTGGCAGGTCCACAGACGGCTCGTATGAATGCTGAGAACGGTGGATGTGCAGTCACAGCGGTGATACGCATTTTTCTGATCAAATACATGTATTTAAGTAAAAAAAAAAAAAAAGTCTTAAAGGTGATCAGTAAAAATTAGCATAAGGGATACTCGACTGGCGGAAAGATGTAGAAGATGGACGAACAGAAAGTCAGAGGAATAATGAATTAAATGAGCTCGCCAATCAGTTTTTTGAAAACATAGGGCCAATATTTAAAGAAATAAACAGGTAGGACACCTGGGGGGCTCAGCAGTTGAGCGCCTGCCTTCGGCCCAGGGCGTGACCCCGGGGTCCTGGGATCGAGTCCCACATCGGGCTCCCCACAGGGAGCCTGCTTCTCCCTCTGCCTGTGTCTCTGCCTCTGTCTGGGGATCGAGTCCCGCATCGGGCCCCCCGCATGGAGCCTGCTTCCCCCTCTGCCTGTGTCTCTGCTTCTCTCTCCCTCTGTGTCTCTCATGAGTAAATAAATAAAATCTTTAAAAAAGAAAGAGAAAGAAGAAAGAGAAAGAAAGAAGAAAGAAAGAAAGAAAGAAAGAAAGAAAGAAAGAAAGAAAGAAAGAAAGAAAGAAAGAAGAAAAGAGGTGATTGTAATCACCTCTATAATTATAAGCCAGGACTCTTCTCACCAGTGTAAACTCTGAATCAGTTCTGTTACTACACTTCTCATTTTTCACAACTTCAATTATATGCACATTTTTGATATTTTCTCTACTTCTAAAAGCCATCATAGGATGAACATGACCTATCGGCAGGGTCTTCTCTGTTGCAGTCGGGTCCGTGAGAACTGAAATCTGTTCAACACACCTTATTTGCCCAACGCTCCGCCACTGTGTCCGGGTGATAGACGTCACCTGTCACCTGTCACCTGCGAGGTGCACCTTGCGCTGATGCATAAACGTCCTAACTGTTTGCCTCGGGGACTGAGCTCACCTTACACTCGCCCCGTCCCAGGACGGATTCTGTGGGCTGACCAGAGGCACAGAGTCAAGACCCCACGGTTAGCCCACGGCAGGACCTGCTGCCCTCGCGCGGACGAGGAGAAGCGAGGGCCGGACGCGGCGGCCCGCATCCAACACTCGTTCACAAAGACCACGCACAGACGGTCCAGGGCAGGCCCTCGTGCCTCAGAGTTAGATCCGAAACCTGCGTCTGCCCCTTACTCGGCCACTGCAAATTTTTTTTTTTAAGATTTTATGTATTTGTTCATGAGAGACCCAGAGAGAGGCAGAGACACAGGCAGAGGGAGAAGCAGGCTCCATGCAGGGAGCCCGAAGCAGGACTCGATCCCGGGACCCCGGGGTCACGCCCCGGGCCCAAGGCAGGCGCTCCGCCCCGAGCCCCCGGGGACCCCCGGCCACTGTAACTACTGGGGGAGATTTCTCTCTCGGCGACAGCACGCGGCGCTGCCCAGGACTCGGGAAAGTCGCTGGATTTACTGTTCTCTCCAGGGAGGAGGACTCGACGGGCGCCCAGTGCTCCGGACACGCACGGTGTCATCTCATCTGATGTTATGTCACAGCCCCAGGAGGGGAGGGAGCCGGCTCCCTCTGTGCACTCGAGGAAACTGAGCTGCAGAAGGTTCCAGAACGCCCCCCCCAGCAGCTTCTCCTCCCAGTGCCCCCCACACAGCTGGAGGCCACACGGGCAGTGCTCCTCCGGCCTGCGGCCAGGAAAGCAGTCCGAGCGGCCCCAGGACTTGGCTGAGGTCCCAGGGCCCCCAGAGCCACCTGGCGCAGAACCGGGGTCCCAGCGTCCGGACCCGCCCTGCGTGTGCCACCAGGCGTCACCCAGCGCTGCACCTTCCACGGCATCCTCCCTCCTCCGGCCCCCCTGCAGCCCCCAGGGAGCGTCGCGGCCCGCGCTCTCCCCGAATCTAGAAGTGATGCTCCCCGTAAACCTCCCGCCTGGCTTCCTCCTGCGACTGCCCCCGAGCAGCGCCCCCAGGAACAGGGTCTGCCCCGATGGCCCCTGTGTGTCCCTGCCCCTCCACCCCCATCCCACCCCCCCACCTGCACAGTCCTGCCCCCCAGCACTGGGCCAGGCTGCGCTTCCCACCCCCCGGCATCTCGGGGCCCCTGTGCCCACTGGGCCGGGAGCAGGACGCTGTGTGGCTTCAGGACCCGGCGGTGAGGACTGCGTGTCCTCCCCTAGCCTGGATGCAGCCCGGGCCGGAGGCCAGTCCCCTGGCACCAGGAGGGTGGCTCCTTCGTCCCGCACTCCTCCCTCCTTAGCCTTCGGCCTCCAACCACCCCCTTGACAGAAACCCGACAAAACAAACTAGGGGTGGTGGAAGGGGAGGTGGGCGGGGGGTGGGAGTGACTGGGTGACGGGCACTGAGGGGGGCACTGGACGGGATGAGCACTGGGTGTTATTCAGTATGTTGGCAAATTGAACGCCAGTAAAAAATAAATTTATAAAAAAAATCTAAAATAAAATAAATAAAATAAATTTTAAAAAAAGAAACCCCACAGCCATTAGTCTCCCAAGGGTCCCAGGGCCTGACCTGCCCTGACCTGCTCATGACATCGGTCCCCAGGCCCGTCCCCTGCCTCTTCCGGCCTCATTTGCTCCCTTCTTGTCTTCATCCCTCCTCCACCAGTTAAAGCTTTGATCTCAGATACACAAGGTCCAGGGCCTGGGTCCTCCAGCATTTGTTTGACCTCAGGCAAGTCACGGACAGTCCCTGAGCCTCTCTTTCCTTACCTGCAAACAGAAAAAGGTAAGTGAAGGGTTATAGGGGCCTAAGTGGGCAAAAGGGCAAAGCGTAGGCCGAGGAGAAGTGTCAAGGGAGGTTCGTTCCCTGACCACCTGCCCCCTTTTCACCTCTACGTCCCACAGAGATCCTGGCACAGACAGCGCTCAGCCGAAACTCGTGGACGCACACGGGGCCAGTGGTCACGCGTGGTGACGGCTCCCGGCGTGAGCAGCGCCAGCTAAAGCTGGAGAGTAGAGAGGACCAGGGAGGAGCCTGGTGTCTTGCCAGGGAAATTCCTTGCGGGTTTCTCATCTCTGACCCTCCCTCTTCTGTACCACCCTCCCGCACCCCGACGGCGTCTGCAAACCCACTTGTCAGCAGCCAGTGGAATCCACAGATGTGAGAGGTTAATCGAGCTCTTCAAAAATAGCACAGAGCTCAGCTGTGGATGCCAGGGTTAGAGAGGCAGGCAGCATATTTTTGTCCTGCCTGCAAAAAAAAAAAAAAAAAAAAAAAAAACAACTCCCCATTTTTCATGAACATTACGTCCTCGCAATTGTACAATTGGTAAGATGATCATGTTCGACCCAGAATTTGTAAGTTGTTTTCCTTTGACCCAGACTTTATGCTCCTGTGTTTAAACCACTTAAAAGGCCTTGGAATTTTGTCCTGGGTCACGGTACATTTTTTTTTAAGAATTAAAATAGCATCATAAATTCTTAGAAATCATGACTGTGGATTATTCTCAACGGCAAATTCTGGAGGAAGAAATGACTTATTCCAAGAGTCAACATTCATGTTTATCAAATTTCTGAATTGGTTTAGAAGTGCTTTGAATATAACAACAAAAAAAAAGTGTTGATTTCCAATAGATGTCAATACTTTCCACTGAAAATTGGGCACCCTGTGAAGTCCATTTTTTGTCACTCCACAGATGTAAAAGCACCCTGGGGCACTAATGAAAATAATTGGTAAGGGCTTTATTGAAATATAATTCGCGTATCATAAACTTCCTCATTTGAAGTGTATAGTTCAATGGTCTTTACTTTTTTTTTTTTTTTTTTAATGGTCTTTACTTTCGTCACAGAATTGTGCAACCATTGACATGGTCTAATTTTAGAACATTTCCTTCACCCCAGAATGAGGCCCAATGGCATTCACTCTCTGAATGGGTTGAATTGTGTCTCCTCAAAGATGCTATGTGGAAGTCCTCACCCCCCAGTACCTTAGAATGTGACCTTCTTTGGCAAAAAGATCTTGGCAATTGCAATTAATTAAAATAAAATGAGGTCATTAGAGTGGGCTCTAATCCAGTATGACCGGTGACCTGACACAAGGGGAGAATTTGGACACCGGCGTGCACATATACACACAGAAAATATCATCTGAAGACGAAGGCAGAGCTTGGGGTAATGCCTCCCCAGGTCAAGGAACACCAAAGATTGCCGGGAAATTACCAGAAGCTGGCGAAGAGGCATGGAATAGATTCTTAGAGCCCTCAGAAGGAACAACCACCTCAACGTCAGTATCAGACCTCTGCTCCAGAACTGGAAAAGCATATATTTCTTTTGTATAAGTCACCCATCGGCCGGCACCCCCATCTGACCCCAGCCCCCCGCAACCACTAACCTGCTTTCTGTCTAAATATTTGCCTATTCTGGATATTTCCTATAAATGGAATCCTGTAATATGTGGTCTTTGGGACTGGCTTCTTTAGCATATGATTCATATTATTTATAGTATAATGTTTTTAATATTCATTCAACATTCATCAAAGACAGGAGCACTTCTTTCTTTCCATTGCCAACTTAAATTCCATTGTATGGATACATTCACTTTATTTATGCATTTACCAGTTGATAGATGCCTAGGTTGTTTTCACACCTGGACTATTAGGAATATGCTCAGAACATTCATGTACGAGTTTTACATGGACACATGTTTTCATTTCTCTTGAGTATACAGCTAGGAGTGGAATTCCTGGGTCATATGCTCTTAATATTTTAAGGAACTTCCAGACTATTTCCTAAAGTGGCTGCACCACTTTACATTCTCACCAGCAAAGCACAAAGTTCCCAATTTCTCCACATTCCATCAACACCCGCCATGTCTGTCTTATATTTTAGCCACCCTAGTGCATGTCAAGTGGTATCATTGTGTTTTTATTTGCATTTCCCATATGACTGATGTTGTTGATCGTCTTCTCATGTGCTTATTGCCCATTTGAATATCCTCTTTGGAGGAGTGTCTATTCAAATTCCCCACCTATATTTTATCTGGGTAATTTGTCGGTTTATTACTGAGTTTTGTTGTTTTTTTTTTATGATAGTCACAGAAAGAGAGAGAGAGAGAGGCAGAGACACAGGCAGAGGGAGAAGCAGGCTCCATGCAGGGAGCCCGATGTGGGATTCGATCCTGGGTCTCCAGGATCGCGCCCTGGGCCAAAGGCAGGAGCCAAACTGCTGCGCCACCCAGGGATCCCTTATTACTGAGTTTTAAGAACTTTTTATATATCCTGGACATCGATACCTTACCATATATATGCTTTAAAATATTTTCTCCTAGTCCACGGGTTATCTTTTTGCTTTCTGGGCCATGTCTTATGCAGCACAAAAGTTTTTAGTTTTTATGAAATCCAATCTGTCTACTTTTTTGTTGCTGTCGTTGCTTGCACATTCTTCATGTTGTATCTAGGAAACAATTGTCTAACCAAAGGCCATGAAGATTTACTCTTGTGTTGGTTTTAGGAGTTTTATACTTCAAGGAGTTTTAAATATAAGACAGAACCTCTTTCATTTTGGCCTATAAATCACTTAGAATTAATTTTTGCATATGATGTAAGGAGTTGAAATTCACTCTTTTGCATATGGACATCCACTTGTCCCATCACTATTTTTGTCTGGAAACAACCATCCTTTCTCTAGGGAATTCCTTCATATCATGCAAAAATTCAGTTGACCATAAATAGTTATGAATGATTTATTTGTGGACTCAGCCCTATTCTATTGATCTATATACCTACACTCATGCCAGCAATGCAGTCTTCCCATAACTTTGTAGTAAATTATTTAATTGGGAAGTGTGAGTTCTCTAGCATTATTCTTCCTTTCAAGATTGTTTTGGCTGTTTTGACTTCTCTGCATTTTGATATGAATTTTAAGATCATTTGCCATTTTCTGCAGGAAAGCAGGTGGAATTTTGATACGGATTGCATTGAATCTATAGATCAATTTGGGAAGCGTTGCCATCTTACAAACAATTAAGTTCTGATTCATGTTTGTAGTTTTGCTGTACAGTTTTACACACTTTTGGTTAAATTTTTATGTATTTTATTTTTTGATGGCATTGTAGATGGAATATTTTCTTAATTAATTCTCAGATTGTTCATCACTACTTTATAGATATATAATTGATTTTGACCTCAAAAATGTCTGACCACCTCGGTGGTGCAGTCAGTTAAGCATCCAGCTCTTGGTTTCAGCTCAGATCGTGATTTCAGAGTCATGAGTTCAAGCCCCATGTCAGACTCCATACTCAGTACAGACTCTGCTTAAGACTTTCTCTCCCTCTCCCTCTGCTCCACTCTCAAAATTAAAAAAAAAAGAAAGAAATATAACTAATTTTTATATTGATGTTGTATCCTGCCACCTTGCTTAATGTATTAGTTCTAATTATTTTATATTGGATTCCTGGGGATTTTCTAGGTACAAAATCATGTCACCTGCAAATAAAGGTAATTTTGCTTTTTTTCTTTCCAATATGAATGGTTTTTATTCCTTTTGTTTGCCTAATTGGCTTGTCTGGAACCTCCAGGACAATGTTGAATCAAAGGGGTTAAAAGTAGACATCTTTCTCATTCTCAATATTAGGGGAAATCACCAGGTTTTTCACCTTTAGGTATGAGGTGAGCTGTGAATTTGTCACAGAAGCCTTTTATCAGGTTGGGGAATCTTACTTTATTCCTCATTTGTTGAATACTTTCAACATTGAAGAGACAATAATTTTTTGTCACATGCTTTTGCTTCATCTATCTAGGTAATCATGTGCTTTTTTTGACACATAGATATAGTACATAGCGATGACTGATTTTTCCCATGCTACACTTACCTGGTCTCCTGGGATGAGTCCCAGCTGGTTATGATGTATCTCCTTTTTATAAAAGATTTAGTTGTATTTTGTTGAGGATTTTGGTGTCTTTGTTTATAAAAGGTATTGATCGACAGTTTTCATGTGATGTATTTGTCTAGTATGGGCTTCACGGTTATATTGCCCCATATGATGAATGAGAAGTAAATTCTCTCTTCTTTTCTGTGTTTAGGGAGAGTTTTTGAAGGATTGGTGTTCATTATTATCGAGGATTCGCAAATAAAACCACCTGTGCTTGTGCTTCTCTTTGTGAAAAGATTTAAATTACCAATTCAATCTATTTATCTGTTATAAGTCTATTCAGATATTCTATTTCTTCTTCTGTCACTTTTAGTAATTGGTGTCTTGGTAAGGATTTGTCCATATGTCTGCGTTATCTAATTTGTTGGCCATTCTAGCAAAAGTTATTTGATGGTGAATTCTGTGAGTCTTACCATCTGCCAGGAACTATGCTAGATGTTGCAGATCCAAGATCTTAAAAGATAGTGTGTTTGCCTTTAAAGAACTCCTTATCTAAGGAGGGAGAAAAACACAAACAGGAAAATCCTGTGGAGTGAGAAGTTCTAGGTCAGAGTTTGAGAAGAGCTTAGAGCTCAGATGGAAACGTAATGAACACTGTCCGAATAACCAGGAAAAGAAGAGGAAGCCAGCTGGATTTTAGAGAAGAGGCATCTGCCTGAATACAAGCAGCCAGATCATTCCAGAATGAAGACATTCCCACGCTGGCACCCTTCAAGAGCCATTCCCCAGTATGCTGCAGCAAGAAATTAATTCTGGGCAGCCTTTGCAACACCAGCCCACCATAAATCTCATGGCACAGTGGTGCCTCCAGTGGTATCCAAATAACTGACGAAGCTTGACATCAACCTGCTTCCCCTCCTCCCCCTTTCCTTATCTTAGTAGATCACTCCAACCAGTTATTTCAAAAGCCAGAAAAAGTAACAATTTCAGGAGCAAGGGTGCAGATGGAGGCTCATGCACCCTATGTCTAAAATATCAGCACTTACAAATTAGGCTAAATAATTATTAAACAAAATTCACTTTCTATCCTCTTACTTTGTAAAGGTAGCTTGGTAGGGACCTCAAGGGTCTTAGGGCTTATCAGGTATCTTGTCATTCCACATCAGAATGAGTCACAGGTATGGCTGGCGGGCAGCCCTGGACACCCAGCCTTAAGCTGGGCCAACCATCTCTCTTCTTATCCCACTGCTGTTCCATCCCACACCAAGAGACATCTTGCGTACCACTATGTAGACATCATGGTTTGATGAACTGCCCACAGTTCCTGAAATCAACCTTTCTTTGGACAACTCTAAGGCTCATGGGCACTCACACAGATGGTATGCTCCACCCCCTGGAAGAAAAACCAGGACAGAAGGTTCAACATGCCCTGGAGTTGGACCTGTGGTTGCTTGTGAAGGCACCCAGAATGTGATCTAGAAAGGAATTTGGATTCCAAATGGGCATAGCTCCCTTGGCTCTGTGTGTTTTTACCTCTGGGTAGTCAGTAGCACAAGCAGCAGAGGCAGCGCCCACAAAACAGAGGCACCTCCAATGGTGTGTAAAGGTGATACTGTCTTGGAGGCCATCTCAGCCTCTCCTTTACCCTCATGCTGTCTCCAACAGAAATCAAGTCTGTCCATTCCACCTCATCTTTCCTATTTGTTCCAATGCCACCTCTCAGCCATCTGACACTTCATGTGACTGGAACCTGCAAAGACACACGGCATCGCTTCACAGAAGAATAGCACCTCTGTGAATGCGCTGCATTGAGACGTTTCACGTGCTTTCCATTCTGCAAGGTTATTAATCCTTTAAAGCCTTAGCCCGTGGACTTTATCACATACTTAGGGGCAAAATCAATCATATAAATGAGGCATCTGGGGATCCCTGGGTGGCTCAGCAGTTTAGCACCACCTTCACCCCGGGGCCTGATCCTGGAGACCAGGGTCGTGTCCCACATGGGGCTCCCTGCATGGAGCCTGCTTCTCTCTCTGCCTGTGTTTCGGCCTCTCTCTCTCTGTGTCTCTCATGAATAAATAAATAAAATCTTTAAAAATAAATAAATAAATGAGGCATCCAGGACTTAAATAAAATGAAGAGGTTCATTACAAAAATCCTATGAAAATTAATTTTGTTCGTTAAATATCTGAAGCCTCCACTAGCTCACATCCTTTAGGGTAGCTACTATCAAAACAAAACACAACACAACACAACAAAACAAAATAGCAAACGTTTTCAAAGATGTGGAGAAATCAGAAGGTTTGTGCACATGCCACAATATAGATGAACCTTAAAGCCCTGATGCTAAGTACATAAGCCAGGTACAAAATGTATACATATATTATGATGTATGATATAAGTATAATATATGTGCACACATATAGTATGATTTCCATTAATGAGGCAACAAGAGGAGTCAAATTCTTGGACATAGACAGGAAGTAGAATGGTGGTTGCCTGGAGGGGGAGGGGGAATGAGGTGCTTTTGTTTAATGGATGTGGAGTTTCAGTTTTATGAGATACCAGCGTTCTGGAGATGGATGGAGTAGTGCTCACACAACAGGGCAACTGTGCTTAATGCCACTGAACTGCGTAATTAAAAATAGGTAAGATACTATATTAATCATGGTTCTTTGGAGAAACCACATCCCGATGGGATGTGTCATATATATTTATATATAAAGAGATTTGTTATAAGAAATAGGCACACAGGGCAGCCCGGGTAGCTCAGCAGTTTAGTGCTGCCCTTCAGGCCAGGGCGTGATCCTGGAGACCCGGGATCGAGTCCCGCATCGGGCTCCCTGCATGGGGCCTGCTTCTCCCTCTGCCTGTGTCTCTGCCTCTCTGTTTCTGTCCCTGTCTCTGTCTATCTCTCTCTTTCTCTGTCTCTCTCTCTGTCTCTCATGAATAAATAAATTAAATAAAATCTTAAAAAAAAAATAAAAGAAATAGGCACACACAATTATAGAGGCAGACAAGTCCCAGATTCTGCAGGATGGATTGGTGAGCTGGAACCCCAGGATCACTGGTGGTGTAGCCCTAGTCCAGAGGCCCGCAAGGTGTAAGACAAGGTGTAAGACACAGGGAAAGCCAATGTTCCACTTTGAATCTGAAGGCAGGAAAAAGCCGAGGGCTCAGTTCAAGGGCACTCACGCAGAGGGTATCCCTGAGAAGGGGTCAGCCTTCCCCCGGCCGCATCCACGTTATGGAGCGCACCCTGTTTTCTTGGTCAGATGCTAACCTCATCTAGAAACACCCCCATGGAAACACCCACAAGAGTATTTGACCAACTATCTAGGTACCTCGAGGCCCAGTAATGGTGACACAGAAAACTAACCAGCCTGGATAATGAGTTTTATGTCACACATATTTTAACTCAATTAGCAGCTTGGCTGGTTGGTTGTTGTGCTTTCCAGCCTCCCCTTTATCTTTCTGCTAGAAAGAAGGCTGCAGACTTCAGCCACAATTTACAAATATTTGGTAGTATTATGTTGCAAGGAATGGTGGGGCAGTCCCAGAAGAAGGTAATTCTTAAAAGCTTTGCCTTCATTCATGCACACAAATTTGATGCTTCTCAATACATTTGTTTTGTAAGTGGCCAATAAAGTAACAGATCATTTGATTAAAATTCTATATTCTTTTCACAGTAGTCATCTGGAGTTTCAGGGAACTTCCACATGTGGTCTTGGCCATGATGTCACTCAGTTACAAGGTTTGGGGTATCTGGGTGGCTCAGTCAGTTGAGCGGCAGACACTTGATTTCAGCTCATTCATGATCTCAGGGTCATGGGATCCAGCCCCACTTCCAGCTCCACGCTCTACTCCAGAATCTGTTTAGGAGTCTCTCTCTCCTCTCTCCTTCTGCTGCTCCCCCCACTCACTCTCTCTCTCTCTCTCTAGAATAAATAAATGAATCTTAAAAAAAAAAAAAAAACAATCAGAATGTTTTACAAGTTAAAAAACTTTGAGGTCCCCAGAAGGGAAAGAAAAAAACTAAAAGGTAAGTTAGGAAAAGTATTTGCCAAGAAGGAAGGGACCAGAGACCAAATTCACCAAGTCCCAGCAGGTCTGGCCTTTATCTTGACCTCAGAAATGCCAAGCATGTTCCCATTTTGCAAAAGACGTCAGCACCACCTTGTTCTTCACTGGCTTTCTCACCCTTTAAGCCTTTAGTTGGATCTCAGACTGCATTACCAGGAACCTTCTAGTCACTTCCTATCACAGCATCTTGTTTCATTTCCTTTAGGCACTTGGCAGTGTCGAAAGTTATCTTTTTTTGTTAACTTACTGGCTAATTTTCATTCTCTGCCTCCAGGAGTCAAAGGATCCCAACCATCTTGGATCCCGGTGCCTAGAACAGTAACTTGCGTAGAGTGATTATTCAGCAAATACCATATAATGAATGAATCAGTGCATGAACAGGGTAATTTCAAAAGGGAATGAACTGGGAATTTAATGTTTCACTTCTACAACGTTAAAAACCACATAAAATCTGAAATTGCAGTTTGTTTTTCTGGTATTTTCCCTCCTAATCGAGAAGTCAAAGATTCCCAAAAGATTCCAGGACCAAGTTGTAGTGCCAATTATGGCTCAAGGTGCGGTGTGCTCTCCACCCCACCCTGTCCCAACCAGCACCTCTGGAGACACGCCCACCTTTGTATTAGTCACTTAGGTTTTCTACCAACAAAGTAGGACTTTTGGTGGCGGCAGCTACAGAAACACAGATAATAAACACTCTATACTTGGAGCCTGAGCCTCACCCCCTAGTGACCTGAGTGAGAATAATCTACATGTAATATAAAAACCCGACATAAAGAGGTGGGGGGGATTCTAAATTGACCCACAATGACCAGATCCCTTTAGAATTTTCTGCCTTTGACTGTGGGTCTGACATTTAAAGCTGGCTTCTAATCAGTGTAATGTGGCACAGATGATGAAGCTCACGCCTCTGAGTGTGTTACATGACAAAGGTGAAGGGATCTAGCAGATACAATTGAGGTCCCTCAGCAGGTGGCTCCAAGCCATAAAAAATGAGATCAGCCTGGGTGGGCTTGTGGGCTTGGAGGTCAGAGAATGGAAAGTCAGGCTGTCCCCCCGCTGGGCTTGAAGACGCAAGCCACCGTGAGTTGTGTAGCTTCAAGGAAAGGAATCCCGTCGTGAGCCTGGAAGAGGAGCCCAGACTCTGGGGAGACCCCGACCTGGCCGGTGCTGATCATAGCCCTGTAAGGTCCTGAGCGGAGGACCCAGCTGAGCAGTTCTCCAATTCCTGATCCACAGAAACTGCGAGTTAACACAGCTGGGTAGCGTCACCGCGGCTGCTAAGTGGTGGCGATCTGTTTCGCAGCAGTAGAACACCCGGACGAGAGTGGCGACGATCGGGGCCCTCATGGTAGGAACCGCACTTTAATATCACTAAACTCACGTGCGCAGAAACGTATCTTCCATCACCCAAGCTCTCTTTCTTGCGCTCATCTACCCTGATGAATAACAACTAACATCTGGATTTTTCTCGATCCCTTTCCAATGAGATCTCGGACGATCTTGGTTTCTGATTTTGCCCCAGAGCCCCATCTGATATTCAGGGCCTGAGGCAGCATCGCAGATGGGGATGGGCAGCGGGGGGAAGGTGCCATGTGTCTGATCCATGAGTGTCTGATACCTAGGCATGCCTCCTCCTCTGTGCTGACACCCACTGTGGGTTCTCATGTCTCCAGGGGCCTCCGCACACCACCCACACCACCTCTCTGCCAGTGCCCTGTAGCTCTGCCCTGACATCCACGTACGTGAGACCTGTGGGCCTCTCCTGGGGCGACCTGTGACTCAGAGTGCTGTGCAGACCTGCTCCACCCACGCAGGCCATCAACCAACCATACTCACTGCCCCTGGATGTCATCGGGCTCCAGAAGATGGGCATGGGTCCTCCCCTCTCGAGCAATTCCAGCTCCCCAGGGAGTCCATCCTTCCCTTGGAGGATGTGATGCTTCTAGGAGCGGGCAGCAATGCCCTTCAGGACCTACCATCCTCCCCCGCCTACAAGTCCCTTGTCATCCTCAGTCGAAGAGTAATTTTGATCCCTTAGGAAGTTCAGGGGAGAAAGTAGCTTGTTCAATAAGTCGTTCCTCCCCTGCACCATGGTATTTGCACTTTAAGGACAAAGAATTGGATGTGCACGTTCTCTGGTTCACCAACTCTTGGGAACAGCAGACCTGAGACCTAGTACCCGGCGTGGGAAATTAATCAGTAGGCTAGGTTTGGTTTCCAACAACAAACAGAATCCAGTGGCTCAAAACACAAAAGTTTGTTTCTCACTCATGTAATGTCTGCTGTAAGACAGTAAGACAGCTGTCCTGGTTGTTCCTCATGGTCGCTCAGCCATCTCAGTGTCACGCTAGAGCCACTTGCACCAGCTTGCAATGGCCAACTGTTGGCATTTCCCCCCAAATCTGGGTTCAGAGGCAGCACATAGGCAGCATGAAATTGGCGTTGGTGGAAGTACTTACACCATGAAATTGGCAAATGCCACACTCACGTTGCCTTTGTTCCCCAGACGTAGCAAATGTTGTACAACATTGCGCACCACTGACCACCCACCTCAACCCATGGCCTCAATGTCACCAATGCAGAGGTGGGCAGATCCCAAGCCCAGTTCATCAGGCCTTAAATAATTTTACCTGGAAAAGATATCCTGCCTTCGTTAACAGCCCAGGGGCCAGAACTAACCACGTGGCCACGCCTCACCACCAGCAGGTGGGGAAAGGTGGGGTGGCGTGTAGGTATACGCTGAGACGGAAGAGTCTCTGTCATGCTGTAGAAAAGTGGGGTGCGGAGAAAGAACAGGTCCGCTGGTGATAGGCCATCACATGCTACCCCATTGCATGGATTTCTGTGGAAGAACAGAGGGAGAGGCACATTATAAAGAGGCTTAGAAAGGACATCTATTTGGAATATAGAAAAAAAATTTAGAGGCTACTTGTGACAATGGTTTTCAGAATCTCAAAGAGATTTCATTTGCATGAAGAACACTACTTGTTCTGGTTGCTGGATGACACAGTGAGGAGGGGGCTCTTCCAGCCTAAATTAATAGTTTGGGTGGAGCTACAAGCCGGGTGGAACTAGAACAGAAACAGGGCATTGTCCTGGGGAGTGACTAGAGGAATTCTGATTTCGGTCAGCCAGAACGAGAAGACCTCACCGCAGTAGCGCTCGGATGGTAGGAAAGAACTAGTCAGGAGCAGAAATCTCATATGCATGGAGAATCCAGTGGGTGGATGTTCCAGAACAAATTGTGTCTCCATGAAATAAACAACACTGCAGTAATTGTCACGTTAGGGGCTTCCTACAGTGCAGTTGCGAAGGTGACTCATCGCCTTGTTCACGGCAGGGACCTGGAAGTCCTGAGAAGTCCCTGTTGACTCTTAAGATCCGATGACTCCGAAATGGTCCTTGTGAGGATATTGAGGGTGGGGGTACGGAGAGTTCTTGGAGATTGCAAAGTAGGAGTTAAGAAAAGGAATAAGGCAGCCTGGGTGGCTCAGCCGGTTTAGCGCCTGCCTTCGGCCCACAACCTGATCCTGGAGACCCGGGATCGAGTCCCACGTCGGGCTCCCTGCATGGAGCCTGCTTCTCCCTCTGCCTGGGTCTCTGCCTCTCTCTCTCTCTCTCTGTGTGTGTGTCTCTCATGAATGAATAAATAAAAAATCTTAAAAAAAAAAAAGACAAAGAAAAGGAATAGCAGAGGGTGGAGGGTGTTCAGAGAAATAAAAAGACAAAGGGAATGAAGCCTTGAAGCCACAGCCCTGTCCATGCACTGGGACAGAGTTAGCCCCGTGGGGCTGCAGGTGAGTGTCACAGAGGACGCCCAGCTGAACCCACAGCTGCACCTGCTGGGCGGGGACCAGACGAAGCAGTGATCCCGCCTGCACGTAGGGACCTTCCCGATAAACAGCAAAGTAAGTCAACAAATACCCACCATTTGCTTCGACATGGATGGACCTGGAGGGTATAATGCTGAGTGAATTCAGTCAATCGGAGAAGGACAAACATTACATGGTCTCATTCATTTGGGGAATATAAAAAATAGTGAAAGGGAATAAAGGGAAAAGGAGATAAAATGAGTGGGAAATATCAGAAAGGGAGACAGAACATGAGAGACTCCTGACTCTGGGAAACGAACTAGGGGTAGTGGAAAGGGAGGAGGGCAGGGGGTCGGGGTGACTGGATGACAGTCACTGAGAGGGGCACTTGATAGGATGAGCACTTGGTGTTATTCTGTATGTTGGCATATTGAACACCAATAAAAAATAAATTTATTAAAAAAAAGGAAGAATTACTTCTCCTGGAACACTCAGATTACTCAGACCTCTTCCTACTGCAACATGGTATATTCACGCGCACGGAGACGTAAAATAGTCACGTTGTTAAATCCATTTAGTTGGATTTTGTATGATTCATTTAAGGCCGAATCCCGAAGATAGTGGAAGCTACTCGTCTTACTTATTCATGTGTGTGTCTGTTGCTTCTTTCTCGGTCCATCTCTTATGACCTGGGCTTCGTGGTCTGGGAACATGTGGCCCTGCCCCCTCCCTGGAGCCGCCACTTCTGTTTCCACCAAGGAGTCCCAGCACCTGCGATGACCACAAGGGTTTTCATACTGAAAATGCAGGTGGCTTTCTTCCCTGGGCCTGTGGCTGAAGACCATTAACCCAGGGGAAGGAGCCCGGGGAAGGCTTCCTATGCTGCGGGAGCTGTACCTGCAGGACCTGGTCCTGGTCCCCTGGGAGAGCTTTCCAGTCCCCAGGACTGTGGTTTACCAGAGTGACCACTGGATGGAAGCAGCCACTGGAGATTGTGTCTTGTGTGCTCTTAGCAAGCCCTTTACTTGCTTGGGGTCTCCAGGGGGGAGCTGCGGAGGGAGCGCTGCTAGCCTCACGCCAGAGGGCCCAGCCTATGCCAGCCACTTTCTTGCGGACCAAGGTCAAGGCCTGGCCACTCACCCACTCAGTGCCGGGCACGCCATTTCATCTGCTCTTCTTCACAAACTCCCCCTGAAGCCAGTGTATTATTGGCCCCCCTTGGAAGAGGGAGAACCTCTGCAAGTGCCCGGGTCCAGATTTTGGCTGCCTTGTGGGAAGCACATGGACTAGAGCCACCTCAGCAATGCAGATGACCCTCCCCCCAGGCTCACGGAGCCCTTGGTGCGTGGGGAGTGGGACCCTAGGCTTGCACCACCAGCGTCAGGCCGGCCCCCAAGGGTGGAGCCCGGATATCTGTGTCTCCGGCCTCTAACCCCCGCCCCGCACCTGGCTGGCCCATTGCCTGTTCCTGTTCAGACCTTCCAGCAACCCGTCTTCCTGGGCTGAGCCCGTCCTGTGTCCTGGGTGGCTCCCCACTCCCCTCACCTCACAGCGCTGTTCCTGGAGGGAAGGAGGTCCCCTGTGCAGCGTGGCCTGCCATATACAATTGGGAAAGGCCGCATTGAGATTTCGCCCGATTCTCACCCCGTCACACACCAACCATGTCCTGGCCACACTTGAAACGCTGCTCTAGTGCATCCGGGGCAAATCCGCGGTGGGGAGCTGTGTGGCCCACCCCGTGCCCACCGCAGACATGAGTAGTCGCTCCCTGGGCTCCTCCCCACCCGCCAGGGAGGCCCCACAGTCATCACCACCAAGCCCAAGTGGCCACCATGATGCAGTCGGCTTGACAGGACACCACGCTGACCAGCACCCCTGGACTAGGGCCATTTGCCCTCAACCCCAAGAAAATATGGACATACCTCGGGGACATAATGGTTTTGGGTCCAGACCATTGCAATCAAGTGAATATTGCAACAAACCTAGTCAAACGAATATTTTGGCTTCCAGTGCATCTAAGACTTATGTTTAGACTGTGCTGTGATCGACTTAATGCACGACATCATTATGTCTAAACAATGTACGTCTTAGTGAATAAACACTTTATTGCTAAAAAATGCTAACGGTCCTCGGAGCTTCCTGTGAGCTGTAGTCCCTGATTGGGGTTCACCATAATAACCATAATAACCACGAGAAAGCTTCTTTATTGCGAGAATTACCAAAATGTGACGAAACAGAAAGTGAGCAGATGGTGTGGCAGAGAAATGCCGGGGCAGCCTTGCTCCACACAGGGTGAGGGTTGCCACAAAAATCTTACTTTATAATAAATACCGAATCGGTAAAAAAATAAATAAATAAATAAATAAATACCACGTCTGTAAGGCGCAACAAAGCAAACCGTGGTAAAACAGAGTACGCCTGCGCTGCTTTTCCCGTGATCTGAAATCAATTTGATTGCTTATTAGAAAATGCAGCTTTTAGGGGCACGTGGGTGGCTGGGTTGGTTAAGCATCTGACTCTTGATTTCAGCTCAGGTCATGATCCCAGGGTCCTGGGATCGAGCCCCGTGTTGGATTCCCTGCTCAGCATGAAGTCGGCTTGTCCGTCTTCTTCTGCCCCTCACCGCGCCCCCCTCCTCTCTCTCTAAAATAAATCTTAAAAAAAAAAAAAAAAAAGAAAATGCTGCTTTTGTACAATATATTCCTTTTTTTTTTTGTACAATATATTCCTAATGATGTCATCATCATATGACATAGGCAAGTGTCTGTCCCCCACGGAAGTTTGGGAAACTCTTTTGCTGTTAGCGACTCCCACTAGGAAATTAGTACATTTTAATTGACCAGATTAGCGAATTCATACCCTCAGTATAGAGACACAGGAAGTGGGTCAGGGCAATCCCTGGAAATGGCAAGCGGCCAGACCAGGAGGTGCAGACAGGCTACCGGAGGTCTGCCACCGTGGTCTTTAAGATTTAGAGCCCAGGACACAAGCAAGGGTTCCTCCTCCCTGGACCCCACCCTCCCCAGCCACCGGGCAGCCCAAACCCAGTGACTACTACTGTTTTCCTCTTTGGCTTCCACCTCTGCAATCCTAATTGTTTATATATTTTTTAAGATTTTATTTATTTGAGGGACAGAACGTGGGGGCGGGAGGAAGGGGCAGAGGCAGAGGGACGAGCGGGGAAGCCCACACCTGGCTCCATCCCAGGACCCCGAGATCATGACCTGAGGCCAAGTCAGACGCTTAACCCGCTGAGCCCCCCACGTGCCCCGGAATCCCATTGTTTATAAATACAAAAGTTATACAAGCCCACTTGATGTGAATGAAATTGGACCACATGATTTTTAATCAAAAACATTTGATTTTTGTATTTGGATGTGTTTTAAGCAAGAACATTCGGCTTATTTATTTGGATTTGTCTCTCATCCCTGAATCACAGTCCTGCTCCAATCCGGCTGTGGCTATCATCTTCATCTAACTGCTCTTCCTTTCTTTTTTTGCTTTCAATGTGGACATTTCTAAACAGATACCAAAATAGAGAGTATCATAAAGCGAACTCCCGTGTCGGCGGCTCACAGCCAGCATGAACCTTCTCTCCCACTCATCCTCCACGCTCCGGATCGAACCCCAAATCCCCAACACCAGATCATTTCATCCGCACGTATTTTAGCGTGTCTAACAGATAAATTCTCCTTGAAAGAAAATAATCACAATCACTCCCCTGAAAATTAACACTGATTCTTTATGCCAGCCAGCCTGCATCCGGGCGGCATTCAAATGTCTCTGAATGTGTCTTCTGTTTCTCAGTTTCTTTTTTGAATCAGCTCCTAAAAATGTCGACACTTGCAATTGGTTGATACGGCTCCTAAAGATCTCTTTGTTTTTTCCCTTGACATGAATTCGTTGAAGGACCGGGGCCATCTCTCCGGTAGGGTTTCTGCGAGCCTGCATGTAGCTGACCGCACACATCCTATGGTGGTGTATGCAATGTGGCCCCTAATCGTGCATTTGCTGGGCCATCCTCTAATTCAGAGTTTTTGATAAAAACACACAGATGGTTTGTGTACTTCCCCCAAGTCTGACTGTCTCTCCTTATGTAAAGTTAATAACCATTAAAGATTAGGGCTCAGACCCATTCATTCTTTAGTAAGTAGAGCACAATTGCTTCTTAATCCTTAAATGTTAGAAACTAAAAAAATGTTTAAAATACTAAAAAAAAAAAAAACAAATGTATATGCATAATACTCTCCAAGTTCCAAAAAGATACCAGTGAAATAAAACATCAAGGTATTCCCAGGAGCTCCACCAGCCAGCTCGGGACACTGGGATCACCATCTTATCCTTTTAAGCAAAAAGCAGTATCCGCCCAGATAACTATTTCTCGACCCTAACTAGTTATAGTCACTAACGTTTGCTCCAGGCACAAAGCATCTGTAGCTCTGACTGTGCTGGGGTCTAGGGAACAAGGGTCGGGGTGGAGGCAAGCATAGTGGCACACACCTGTGGGCAGGGGGCAGAGGACAAGCACAGTCAGCCTCTGGAGTGCAAGACCCCGAGGAAAAGAGGACGAGGCTGGAGCACTGAATCTCTGTGTACAGGCGGCCTGTGTGGGTGCGCAGAAGCTGGGGAAGTGCCCTGTGAGGTCACACGAAGGACGCTCTTCCTCCAGGAACCCTAGTGGGGATGTGTCTACTAAGGTATGTGCATAAGCCACACCTCCTGTGTTCCTCCCACAGTGGACCTACATTTCCAGGAGTCGGTGTGGGCGGCGGCGCTCCAGCTCACTCAGTGATAGTCTACAAGTAGGATGTGGATTTCCACAGCCACCCCCTGTTATTGGAGACTCTGTCTAACCAGTGGGTTGTCCTGGAATCGGCCAAGCACCTCTTTCCTATCACATTCCTACTTCCCATCCCAAATCCTACCCCTGCATAGTCAGAGTAGGCTACTGAAAGCTGACTGGGATGTAGAGTCTCCAAAGACCACATAAAGCATAGAATGCAAGACAAATGGATATGTATAAAGGGAAGCAACTTGAGATAAAAGACTATGGTATTGATGGCTTACACCTTTGAAAGACCGCGTGGAATGGTCTCTCTGCTTCTGCCTCCAACAAGTGGTAGTTAGATATGAAGAGGATAGCCTAATACCATCTCCCAATAGGGCTGTTCTATGGCCTAATACTAACTAGAAAAATGATGGTGGTGGTGCTGATGGAGTTGGCGATGATGAAGATGGTAGTGGTGATGATGGTGGTGATGATGATGGTAACGGTAGTGGTGATGTAGTGGTGATGATGGTGAGGGTGATGACGGCAGTGGTGATAATGATGAAAATGGTGATGATGGTGATGGTGCCGATGGTGATGAGATCAACTGGACAATTACCATGTATCAGGCATGGTTTTAAGTGCTTTAAATGTTTAACTCACTTAACCTTCACAGTGACTCACTTTATGGCCTGATGAGTGTCCTAAGTACCCCCTGGGAGCTCATTAACAAGATCAGGATCCCGATCAGAATCAAAAGATGCAGAAATTGATAGGGATGTCAAAGCTGTCATTATTATTCAGGAAAGTGCTGTGAGTGGAAAGTGTCACAACCAATTACAACTAGTGTTACAACTAGTTAAACATGAATATGGTGGTTCTGAGTGAGGTTTCCCGTCGTATAATCACAATAAGCTACAGAGACATGAACTTTTCAAGGGCCTGATGGATATCCTCCATTCGATATCTTGCTTGTCCCAGCTGTGTAGTGGACAAGCAAGCAGGAACTTAGAAAGTCTCCAGCACCAATCTGATGACCAGAGCCTCATGGAAGGCCGTATGTATAGGTTAAGAAGAGTCTGCTCTGCTGGCAACTATAGTGTCCAGAAATTTCTCAGGAGAGTCTCCCTCCTGTGAGCATCTACACTAATGTGAACACATTTGTTCCCTCACTCATGCCAGGCTTTCTGAGTTCCTAGAGAGGAGAAAAGACCTGCCTAAGACATGGACACTCTCAACACCATTTTTATGTCATATCTTTTTTTTTTATCTAATAAAACATGTTTCTTCTAAAAAAGCATACTAGAATAGCTGTTTATCATCATTTCAGATATCCATAGAGGTGAAAATACACCACACTGTTCAAAACGAAGACTCCATCACTCAGACCCTGAGCCTGGAAGAAACTTTATTGCCCCAACCCACCAACCCCAGCCCAACCCTTAGATAAGCATGACAGTGGTATTGAGATCATTCTAATGCCTCAGTGCCCCCCCCCACCCGGAGGGGTACCCATGTGTTGGGGATCTGTAGCCCATGCATGTAGAAGGCAGTAGTGACCAGGATGCACAAGGATGCAGTGACCAGGGTGTGCGGGGACACAATGGGTTGAACAATTGTGGCAGGTGCCTTCTTGTCATGGGGTCCATGAGAGAGGGAGAGCACAGGAGTGATACCTGGGGGCTCTCCCAACCTCCTGCCCAACCTCATCCAGAATATAAATGTCGCACATGGAGACTCATCCTCCCAACAGGGGGCCAGGAAAAGCCCACAGAGAAAACTCAGTATCAGATTTGGAGAGCCAGGTACATTTCCGGGGGATGGGCCCTGAGCAGATGCCCACCTGCTTGCTTATAGACCCCCTTGATCTCTTTCTTCCCAAAATCTCCCTCATGGATGCTGCTACAGCAGAGTATCCCTGGTGCCTGTTGCTTTGCTCAGCTACTAAGGGGTCTGAGCTAACATAGCCTTCTCTACCTCCTAGATCTCTTCCACCCTGGACACTGGCCACAAAGACTCCCGGATAATAGAGGTGTTCAGAGAGGAAACACAGTCCGCCAGATGCAGGTCTTGGAGGCCTGGGGGCGGGGGGCGGGGATCTTGCCTAGGGAGTGCAGGGGGAAGACAGGGCAGGCTTGTGTGCCCGGCCTTGTCCCCTTCCCCTGCCCACTCCCCTCATCCCCTTATGTCAGTCTCTCCCCCTCTCTTCTCCCTCCCCTGCCCACAACTCTTTGCAGGTCCCTTGGGACACCAGACAGTTGTAACAAGTGGCACGTGACTCCCATAAAAAAAAAAAAAAAACAGCTCCCCCTCGAAAGAAACTAAAATCAAGAAGGAGACATTAATCCACTGCAGCTCTCAAAGATGTGAAAGGAAAACAATCAGAAGGTATTTCACCAGCTGAAAAAAAGTTCCTCAACTGGCAGCAGCAACCACACGTGTAGGGTGTGGGGAAACAGGAGCCCTGGATCACCTAGAGGCTGGTCAGCGGCTTCCACCCTAGAGAGATCCATGGGCAGCAGCTTTTCAAGACTAAAAAAAATGTTTGTGATCCTTGACTGATACTCCCACCTAATAATATTTTACCTAGCTTTCTTTTTTTTTAATTTTTATTTATTTATGATAGTCACACACACACACAGAGAGAGAGAGAGAGAGAGAGAGAGAGAGAGAGAGGCAGAGACACAGGCAGAGGGAGAAACAGGCTCCATGCACCGGGAGCCCGACGTGGGATTCGATCCCGGGTCTCCAGGATCGCGCCCTGGGCCAAAGGCAGGCGCTAAACCGCTGCGCCACCCAGGGATCCCCCTAGTTTTCATTTCTCACTTTCTCTATTTTCTTTTTTTTACTTGTCTGTACTTTCCAAATCTTACACCGTAGTCAAATCCTACCTTTTTATTGAGGTGTCACTGGCATAGTGTTGTATTAGCTTCGGGCATGCAGCGTGATTCAGTCTCCGTGTATATTGGAAATTACCCACCATGGAGAGTCCTGCGAACGCCCTCACCACAGACAACTGCAAAGGCTTTTATCTTGTGATGAAGACTTCCAAGATCCACGCCTGTAGCTACGTTCACACACGTAGTACAGCATGATTAACTACGGTCGCCGTGCTGCTCGTGACATCTTCGTGGCTTGTTTCTGTTACAGCCCAGTCTCTGTACCTTTTGACCCCCTTCACCTGTTTTGGGCCCCCTCCACCTCATGCAACAACCAGCCTGTCATCTATGTCCCTGTGCTCATTTGGGAGAGTTTAACAGGTTTGGGGGAATTTGTTTGATTTTAGATTCTACGTACAAAGAGGGTCAAATAGTATTTGTCTCTGTCTGTCTCCGTTATTTCACTCAGCATAACACTCTCAAGGTCCATCCTCGTTGTTACAAATGGCCAGATTTTCTTCATTTTATGGTTGAGTAAGATTCCAGTGTGTGTGTGTGTGTGTGTGTGTGTGCGTGTATACACCGTATATATACACGTACATCATATATCACATCTCTATCCATTCATCCATCAGTGGACACTTAGCTCTTTCTATGTCTTGGCTGTCCTAAATAATGCTGCAGTAAAAATAGGGATGCAGATACCTTTTTGAGTGAGTGTTTTCATTTTTTTTTTTTAGATTAATACCCAGAAGTGGAAATGCTGGATCATGTGGTACTTCTATTTTTACATTTTTGAGGACCTTCCATACTGTTTTCCACAGTGGCTGCACCAGTTTGCATTCCCAACGGTGCACAAGAGATCCTTTCTCTCCACATCCTGACCAACACTTGTTTCTTATCTTTTTTATTTTAGCCATGCTAACTGGCATGAGGTGATATCTCACTGTGGTTTTGTTTTGCATTTCCCTGATGATGAGTGATGCTGAGCAAATAGTATCTTTATTATCAAAGGGGGAAAAAAGCATTTTTTATTTAATTAATTTCTTTTTTAATGGAGTTCAATTTGCCAACATATAGCATATCACCCAGTGCTCATCCCATCAAGTGCCCCCCTCAGTGCCCATCACCCAGTCACCCCAACCCCCTGCCCACCTCCCTTTAAAGCTTAATGGGTAGCTCACTCAGTTGAGCATCTGATTCTTGATTTTGGCTCAGGTCTTGATCCTATGGTTGTGGGATCCAGCCCTGAGTTGGTCTCCATGCTCAGTGAGGAAAAGCAGACCTTTCTCCTCCCCCCCACATGCACTCCTCTCTCTCTCTCTCTCTCTCTCTCTCTCTCAAATCAATAAATCTTTAAAAAAAATAAAAAAAAAGTTTAACCTCATTAGGATAAAATCTTTAACCCTATGATGTCAATACTTTCTGAGAAAATAATTAGAGATGCACAAGAGAGGGGTCATGCCTGTGTGGCTTTTTCCAGCTTCACATACATTACAAAAATTATGACTTATATGAGTTATGATAATAACATGAGAATTGATAATTATATATATAAGGTTAAAAGTATTTCTTATAATAGAGCAATTGACGGTTGGTGGGCTACAGGTGATTTTTAGTTTTTATACTATAGTTGAATCATTTATTCAGTGAATATTGATGGAGTCTTCCTTGCTATAGTAGGTTGTTCTAGGCATGAGGGATATAGAGCAGAACTAAACCAACTACATCTGGCCTCACAGAGCATCAGTTTCATGAGGGAGAGAAAATCAGTAGGTTCGTATGTGAGTTTGTTAGGGCCCCCATCACAAAGTACCACAGTCCGGGGGGTAGGGGTGGGTCTAAACCACAGAAATGTTTCATCTCACAGTTCTGGAAGTGAAAATTTCAAAAAACCAAGATGTTGCCAAGGTTGATTTCTTCTGAGGCCTCTCTCCTTCGCTTGTAGACGTCTCCCTGTTCCTTGTGTCCAAATTTTCCCTTCTTGGGAGGACACCCATCTATTGGATTAGCGCCCCACTCTTGTGACATTATTTTAACTTACTCACTTCTTTAAAGACCCTATACCAAATATGGTCACATCATGATCTCAAGATATAAATTTTGGGGGGAGAGGAAGGACACAATCAACCCAGAACAACAGGGGAATGGATTAAAAATATGTCAGATGGGGACACTTGGCTGGCTAAGTCAATGGAGCATATGACTTGATTTTAAGATCATGAGTTCAAGCCCCACACTGGGTGTAGAAATTATTTAAAAATAAAATCTTGAAAAACAAAATTAAAAAAAAAAGAATATGTCATATGACAATGAATAATACCAAGCAAAAAGTAAGCAGGGGAAGAGAATTAGGAGGCGTAATTTTAATTATGCAAGCAAGAGAAGATCTCTCTGATTAAGGCAACTGGAAGAAAGAACAGGATTAAACCCCATCACTGTGAAAGGAAGAACATTCCAAGCAGAAAAACCAGCCAGGACAAAGGCAGGAGGGGAGAGCACACCAGTCGTGGTCAAGGATGAGCAAGGGGCCCATGTGGCCAAGCTGAGCCCCTGGAGTAGGTGTTAGCGATGCACTGAAGTTGCTGGTCCCGGCCAGCCAAGGCCCACCATTAAACATTTTAGAAATTTTGTGTGATGTTGACTTCACACTGGTAGCTTGAAATTGGCCCTAATGGGAGAGTTAACTCCATGGAAAATGACAAATGCTACAAATCAGCGCCTTTTCCCCTAGGAAGCCAGTTAAACATTTACCAGGGAGACAAGTAGAGATAAGATCAGAGAAATAGCCCGTGGTCAGACCCTGAGGTCTGACAAGCCATTGCAGGGACTTTGACTTTTGTTCTGAAAGAGATGAAGAGCCTTGGAAAGGCTTTGAGAGTAAAGAAGACACAAGGAGATTGTTCGGTTTTAAAAGGACAGCACTCGGCAGCCCTGTGGGAGACAGAATTTCAGTGGGCAAGACTGGAAGCGGGCCGACCAGCAAGAAGACTCTTTCTAAAACCCAGGGGAGAAATGACAGTGTCTTGGATCAGCAGTGTCGAAATGGTGGTGTCAAGGACCGACCAGATCCCCGCACGCTTATTTTGGAAGTAGGGACGCCAGCACAGGATGAGGGATATGGGAGAAAGAGAGAGGTTGGGGAGGTCTTGAGGACTGTGGCTGCAGCTACTAGCAAGAGGAGGTGGGAGCACTGTGGCAAGAGCATTGGCTAACCACAAGTTTGAGCTGGTCATGGAGGTCCCCTCAGACCTGCCAAGTAGGCATTTGGACAAATACCCCTGAATTCCAGAAGACAGGTCCAGACATGCCGTATTTCTATCTTAAGTGTGTATTATCTTTATATGCAGAATGGAACGATGCGACTTTTAATACAACTTACTATTCGTAAATGCCTTGGAAGCTAAGTGTTTGCAACCATTCATCACTAGAGGGCAATAAAAATGACTATTGTCCTATTTAGCAAGCTGAAAAGAGAGGATTACAGCAAGCCTGATGAAATGATGGATATTCGGCTAGAGAGTTGGGGGTTTTAGGTCAGAATGGCTTCTCCGGTCAGAGAAGTGTGGGATGTTGTTGACCTGCTCCACTGTGGGATCATCTACGTCAGGCCAGCCAAGCAGGGAGATTTGCAAACCGACATATTCAAAATGAGTGCAAAGTCATTATTTACTTGCATTAGAGCCAGCACTTACTCACTATATTTGCCTAGATAGTAGGCAAAACGTCCCCTGTAGTTTCTTCATAGGTTAACATGCGTATCAGTAGATATTAAGGAGAATGTGGTCAAGCACACACCTTTCATCCTCAACAACAGACAGAGTGAGGTCATGGCATTCCTAAGGCCCTCACCTACTTGCCTTTGGCTCTGTATCTGCCTCCTTACAGTTTTCTAGAAGGACATGAGGGGCAGAGAAGGGATAACATGTTTCCCAAGAGTGCTATCAGCTCTGAGGCCACAATGAGGCAACGACTCACCAGGGTGGCACATTGAGGGAAGGTCAGACGTTAGTGAGGAAGCAAAGCCCTGGGGTGGCTCAGGGTGGGGTGACCGTATGGTCGCTTACACATGGGGGGAAAGAAAGGAGTGAGACTGGTCTGGGCAAGATCCAGGGCCAGGCTGCAGTTCCTGGGGGAGAGAATCCTCCAAGGGCGGGCTGCTCTGCGGCTGAGTCACTGCTCTCCAGTGGGTCCATTGTCATCAACACGCGCGTCACTGATGCTCAGAACCACCCCTGGGATGCAGGACGGGAGAGTCAGTCTCCCAGCCTTGTGATCCGGACACCAGCACGCTTCTCTGTGTAACCCGGGAGGAATGTTGTGTAACCTGGGAGGAATGTTATCTTCATGAGATGAAGGACACAGTGATTGACTCATTCTGTTCACTCCGTGGGCCTGCATACTCAGGACACAATGTTTGTACTTACCCAATAATAGTTATACTCCCCGTAAAAGATGCCAACATCAAAAGATCCATATAAAATACATGAAAACATGAACTATGTGAATATATATATATATATATGTGTGATATATATCTTTATTTTTCTGAAATATCTGAAAGGTCCCAGAGATACCATTTTTGTTTGCTTTCTGCTGGAAGAATCAGAGGCAGACACTTCCTTTGCGCTCCAGGAGAAACCAAACTTTAGGCGGGTGCTTGAATCGTTCTCTTTCAGTGTAGAGAAAGGCAAGGTTGCTGCAAATAAAGTACCGTGAAAGCAGTGATGTGGTTTCTATGTCCAGGAACGTACAGAAGAACAAAATAAGCAGAAAAGCAGATTGGTCATTGTTCCACCATTTACAACGTAGACATGTAATCACAAACCAGTCCAATCTTTGGGGCAACTGGGGTGGCTCAGTCAGTTCAGCACCCAACTTTCAATTTTGGTTCAGGTCATCATCTCAGGGTTGTGAGATGGAGCCCCGAGCTGGGCTCCGCACTAGGTGTTGAGTCTGCTGGAGATTCTCTCTCTCTCTCTCTCTCTCTCTCCCCCTCTCCATCTGCTTCTCCACTCCCCACTCTCTCTTTAAAGAGAAAAAAATATATTTTTTAAAAACCTAACCTAATTGTTTAAAAGTGTTTTTCCAGTAGCAGAAAGTGGGCTTTCAAGTGAGATCTTGCCTGGAACCCCAGCGTATGAGTTCATAAAAGGTGGTCCTGCATGGACTGGGCTGGGGAGGAGCCCCGAGCCCCTCAGGCTCAGAGTGACCACCCAGCGTCCCACACGGCTGTCACTGAGGCTCCATCTTCAAACTTTATTCCCCTTAGACACAACGTGAATATTTTGGCTAAAAACCAAATTTGCTTAATGGTAAGGTAATTTTTTTAAATCAAGTTTAATCTTGAAAAGTACACATATATTAGAATCCAAACCATGAGGACCTGGAAGTAAGTGAGAAAATGTTTCTGTGTCGGTGATTAGATGGAAGCAATAAGGCTTCTACGTCATAGACATGACTCAGCCAACGTATTTACAGGTTAGCTCCTAAGGGCCAAGCTCAGGGTTCTGTGTAGATTCCTCATTTCTCTTCTATCTTCAGTCACTAAAGTTATAAATGGACAACTCATTCTTTTTTCCCAACATCTGACATCCATTCGCTTCCCACCAGCATCAAACCACAGTGTCATTCTGCAATCCCACCAGCGATGCTCAGCAGCCCCTCACTCTTATTATTCATTCTGTGCACTTTGGCCTCAGTGTTGGAACATGGCCCCTCTTGTGTCACTCCCTTCCTTCTGCCCTCCCCAGAATGAGGCACAAACTCAGGGATCCGAGGGCCTGCCTGTGGGTCACATTGTCCGGCCACTCCACCATCTCATTGAGTGCCCTCCTGTTTATCTCGCCACCAGCACTGGCGGGCAGTCAGAGATGGCACAGGCCAAGGCAAGGGCGTCTCAAGGTGAGGCTGAATGGGGAGCCGGGTTACCTCAGTCATCCGAGGGCCCAGGAAGAGACATGGGTCTCTGAATCATTCCCAAGGGGCCAAAGTCACTGAAGGGAGAGAGAGCTCAAGGAGCCAACACCAAGGGGCAGGGATGGAAACAGGGGAAGGAACGAAGCCAGAGGCCAGGACCATCAGACAGCATGGGTCTCAGGAGGCTGAGGATCTGACTGAGTGGCCTCCGCCTCTTAGACAGTGTGCGAAGAAAAGAAATGAGGACCCTACATAGAATTCAGCCACTATGGGGGAGAGACAGGGTCCAGAAGGAACCATGACAGGAGAGCCAAGGGTGTCCACACATGGCAGTGAAGTGTTACAGGCTACACGGAGGGCTGTGCTCAAAGTGGTTGGACCCAGAGATGCCGTCTTCAGGCACACCTGATCATGCTCACCTCCTTGATTTTACTCACATGGCCTTTTGGTCTCAGACCTTCCTTCTTACCGGTTTCCCTAAGCTACCTCTATGTCGAGATCCAGTTAAAATCCTACAGCTTTGGGGCACCTGAGTGGCTCAGTCAGCTGAGCGTTCACCTTTGGCTCAGGTCATGGTCTCAGGGTCCTGGGATCAAGCCCCACATCGGGCCCTCTGCTCAGCAGGGAGTCTGCTTCTCCTCTTCCTCTGCCTCTGTGCTCTCCCTGTCAAATAAATAAGTAAAATCTAAAAAAAAAAAAAAAAGAGAGAGAGAGAGAGAGAAAAGAAAAGAAAAAAAAGAAAATCCTAGAGCTTTGATGAGACCACATTGGAAGCATCCCTTCTTCCAGGAAGAAACTTCCCCTGTGAAACACGAACCAGAGCTACACTATACGCACTGCATCGCATGACTGCCTTTGCAGAGAGGTTAAATGTTATACAATAGACGGGATGTTTCGGGACCATCCCTGGATCTAAGTTACAGTGTAGATTCACTGGTTGTCAGCCCGAACGTGAAACCCAGAGTCACAGGTGGGCTGTCCTGTGATTGGAGGTATATGGGGTGAAAAGGGCCAAAGACAGAAATCGGGGGCTCCCTGGTGAAAGAACGGGTAGTGAATCAAATGCTACCAAGGAAATGAGGGAAGGAGTGGTCAGAGGGTGAGGAGATCAGAAAACCTGGCTTCGTGGATAACTGAAGGGGGGGTGCATCATCAGTGTTCCATGATGAGTGAGGCTGAGAAATGGGAGCAAAAGGCGGCTGGGCCTCCCTGCGTTCATTCTGTGTTCTGTATGTGAAATGTCAGTAGAGCAGAGGGGCCTCCGTGGGAAGGAGGCCTGGAGAAGGGAAGGCTGCACGGAGTCGGGATCCAGGGAGCACAAGCTAGAGAAGCTGGACGATACAAAGAAGGAGCTCAGAGGACAGACATTCAACCCACCGAGCATCGTTCCAGAAAATACAAAGAATCACGCCGCGACGGAGGTGCATGGCCATGTGCATGCTGCCTCTTGAGCTCACCTCGCCCCTGCAACCTTGTTCCCGTGCGGGGTCTTAGCCTCAGCTTTTCAAGTAGAAACTCAACTTTTGCTGGGAGCCCAGCACTGATTTGATCAAGTATGATGATTCACATTAACCAAATTCAAAGGGCCAGAGGTAGAGCCCAGAATATCCACTTATTCAATCGTGAGGAGCATGAGTCACCAGAGCAGTGCAATTAAAACTAGAGTGAGACTCCTCCATAAACATATCAGAATGGTTAAAATTTAAAAGAATAACAGGGCAGCCCCGGTGGCGCAGCGGTTTAGCGCCGCCTGCAGCCCAGGGCGTGATCCTGGAGACCCGGGATCGAGTCCCACATCAGGCTCTCTGTGTAGTGCCTGCTTCTCCCTCTGCCTGTGTCTCTGCCTCTCTCTCTCTCTCCGTCTCTATGAATAAATAAATAAAATCTTAAAAAAAATATATAACAATGCCACGTGCAGTGTGAGTGGATCACTTGGGTCTCTCCCACCCTGCTGGTGGGGACGTGAATCGGCACAGCCTTTTAGGAAAACTGTGGGCAGCTTCTGCAGGTGAACATATGCCAACTCCGTGGCCCAGGAAGTATATTCCTAGATGTGACACTAAGAAATGACTGCTCATGTCCACAAAAACACATGTTAGAATGGGCCTAACAGCTTCACCCACAGCAGCCCAAACCTAAAATCCACCCAAATGTGAATCAAGCACAGATCAGATATTGGAGCAAGTCACTTAGGTATGCGACTCTCAATTTCAGCTCAGGTCATGAGATCAAGACCCAGGTTGGGCTCCACACTAACAGCGGAGCCCGCTTGAGATTCTTTTTCTCCCTCCCTCATCCTCGCCGCCCCCCTCACCGCTCACATGTGCACGTGTCCTCCCTCTCAAAGCAAACAGAAAGAAAGTACAGACTATATTAGTACGTTATGATGTGATCACATAACAAACTACTGCAGAGCAACGCAAAGGACAAATGGCAACTACATGCAGCTCCACACATGACACATGTGTCCTCACAGATGAATCGCACAGTAGAGAAGCCACACACCGGGGCACCTGAGTGCCCCAGTCAGTTGGGCGTTGGACTCTTGGTTTCGGCTCAGGTCATAATTCCAGGGTTGTGGGAGCGAGACCCGCACCCCACTCTGCGCTCAGGGTGGAGTCTGCTTCTTCCTGTCTCTCTGGTCCTCCCCCTGCTCAGCCACTCCCTCCCTCTTTCTCTATCTGTAAAATAAATAAATAAAATCTAAGAAAAAAAAATAAGCCACACAAAGATTACATAGGGTTTCCTCTGATGCTTTGATAGAGAAGGTGTGGGAGCCTTCTAGAAGGCTGGATATGCATCCATTTTCCATTTTGACCCAACGTATACACATTTATAAAAACTCATGACGAACTTGAAGAACTGTGTACTTGACATCGTGTATGAGACATAACAAAATTTACATAAATAAGGAAAGAGCTTAATTAGGTGGTGAACAGAAGTTGTAGACTGAAACCAAGGTTTTGTTAGGTGAATGGGACCCTCTTTTATCTTTTTTTCTTTTTTTTAAACAGAATAACAGAATTCTAAAGAGATGAACTATGGAAAGTTCCCACTGGATCAGAAGGCCCTTTGCAGCAGAAACGATTTTTTTTTAATAAATTTATTTTTTATTGGTGTTCAATTTGCCAACATATAGAATAATACCCAGTGCTCATCCCATCAAGTGCCCACCTCAGTGCCCATCACCCAGTCACCCCACCCCCTGCCCCAGAAACGATTTCTGATCTAGCTCAGAGTTCCCAGTGCCTGGAAAAGATTCTAGAACATAGTAGGCACTCAATAAATACACTGGAAATGAATAAATGGTTAACAAACCAAAGCTGATCTCAAAGGATTAACTCAAAGAAGTAGCACCTTGAGATAAAAACATTAGTTTAAGCCAACAGTAGAAACAACAGCAAAATAGTATTCGAAATCTCACTCCAGCTCTCTCCTTCCCTCTAGATTTCTTTCTTTTTGGTGGGGGAGGGGTTTCTTTTCTTTTTTTTTTTTTTAATAGCTATATCCTTTGTGGTCAAATTGAGGCTCATATTTGTGACTCAAATACAATTTGTTTTAATTTTTATAAATGCGATACATTTGGGAAACCTCATAAACAGAGTTTTCATTCAATTAGGGAATCCTGGATTCTTGCCAAGAAGCGGTCATACCGAAATGAACAGTGGTTAAGTGGAACTGCTGTAGGTGACGGATGAAGGCTGTCTTTGTCAGACTCCCCCAGCCCAGGGAAACCTGTCTGGCAGGTCGAGTGCGGGAACTTGGACAGCAAAGCCTCCCGAGCTGCCAGTTTCAGGCTGGTGCAGAAAATGGTTACGGATCACGGTCCAAGCAGAACAAAATCCAAAGTAAATTTTCCCACATGCTGCTGTTTAGAGAAACGACATCCCATCCAATGACACAGCGTCACCCGATAGTCTGGGAAACGAACTGAACTACTACCTGTCACATACAGCAGCCCTTCTAAGGTTTGCCTGCACTTCTTACCCTCCCCGGGGGTTCAGCGTTCTGATTGTAGAGGCCCAGCAAGGACACCCGTATGGGGGTCGTGGGGTCTACAGGAGCGGTGGGGGCAGGGCGCCACCTCCATACTCCCGGTATCACAAGGAGGCCTAGCCGGGGCACAGGGGTAGGATCGGCAGGAAGGACGTGGATGGCCAGCTGTGCGGCCGGGTTCCTTGCCCGCTGTAGACTCCTCTTCATCTCAGTCTGGGGCCTTATCATCAACCCTCAAGTGGAAGTTTCTGCCTATATGTAAGCCCAACACTGATTGGTTTGGAGAAAATGATTCCCACCAGCCCAATCCACAGGGGGGCAAGGTAGAAACTGGATCTCCACTTCTTCGATGACGATGAGTTGTATGGATGCCCAGGAGACGTCACTCATCACCAACAGGGGTGTTTTCGCTCCTGCTGGAAAGCCTACATGGAAAACAAATTGTAACCAGAAAAAAATGGAATCAGAGGCTGTCGTCAGTCTGAAGGCAAAAGGCTAGAGAGCTGGCCTGGCCTGAGGCCACTGTTCTTCCTGGGGTCCTGGGCCTGCTGGTCAGGACGCTGCCTCCTCTCCACAACTGGGGAAATCTGGCCCAGTCTAACTGGGGCATCCTTCTTCCAAATTCTACAAAGTACATGACTGCTGCCTCTACTAACTCTTCTTGCACAGATGATAACAAGCCCCAGATTCTTACACACTCGGATGTGCCCATTCTTTAGGGCAATTTCTGTGGACATTTGGGCTAATCCATTATATGTTAATTTATTTTCTAAACTCCTGGGGTCTCACCTGAAGGCTCCCAGGAGCTCCTCATAGTGGCAGCAGCACCCTGGATACTGCTCAGGACTCTGGTTTAGCCTGATGCTAACTACCAGTGAGAACTTTGGCAAGTCAATTCCCCCTTTTTGGACCAAAGCTATTGAATCTCTAAAACTGAAGTGTGGGAATGCCTGGGTGGCTCAGTCAGTTGGGTGGCCGACTCTTCGTTTCCGCTTAGGTCACGATCTTGGAGTCAAATCGAGCGCTGCATCAGGCTCCACACTGGGCGTGGAGTCAACTTGTTCCTCTCCCCACGCACCTTCACCTACCACCACCATCCCTATCCTTCTCCCCATTCTCTCCCTCTCAAATAAATAAATAAAATATTTTAATATATAAAAATAAAAAATACATACAATTATGGTGACTGGCTCGATGTGTAGAGCATACAACTCTTGATGTTGGGAGTGTAAGTCTGAGCCCCTTGTTGGGTGTAGAGATTACCTAAAAATAAAAATAAAAAATCTTAAAAAAATAAAATTGCAGTATTATAGGGCAGTATTTAGAGACCATGGCTTTTTGAGATCACTTCCAAACTGAGATCAAGGTTTTCAAGGAGCCTGAAATTCAAGCATCCATGCACAACAGAGCTAAGATTTGCAGAGACCACGGAGTCATGGCTGATGCCCTTCCTGGCACGATTCCCCGTGAGTTTTCTGCTCAGACTTCCCTCCACAGTCAGTTAAGCGGTACCTGAGGGTATACACCCCCTTGCCACATAGTTGCTGCTTAGATAAGTTCGGCGATCTACATTCTACCAAATTTTGCTGCTTTGCAATAATTATACAACATTCATTATTCTTTGTCCCATCTTATAGACGGGGAAAAAGGAGCCTCAGAAGCCCTCAGTGATGTGCCCTAGTTTCTATCCCTGATAATTACGAGCTGCGTGTCTAACTCCAAATGCTGTGCTGTTGCCAGTAAACAGTGTCTGCCTTCCGGTTCTGTTCTCATTCTTACAGTTGACAGGGGATTGCAGAGCCATGCACTCATGTCACTATCTGCCTTAAATTGCTGCCACCGGTATGCACAGCAAGCAGATTTAAACCCAAGAAAATACAAAATACAACTTAGCGTACATTCCTGCACGTGTAAGTCGACGCGAGGCCACCCCACCCCAGAGAAAGATTTGCTCACTGAACAAGGAATTACCGCACAGGTCCCTGAGTGTCTGAAGTTTCCGGAAGGGAAGGGATGCCAAGGCAAACGTGACACCAGAGATCCCATACGTTCTTCCTCGTGGATTGAAACTCAACGCCTGCCTTCACAACGCGCACCCTGTATCGTCTTCCTTATTTGGAAGGTGCTATCGGAGCTCAGACCTGAAACGTGAACAGCCCTGCCACTGGACAGCCCGTATCGCGTGTCACGGGAACACCAGATCCAGAAAGGGACACTGGCAGTGCATATGCGCTTGCTGTTGTGCGCGGCTCGCACGAATCTCTGACGTGCAGGCGCTGGCCTGACGGTGTCGGTGGCCACACCTGTGACCGTGGGTGCACCGGAGAGGAAGCGTTGCCCGGCGGCTACCGCTAAACCAAGAGGCACGACAGGGGATGTTTCTCTCTTTTCCCCCTTCACAGCAGTATAAGCCCAGTGGTTAATGAGTAACCCCGTCCATCCAACCACATCCATTCCTCTTTTCTTTGGAAATGTGCCGAAATTGCACATGAGCCAGAGGAATGGAGTTTAATCACTACATCTTGGAGCAGGGAAGCCAGAGATCCTCTGTCCTGTTATCTTCTCCGATTCCTTTCCAGCAAAAAGGAGAGGGAGCGAAGTTTTAATATGTGTCACCCACCAGTGTACGTCTACAATAAAAACTGGTCTTAAAAATTCACAAAGGAGCCGCCTGGCCTGCTTAGTGGGTAGAGCATGTGACTCTTGATCTCAGGGTCATGAGATCGAGCCCCATGGTGGCCTAGAGCTTACGTTTTAAAAAGTCATAAAAATTTACAATGAGCAACACCCTTTTACAGTCGTATAACCACCAGAAACACATTTCCTTAACATCTTGTATTTGAAGAGAACATGTAATCATGATATCTCACTGGCAACAGTCCTCATGTATAATTCCTTACTATGTAACGAGAAGCAATCGCCCAAATCGGGAATTAGTGAGGTCTGTCATGGGAAAATGTTCCCACCAATTTGTAAGGACCCGAGGATGGGAGCTGGGGAAACCAGGTGAAGGTGGGCACCAGTCATCTGCGTGACTTTTTACCCTTTACTTTCAAAATAAAATATTGCCTATTTTTCCAGGGATTGATATTCACAGGAAAATATCTTCTTCACATAGAAATTTATGTAAAGGAGAAGAATAAATATGTTCTAACCATGTCTTCATTATAACTTTATTTTTTTTTGGACTACACTGGCCTGCCAGTCTTTGCATCGGACGGACACATAACATAAGCCAAAGTGTCTCTCTCTGATATGCTTTCACATAAAACAAGGTTTTCTTTTTGGTTTATTTTTATTGTTGATTTCTTCATTCAACAACATAATCATCCATATAAACAATTCTTGTAATTCCTAAAGTGGATTCATGACTGACATTTTTATTAGCTTATTTTGTAGATGGGACCTGCAGCTACATAAGTGCCTCACCCAAGGTATCCAACTGATGGAAACTTTGACCCACGCCCACCACCTCCACCGAGGTGCTTGCCCAGAGTACAGCCTCACCCGGGAAGTCATACTCAATTGTGTGATCTTGTAAGATTAACATTGTAGAAGAACATTATTCATTCGGGCCATCTGTATTATTGACTGGGTGTCCCCAACTACAATCCCATTTTCTGACATCTAAGGGACACACTATGTGACACATGAATGAACTTTTGTTATTTTTCAAGATTTATTGACTTATTTGAGAGAGAGAAGGAGAGAGAATGGAGGGAGGGGCAGAAGAAGAGACAGAGAATCTCAAGCAGACTTCCTGCCCAGCGTGGGGCCTGACCCCAGGCTCCATCTCACAACTCTGAGATGGTGACCTGAGCTGAAATCAAGAGTCGGACACTTAATCAACTGAGCCACCCGGGCGCCCACACATGAATGAACTTTCAAATAATGGAAGATTGGATGAGTGAATGAATCGTACTTGTTTCCTCAATCTGATCATTTGAAAATGTCTCTTTCATATGCTCACGCCCTTAGTTTCATCACTAAGAAGCAAAGAAGGCGGAATCGCTGTTGATATTTTCAAGTAATTTTTAAGCAACTGTTTAATTTTTGTAAAAAATGATACAAATGCATGATGTGCATATCAAACAATATGATAACTTTTTAAAGTTTAAAATCACCATAAATCCCATCGTCAGAAGTACTCACCACATTTTGCTGCATTGTTTTATTTTTTTGCGTTGTTTTAATATCTATGTGTGTGTGTGTGTGTACATACACACAAATAGTCCATGCCCTTCCAAGTTATTAAAAAGGCATAATGGATATATCTGAAATAATTCAATGCAAGAAATCTGTATGTAAAAAACTTTGTTAAATGTCCAAGACACCTGGGCAGTGATCATATGTCTATGTTAACATATTATTTCAGCTTGGATTCTTTTTTTTTCAGCTTGGATTCTAATGGCATGCACAAATTCTCTAATGGAAATTTTTTTGCTAAGGTCAAAATAATGTAATACAACCATTCCAACCCGTAGCTGCTTGTTAAAGTTGGCTAGAATATATCAGATGTATCCAAGTACAGAAATTACATTAAGAAGACACACCTGATATTCTTTTTTAAAAGATTTTATTTAAAATAAAATGGGAGCGGGGGGGAACAGAGGGAGAGGGAGCACCCCAAGCTGACGACCCACTGAGTGCAGAGTCCCACACAGGGCTCCACCTGGTGACCCTGAGACCACCGCCTGAGGTGAAATCAAGAGTCAGACACCTCACAGACTGAGCCCCCATAATCTAATATTCTTTAGAAATTTCCAAATGGAAGCAATGCTTCCTAACTTCCTTTTTCAATTTTTCGTTCCTTTCATTGGGATTTGGGGATTAGGAGAACACCGTTTTTTTTTTTTTTTTTTTTTTTTTTCGGTTTTATTTTTATTATTTTCTGCTGCTTTCAGTGGCCTCTGTACTGGAGAGGGAATTTGGCACGTTTTTACTGGGTGGATGCTCTCTCCCTTTCAACTTGGGGAGGGGGGGTGGTGATGAAGGAGGCAATAAGGCCCAGGGGGGTTGCAAATGCAGGGGGGAGTGGGAATTATGGAAGGCTCATCTGTCAGCCTATTGAGAGCTGATACCTTTTTGCATTTTCACCTGAGTTGATAGAAACTTTGGGAATCGCCTTTACACTGTGAAACAGACCAAAGGGAACTCTGGGTTCCGACCCTGGGAAGTGGACAGCTGCCCACGCCGAGCTGTCCGACCCCTGGTGGCCCCCCACCCCCTCCACTGAGCGCCCTTCTCCCTTGAGACAGTACGGATCCCAGCCACGAACTTCACCGGGGACGGTAACCAGCTTGCAGACTGTTGAGTCCACTGGGCCATCCACACCTGTCAGATGGCGGGGTACCTGAAAACAAAAGGCTTTTGTAGATCAGTTGGCACCATCTGGGAAATACCCCCACAGCTGCTGTCCACATCCTATTTGTTTCCCGCTTCATAGAAAGCGGGAGAAAAGGGGACACTCAGATGTTATCATACAACCAAGGCAAGGCTCTTTATTTTCAGGGCGGGAAGGCAGGTCCCCACACTCAGCAACAGCAGGACAAGCCCGTCACAGTGCCCGGGGCGGCCGTCGGGATGGTTCTATCCATCCAGGTCTGCTTGAGCTCGACCACAGCCCACTTCCCACCCTGTTGGCGGGAGAACCGATGTCTCACGTTGCATCCTTTTCTGCCATCTGGTTTCATGATGACAATTAGGAACTCCCACACTGAGCGCTGCTGTTGGGCGAGGGGCAGAAGAAACACTCAGCTGCTCATATGACTATTTTGTCAGAGTCTGAGAAAATATTTACATTTTACCCTGGCCCAAATGGCTAATAACTGTTTGCCTCCTTCTGGATGGTTCTGCTTGTGTACGCTTCGCAGCATACCGTGGTCAGAGAACTGGCACACAAGGGGGCAGAACCCAGTAACACACGTACACAAAGGTCTGAAACCTTAGGGCCTAATTTTACAGTCATGTAGGCACACGTTTGCGTCTTGCCATAAAAATCAGAACTTACCTGAATTTCAGAAAGTCTTTACGGGAGTAACTCCCTGTCCTCCTTTAGCAACTTTTATGGTTGGGAAACCAGTTGCTTGCCTCTGGAAATTCTGACTCCAAGCTTTTCTGCTCGCCACGCTAACCCAATTTTCTGTTCATTGTTTTTGATGGTTTCCTGCTCCCTCACTCATAGGCCAACAAGGGCTATGTTCTTAACTGCAGGCTCAGGAGGACTTTAAAAAGGTGAGGTTTAGGGGGATCCCTGGGTGGCTCAGCGGTTTAGCGCCTGCCTTCAGCCCAGGGCGTGATCCTGGAGTCCCGGGATCAAGTCCCACGTCAGGCTCCCTGCATGGAGCCAGCTTCTCCCTCTGCCTGTGTCTCTGTCTCTCTCTCTCTCTCTCTCTCTCTCTCTGTGTGTGTGTCTCATGAAAAATAAAAATTAAAAAATCTTAAAAAAAAAAAGGTGAAGTTTATGAAACCCTGAATGGTAGCTCAGTAGAGCACAGGAGATCCCACCTTCTACCCACACCTTATTTATGCAAACACATCTGTATTTACTTACCTCTTTGTTTCCCCTGTGTTTAGCTTGCAAAGGAAGTGTGATGAGCGTAGTAGGACTTTTGGCTTTCTTCCGTCTCCAAACGCAAGACCCTGGGTTCTCTTACAAGTCATAACTCTATAGCTTTTTCTACTTTACCTGCACTTGGTTCCGCATATTCAGAATTTATAATTAATTTCGTATCTCTACTGGCATTTACTTTACACGACCTTAAAGAGTTCATTTATGGATTTATGCTTGCTTTTGTTGTTTGTTTTATGTGGGATTGCAAGGTCATGCCTTCTTGCCCAGCATTGCTCTGTTGTATAATCGTTCTCAAGAGGGACCGCCCGCCTCCCAATCTAACCTCAAGATGTATCCTTTGTTGGGTCAAGTCATCCATGCCTTGACCCACCTCTCCCTCTCCAACCCTTTCCCAGTCTCTGAGCCTGGTTCAGCTAAGAAATTACCTTTGACTAATGCTCTCTTCCTTTTTCTAAGAAATCACCACGTCGGCTGCACACGGAAGACGTCCCCTGCTCTCCCGGGTGACCAGCTCTGCTGTGTTCCTGCCCCTGATCCCCCAGCAGCTGGCAAACCACTGAAGAATAAAAAGACACTCTCTACTCTCCTTAGAGCTCTCTCTCTCAACTCATGAATTTCATCCATGCACGTTGCTGAATTGTGGAAGTGACAATTGGCCGAGGTCAACTTGAATTATAACCCTCTATTCTGGGGCCCGATTTGTTCCCATCTAGCTCTGTATCAGCTGCACGTGTACAAAGCATACTTTCCATTCCGTCTCACCAAGGTAGGTCATTGATAAAGATGTTAAACAATCCTGGGCCCAGGCCCAACCACTGAAGAACACCTGTTCTGTTACTCCACGTATCACTGATCCATTGATAGCCACTCTCTGGCTATCACTACCCCCGTCAGGTGCACCGTAATGTTCGCTGAGCCTCCCCCTTCCCGCCCCCCAGCAGCCTCTTATATCTCTCTGGAAACTGTTGCTCGTTCAAGATGTTTCAAAAGTGAGAAACAAGCCCAAGTGTTGACATGGGTCACTATTTAATGGAATGTGAAGTCGTTTTCTATATAAGAAAAAGAACAGCGAAGCTTCATTAACGCGTCTTGTGTGTAAGAGAAAATACAGCAATTAATGATGATGTAAGGGAGTTGGGTTGAACAGCTCAGTGTCTACACTCCACTTATTAACAAGTCCCAACCCTTATTAACAAGTTGTGTGTAACATGCACACCATGATTAACTCTCGAGGACAGTACAGAACCGAGAGCTTTGACAACAGACTCTGTTTTTCTCTAGGCCATTGTGTCCTATTTGTTACTGTTCTCCATCTAGCTGCTCATAATTCAAAAATTTGACTCAAAAAAAATAAATAAATAAAAATAAAAATAAAAATAAAAATAAAAATTTCGGACTCACTGTCAACTTACTAGTTTATAGTTTCTACCTTAAAATAAATCCAGACACAAGCAGAACAGGGGGCCAAGTTGAGGAGAGTTAGGTGCCAAGAGTGAGCATTGCATCCTAATAGCACCATCCAGAATTTTATGTTTACTTCTGATGGACCCTATGAGTCTGTCAAGTGAGCATTTTGTCTTTTCCCAAAGACCTGTGCCCCAAAGGCGCCGCGGCCCCCCGGGCAGAAGAGCCCCAGCAGGTGCCTTCTGTACCCTTAGTGGCATCTGGGAGGAGCCCCCGGGGTGGCGGACGCCCCAAATCTGTCCTGGGGGAGCCACTGTGCGGGGCTGGGTGTCAGCTGGAGTCCCAGAGCGATGCTCGAGGCCCAGCTCTGTCCCCACTAGTGATTTAATGTCCTGTTTCCTCATCTGTGAAGGGCAGGGGGGTGGGGGTTAATCATTGCTTCAGGAGGGATTTTGTGGATTTTAAGTAAGTTAATATGTTTAAAACATAAAACTCGGTACATATTGTCTGTCACACGGTAACTGGGCAGCTTAAAAATTCTAGAAGCCCGTGGTACTCTTGCCCCAAATGGCTTCATCTCATTATGAGAGAACATCAGACAAGCCTGAATGGAGGGACGTGCAACCACAAAATAATAATCATTAATATGAATACAACTAATTAAGTAACTAATACTGGGGAACGCCCTCGCGAATTGGAGGAGGCTATGGAGGAGGCTACTCAGGGAGGGGGTCTAGACTGGGTCCTGGGGTGGAGAAGGGACTGCAGGGAAGACCTGATGGACCTCAGCTCAAGTCTGGGGTTCAGTTGCTGCGTGGCGCAGCCCGGGCTCAGGTTTGGGTACCGGTGCTACTCTTAGGCAACAAGCTAAACTGCACAAGGACCCTCCGGGCTGTACGTGCAACTTAGCTGCTGGTCTAAAATAATTTGGAGACATTTCAGGCTCTGGCCTGGGTGGTTCAGTCGGTTAAGTCCAGCTATTGGTCGTGGCTCCGGCCGTGATCTCGGGACCATGGGATCCAGTCTCCAAGTCGGGCTCCACGCTCAGCGTGGGGTCAGATTTCCTTCCATCCCTCCCCTGCTCGTGTGCTCTCTCTCTCTCTCTAACAATAAATAAAATCTAAAAATAATCATAATAATTTGAAACATTTCAAGGTATTGTTTAGATATAAAACCTATTAAAGTTCTACTCAGTGTTTTCAAACTGCTTGGGGGGCGTGGTTGCCGTGACTTACTCCTCCTTGCTGTTCGTGATGCCTTCTTTACATTTTTGGCATTTTAAATGTGCACATTTTAGGGAGGGCTGCATGGGAGGTGGAGGCCTGGGCTGACCTGGCTTTGCTGGTGGGCAGTTGGCTGCGGTCGGTCGGGGAAGGAGAGGGTGCGGTGGGCTCCAGAGCTGCCCAGGGAGGGGAGGCGGGGCTGGGTCTGCAGAACGGGCGCTCTCCCAAGCAGGTTGGCTGTGAGGGAGGCCAGGAAACAAGGGGTGAAGCCCAGGGGGTAAGGGGCCCCAAGACGGCCCTTAAATGGACCACATTCCGTACGTTGGCTTGGAGCTGGGAGCCATCAGGCACAGAGAGAAATCGGTGATGGGGACAGGAGCGCAGGGTGGCTGGAACAGGGCCCTGGGTGGCCCTGGGTGACCCTGGGTGGCCAGCGGGGGCCTCAGGAGCAGCCCCTCCCCTCCTCAACATGAAGGGGGGCTCCCCAGGGACCCAGACAGGCTAATGGAGAGGCTGGAGCACAGGGATGAGCAAGGTCTTAAGGGAAGAGAGCGTGGTGGGAAGGAAGTGGAGGTCCCGGGAGATGCCAAGGGGTATGACATGATCCCGTGGAGGCGGCCTGCGAATCCTCCAGGAAAACAGGGCCCAGGGCTCCCGGGAGGCGCGATGCCCACCTCCACGCTCACGCGCCCCTCCCCCCCGAGGTTGCTCCTCTGCGGTCCCTGCACACTCCTCCAGCAGGTGTGGGTTGCACCTGCCAGGGAGCCCCGGGGGGGCGGGTGGGAGCCCCAGTGACTGGGCGGGGGGCGGGAGTGCCTCCAGGACCCCGGGGTGGGGGGCTGGCTGCAGTGACCATGGGTCAGAGGACGCCACTCGCAGACTCGGTTTTGTTTGGGTTTTACCAGTAGGCGACTGCTGATTCCCACACCCCCCACCCCACCCTGGAGTGGGAACCTAAGCGAGGGGCGCAACCCCACACCGGTCCCGGATGGGGGGGAGGGCAGCCCAGGCAGGTGGCAGGGCGCACGGGCTTGTGGTCACAGCAGAATCCGGGCACAGACCAGGGCACGGCGGGCCACTGTGGGGTGCGGGCTCCCCCCACCCCCCCGCCCCCAGGCCTTCACCTGGAGGCCTGCCCCTGCCCCCTGACTGTGGACCTGGGTTTCTAGCGGCCTCAGCTCCTGCGCTCTGACTCGGCCCCTCGGCTAAGCCCCTGGCTTCTAAACTCCATTTTCAGAAGGTTAGCACACCATGAGGCCTGCTGTCTCCAGAAACCAGCTTCCAGAAGCTGCTCCGGGCGCGGCAGGCGGCTGGGGGGGAAGGGGGGGGCGGGAGGGACACTGGCACCGGGGCCTGTGCCTCCCGCGCAGCGCCAGGCCCTCCTCGCCCCGGCACCTCCCACCCCCAGGACGGCCCCCATCTCGGCTCCCTTCACGCTGGGACAATTTAAAAAGGGACTTTCAGATTCATCCTGCAGGGCCGTGTGTATGGGCAAGGCGACATCCAGCTCCGCGCCAAAGCCACATGGGAAGGTCCGGGCCTCGGCTCGGCCAACACGCGGGCTCTCTGTGGGTCTCTAACCCCGAGCCGCCGGGAGGCCTCCCGAAGACCCCCTTCCCGCTTCTTGGCGGCAGGGGCGGAGGCTCCCCGTTCCCCTCTGTCTCCCCCTCCTACCGCAAGCCCTGCACGTGGTAGGCAACCGTGGCACGTTTCTGTTGGATCAAGAGAGAAGATGCCGGAAGAGTCCATCCAGGTAGCACCTGAGTGTGTGGCCAGGCTACGGAGGTGTAGCCGCTCCGACAAAGCCGTGAACCCGGGGCACCTCTATCCAGGAGGAAAAGCTGGAGAGAAAATGTGAAGAGGGCCCCCGGGGGGCTCAGCGGTTGGGCATCTGCCTTCGGCTCAGGTCGTGACCTCAGGTCCTGGGATCGAGTCCCGCGTCGGGCTCCCTGCACAGAGCCTGCGTCTCCCTCTACCCATGTCTCTGCCTCTCTCTGTGTGTCTGTCTCATGAGTCAATAAATAAAATAATTTTTTTTTTAAGATTTTATTTTATTTTTTTTTTAATTTTTATTTATTTATGATAGTCACAGAGAGAGAGAGAGAGAGAGAGAGGCAGAGACACAGGCAGAGGGAGAAGCAGGCTCCATGCACCGGGAGCCCGACGTGGGATTCGATCCCGGGTCTCCAGGATCGCGCCCTGGGCCAAAGGCAGGCGCCAAACCGCTGCGCCACCCAGGGATCCCAATAAATAAAATAATTTTTAAAAGAAAGAAAGGAAAACATGAAGGAGTCCCAGAGCAGGCACCGGGATGTGAGGAGTTCCAGAAGAGGCAGCCGGCATGACCAATCGAGTCCCATGAGTTAGAGTCGAAATATTTTCTCCCAAGTGTGCTCTAGCCTTACTGGGTCCCACAGTCCCAGGTAGGACAGTCGCAGGACAGAGGAGATGTCCTGCTGTCGCTGGGGGCTTCTCCTTTGCTCTTAGCAGAGCCAAGAGCAGGTTCTGGAAACTGGTTTCCGGAGAGAACAAGCTTCCGGGTCCCCGGGCACCTGTGATGCCATCAGGGCCCACTCCCAGTGGCCGAGGACGACTACACTGTGTGAAAAAGCAAACCCCAGGTCCCAGATTGTGTCCCTTAGGTCAAGGCCCCAAGTCAGGAAAGCAATAGTTAATACCTAACCGAGCCACAGTTTCAAGCCCCAGGAAGGCAACGATTAACCAGCCCCATGGAGTTTCCAGGTCAATAGTGAGAAGTGTACCCAGACACCCGTTCTGCTCCTCTTTGCAAGGCAACCTTGCCTAAACGGTGCATTCTTTGCTAAATAAATAAATAGGGTTGTTTTGTTTTATTTTGTAAAAAAAAAAAAAAAAAAAAAAGAGGCATCTGTGGGATGCCCACTTGCTGCCTGTAACCACCTTTCTTTCATTGAGCTCATCAGAGCTCTCCCCTCCTTGCTCCCTGATTCACGAATCATTTAATAAAGCCAATTAGATCTTCAAACTTACTCGGTTGAACTTGGATCTGCAGCAGCTGTCGGCCTGCTGCTCCGCAAAGCTGGCTCCCTCCCCGACCCCAGTGCCTTAGCTCCCACTCTCGGGAGCCACACGGGTCGGACCCTCCTCAGGACAGAGCCAGAGGCCCCAGAGGCAACAGCGGGCATCCTGCGGAGAGGCGGGCGGCCCTTCACCCTGTGGCTGAAGCGTTTGGTATCTCTCCCCCATAAAATACCTTCCCCGGGTCCCCACGAGTACCCCGGAGGTGTCACTGGGGATCACTGTGTCCTTGTTCTCATTCAGAACTTTAACGTCGCCCTCTCCAGGCCTGACTGCGTCCAACAGTGCCCAGCTCCTGGGGTGTCTGCGGGCCCCTCATGCTTCTAGGCCAGGGGGTCCAGAGCCCTGGGACGCAGAGGCCTCCCCTCTCTCCAGGCCCTGTGCTCGCAGAGCCGCCCCAGCCAGACTTGGAGGCGAGGAGGGAAGCCTGGACCCGTCACTGCTCTGCTTTTTATTATTTCATCTGCTTACTTTGGGTTTACTTTGCATTCCTTGCGCGAGTTTCTTAAACTGGAAACAAGCGACCACGTGGAGACCTTGCTTCTCTCCTGCCGGGGACGGCTCTTTAGGGCTTTCTGTCCTCAGGCTGACCTACTAGCTTCCCATACAATTGGTACCGTGTGTATTCATTTTTATTCAATTCAAAACATTTTCTAATTTCCGTTTTGACTTCTTATTTTACTCCTGGCCTGTTTAGACGTGTGGCATGTGTTTCCCAAATATGTGGGGTTTTCCAGATCCTGACTTTGTCACTGGTTTCTGATTTACTCCTGTTGCGGTCACAGAACACACTTTGCATGATTTGAATCCTTTTATGTTTTTCGAGACTTCTCTTATGGCTCAGATTTTGTTTTGTTTTGTTTTGGGTTTTGTTTTTTTGCCTTGAGGACTGTCTCCTGTCCTCTTGGAAAGAACATACATCCCGCTGTTGTTGGGGTGGTGAGCTCTCCTGATCTGCGGTTAGAAGAACATAAACTCGGGACACCTGGGGGGCTCAGCAGTTTAGCACCTGCCTTTGGCCCAGGGCGTGATCCTGGAGTCCCGGGATCTGAGTCCTGCTTCGGGCTCCCTGCAGGGAGCCTGCTTCTCCCCTGCCTGTGTCTCTGCCTCTCTCTCTGTTTCTCATGAATAAATAAATAAAATCTTAAAAAAAAAAAAAAGATCATAAACTCCAAGGTAAGTGGAGGAAAGGCAATGAGGAAGTTCTCAACTTTAGCACACTCCTCTCCTGAGTTCAAAACTGCCAGTCCGTCTATGCAGTATTTGCCCTGTAGATCTGTTTGGCACAGTTTGCACAGTGTTTTCAATTGTCTAAATAATTTCAACGTCTAAACATTGGGTAGGAGGGGTGCCTGGATGGCTCAGTTGGTTGAGCACCCAACTTTTGGTTTCCACTTGGATCGTGATTGTGACCTCAGGGTTGTGAGATCCAGTCCTGTGTAGGGCTCTGCACTCAGCACACAGTCTGCATGAGAGTCTCCCTCCCCCTCTGCCCCTCCCCCGATTGCATGTGCATATTGTCTTTTTCTCTGTCTCTCTCAATCTCTTATTTTTTTTTTCTCTTTTTTTTTCTCTCTCAATCTCTTAAATCAATCAATCAATCTCAATCAATCAATCAATATTGGATTGGATTGGATTGGATTTCCTGCCAGGTTTCTAGTGGATCTAAATACTCCCAACTCCAAGTGACTGGCCTAGGCATATCCAATCCTGCTGAAAATCCTGAGGGTAAAGTAGAGGCCAGATTTATGAAGGGCCTTGAGTATTATGAACAGTGCTTAGATTTGACTTTTTTCAGGCAATGGGAGCCAGTGAAGAATCATCCAGGACAGTGATGTCGATTGGTAGCTTGGGGTGGGACTCCTGTCCAGTCAGATGGTTCTAAGGCAGTGTGAGCCTTACAGGAGCTAGATGAAGCCATCAGAGGCTGGCACTGTGGTCCAGGTGAGAAATTATGAGTCTTTGAAGCATCGGCTGGGGCGTCACTAAACTGGTGGCTCAGTTTCTGGCTGCACTGAAGGAAGAGGAAGGCGCATTGTACTGACGTCCTCGCAGGCATCAGGCACGTCTGTCAGGCTAAACTAGGAGGCTCAGATGGCCCGTGGCAGTTTTCCTTGGCCCTAAAAACATCATTCCTCAGTTTATTGTCATCAGCGAGAGCTGCCAAGTGACCAAAACAATGAAGAGGGAATAAAGATTGAAGTCCAAAATCGAGGGCTGACTACTCTACGCTTGCAACTCACAGGATCAAGAAACAATCTGAGGTCACCTCCTGAAGTGTCTGGAATCCACCCCTCATCACTTGGGAGTTTAGGCTTTTTCCATTTATCTGATCTCTTTTCCACATGGAATGACCACAACCAAGTATGCCAGTGCTCCCCACCACGTCGTCTGAGACAACAAACGTTTGCTCATGCCAGTTTTATGTGCGTGCTGTGCTAGTGGTTCTGAGACCAGCAATCTTACGGTCGCCGTAGCCAGGGCCCCACGGACACTCTGCGTTGTCTGTAGCCCCTTGCCACCCGACACAGAGAGCCCATCCCTCTACCTGGGAAATGTACCTTCATTCCTCCCAGTTCTAGAGCTCAGGATATTGTCTGGGGGCTTTTCCTTCATTCATTTAAAAACTTCTAGGGAGGTTATATTTTGGAAAGGGGGAATCATGCCTCACTGTTTTCTCAGCTCAGCTGCATACCCTCTTGTGCAATACCCACACTCACACACACATACACACAGGCACACATGTGTACATGCACACACATACAAATGCATCCACACACATGCACACACATCTGTACATGCACACAAATACATATCCACAGACACATGTATACACGTATGCACAAATGCACACACATATCATGTACACACACACACACACACACACAAATTCCCTGCAAGTAACCCAAGTAACCCTCAAGACTCAACACTCCATTGACAAGAAGAGAAGCCATGATTTCTTCTTCTTTTCAAGCATCTGCTGATTTACAGTCTCTGGGGTCTCATCAGCACTTCCAGGCGGCTCTTCAGCTGGAAGTCCCCCAGCCTGCCCAGCTCCATCACTAGATGACAATGGCTGAGGTTTGCATCCACCTCGTACTAGGGTTAGGGCGGTAGCTCATGCTGCTCCACTCTGCGGCCTACTGTGAGCAGGTTTGCTGTTTCTTCCTCTTCAGAGAGGAGGTGGCCACAACAAGGCCAGGCAGAGGCCACGCCACCCAGAATCACATCCTCCTCATTTTTCCCAGAATCACTTGGTTCTTTCACTAGTTGTGAAAATGCAGGACAAGCCAGGTCCCTTTGGCCCCAGTGGGATGGCCTTGTGAAAATGGCTGTTCTTTGTGTGACTTCAATCCATTGCCTTGCCCTGGATGGAGCAGAGCTAGAGATGGGACCCTTCTGCTCTAGACTCCAGGAATCCATCCTGTCCCTCAGGGCTCCAGGGTCTGGTGTGTGCTGGGCAGATGCCCGGAAGGTTACTAGAAAGTGCAAACACCTGGAGAGGTCCTTCAGGGAAAACTTGCAGCCCAGCTGGAATCATCCTGGCTCAGAGGGCCTGGTGCCCATGGGCCCTGGAGCACTCCCACTTCTACACAAGTTGGCAGCAGACTGTCATGCCATTGATGGATGGGCTCTAGCTCCACGGAGGGAGACCTGACCTGTTTACCCCATTCACTCCATGGGATTCTTGGATAAGCCACCAGGAATGGGAGCCTGAAGATGGAGACAGTTGACTTACTGCCAAGGTTGCATGTGATAATCAGGTGATTAAGTGGAAAAATAAAAGTGATATGTACAGAGGAGTAAACATCCCAGAGATTACCTGCATTTGAGACATTTGTTAACACAGGCAAATTTTTAACCTGGGAGTGTGGGAAGGAGATAATTCTGCACAACTCTGGCCTGCCTGTCTGTGTTGACACCTGTTGTGCCTGAGTATTATCCCCTTGCCTGGTTTTTCATTCAGTCAGTGAAAGGAAAGAAAAAAAATGCGATTGCAAAATGGAACATAATAGTCCTGTAGCATTCAAGGCTCTGATATTCCATTCCACTTTTTCATTTTAAAAAAACTGCATGAGTTTGTGGCGAGGGAGAAAGTGATACTACGCTGCACATGGGAGAGAGGTGCACCAATTCTTGGCTGGTGAGGATGCCCTGTTCCTCTGGGCAGTGGCATCTCAATTCAGCATGGCCTTTCTGACTCAGCAGGCAATATGCAGCAGCTCTCGGGGTGAGGAAAGTTGCATGCATTTCTGTTGTTTGAGTGTGAAAAGTTGTCAGTTAAGTAGTGAATCCCTATCATAAAGACATGCATGGAAGCAGAAGCTTCCCTTCTGAAATATCATTCTAGAGAAAGCCAGAAGCCTACACCAACATGTCTGTCATTATGACTCTTTTCTCAGAAAACACTCCTAAAGAATATATTTGTTATATACTTGAGGTTTCCTAGGCTGCAAGAGCCTGAAAACAAAAATAATGCACAACTAGGCACATGTGAGATATATATATATATGTGCACAAATTATCTGTATACATACATAAACATATAATGAAATATTACACAGCTATAAAAAGGACAAGATCTTGCCATTTGCAACAACATGGGTGGACCTATGGTTATTATGCTAAGTGAAATAAATCAGACTGAGGAAGAGAAATACAATATGATTTCACTCATATATGGAATCTAAAAAAAAAACACAGCAGAATCAGAGCTGTAAATACACAGAGCAAACTGATTACTGCTGGAGGAGGAAGATAGGAGATGGGCAAAATGGGTGAAGGGGAGTGGGAGATGCAGGCTTCCAGGTATGTCATGAATAAGCCACAGGAATAAAAGGCACAGCATAAGGAATGTATAGTCGATGATATTATCACAGCGATATATGGTGATGGATGGTAGCTACACTTGTGGTAAACATAGCCTCATGTAAAAACTTGTTGAATCACTATGTCCTACACCTGAAACTAGTGTAACATTGTGTGTCTACCATAGTCCAATTAAAAAAAAAAAAGCAATGCTCAACTGACACCCAACATCAGAGCCCCTAAACATTTAGAGCAAATAGTGACAAAACTAAAAAGAGAAATAAACAGTGATACAATACATTTGGGAACTCTAACACCCCACTCTCAGCAATGGATATAGCTCATCCAGAAAGAGTCAATAAAGAAATAAACAAATGGACAGAAGAGGCATACACAAAACGTACTGTGCAAAGGCATCAGAACACACATTCTTCTCAAGTACACATGCAGCATTCTCCAAAACAGACCCATACATTAGGCACAAAACAAGTCTCAACAAATTCAAGGAGATAGAATTTATATCAAATATCTTCTCCAATCCCGATGGAATGGAAGTATAAATCTATAACAGGAAGAAAGCTAGAAAATTCACAAATACATGGAAATTAAACAGCACACTCCTGGAGCACGAATGGGGCAAAGACTAAAGCAAAAGTGAAAATACAAAAAGGATCTTGAGAAAAATATCAAAACTTATAGTACGAAGCAAAAGAATTGCTAAAATGCAGCTAATTGTGATAAACACACACATTGAGAAAAATGAGAGATTCCAGACAAATTGACTTTATACCACAAGGAACTAGAAGAAGAAAAAAAAAAAAAAGAGCAAACTAAGCCAAAGTTAGTGGAAGAAAGGGAAATAATACAGATTAGAGTAAAAGTAACAAAAAAAAAAAAAAGGAAAACAATAGAAAAGATCAATAAAACCAAGAATTGGTCTTTTGTAACAACAAACAAAACTGATAAAACTTTAGCTAGACTCACCAAAAAAAGAAAGAGGACTTAAGTAAAGTTACAAAGGGGGCACTTGACGGGATGCGCACTGGGTGTTATACTATATGTTGGCAAATAGAATTCCAATAAAAAAAAATATGTATGGGGGATCCCTGGGTGGCTCAGTGGTTTAGCGCCTGCCTTCAGCCCAGGGTCATGAAGCCAACACTACCTTGATACCAAAGCCAGGTAAGGTTACCACAGGAGAAGAAAACTGCAGGCCCATATCCCTGATGAATATACATGCAAAAATTCTCAACTGAATACTAGCAAACTAAATTCAATAGCACATTAAAAGGATCACACACCATGATCAGGTGGGGATTTACTTCTGGGATGCAAGATAGTTCACCATCGGCAAAACAGTAAGTGTGATACCTCACGTGAAAGAATGGAGGACAAAAATCAATGACCTTCTCAATAGGTGCAGAAAAAACACTTGACAAAATCCAACTTCTGTTCTTGATTAAAAACTCTTAACAAAGTGAGTAGAGAAAATATTCCACAATGTAATAAAGACCGTATAGGACAAGTCCGCAGTTATCACCCTCGATAGTGAAAAATGAAAGCATTTCCTCTATGATCAGAAACAAGAGAAGGGTGCTCACCCTCACCACTCCTTTTCAACATAGTACTGGAATTTCTAGGTAGAGAAATTAGTCAAAAACCAAAAACAAAACACGATGGGGCACCCAGCTGGCTAACTTGGCAAAGTGTGAGATGTTGATCCTGAGATTGTGAGTTCAAGCTCCATGTTGATCCTGAGATTGTGAGTTCAAGCTCCATCTTGGGTGTACAGATTACTTAAAAATAAAAATTAAATTAAAAAATTTTAAAAAGAAACAAAAGGTATCCAAATTGGAAAGGACAAAGTAAAATTGTCTTTGTTTGCAGTGGCTTGATCTTACATACAGAAAATTCTTAAGATTCCACCATAAAACTGTTAGAACTAATGAACAAATTCAGTAAGGTGGTAGGATACAAAGTCAATCTACAAAAAAAGTTGTGTTTCTATTACATGAACAACAAAACATCCTAACAAGAAACAAAGAAGACAATCTCATTTATAATAGCATCAAAAACAATAAAATACTGAGGAATAAATTTAAGAAGGAGGTGAAAGATCTCTATACTAAAAGCTATAAGATACTGATGCAAGAAACTGAAGAAGCCACAAAAAGAAAAAAAAAGATATCCTGTGTGCATGGATGGAAGAAGGAATGTCATTAAAATGTCTATACTACCCAAAGTAATCTACAGATACTTATCAGTATTCCAATAGCATTTTTTACAGAAATAAAACAAAATCCTAAAATTTTTGTGAAACCACAAAAGCCCCTGGATGCCAAAGCCAGCTTGAGAAAGAACAAAGCTGGAGGTATCGTGCTTCTTGACTTCAAACTAGACCACAAAGTGATGGCAATCCAAACAGTATGGTATTGATACAATATCAGAAACATAACAGAATCAGGAGCTCAGAAGTAAACTCATGCATATACAGTGAACTGATTTTTGTCATGGGAGCCAAGAGTGACCAGTGGAAAAAAGATAGTTTCTCTAATAAATGGTGCTGGGAAGGGGCACCTGGGTAGCTCAGCGATTGAGCGTCTACCTTTGGCTCAGGTCGTGACCGCAGGGTCCCGGGATGGAGTCCCACATTGGGCTCCCCGCGAGGAGCCTGCTTCTCCCTTTGCCTGTGTCTCTGCCTCTCTCTGTGTATCTCTCATGAATAAATAAAAATAAATGAAAAATCCTTAAAAAATTAGGAAGGGAAAACTGGATATTTACATATGAAAGAACAAAACTGGACCACTATCTTACACTATTCACAAAAACTAACTTGAAAAGAATTAAAAACTTGAACGTGAGACCTGGACCATAGCACTCTTAGAATCAAACACAGGGAAAAGCTCCTTGACATCGGGCTTGACTATGACACCAAAAGCACAGCAACAAAAGCAAAAATAAACAAAGTGGGACTACTTCAAATGAAAAAGCTTCTGAAAAGCAAAAGAAACCATCAACAAAATGAAAAGGTGGCCTGCAGAGCAGGAGGAGATATTTGCCAACCACATATCTGATTGATAAGGGGCTAATACCCAAAACACATAAGAAACTCATATAACTCAACTGCAAACAAACACATTAAAAAAAAAAACAAATAATGTAATTTATAAATGGATAAAGAATCTTTACATGTTTTCTTTTTTTTTATTTTTTCCTTTACATGTTTTCAAAGATTATATTTAAAAAGCCCACAGGTACCCCCCAAAAAAAAAACATACACACACATTGCTCAGCATCACTTATCATCCAGACAATGCAAATCAAAACCACAATGAGATATGAGGCCACACCTGTCAGAATGGGTGGTATCAAGGAGATAAGAGATAAAGTGTGTTGGTGAGAATGTGAAGGAAAAGGACCCTCCTGCACTGCTGGACGGAAGGCAGACTGGTGCAGCCACTGTGGAAAACAGTATGGAGGGGTCCTCAAAAAGTTAAAAATAGAACCACCATATAATCCAGCAATTCCACTTCTGCATTATATCTAAAGGAAATTAAATTAGCCTCTTGGAAAGGCTACTGCCCTCTGTTCGTTGCGGCATTATTTATAAGAGCCAAGACGTGGAAACACCTAAGTGTCAATTAATGGATGAATGGGTAAAGGAAATATGATATACAGAGAGACATATAGGTTTGCAATGCAGTATTATTCAGCCATAAAAAAGAAGGCAATCTTGCCATGTGTGACAGGATGGAGGGAGCTGCAGGGCATTACGCTGAGTGAAACAAGTCCAACGAACGTAAATGCGTGTGTGCTCTCAATTACACCTGGGATCTAAAAATAACCAAGCTCGTAGATACACAGAGTAGACTTGTGGTTGTCAGATGCTGGGTGGCATGGCGGGGGGGGGGGGGGGGGGGGTGGGGGCAAAATGGGCAAAGGTGGTCACAAGGGTACAAACGTCCAGCTGTAAGATGAGTGCGTCCTGGGACTGTCCTGCACAACGTGGCGCCTGTAGTTAACATGGTGCCTGCATGTTTGAAAATCCCTGCGGGGTGCCTGGATGGCTCAGTCGGTTGAACATCTGACTCTTGATGTGGGCTCAGCTCATGATCTCCAAAGTCCTGAGACCCAGTCCCAGCACTGGCTCCACACTGGGCATGGAGTCTGCTTGAGATTCCCTCTCTCCCTCTGCCCCTCCTCGCTCCAACTTGAACCCTCGTTCTCTCTGTCTCTCAAAAAGTAAAAAAAACCTCTGAGAGTAGATCTCAAAAGCTCTTAGCGCAAAGCAAAACAGTTCTAACTACGTGAGGTGACCGGTGTGTTAAGTAACATCATTGTGGTGATCATTTCGCTGCGTAAACATATACCGACCGGGTCATTACGCTGTGCGCCTTAAACATATGATGTTATTCGTCAATCCTACGTCAGTAAAGCGGGGAAAATAACAAAATAAATAATGCCCCAAAGACACTAACAAATGGACTGTTCTGGCCTCTATTCCTTTACCCTTCAGAAACTCCAGGCTGTTGAGAGCTCTGGGACTCTCCCCAGGGCGTTCTTAGACTGCAGGGATTAGTGCTCCTACACACCCAGTGGCACCCCCAAGCCCCTCTTGTGTCTCTCTGCCCCCATCACTGCTGTTACCATAGCTAACTTCTAACTCTCTCATCTACCATCAATTGCCCCCTGATGCTAGTTCCTTCTTTTGCTGTCCACAAAGTGCTGTGGCCCAGGAGCTACTGCCTCTTGGACCTGCCAGAACCAGAAGAGTCCACAGAGGTGTAGACCCAGTCACAGTCTGGACACTACGTGAAGCTCAGCAGCCCCAGCCCTGGTGACAACAAAACCCTCGGTCCTCCACATTTATGATGAGCTCCTTCTAGGAGGCTTCTCGGCTCCCCCTGAGATGAGACCCCGGGCAGGTTACCCTTCGGTCCACCCCACATGCCAGGACTGGACTGATGCCAAAGGTAAACACAGAATAGGTATCTCTGATTCCCCTCTTAAATATTAAAAGTTTGGGAACACAGAACCCATTCCTTCCTTTTTCTTCTCCTTGGGAAATATGGCCCATAAACTCACTAAAAAGGCGAGACTATCGTATCAGGAGGGGGGGCCATGGGTTGGCACAACTAGCCACCGATACTCAAAACTATAAATCAGAAATTTGGAAATGTCATTATATTCCACTGGCTGGATCTCCTCCCCACTCTCAAATGTTGGAGAACAGAGTTTTTGCACAAAGGGCAGTACGGAAGGTCATGTGCATTGCTGCTGATTCCAGTTTGGGTTTTTGGGATAACAGTAGCATTGAATGAAACCAAACAAACGTGAAAGATACAGTCCTATGTGCTGAACCTTCAGCTGACCCCCAAACCAGGCAAGTTCTCCAAGGCAGTTGTCCATTGATAAGGACAGAACACACAACAGCCCAGGTCAGAAAATCCTATCTAGTCAAGTTCTGTAGGGCTCATATTTCCAGAAAACACTGCGAGGAATCCTAAACCCAGTTGCATAATCCTTGTGTGGGTTGACGGTGTAGGTGCAACATTACATAAGTTCACAGGCTCAACATCCCAGCAGAAAGGCGAAGAGATGCTTCCTCTTGATAGCACGTGATGGGAAAGCACAGCTCTTAGTGTGATCTCAGCAGGAGAAAAATTGTGACAGCTGGTGGCTAAAATAAAAGCTTCACGACAGTGTGGCAGGATAGCCAGACCTACACATTCTCTCCATTCGCTGCTTGGCAGTGAGTTCAGCACACATTTGCTGACAAACCCTAAGTGCCGGAACTGCTTCTGTGTTGAATGGTTCATGGGAGAAACGGGTGCTGGGCACAGATGAAAGCAATTGTGTTTGCATAATGGCCACTAATATAAGGTCCAGGGTAATGTCTGGGCACAAATCCTTGCTCTGTGTAATCTTGGGCTATTTAGGTAATCTCCCCAACTCTTAGTTTTTCCATTGCTAAAATGGGGACAATAGCACCTCTCTTTCGGTTGCTTTAAACGTCAAATGATTAGGGTTGTTAGGCGTTCAATGCAGTGCCTGGCATCTAGTATTTGCCCTTAAATGTCAACTATTAATATGGTTACTGATTTAGCCAACACATATTGTCCATCAAATGAACAAAGTTGGTTATTATAATTATTATTAAAGAGACAGAAAGAAAAAGAGATGGATATTTTCTTAGTATGTTGGAGGATGATCCAAAGAAATGAGCCAGGGGTGGGGTGGAGGCTCATTTAGCCCTGCATTTGTGATTTTGAGACCTAGCATGTACAGACCTCTCCCAGAGGACCCATCCAGGAACAGCCCAGAACCTACCACCTCATACCTGGGTCTGGCCTGGCCCTATTCTCTCTCTTGGTTCCTCTTCCTGTTCCTTCTCTGCCAGAGGACTCTAGGATTGGAGGCAATAGGGTCCCAACACTCCCCTGCCTGACCCCTGACAATAGTTTCAGGATTCCCGGGAATCAGAGCCCCTCCCCTGCATGTCCTCCAAGATTGCCAACACCTGGCACCACTCTGTGGGGTGTGTCCTTTGGATTAATGTCTGATGGCTATTCAAATGGAATTAGCCCAGACAAACAGCAAGAGGTTAGGCTACAACCAATTATTTTTAAGAGATCCTAATCAAAGAGCAAGGTGCATGGCAAGAGACCTCAAGTCTGAGGACAAACTACCACGTGTTGCCAAATTTTTCTGTGCTTGACCTTACCCATGAATTGCTACTTTGGGAAAAAAAATACTGTAATAATCATAAAAAAGGATTAATTCTCTGCAATATGTAATACACCTTTGATGAAACAATGGCTTCTTAGATATGACACGAAAGTACAAGCAACATAAAAAAAATAGAGTAATTGAACTTCATCAAAGGTAAGAAATTTTGTGCTTCACAACAGGCCATTAAGAGTGTGAAAGAGTGGCATTATGGGAGAAAATATTTGCAAATCACATATATGATCATGGACCCGGGCACAGAACACAGAAAGAACTCTCGACTCAAAAACATAAAGACCAGCTACCTAATTCCCCAAATGGGCAAAAGAGCTGAATCACATTTCTCCAAAGAAGCTACCCAACAAGTCATGAAGCACACGATAGGTTCTTTGGCCTCATCAGTCATCGGGAAATGCAAACCCAAACCACACTGGGACACCACTTCACACCAATCAAGGTGGCGGTGATCAAAGACAGAAGGATGCGGAGAGACATTGCTGGTGGTGGAAAATGATACAACCACTTTGGAGAGACAGTGTGGCCCTTTCTCCAGGGGTAAAACATGAAATCAGCCTCTGACCTAGCAATTCCACTTCTAGATGAACGCAAAAGGGAAATGAAAACATACACCCACGCAAAAGCTTAGGTATGAATGTTCATGGTGGTTTTATTCATAAGAGACAAAAAGTAGAAACACTGAAATGTTCATCAGTGGAGGACCGTGTAAACAAATTGTGGCCCATCCATGGGATATGGTTTGGCCATAAAAAGGGATGAACTATGGGACACGTGGGTGGCTCAGTCAGTTAAGCCTCTGCCTTCGGTGCAGGTCATGATCTCGGGGTGCTGGGATGGAGCCCCAAATCAGGCTCCCTGCTCCGTGGGGATCTGCTTCTCCTTCTTTCTCTCCCCCCTCCTCATGCTCATTTCTCTCTCTCTCCCTTTCAAATAAATTAATTAATTAATTAATTAATTAATTAAATGTAATAAATTAAATCTAATCCTGGCTCAGGCTGTAACAGTGAAGCAGCTTGAAAACATTACCCTAAGTCCAAAAAAAGCCACGTTGTTATGAATGCTTCGCTGAGTTCCCATTGTCAGGCCATCTCACATAAAATCAGTTCTGTTCAAACCACTCACCACTCTAAAAAAAAGATATTAAACTCTCACCCAAAGCCACCTCGAGAGTGTAATGGGGGGTCAGTGAGCTCTGGGTCTCTTCCCCGTTCTCCTAAGGATGCCAGTTCCATAGAACTGGCACAAGGGGCATGGAGCGCAGACAGGCTGTGTCCCAGGTGGGCCCGCAGAGAGGACAGGTGAGGTTTGGAAGGGGAGGGAGCAGCCAAGCGAGGGCAGGCGCTCACAGCAAGGGAACAATGTCCCCAAAGGGCCCTCACTCTGGTTCTCAGCAACCCGCTCCTTGGGTCAGGAGCTGTCAAAGGGGCAGCCCAGAGCCCTAGCCGGTGCCCTGGGATGGGGAAGACGCTCAGCCACACTCTGTGCACGAAAGGGGCAAGAGCCTGTGAGGAGGCAAAGGCAGGTCACAGGGCAGGGGGCTGGAGCCAGGCAGCCTGGCCCTAATGTGGTGCTCCTGATGGCGGCTGGAAACCTGCTGCTTTATATCACAAAAATTGGCCAATGCAACAAATCAGGGCTTTTTTTTTTTTTTTTTTTTTTAAAGAGCCATTTAAAAACATTTGTCAACATATTCCTGGGTATTTCCAACACCTGACATAGTAGTCGGTATCTGAAAAGACGTGGGTTTTGATCAAGGAAACTTAAAAGTGTGCGAGGATGAAGCAGTAAGGAAAGTCATGGCCTTACAGGGCCTTAGGCGATTGTGCCATTTGCTCTAAAAGGTCGGGGGTAAGGCCACCCAGGAGAGAGTGTCATCCTCAAGGACTCTGCAACAGCCCTGGCAGTCTTGGGGACTGGCCCCACCACCCCAACTTCTCGGCCTCTGTCTGGGAGAGCCAAGCCCCAGGCTGTCTTGTTTCCTCTGGGCTCTGTCTGCAAGGTCTCCACAGCACACACAAAGGCTGGCCTATGGCAGGGGCTTGAAAGTATCTGTTGAACTGCACAATTTTGAAAATACCTCTCCCCTGGTGGATCTACCGGGATGCCCACCAGTAAGGGAGGTTTGTGGTGCAACGGAGAGATCCGTCCCCACCTTCCTCCTAGGCTCTGCTGGGGGGGGGGGGGAGGGGGGCCACAGCTGGCCCCTAGCATTGCCAGGCCCTGCCTGTTTGGACTCTGCTGAGGATCTTGGGAGCTCAGCCCCGCACCAGGGGCAAGTCTGACTCTGTCCTCTGCCTCACTGTACCCCCAGACCTGTTCTTCCACCTTATCCCTGACTAGTGGTGCCTGTGGGGTTGTAGGATCTGAGATGCATGGTGGTCTCCAGGAATCAGTGGTTGAGGCCTGAGGTCCTTCCAGGCCTTCCTCCCTGGAGAGTGCCTTGAATCTCAGCCCCGAGGCAGGACACGGCCTCCTCCTCCTCCTCCTCCTCCTCATTTCCTTCAGGCATGAACTGTCTTGCTGAGGAACACTTCAACAGCTCCGATTCCGGGTTCAGAAGCCATCTCCCACCCGGTGTCCCCTGCTGCCCTTGCCAGGCCCTTGGACTATGAGCCATCTAGGAACTGGATTTCCTGCTGGGGTCCTTAGCCCTGTCTAGGCCCTCGCTCCCTGGTCCACCTCTGGGCTCTGGCCCTTCTGCAGGTTGCCCTTTGCCATGTGGTGGCCAGAGCAAGGGGTGGGGGGCTCCTGGTCCTGGGGAGGATCCTCTGACCTAGAAACTTAAGAGGTCAAAGGAGTAGTAGCAGATTCATTCATTCAGGGCACTCTGTGTATGGAGCGCCAACTCCACCTGCCTGCCAGGCCCTGTTCCAGAGGCTGGAGGGGTGGGGTGGGGGGCAGGGGGGCAGGGGTTGCCGACCAAGAGAAGGGGCAAAGGGGTCAGCCTTCACTGACATCACATTTTGGGAAGCACACAGAGGACAAGCACAAAGGCAAGCTGTATACTGAAGCTCATATGTCCTTACCTGCTTATGCTCCCACTGATACATGACGTATATACACCCATATTTATTTGTATATTTATATAAATGTAAACAAAATTCATATGGACACTCCTAAACGTTTTATTTTTAAATGCAAACATTTAAGTGCCTACAGAAAGCTCAGGGGAGGCTTCCCGAGGGAGGCTCCCGTTCTGTGCTGGGCGCAGGGTGCCTGGGGTGCGGGGCAGGAGGGGATGTCCTGTGGGGAGCAGCCCAGGCCGAGGCCTTGGGGAAAGGGTTCAGGCATTTGGGGAACCCCCGGAGGCCAAGGCTCCGGGGCCAAGCACGGAGAAAGGAGCAGGGCTGCGGTGGGCAGGGCCGCCAAGGCCTCGGTCTGGGCAAGGACTGCCTTTGGCCCTAGGCTGGACACCACCGGGGCCCAGCGGGGGAGGCCGCCCAGGGAGCCCCGCTGCACCGCCCACCCGGCTGGAGGCCGCTGGATCGCTGGATCGCACGCGGGCGTCTCCTTTGGGATCAGACTTTCCCGCTCATCCTCACCCCTGTTGCTGTTTGGGGTGGGTCAGGAGGAGTGTGGGGGTGCAGTTGGGGTCGATGGGGGCGGGGCCACTTGGCCTGGGCCCCGGGGTGCACTGCCCCTGCGGCTCCCGCACCGGGTCCGCCCCGCTGGGTGCCCCCACCCACAGAGCCTCGCAGGGTGCCCCCCACTTCCCAGGGGAAGGGAGCCCCGGAGGCACCGCCGGCCGCAGGCCCGCCCAGCTCACCCTCGAGGGCGCCCCAGGTCAGCGCCTCCCCCGGGCCCCGGGACCCCCGCGCCGAGCAGATGGGGCGCCCTGGGTCGCCGGCGCGCTGGCCGGGAGGGGCGGGGCGGGGCGGGGGCGGGGGTCGCCCGGGCCCGGAGCCGCTGACCCCGCTGACCCCGCCCTGCCCGGGGCTCCCGCGGCGCGGGGGCGGCGCTGGGGGGGGGGGGGGGTGGGTGCGGCGCACCTTGCTCCCCGCGCCCCCGCCCCCGCGCGCCCGCCCGCCCCTCCCCGCCCCTCCCCGCCGTCCCGGCCCCTTCCGTCCGCGCCCGCCGCTGTCCTCCGCCGGCCCGCGAGGGAGGACGATGGGTCAGCGCGGGAGCAGCCGATGAGGGCGGCGGCCAGCGCCTGAGTCGGCCGGGCCGGGCCCGCGCCCCCCGCGCCCCCCGCGCCCCGCGCCCCCCCCGCCCCGCTCCATGGACGCGCCGCGCGCCTCGGCGGCCAAGCCCCCGCTCGGGTAAGTGGCGGGGACCCGGGGCGCTGCGCGGGGGCGCGGGGGGGGAGCCGGGGGGAGCCGGGGAGCGCGGGGGAGAGCAGGGGAGGGCCGGGGGGAGCAGGGGGGAGCCGGGGAGCGCTGGGGGAACCTGAGGGGCTCTGGGGGCCGCAGGGAGCTGGGGGGAGCCGAGGGGAGCCGGAGGGAGCAGGGGGGAGCAGGGGGGAGCCAGAGGGAGCAGAGGGGAGCAGGGGGGAGCAGGGGGAGCCGGAGGGAGCAGGGGGGCGCAGGGGGAGCAGGGGAGAGCCAGGGGGAGCAGGGGGGCGCAGGGGAAGCAGGGGGGCGCAGGGGAGCACGGGGGAGCAGGGGGAGCACGGGAGAGCCGGGGTGGGGGCGCAGGCGGAGCAGGGGGGAGCAGGGGGAGCCGGGGCTCCCCTCGCCGGCCGCCCGAGGGGCTGTGCACCTGGCGCGCCGGCCGGTCGCCCGGGTAACTGTGGGGCACTTTGCGCGCGGGGCCTCGTGCGCGCGCCCTTTATGGGGTCCCCGCGGGCGGGGCCTCCTCGGCCACCTGCGGGGGTCGCCCCGGGGCCTGGCTCGGCCACCTGGGTGGGGGCTCGGCGGTCATCGCTCTCCGGGCCCCGCAGTGCCGGCCCCGCACTTCCCCGCGGGCGCGAGCAGATCCCGGGACCTCACAGACGCCGGGGACCCGCGGTCTGGGGGGCTCCCTGTGCGGGGCGCCGTCCCCCCCTCCCCCGGGCATCCGCGCCCCCGTCCCGGCCTGCTTGCCCTGGACCCGACCCCGGGTGCAGACCCGGCTCCCCAGCCCAGGTCGGGCGTGCATTGGGCCACGGGTCCTGCGGGAGCGCGAGCAGCGCCGGGGTCTGCTTCCTGCACCTGGCGGCGGGGATCACCTGCCAGGTTCCCCTTTAACTCTCGGACCACCTTCCCCAGGAGAAGGGAAGCTCAGGCTCTTTCGACAGGACCCCAGGCAGCCGGGGAGTCCCGGGACAGTAGCGGGGCCCTGTGGCCGCGGACCAGCGCCCAGGCCTGCAGCAAGTGCTATGAGTCTTGCAAATGGAATGAGTAGTCGGGTGGGACCTGCACCTGCTTATCGAGTGGGGCCCACTTTCCGCTGTGGCAACTGGTCTCAAAGGAGGCAGCTTTGTGCACAACTAATCTCTTTGCACTTCTGTCCCACTGACTCACTCTGCCCTGGTGCCTGTAGGCCGCTCTGTTGCGGGGCCCGGGTCTGCATAAGATTTTCAAACTCACTCTTTAAAAAAAAAACAAAATCCTCTCTTTAATGCCAGGAAAAAGTGAGCCAGGTTAGCAAATCAAATAATCCTGAAACTGAGGAATGTTAAAACGAATTTTTTTTTTCTATGCACTTAGTAGTGGTTATGTAATTCCCAAACACATTTCCCAAAAAAGAAAATAAATGCGGGAAATCCCTCTTCATGGTAGTGGGCATCCCAGAATGAGCAGGACTCAGAATTGTGTTTCAGTCTGTCGCCTTGGGAGCCTGTTGAATAAGCCTACTTAAGAAGAGAGGGACTCCTTAACTCGCTGTCCCCTCCTTTGAAGGAAACATGAAGGGGAGGGCACTGAAGAGGCCAGAGAAACTGGGTTCAGAGATTATTTGTAAAGTCCTTGAGACGGAGCCTGGTGGTGGAGCTGAAACGGTGACTCCTGGGCCTGGGCCGGTGACTCCTGGGCCGGCTCTCCAGGCCCTGGCGCTCTAGCAGCGAGGGGCGAACGCTCAGCCCCGTGCTCCCCACGGCTTCTCTGGGCTCGGGTTGGACTTCCCATCTGAGTCTTCCCCGGGAGAAACCAAGGGAAGGGCTGTGGGTGTTACAAGGACACACGCAGTTGTTGCCACCCATACATTCAGTCTCTTCCCTCCAGTCTGCTTGCTTGCACCCCTTTGTTCAGGGAATGTACACACGTTGCTTTCAGCTTCTATTATTCCCAGTCGTTTTGTCATCTGTCATTTGTTTTCATACCCCCAGCGAGGAGATGTCAAGAAAACGGCAATGTGCCTACGTTTTCTAGATAGGAATTGCACGATTATTAAAACTATTCTGTGTTACATTTGAAGGAAAACTCTTAAAACTATTCTGTGTGTTAAAATTGGAGGAAAGAAACGGTCTTGAGCTTTTTGAATATTTTCTGTAATTCAGGGCCATTGCTTGCCTTCCAGAGAGGACAGACACAGACGTGAGATTTGTGGCTTTGGTGCCTTACCGGTGTTGATCCTTCTCCGGTCTGCTCTTCTGTTGCTTCAGAACAAGGCAGTGCTTTCCATGTGTCCTGGGGAAATTTGTTTTCTGTTGGTGCAAGGGATGGCTATCGAATCAAATTGGGAGCAAGCTATCGTCCAGTGTTGCAGAGACACGGGCTGGCCAGGGAGCAGAGAAGTAAGATTTCATGGTATAAAGCAAAGTCTGTAGAAGCCCTTCTTGAGAATTGCTGAACCGACAACTGTTAGTGGGCGAAGATGGTATATCCCCCTAAATCATGCATAGGTAGTTATTAGTTCTCTGCATTGGGTACACAAGCATACATTTCTCCTGGGATTGGCGTCGTTATGTTTTTGATAGCAATTTCATTAAAACGAGGGCTTTTGACCAACCTGTCTGGGAAAAGTATTCTTTTAAGGAAAAGAGGCAGAGACTGACAGGTCAACTCAATGTGACTTCTAAGGAATCTTAGAGCTCAGCTACAGTGTAATAATTGACAGATTATTCTGGAATGCAAGGGAAGACACAGTTCCTTTGGGTGGAGTTTTTAACTGTGCTTAAGTCCATGTAAGATAAACTTCCAGTTGATCTGTTTACTTTTAGTTTCTCTGTTGGAGCGTTTTTGAGATCCATGCCCCTGGTGGGTGGGAATGGAACACAGGGTTAAATTTCCCCCTGGGGACCTTCTTATGAATGAGACAGAGTGTTTGGATTTGGCAGGAGACTGGTTAATTTTTTTTTTTTTCTGCAGAGGAAACACATAGTTCCATAGAATAGAATGGTCTCCAGTGACACAAAATGTCAAAACCGCTGGGGCATTTGCTCAGTGGCTGCATTCAAGCACTGTCCTTATTTAAAATCAGCGAAATTAGCTCAAGTTCATGAGAATCTGAGCTTCATGAAGGCATAGCCGATGGTCATTTCTCTGCATCTATTTGTATGGCTTTAATGGAGTTACTAGAACAAGAAATGATTTTTTTTTTAATTAATAGAAGTGGATAACTTGAGCCTCTCCTGTCCTGTCACCACCCAACAAAATGTTACAGGAGCTGCTGTCTTGATAGTGATCATGGGCCGTCACAATGACATCTTCCATTTTAACTCTGACAAGCGTACAAATGTTAACGAAATATTAAGGCGTGTACACCATAAAAAGAAAGGAGTTTAGGTTTCTAGCTTTTTTTTTTTTTTAAGGTTTCTAGGCTTTGGGCTGACATGTTTACATTCTTTAAAATGGTAGCATGTGTATTTGTTACATCGAACTTTTCCCATTTAAAAGTTGTTACCTAAAAAAAAAAAAAAAAAAAAAAAAGTTGTTACCTCTGAGCTATCCTTTTGGGTGGCAAGAAGTTCAAGACTGTGTAAAAGTTAGGTGTGGTTTGAGCGTCGGCCTAGGAATCTTATTCTTTTGTGCTTAGTAATTTTTCTGAATAAGTTCGAGGAGTTGGACATGCCCCGGTGACAATATCAAATGACCCTAGGGCACTTTTAATGTTTCTGGCTGTCTAAGGACGAAGAAGCGAAGTTACGGTTTAAATTTGGCACACAGATATCTGTGCAATGTCGCCCCTCTCCTGCCTCCTGGACCTGCAGCCCGCTGCCCCTCCTCTGCTCCCCCTGTGGCCTTTCCCTGGCCAGCCAGAGCCGGTCAGCGCTGGAAAGGCACCGCCAGAGTGACAGCCCCGCACACGTGCAGGCCTGCGTTCCAGTGGCTGGGACCTGAAAAGTGAAGTCCTAACTTCACCCAACGGTGCTCCCGTAATTATTAAGGCAATGGTGATTGCAGGCTACGTGTACAGCCCCTAATAAGTTTGGCTTTCTAGGACTCTCGTGCTTTGTTATTAATCATTGAACTCAATTTTGTAATTGGTCGGAAGTTTTAAGCGGTGAGAAGCATTTGATCCCAAAGTCGCCTATGGATGGAGGTCGTGCAGATTTCAAATCTAGAAACACGTGGTTGTGATTCAGGCTTGAACTGAAGGGAAAACGTGTAGCTGAGAGTCAGTGTATTTATGATGTGACATTTCCTTACAGCCTTTTGATTTCTCTCCATCCACATTTAAATAGGGCTTCTTTAAAAAAAAACACACACACACACACATTTTATTTATTTATTCATGAGAGACACAGAGGGAGAGGCAGAGACACAGGCAGAGGGAGAAGCAGGCTCCCTGCGGGACTCGATCCCAAGACCCCGGGATCACAACCTGAGCCAAAGGCAGGCGCTCAACCCCTGAGCCACCCAGGCGTCCCTAATTACAGGTTCTGTGGCTTTTGTGTGTTGGTTTACTTTACCCAGTGTGTGTCGTTTTTGTTTTTTTTTTTTTTCCACATGCTTTGTACTTTCACAACAGATTTTCCCTATCTCTTCATCTTTGTACTTTTTTCTCTACTTGACATTTTTTAAATTATCAAATTACATCATTGACATACTGATGACGCCTTTTTACTGTTTTACGATGATGATGTCTTTTTACTGTTTTACGATTTTCATTTATTGAAGCAAATTCTTAAAGGTAGCCCCCCCCCCCCCCACTCCCATTTCATACCTTCGCTTTTTCATCTTACAGCGTCAGGAGAGTGTTTCTTGTTCGGGGCCACTTGCTGGCTTCCAGCGCTCGAGTTGGTGGCCGTGTCGATTCCTGTCACCTGCCGTTAGTGTTTCCACACGGCTCTATTTTGCACCTGTCTCTTCCGGTGCTAGTATTACACTTTTCTCCCAAGTATACTTTATTTGGTTTCATTTGCTTTATACAGACCCGATGGTGGCATTTGTTTTCAAGACCTGACGGTATTTATCTGAGACTGGATTTTGCCGTGTACTCTGGTGGGACAAAGTGACACTGGATCTCCAACAGCATCTGTGCTTCCCGCTGCCTGCGTACGGAGGTCCCCGTGCTTCCCGGCAGCCCCTCTGGGGACCGCTCACCTCCCCAGCTGGGAGATACTTCGCGGCCTCTGGGGTTTTTCACAGGCTTCCATCTGGTTTCCCTAATTAGGTGGTGAGCTGTTGCTTGCCAAGACCATACTTTCTACAGATCAAGTCCAATTAGGATGAATTCCACAGCCAAAAATATTTCTATTAAAAAAAAAAAGAAAAGGGGAAAAAAAGAAAAAGCTTTTCAAGTGACCATTAAAATGTATTTCATTTAGGTGCAGACCGCAAATGCTTCTGCACGGACACTTCTGTAAATTCATTCACCACCTCCACTAAAGCAAGCAATGCCTTTTTGGGAGACGTGGATTGGTTTAGGTCATCATTGAAGTCCTTGTCCCTTTGAAAAAAAAAAAAAAAAAGGACGCAAATCCCCCAAAATGAGCCTGATAGGTCAGGAGTCCTGGTTCATGGATCCCTCCCCACTGCACCCCGCCCTCCTCACTCTGTGGCCCAGGATCCCAGCGAGGGAACCATTGTCTTGAGGACACTGTCTTTCGGGACAACGAGCTGTCCTTGCTCCTGAGGACACACGTGGACATGCCTGTGCCCTCCGCGGCCAGGTGGCCCTAATTCGTGATGCCCCTGCCTGGTCAGGAGCCCTGTTGGACTTTCTCCTACTGAGCGACAGGCAGGCTTGCCGGGGAGGATGCTGGCCTGGGAACAGGGAGCCTCGGGCCCTGGGATCGCCCCGCAAGGTTGAGTGCACCCCCCTTAGGTCCCAGGGTGGCTCCTGTGTGCTCCCCGGCCCGGCGCTCATGAGCTGCACCCCGATGCTCCGCGTCTGGGCCGCAGCCCAGTGTTTGACATGAAACACTGACTTTTCCACTTTCTTTGATTTTTGTTAATTTGATGGGACTCCCAGGTGGCTCAGCGGTTTGGCACCTGCTTTGGGTCCAGGGCATGATCCCGGAGACCCGGGATCCAGTCCCACGTCGGGCTCCCTGCATGGAGGCTGCTTCTCCCTCTGCCTGTGTCTCTGTCTCTCTCTCTGTCTCTCATGAATAAATACATAAAATCTTTAAAAGACAAATTTGAATGTAAAGCGCCAAGTGTGTCCAGCGGGGGCCCTGCCTCCCCTCCCGTCTGCCAGTGGAAGGTGCTGGATAAGACGATCCCAAGACTCACGTGAGCTCAAGAGTCATATGATTCGAAGTGTTCCCAGAAGTTCTAAATCCCTTCTTGAAAAAAAAAGATAAACTTTTTTCTTAAGCTGCCACTTAATCTTGTTTTTGCCAGACTATATGACAGCAGGCGGATCAGTTGTCCCTGAAATATTCCAGGCCAATAGGCCGCCGACCCGGCTTGCCAGCTGTGCAGACCTGCCCTTTGCACACCCGGGAGGTGTTGGGTGTCTTATTTGGAGGAGCGTAAAGCAGTGGACGCCCGTCGCTGGTGGCTGGGAGACCGATGGCTTTCCCTCGCCCTGAGGTCAAAGTTCACCTTGGGGTTTCGGGGCTGGTGTCCGTCCGGAGGCCCGTGTCCTCCCAGGATTAATTTGCCGAAATGCTAACCTCCCAGGGGTGGTGCTGGGGAGCGGGGCTCGGGCCGTGGTGGGGAGCCCTCACGACCGGGCCGGCGAGAACCCCGCGAGATGTGCGCAGCCCAGAGGAGCGCGGCCCGGACCACGGGCTTCCAGCCTCCGGGATGCAGAGCAGCAAACATCTGTAGTTTACAGGTCACACGGTCTTGGGGCACCTGCGGGGGCTCAGCGGGTGAGCATCTGCCCTCGGCTCAGGGCGTGACCCCGGGGTCCTGGGATCGAGTCCCACGTTGGGCTCCCTGCAAGGAGCCTGCTTCTCCCTCTGCCTGGGTCTCTGACTCTCTGTCTGCGTCTCTCATGAATAAATGAATAAATAAATGCATAATCTTTAAAAAAGAAAAAAAGCCACCCAGTCTGGCGTCCTGTGGCAGCAGCCTGGACAGCCTGAGAGGAGGGGCCAAGTCATCATGGACCCACTTCTTTGCATCTAGTTGCTCTGCCCCGGCCGGGGCACGGCCTGCCTCTGCTACAGCCCGGCTCCGGGAGGGACGTGGAAGGAGGCCCTGCCCTGTGCTTTCAGGGTCCGACCTGAGTGTTACACACTCCCCTTCCCCCTCTCCACCGGCCCCGTCTGGTGGTGGTGGTGGTGGTGGTTGTAGTAAACTCTCCATAAGGTAGCGCTGACCGTTTGTAGCGTTCAAGGGCATTTAGTCAGTTCACATTGCTGTCCAGCCCTCCGTCCCCAGAACTCTGTCTTCCCAAACTGAAACTCTGTATTGTTGAACCCTGACCGCCCATCCCCTGTCCCCCACCCCCCAGCCTCCCGCTGCCACCTTCTACTTTCTGTGGCCCAGAGTGTGACTCCTCTAGGGACCTCGTATGGGGGGGTCACAGTGTCCTTTGGGGGCTGGCTTGTCTCACCCAGTGTCCTCACCGTTCATCATGTCACGGTGTGTGTCAGGACGGCCTTGCTTTCTAAGGCTGAGCGATACCCCAGAATGTGTGTCTCCCACACGTTTATCGCTTCAGATACTAGTAGACACCTTGGCTTCTGCCTTTTGGCCGCTGTGACCGGTGCTGCTGAGAACCTGGGCACCCAGGGGGCAGTCCCTGCTTTGGCTGCTTCTGTGTGCACAGCCGGAGGCGGGATTGAGGGACCGAATGGCAGCACTCTGTTTCATTTTTGGAGAGTCATCATGCGGTCACCTGCAGCGGCCGCACATCCCCACCAGCAGTGCATGAGGGTTCTAGGTTGTCCACTTCCTGGCTGTTGGCCCAGTGTCAGTCACCTGGTCATTTAAAGTCTTGGAGGAAGAGGGAACAGGAGCCAGGGAGCTTCCGGTCCTGTCTGCACCTCCCTGCACAGGCTGGGAGGAGCTCGGGCATAGGTGGGCAGACAGGGTGGGTGGCCAGGCCTGTCCTCTTTCCTCCAGGATCCTGGGAGGCCCCAGGCCTTCTCAGACGGGTGCCCCTGGCAGTTCCTTGGCCTGTGCTGGGAAACATGTCCTTCGTTTGCTCTGAGCATAAGGCACAGAAAATGGTGCAGGGCTCCGTACTGTGGCCGTGGGTCTCCTTGATGCAGGCCCGATGGGCAGCCATGTCCCTGCACGTGCTGCCCTGAGCACAGAGACGGTGGCAGCGCCTGCCCTGACCTCATCCAAGCACTCGGATGCGCAGGGCCAGGTGTCGACTGGGGCTTTTTGTCTGCAGTGCCGCAGGCCACCACATTTCTGCTTTCTCTGAGGTCTTGGTTCTTGCCATGCCCTCTTTTGCAGAGTGGCTGCCAGCCTATAAGGGTAGGAGGGTTTCGGAGCATGGGCCACCTCGCAGCCCTCGGGGTGACCCGGGCGGGAAAATCAGGGCTCCCCGCCTCCCTGCTGGCCCAGGAACTGGGGGGGTTGGAAAGAGCTTGTCTGAAGTCCAGCATTTGCCTCAGGGTCTGTGCCGTGTGGTCTTAGGGGTCAGAGGATGGAAGAGGAGAAAAAGCAGCTGTACCGGCTGTACAATCATGTGGAAAGAGCTTGATTGGTTTACACTTAAGTAGCAGATGGAGGTCCAGAGACTCACTGGGGAAACAGGCTGTGCACGGGTCAGTGTGTACACATGTGTGTATCTGTGTGTGTATTCACGTGAGTGTGGGGGTGTGTGCACTTGTGTATGTAATGCTGTGTGTGCATGTGTGTGTGCATGTGTGTGTGCCTGTGTGTGTGCATGTAATCGTGTGTGAGCATGCACTTGTGTGTGTAATCCTGTATGTGTCGGTATGTGTGTGTGCCTGTGTGTGTGCATGTAATCGTGTGTGGGTGTGTGCACTTGTGTATGTAATCCTGTGTGTGCTTGTGTGTGTGCATGTAATGTGTGAGTATGTGTGTGCACTTGTGTATGCTATCCTGCGTGTGCATGTGGGTATGTGTGCATGCATGTGTGTGTGCATGCAGTCATGTGTGAGTGTGTACTTGTGTATGTAATCCTGTGTGTGCGTGCGGGTATGTGTGTGTGCCTGTGTGTGTGCATGTAATTGTGTGTGTGTGCACTTGTGTGTGTAGTCCTGTGTGTGCATGTGTATGTGCATGTAACTGTGAGTGTGCACTTGTGTATGTAATCCTGTGTGTGTGTGGTGGATATGTGTGTGTGCATGTGTGTGTGTGCATGTAATCATGTGTGTGCACTTGTGTATGTAATCCTGTGCGTGCATGTGTGTGTGTGCATGTAATCGTGTGTGTGGGTGTGTGTGCTTGTATATGTAATGATGTGTGTGGTTGGTATGTGTGTGTGCATGTGTGTGTATTCATGTGTGATTGTGGGCGTGTGCACTTGTGCATGTACTCTGTGGGTGTGGGCACGTGTGTGCGTGCATTCATGTAGGTATGCGTGCGTGTGTATGTGCACGTGCGTGTGTGTGTGTGTGTGTGTGGAGGCCAGCGTCAAGTTTAAACTCACTTGCAGCACTTGGCCGAGGAGCAGATTCCCAAATCCGATCCTGGCAGGTTTTTCAAGCCTCATGTTTTGAGCGTCGAGTGTAAAAATAGCTCGGGTGGGAGTGATAATGCAGCAGGAGTGCACGCTTTTGTTCACGTGGCTACCTTCTGGACTCCAGTATGGCCTTGCTGTCTGGAGCCCCGTTGCTTATGAGCACGATCCACCAGTGTTCAGACCAACCGTCAGGTTGGAAGGAGACCGTCCTGGGGCCGGCAGCGAGGCCTCGCCCCGGGGGATCGGGGTGGCCCAGGGCCCCCGACTTCCCGCCGCGATCGCGGACACTCGGCTCGGGGGCGGACTGGAATCTTTCTCTCCCTCTGCGCACAAGGCACTTCTTGCACCAGACAGGTGGACGGCGTCCTCGGGGCGCCCGCGAGGAAGGAGCCGCGTGGCCCCGGCCCGTCCAGCCCCGTCGTCTTTCGAAGGCTCGGGAGGCCGGGAGGTCGGCCTTTCCCTGTCCGGTCCCCGTGGCCACGTCTCAGGCGGCCGCGGCTGTCACGAGGCCCCCCAGTTGAAGGACGTGTCCTCCGTGAGGTCAGCGCACCCCATTTCCAACGGTCACAGGGTCGCGAAAGCAAGTCTGGAAACTGGACTGATGTAAGTTGAGGAAGACTTCAGCTGGCACAGCCCTTCCTTAGTCATCAGTATTGTTTCTAACTTGCCGGAGTGTTTCGCGTTTCTGGAACGCGGAATTGGGTTACACGTTTCTCTAAAAGGAAGAAACGAAGACGCGCCACACAGCCACTTGCCTTATTTCAGCGCGTCGTCAGCTGTGACGGAGGTGGCACTTCCTGGCCGGCCGGAGGGTCCTCGCCTGTCGGGCCCTGGAGGTTGGACCCCCCCAACTCCGGGCTCTCCAGAGTCGGCAGCGATAGTTCACGGGTGCGGCTGTCACGTGGGCTCGTGCCCACCTGGCTTCTTCCCCGTGCAGGCGGCTCATGGCGTCACCCATTTGGCTGTCACAGTTGAATGCAGCTCTGGATGCATCACCCCTAGGAGTCTTGGATGGGATTTTGGGGTTTTGGCCGAGCTGCGTGGGGTGTGGTGGGTGAGGGCCCCGCCCAGCGGCGGCGTGTTTGTGAATCATTGTGTTACGCGGGTGCGGGCGCTTGTTCCTCCGCGGTTGGGTGGTCTACCTTGATCCCGGCTTTAGGAATTCACCGAAGCTTCAGGGCCTTCCCTTTTGTCCTGGAGGTTGACTCAGCTCACTGCGTGTTTTGCTCATAACCTAACGAAGCGTGGGGTTCTGCTTGGCCTCCTTCAGAGTCGGGGCTGCGCAGGCCCAACGCGCACCTTCGCTGGCTGTTTGCTCGTGGGCCGCGTTCACCAGGCCTCGGTCTGGGCTGTAGGCCTCACCGTGAGCAGGGCGCTCTTTCAGCATCGTGGGTCCTCGGGTCCTGTGGGTGAGTGGGCTCCTTGCACGGGGGCGTCTGAGGGGTGATCCCCCAGCAGGGACGGGACTGCAGGAAGGAGAGACCCCTGGGTGGCCCTTTGGGGGGGATCTTGGAGGGGACGTGATGGCCACCATCACCAGGTGGAGTGTATGAAATGCCTACCTGGGACCCAGCTGGGGGCTAACGGAGCGTCTAGAAGGCCCCACGTCCACACGTTCTTCGCTCGCCCAAGGCCTTCGCGAGCCCAACATCCCTCCATCTATTTTCTTCTTATATTTTTGAAACTTAAAATCTGAGTCTCTCTCACAAAAAGAATGGATCCCTCCTGATGACGCCTTACTTAACCCGTGCACAGCCCCCCCCCCCCCGGCCCCCCGTGACTTACCTCTGACTCAGAAATGGAGCCGCTGTCTCCGCGGGCCTGTGGGAAGCCTTACTCACGAGTCCGGGCGGCTGGGTGGGAACTCCACAGTGAAATTACATGTTTGAAATGTTTTCCTTCTGTTTACCTCTCGTGCTGTGTGTTTAAAATTATACAGGATTCTTATGTCGGGGTCGGGGTTTAACTATCAGGGTTCCTGGGAAGCGGCAACTGACCCGTCTTTAAATGGGACTGGCTTCGGGATTACACCCACGGGCGTGGGGATGGTGGCGCACGCTTCACTTCTGGAACATTTCCACTGTAACAGGGCAGCCTTTTGATGATGCTAAATATTCATGGACATTATTTTATCTGCTTTTATTTTATCTGCGTTTATTTTATCCATGCAGAAGTGTCATGTCAGTGGGGAAAAAAGCCACCAAGTTTCACTTGTGCTCCTCGGTCTGTTGTCAAAGTGAAGTAGAGGCCACCACGTGCTCCGCGTGAGGGTCCAGCATCACGGGGCTGGGGGGTCACACACGAGGACAGTTTACAGCTTCCTGGTCACTCTACGGTGAGGATGTTGGTGTAAAGAATGGCGGGTGGGGCCCTTGGGTGGCTCAGTCCATGGAGCCTCCTGATTCTTGGTTTCTGCTCAGGTTGTGATCTTAGGGTCATGAGATCGAGCCCCATGTTGGGCTCTGTGCTTAGCAGGGAATCAGCTTGAGATTCTCTCTTTTTGCCCCTCCACCAGGCACATGCGTGATCTCTCTCAAATATGTAAGTAAATTAAAAAAAAAAAAAAAGGAATGGCAGTGGAAGAGGAGGCCTTCAGGCCACCGTATGCCACGTGCAGCTCTGACCTCTGCATCCCTCGATCCCCTCCCGACTGGGGTGAAGGTGCGTGCAACAACCTGCAACTGGATTTTTTGGTCTCTGACTGTTGGACCAGCGAGGGGTTTTTGGAGAGGACTTCGTTCTGAGCCCAGGCTGTGTCCAACGTCGCTGCACGATGCCCGTCACCCCCTGCAGAGGGTACAAAGTGAGCGTCGCAGTTCTGCGCTGGACAGAGTGTGTCACGCGTGCTCCACCAGCCGCCCTGCGGGCGAGACTCAGCACAATCCCATCTTAGCATGATTTCCTTACAGCGTATGTTTGGGTATTAGATACAGAGCCCAGCAGGTCTGTGGATGCACTGGGGAGGCACCAGGGGAGGAGCGCTGGGCCAAACAGGGCCCTCAGAGGACACGTACATGTTGCCTGGCCAAGTCAGGTCGGCGACAGCCTCAAATCTGATGAGTTTGTGTTTGTCGTATGAAGGACCGTGGAGCTCCATCAGTCCTCCACCCCCAAGCACGTTAACTCGGTCGATACACGTGGGCGCTCGGTATTTGTTGCTTTGACAAACCGCCTCTTAAAATGACTCCTCTCTCGCTAAAGGAAAGCGATGATGATGGAGAGGCTGGGCCTGCTTCTGTTTCTGCTGCTCCTTCAGCCCAGGAGGCTCTGCGTCCCACCCACCACCTCCCACCCGCTACCGCACGTGTGCATCCTGACCTTGTTGCTGGATTGGGATGATGGGCTTTCCAGAAAGTCCATGTCAGACCTACATCCAGATTTTATAAAAGGGCAGGAAATGTTTCTACACCTTTGCTCCATGCAGGGGAACGTAGACGCACAGACCCAAAATTGTGGTCTGACCTATCAACTTTGTAACGACGCTTAGGAAATCTTTACTTGATGATGTAGCTTGGATTTTCTGATTTCCAGAGTTCAGGGCCCTCTTGCAGTGATGTCAACAGGAGCTCAGTTCAGGGAATGCAGCTGTGCCAGAGAGCATTGCCATGGAGGCAGCGTCGCTTTGGGAAGACCGAGCCCGTGCACAGGCTCATGCCACAAAATGCGTCACCACGACTGCCTGGTGGAGGTGGCGAGGATGTCTCGACGCCCTCCAGCAGCCGTGCTTTGTGCCCTGTATCGTGTAAAATGGTGGTACTCGTTCATTACCGGAGTGATGGCGAACGCAGGGCAAGTTCCCACGTAGTGAAAGCACTATTATCACCAGAATTGTGACTCTTCAGAAAATGAAATAGATGGTCTTCTCCTTTTACCGCAGCAGTGGAGTATCTCAGAGTGGAATTTCCTCTCCACGTGAGCTTCTAAGAAGCGATGGCACCCTTGCTCTGTTTATAGGGCCCCTCCTTGTAGGTTATGCCGGAGTGAGGCCAGATCTTCACCCTCGTTAGCCAGGCAGATGGTCCACGATTATGTTATAGGCACCCGCTAGCATGGGGAGGATTCATAGTGGGACCAGGAGAAGCCGAGACATAGAAGACCACTTAAAACCAACCAAAAGGGAAATCTTCCAGGTCCTGACGGTAGAGCAGGGGACGTCTCTGAAGGGAGATGAGGAAAAGCTTGTCAGGTTTTGAGCTGGGGTTGACACTTGGATACAATGTCTAGATAGGGACACGGAGACTGACATCTACAGGAGGGGACCACTGCAAGCAGAAGAAGTGTGAGGACGGAGGGAAGCCTCAGGCCCCTTCCCACCAGTGTGGGACCCACCAACAGGTCGACAGACCTCCAGCTGGCTGACAGGGGAGATTGAGGGACGGCACATGTTTAGATGTCCGATATGATGCCAAGAGTGAAGCACCGGCCTGGGAGCCTGGACTTTATCCCGAAAAACTAGGGGATCAGTTTTTAGCAGAAGAGTGCCATCCTCCTGGACAGAGTGTATTCATAGACAGCTAGACTGAAGCTAGAATGTGAGAGACCCAGAGAAGGGGGACAGGCCGGGGACCAGCAGGGACAGCCAGCATTAGTGGCCCAAGCCCTGTCCTTGCCTCCACCAGTGTGAGTGGAAAGGAAGGGACAGTGTTAGGGATGCTGTCTCTGCAGCCGTGGGAGCCACAGGTGACAGAGTGGTGAGGCTCTAAACTTGGGTAACTGGGGGAGGTCTGTGACCTGTAGGGATAGGATGGTGCAGGCTGGGTGGAAGGGAAGGGGGAAACGTGGAAGACGGTCATTCACTTACTCATACTAAATGTGAGGTGGGTGAGGAGATAATCAAGCAGGACTCCTATCCTCTAGGTGCTTAAATCCGGTGGAGGAGAGATGGACATAGCATGTTTGACACACCAGGCCAAGGAAGCTCAGGGGGGAAGCCCCCTGTCAGGGCCTTCTGGAGAGAGCCGTGGACAGCTCTGTGAGGATGTGGGTAGCGTGGGTCCCATCTCCTGCTCCGTTCCCGCACAGCAACCACAGCCCATGTCATTGAGTGCTCACCAAGCACTATTTAAAGTGCTTGTATGTGTCACCTGGTGTAATCCTTACAACAGTCTAGGAAGTGTGTGCCACTGTTTCTTCCATTTGTAAATGAGGAACATGGTACACGGAGAGGTTAATTGGTGAGACCAGGGTCAGCGAGGTGACATGGTTAACCCAGCACAGCTCTTAACCCCTCCATGTACTCTTCACATTTTTGTAGAGAGGTCACCAAGTATAGTCTGTGGACCTGTCCACAGTGAGCTAAGTACGTGGCTGAGATAGCTGACCAGAAGCTCTTAAAGCAAGCGGACGTGGCTGTGACATCCAGGTGCCCAGTCTGAGATGTAATGTGGCTGAACAGAGTATAGACAGCTCTGGTGTTGTAGAACTGGGGTGGGAGGGCCTGAAGATAGTTCTAGGTTGAAGTCTGAGACATGGGGAGGGTTTTCTAGGAGACATGAGCAGTGGGAGCAAAGTCAGGTCCTTGGGGAAGTGCAGATTTTGTTGGAGAACAGTAGGCATTCGTGGAGTATGGGGTAGAGCTCAAGGTAGGGCCCAGCTCCTAGTTTATTCTTCACTTTACTTCCAGCACTTCTGATGTGAAGTCCATTGATTTAGGAGGCAGTGGGCCTCAGCCGGATTCCTGCGTCAGGTATTGGCAGCAGGATGTAGGGTGCAGGGATTCAGGCCCGGGCCTGCCAAGTACACATTGTCTCACTCACCATGGGACACGTCCAGCACCAACCCTCAGGGTATCCTCACCAAGAATAACAACCTTCTGCACTTTAATAACCATGATTTGAGTCCGAAATCAAAGGCAAGCATTAACACTTGTAATAATAAAGTAAGAAAAAAAAGCAAAGAATTGGGTTTTGGGGGTCAAGGATCTGGAGTCTGTGTCTGCAGTGGGCCTGGGGGCCAGTGCTACTCAAAGTATAGTCTGTGGACCTGTCCACAGTGAGCTAAGTACGTGGCTGAGATAGCTGACCAGAAGCTCTTAAAGCAAGCGGACGTGGCTGTGACATCCAGGTGCCCAGTCTGAGATGTAATGTGGCTGAACAGAGTATAGACAGCTCTGGTGTTGTAGAACTGGGGTGGGAGGGCCTGTGCGTTGTGTCATTTATTCCCCTCAGTAGATCTGTATGTAGGTACCGTGATTGTCACCATTTGGGGATGAGGACACTGAATCCCAGAGAGGTAACCAACTTGCTCAGGTTACAGACCCCATACCTGTAGCCAGAAAGCAATGCCATGGCCCTTCTCATGTCCCTTTTCAATTGCTGGTATGTTCTGTCGTTTTCTGAGCAGGACTACCAGCCTCTTGCTTCTCTAGCGCCGTCATAGCACCATCGGTAGAGCCCAGGCACATGGCCTGAGGTGTTCAGTCCCCACTGGAACCTAGGCCCATGTGCTTGGGATTATTAATCTTGTAGCCAGTGTGAAACTTGTGACTCGAGGAAGAAAGAGACAGGCAGGAGAAGATACGCGAAATCTGAATTTCTGTCGTCTCCGCTGATTTCCTTCATTTCCGTTCCGCGGCACCGTTGGAGCTGGGGATTTGCAAAAGGTCTTTGGAATGTAGTAGTTTCTTGACAGGCAGCTCTGTAGCTCCCAGTCACTCAGGTAGTGGCGTATGGCTTCAGGGACACTTGCCAGCAGCTCACTGAGTGCCTCATGGTCTTCTCAGTGCCCAGTGCCCTGAGAGGAGTAGAGGCACATGTGTATATGGACCTTGGAGGTTGTCTGCTCATTTCGGGGGGGGGGGGGGGAAGTGCTGAAGGCTCCTCTCTGGCCTCAGAGCAGGACAGGAAGGCTCTAGATGCCCACCAGCAATACCTTCCTGCTCGGCTTTCCTGGCCTCGAAAGCTGCGGCTCAGGGAGCATCATTTGGGTGGTGCTGCTCCCTTTATCCTACAAGCTTGCATTGTCAGGCAGCCTGGGAGAGGCAGCAGGGGTGGTGGCTGGAGAGCCTTTGGCAGAGGAGGGGTGGGGAGGGAAGAGCCGCGACAAAGGAGTTACTGCCACAGGAGCGCCATCCTGGACAGGTGGGTTTGTCCCCAGAGCCTGGTGTCTTCTATACTCAGCTCAAAAGAGGCTGCTCCAGGCTTGTCTGTGTTTTTTTTTTTTTTTTTTTTTTTTTTTTAAGATTTTATTTATTCATAAGAGACACACAGAGAGAGAGGCAGAGACACAGGCAGAGGGAGAAGCAGGCTCCCTGCAGGGAGCCCGACATGGGACTCGATCCTGGGACCCCGGGGTCACGCCCTGAGCCACAGGCGAGACTCAACCTCTGAGCCCCCCGGGTGCCCCTTGGCTGTGGCTTTGAATGGTAGAGAGTCACAGCTGCTGCGCGGCTGCTCCATCCTGCTTGGCACAGGCAGTCCCTGTGACGCCTGGTGAGTTAGGCCGACGTTGCGGTGCATGAAGGGATGGGGTCTACTTAGCGGTGACTTAACCGGTGCCCCGGCGGGCAGCTTTCAGGGCACCAGCATCTGCATTTCATGAGCCTGCAGGGCAGGCAGTGCTTTCTCCGCTCTTCGGATGGAGGACGGGCCCGTGAACCCCTGAAGGCTGATGCAGAGGCCTCCGCCGTGCACAGCACCCCCCGCCGGCGCAGAGCCCGAGCGCTCAGGGGTGTCGGCCTGTGCTTGCGGGAGGGCAGCGCGGCCTGATCCCAAAGCTGACCCGGGTGAAGACCGTGGCCAGAGCAGTCGTCTATCGCTGAAAACAGGTGACCCCAAACTTAGCAGCTTGGAGCAGGGCTGGCTCTTCTGGGCGCCTGTGACACAGGCCGTGCCCTGAGGTGGCAGCCGGCCGTCCACAGTGCCTAGAAGCTGGCTCTTTCCATTTTTGCTCATTTTTGGCAGGACACCCCAGTTCTTTGCTCCACGGACCTCCTCTTCACGTGGCAGCCAGCTTCCTGTCGAGCCAGGACTTCGAGAAGGAATTCGAGGAAGCCGCAGTGCCTTTATGCCCGAGCCTTCGGAACCACACGCTGTCGCCTAGCGTCCCACTGCCTTCCTTAGAGCACGCCACCAAGTCGAGCCCGCTGTCGCGGGGGGCGGCGAGGCTCCTGCTTTCTGAGGGAACCAGTGTGAAACACGTGTGCCCGTATTTTGAAACTACCCACGGGGCACTCCGGGCTTGATTGCCTTTTGCCAAAGCAACTTGGTTAAACTGCTCGTGACGGCTGTTAAAAGCCCACACTCTCGGGGATCCCTGGGTGGCTCAGTGGTTTGGCCCCTGCCTTTGGCCCAGGGCGCGATCCTGAAGTTCTGGGATCGAGTCCCACATCGGGCTCCCGGTGCATGGAGCCTGCTCCTCCCTCCTCCTGTGTCTCTGCCTCTCTCTCTCTCTGTCTATCATGAATAAATAAATAAATAAATCTTAAAAAAAAAAAAGCCCACACTCTTGAGGGGCTCTGGAAGGGCTCCCATAACCACACCCCCCGCAGGCAGCCCTGCGACAAGGCCTGCTGAGGGCTGGCTTTTGCACAGAGCTGGACTGCACGTGGCAGTCTTTCTTTCTCCTTCTATGCACTGTTCTTATATAAAGGTCCTCAAAATGCTAAAAACTGAGCGTCGTCAAAAAGGAGAAAACACAACAGGCTCAGTTCCTGGAAGGTGGCCACATGTCTGAGTTTGTGACAGCCCCAGCCACTGGCCCTGGCTGACTTGGTAGGACCTCGGGGTCCTTGCTCACCCCCCAACCACCCCACTTGGACCCCGTGTGTTCTGATCACTCAGCCGGGTACAGAGTCAGCCTCAGCAGGCGGGGGGCTCAGTGCAGTCCCCGTGACTGTAAGCCAGGGCTCTGTGTCCGACTGCTTTGAAAATGCTGTCGGAATTTTGGTAGGGATCTCACGGAATCTTTGGGTAGTATGGACATTTTTTTTTTTTTAAAGTTCTATTTATTGGGCAGCCTGGGTGGCTCAGCGGTTTAGCACTTGCCTTAGGCTTAGGGCGTGATTCTGGAGGCTCGGGATCGAGTTCCGCGTCGGTCTCCCTGCATGGAGCCTGCTTCTCCCTCTGCCTGTGTCTCTGCCTCTCTCTCTCTCTTAGTGTCTCTCATGAATAAATAAATAAAATCTTAAAAGATTTTATTTATTTATTTGAGAGAGAGAAGGACCACATGAGAGAGAGTGAGAGACCGCACAAGCGGGGTGGGGGGCAGAGGGAGAAGCAGAGTCCCCACGGAGCAGGGAGCCCGACGCAGGACTCGATCCCAGCACCCTGAGACCATGACCTGAGCCGAAGGCAGACGCCTCACTGACCGAGCCACCCAGCGCCCTGTATGGACGTGTTATCAGTGTTAATTCTTCTAGTCGTCGAACACGGGATATCTTTCCATTTATTTGTGGCTTCTCCTGGGGCGGGGGGAGCTTTTGAATGAAGGCAGGCCTCGAGTTCTCCCTTGAGAGGTTCTAATTCTGCCGTCGTGGACGGGATCCAGTGGTGAGTGGTGCAGGAACTCCCGGGTGACTCAGGTGTCCCCTCCTGACGGACGATGATCCATTCACTTGCTCATCCACTCACCGAGTGCCTTACGTGAATTTGAATAAAAATACTGTCCCAGCTCTCACGAAGGCCAGGCAGGGAGCTCTGTTTAGTCTGAAAACTGTTTACGTAGCACACAATTGTTCCGTGTTACAAAAATTTCCTCTTCGGAGGCCCTTCTGTGTATGTTTTACACACTTCACGTGGTTTAGCCAGGTTGCTTTGGAAAAAAGACGGCCAGGCCCAGACTCAGCACCTAGCTCTGAGTAACCACCAACATCGAAGCGGTTGTAGAGCCTTCACAAGCCTCCACCGCGAAACAGACGCCGCTCTGTGAAAACGCTTGCGGGGACATTTATGTAACAGTTTCCCCGCAGGATTATTTGTCTGAAAATAAATTGTTGATCCAGAAAAAGACACGGAAGGTTTGATGTCGTGTAAAATAATGCATTGGTAAAACACGCACACAAAAACTAAAGGAAAGCCAAAATTAATTTCTAATTTGGGGATGTCCTCATTTTTTTTTTTTTTTTTTTTGGCCGTCATCATTTAATCAAACGCCTTCCAGTGTCTTTGGATACACTTCGAATTAGGATCGTACGTGTGACAGTCTGTATGTAAAATCCTTGTCACATTTCTCTCCACGTTACGGGTGTTTAAAAGCGACATGATCCATTTTTACTGATGTAGCGTTTGTGTAGAATGTATGCATGTGCTAGGCTGTGATTCTTTTTTAATTTATTTTATTTATTTTAATAATAAATTTATTTTTTATTGGTGTTCAATTTACAACATACAGAATAACACCCAGTGCTCATCCTGTCAAGTGCCCCCCTCAGTGCCCACCACCACTCACCCCCACCCCTCGCCCTCCTCCCCTTCCACCACCCCTAGTTGGTTTCCCAGAGTTAGGAGTCTTTATGTTCTGTCTCCCTTTCTGTTATTTCCCACACATTTCTTCTCCCTTCCCTTCTATGCCCTTTCACTATTATTTATATTCCCCAAATGAATGAGAACATATAATGTTTGTCCTTCTCCGATTGACTTACTTCACTCAGCATAATACCCTCCAGTTCCATCCACGTTGAAGCAAATGGTGGGTATTTGTCGTTTCTAATGGCTGAGGAATATTCCATTGTATACATAAACCATACATCTTCTTTATCCATTCATCTTTCGTTGGACACCGAGGCTCCTTCCACAGTTTGGCTATTGTGGACGTTGCTGCTAGAAACATCGGGGTGCAGGTGTCCCGGCGTTTCATTGCATCTGTATCTTTGGGGTAAATCCCCAGCAGTGCAATGGCTGGGTCATAGGGCAGGTCTATTTTTAACTCTTTGAGGAACCTCCACCAGTTTTCCAGAGTGGCTGCACCAGGTCACATTCCCACCAACAGTGTAAGAGGGTTCCCTTTTCTCCGCATCCTCTCCAACATTTGTGGTTTCCTGCCTTGTTAATTTGCCCCATTCTGACTGGTGTGAGGTGGTATCTCATTGTGGTTTGGATTTGTATTTCTCTGATGGCAAGTGATGCAGAGCATTTTCTCATATGCATGTTGGCCATGTCTATGTCTTCCTCTGTGAGATTTCTCTTCATGTCTTTTGCCCATTTCATGATTGGATTGTTTGTTTCTTTGGTGTTGAGTTTGATAAGTTCTTTATAGATCTTGGAAACTTGCCCTTTATCTGATACGTCATTTGCAAATATCTTCTCCCATTCTGTAGGTTGTCTTTGAGTTTTGTTGACTGTATCCTTTGCTGTGCAAAAGCTTCTTATCTGGATGAAGTCCCAATAGTTCATTTTTGCTTTTGTTTCTTTTGCCTTCGTGGATGTATCTTGCAAGAAGTTACTGTGGCCGAATTCAAAAAGGGCGTTGCTTGTGTTCTCCTTTAGGATTTTGATGGAATCTTGTCTCACAAGATTCCTTCTTTTTTTTAAAATAAGGATTAGTCAAAATTCATCCACATGCTGCGGTCTTGGGTGCAGGTCATTTGTCCCTGAGCTTACAGACCCACGGTATGGAAACGGACGGATCTCGGAGCGTGAACTGTGACACGTGCAGCAGGAGAGACGTGCAGGAAGTGGCCCCCCAACGCCCAGAAAAGAGGGTGCGGTTGGCCCTCCTGCAGGGTGGGGCTGCGGTAGGTCAGGTTTATTTTTATGAACGGCCTTCCCGTCCAGCCGCCGGCCGCAGGGCCTCATTTACGCTCCGGACAGACGCCGCCGAGCTGTAAATACCGCACCAAGATTAGCTCACGTAAATAGGTCGAGGCTTGTGCCACTTTTTTTTTTTTCCCCTCCTAATGCTCAAAAAGGAGAGTCAAGAGGTGTGGAGAAGTGCAGCCACCTGAGAGATTGTCAGGACTGGACACTTCTCAGGCCAGTGAAAGTCGAGACCAGGTTGTCCTGTGGATCCTCCAGCTTCGGTGGTGGTTTTTGGACACGTCGTCCGTCCAGACCTGCAGAAAGTGAACGGCACTGACGGTTAAGAGGAGTGTGATCGGATGCCCCGGAGAGTGTGTTGCATCCCGTCTTGTCACCGGGGCGTCCCGTTAGCTGGGCCGGGTGCCTGGAGGTTCCTGTCCGCCCAGGTCCTGATGACGTGCAAGGCCACGCGCTCACAGGACCCTGTCTTTGCATTTAATTAAATCATTAAAAGTCACCAAGAGCAGTTTTGATCACTTTGAGCGCTGATACAGGTGAAAAGTCTACATAAATCGAGCACAGGCAGCGTTCAAGGGCAACGCTAGATCTACTAGGGTCACAAAATTATGTGGATGTTCCTAGTGAGATGGTGACCAGTGAGATCGAGGAAAGGATGTTAAACTCTTATGTAGACAAAATTAGGACCAACGCAGCCTGCGACCGATGAAGCTCTTTGGCAAGTCCCTATAGTTGAGTACAGTGTCTGCGTGGAGGAAACCGTAGGGGATCCAGTGCCCTTCATGCGGGACAGAGTATCTAGTCTTTTATTTTTTTTAATATTTTATTTATTTATTTGAGTGAGAGCGGGTGTGCGAGCGAGAGGCAGGAGGAGGGAGAGAACCTCAGGCTGACTCCATGCTGAGCACAGAGCCCGATGGGGGGCTCGACCCCACAAGCACAAGATCGGGACCTGAGCCGCAATCAAGAGTCAGGTGCACAACCGACGGAGCCCCGCCAGGTGCCCCTGGGGTAACTAGTCTTGTAGCAACAGGTCTGCTGGTTCTCAGTCCCGAAGGGCCTCACTCATACAGCTGTTCTTTGCATTTTGGAGATTCCTTTGCCAGGAACTTATTCTTTTCCTCTGTGCAACGAGGAGGCTGCACTACATCTTGTCCCGACCGAGTCGGGTGTTTCTGTGCGAGCGACAGGCAGTTCACATCCTTGATGAAGCCATCGCCGCCGGCAAGCTGCAGGCCTTCCTGTCCCTGCCGAGGGTTTCCTTGTGCCTCTTTGCACCTCCGTCTTCCTGAACCAGCCCCCGGGCCGCCGGCCATGGGCTCCGTGTCACATAGCCTGTGTGTGCATCTCACAGAATCCTCCACGAGTGCCGCGCTCCAGCGCACCGCCTCCTTGGTCTAGCCTCCTCGCCCAGCGCCGTGACTCCCTGCTCATGCCCCGTGTTCCACGGGGTCGTTTCCAGTAAAGACCGAGGCGTGGAACGGCCAGGTCACTCTGCACTTGTCACTGGCCTGCCGTGTGTAGGGTTACTAGGCATTACGCGTGAATTTGTTGACCGGGTGATCAGATACGTGCCGGGACTTACCTCTGCGCTTCAGTAATTGAACTCGGGCAAGGGTGGGGCGTGGGGCCGGGGCTGCGGGGCACCTGCACGTGTGAGTGGGTGGGTGGTGCCTGGGCCTGGAGCACGGGGCCAGCTCCTCTAGAGCCCGGCCAGCACGGGAAAGGAGTGGGCCTCCAGCAAGCCCCAGGGTCCCCAGAGGGTGGCTGGACTTCTCCAGCTTCTGACTCAGCAAATAAATAAGTAAGTAAGTAAGTAAATAAATAAATAAGTAAATGAACAAATAAATGAATAAATGAATAAATAAATAAATAGCATCTGACTCAACTAAATGAATGAATGAATGAATGAATAAATAAAATTCAAATAAATTAAATATTTTCATCAGTAACTTTTAACTAGTATCTCTTAGGGATGGGGCGCCTGGGTGGCTCAGTGGGTGAAGCATCTGCCTTCAGCTCAGGTCGTGATCTCAGGGTCCTGGGATCGAGTCCTGCATCAGGCTCCCCATCCAGCAGGGGGTCTGCGTCTCCCTCTCTTTCTCTCCTCCCCCCTCTTGTGCTGTGCTCTTGCTCTCTCTCTCTCTCTCAAATCAATAAATAAAATCTTTTTTTTTTTTAAAAAGCAAACTAAAAAAAAAAAAGCAAACTAGAATCTCCCTAAAAAATAAAAAGAGATAATTTTGGAATAGGTCACTTTTGAAGAGACTTATTTAAATTTGGTAATAAACCACCGTTGATTTAAAGATTTGACTAACTCCCTCCAGCTGACGACTTTAAATGACAAAAATAGAATATTGTTCCTTGTAGAACATAGGCTGGAACACTTCAAACACTTGTGAAGTGGCGATCGTAGCGTGGGACCTGCCACGTGGCCGCTGTCAAGCAGAACATGTTCTTACGTCTCTCTGGCGTGGTTACTTTATGGGCAAAGTCCCCACGGGTTGCTTGGTTTGCAAATGCTCGCATCCACCAGCTCCCTTCCCTGGCTGCTGTGCTGTTGCCGCGGCCTCTCCTCCCCAGGAACCGAACACTGACCCCTTAGCAGTGCTGGCTTCCCCACACATACGGGGACTCCTGGGATTGGCTTCAAGGTCACCTCTCTTTTTTCTTTTTTAAAGATTTTATTTATTTATTCATGAGAGACCCACAGAGAGAAGCAGGGACACAGGCAGAGGGAGAAGCAGGCTCCATGCGGGAACCCCCATGCGGAACTCGATCCCAGGACCCTGGGGTCACGCCCTGAGCCAAAGGCAGATGCTCAACCGCGGAGCCACCCAGGCGCCCCTCGAGGTCACCTTTCAGGGTTGTCAGAATGATTCCCAAGCCAAAACCACTGGTGAGGACAACCAGTTAGACGAGGCATCTGATCTAAGTTTTCCTTCTGGCCAATGTCCCGCTGGTTCCTGTCACCTCGTTTCCTTCCTAAGTCTTGCTGTCACCCCAAGTCCCTGCATAGGTGTCAGCGTCTCGGCCTCGCTCATGTCTGTCTCGGGATCCTCAGCCTGTCATCGAGGGCTATGCTCAAGGGACACTGTGCCCTCCAGGTGGGGAGAGGGGCTGGCTCACCCCCAGGCAGTGCTGGGTGGTAGGGACCCCATCCCCAGGGCCCGGGGCAGGACCCCATAGGGGGGGACCCCAGGCCTGGGACAGAAGGTCAGGTGCTCCTGCAGACAGAGGAGTGTGCGCGAGGCCCGGCGGGGCTGTGGTTTGAGCAGCCTGACCTGCCCGCAGCGTGGGGTGGGAGGAGGCCGAGGTCCCCAGGGTGCTGGGGGCAGCAGCGGGGTGCCCAGGCCCGGGCAGTCGTGTCTGGGCCTCCTGCCGTTTTCTCCATCATCCTGCCAGACTCAGAAGCCAAGGTCATAAGACGGAGCCCCCAGCTGATGGGTTCCACGCTGCGCTTCGGTGCTGCCCTGGGCGTGGGCTGAGAGAGAGCCGGACCGGGCGGCGTGAGAGTCGGGCCAGAGAAGGTTCGTCGCTGAGTGTATCCCCGTGGGACACAGCCTCTCGCGTGCGCCGCAGTGCACCGTTTCCCTGGCTGAGTAGCAGCCCGGCGTGTGCACACGTGCAGTTGGTTATCCATCCACTGCCTGAGTGCAGCCGGATCGTTCCAGTGTTGATGCTTTGTGGGCTGATCTGCAGGAAATATTCCCTTACAGGTGTTTGTGCAGACTTACATTTTCGTTTTTCTGGGGTGAATACCCAGGAGTGGGGTTGCTTGGGTCATGCGGTGCACGGCTATAACCCTGCCCGGCCGCTTCCCAGAGTGGCTGCACCGTTTTCCATTCCCACCAGCAACGTCAGAGAGTTCCTAGTCCTTCGTACGCTCATCGGCACTTGGCGTGTTCAAGGGTTTTCCTTTCAGCCATTCTTACGGGTCTGAGAGATAGCGCCCCGTGGATTTTTTTTTTTAAGATTTTATTTATTTATTCACAAGAGACACAGAGAGAGGCAGAGACCCAGGCAGAGGGAGAAGCAGGCTCCATGCAGGGAGCCCGACGTGGGACTCGATCCCGGGACTCCAGGGCTGAAGGCTCAACCGCTGAGCCACCCGGGCTGCCTACGCCCCATGGTTTTTATTTGTATTTGCCTAATGGCTAAAAATGTTGAGCATTTTTCATATGTCCATCTGCCATCAGTGTATCTTCTTCAGAGAAAATCTCTTCAAGTCTTTTGCATATTTTTAATCAGATTATTTGTTTTCTTATGTTGTATTTTGGAGGTTCTTTATGTAATGTGGATACGACTCCTTGGTCATATATGGAATTTGCATATATGGGATTTTCTCCCAGTCTGTGCATTGTCTTTTTGTTTTTTTTTTTTTTTAACCGTTTTCTAAAAAGATTAGAATCCCATCCCCCCCGACCCCCCGCTTCGTGCCCTGGACATGCTTTGGGTGCCATGTCTGAGAACCCTTGCCTAACCAAGCCCCGGCCAGGAAGATTTTCTCCTGTGGTCTCACTTTTCCATTTACTTATGTAATTCATTTTGAGTTCATTTTTGTTCAAAGTGTGGGATTACATTAAAGTTCTTCTGTTCCTCCTCCTTCTTGTCTTCTGGCATCCAGTTGTTCCAACACCATTGTTGAAAATGCTGTCATTTGTGTGTCAAATTGTCTTTACACCTTCATCAAAAACCAGTTGATCATATTTATGTGGATCTATTTCTTGATTCTCTGGGTTTTTTTTAAACTGATCTGTTCCTTTACCACCATTTTGTGTTGTAGCTTTAGAGTTTTAGAGTAGCTGGATTCCTCCAAATTTCTTCTTTTTTACTGATATTGTTTTGGCTAGTCTCATTGTTTGCCTTCTCTTACAAGTTTTGGAATCAGTTTGTATCTTTTTTTTTTTTTTTAAGATTTTACTTATTTATTCATGACAGAGAGAGAGAGAGAGAGAGAGAGAGAGAGAGGCGCGGAGACACAGGCAGAGGGAGAAGCAGGCTCCATGCAGGGAGTCCAATGTGGGATTCGATCTCGGGGACCCAGGGTCACGACCTGAGCCGAAGCGAGGCATCCAACCACTGAGCCACCCAGGCGTCCCTCAGTGTGTATCTTTAGAAAAAAGTCATGCTGGAAATTCGGATTAAAGTTTTGTTGAATCTATAAATCAACTTGAGTCTTCCAGTCCATGAGCAGAATATATCTTTTCCTTTTTCTCAGTCTTCTTAAATTTCTTTTATTTAGTGTTTTGTCATTTATAGCATATAGATTCTCTTCATATTAGCTATATTTATAATTAAATATTTTACCCTTATAGAGCCATCATATATGGTATCTTGAAGTTTCGGTTTCCAGTTCATCATTGTACAGAAATATTATTGATTTGTGTGTTGACCATATCTCCTCTGAACTTGCAAAATTCATTCATTAATTCTATGAGGTTTTTATTTTGTTTTCTTGCAGATTATCTGGGACTATCTATCTATCTGTCTAGAAGATATGTATGGCTTTATTCCATTATTCTCAATATTTTATTTCTTTTTCTCTCTTTAATTGCGTCATGTAGGCTTCCAGTTTAAGGTTGAATAGGAAGAATGGAGGTTTCTTCTTTTAAAAAAGGATTTACTTATTATCTGGGAGAATGCACATGCATGGGGGGGAGGGACAGAAAGGGGGGAGAGGGAGTATCTCAAGCAGACTCTCTGTTGAGTGCAGAGTCCAACACAGGCTTCATCTCAGAGCCCTGAGGTCATGACTTGAGCCGAAATCAAGAGTCAGATGCTTAAGACTGAGCCACCCAGGTGCCCTTGGTGGTGAGGAATGAGGGTGTCTACATTCTTCCCTTGCTCATGATCTTAGGGAGAAAGCATTCAGCTTTTGGTCATTAGTATGAAATTAACCGGAGGTATTTTTTTTCTTTTTAAACTGGAGGTATTTTGTAGAGGAAACTCCCTTCTATTCTAGTTTGCTGAGAATTGTTGGTATTAAATTAGGCCAAATGCTTTTCTTTGTTTCAGTTGATGTGTTCATGTGTACACGGCCAATATGGTGAGTTTTATTTATTCATCTATTTATTTAAGAAGCAAACTGGCCTATTTCATATACTATAGTGATGGAAAAGACATCCTGTTTATCAGATTTTTATTTGTAAGGACAGATTTTGACTTAAATGTCCTATAACGTGTCCATCTTTTAAAAAATAAATTAATTTTTCAAATTGGAGCCTTGTTGACACACAATGTTATATTAGTTTCAAGTGCACAACATAGTGATTCAACACTCTGTACATTATGCTGTGCTCACCACTCACGTCTATCATCTGCCACCATACTCTGCTATTGCAGTGTCATTAATTGTGATCCCTGTGCTGTGTCTTTTATTCCCATGACTTACTCATTCCATAACTGGAAGTACATTTACTGATTTTTGAATATTGTACCAGCTTTGCATTCCTAAGATAAAACCCACTTGTCTGTGGTTTGTTCTTCTTCGATATCGTTGGATTCTATTTGCTAATTTTGGGGGGATTTTTGCATCTGTGTTCATGAGGGATAGTGGTATATAGTTTTCTTTTCTTCTGATATATTTGTCTGGTTTTGGCATCAGGATAATTTTGGCCTCATACAATGGTTTGGGAAGGGTTCCCTCCTCTTCCATTTTCTGGGAAAGATTATGTAGAATTGGTATAGTTTATTTTTCTTAAATGTTTTGTAGAATTTTCCAATGAAACCATATGGACCTGAAGATTCCTTTTTCATACAGTTCTTAATTACAAACTCAAATTTTTAAGGAAGTATACTTGGGTTCTTTATTTCATCTTCAGTGAATTTTGATAGTTTGTGATTTTGGGGGGGGGATAGGTAAGTAAGTTGTTGAATTTTGTGCACAGATTGGTGCAGAGCATTTCCTTATTATCCTAAACTCTGTAGTTTCTGTATCAATCTCTTCTTTTCCATTCTTCATGTCACTAATTGGTGTGTTCTCTCTTTTCTGTTATAAGTTTATCAGCTTTATCGATCTTTACAAAGAACCAAATTTTGTCTCTATTGTTTTTTGTTTTCTCTGCTCTCACCTTTATTACTGCCTGCCTTCTCATGGTTTAAGTTTTATTCTTTTTTCAAAATTGATTATGTGTAACTTAGATTATCGATTCAAGACATTTCTTTGCTAATATAAGCATTTGATGCTTCTAAGCACTTTATTATCATCTCACCAATGACCAATCTTGATTTTTTAAATTTATATATACAGTCAATGATTTCAAAGTATGTTATTTAATTTCCAAGTACTTATAAATTCTACGGTTTTCTCTGTTACTGATTTGTAGTCTAATTTCAGTGTGGTTAGAGAACATACTTTGTATGCCTTCAATTATTTTTACAGTTGGCAAGATTTGTTTTATGACCCAGGAGATATTCTATCTTGGTGAATGTTCTACATAACGCTAAAAAGCTATACCTAACCTACTGAACATCATAGCTTAGCCCAGCCTATGTTACGTGTGCTCAGAATGCTTACATTAGCCTGCTGTTAGGCAAAACCATCTAGCACAAAACCTATGCTGTAATAAGATATTGAAAATCTCATGTAGTTTATTGAATGCTATATTGAAAGTAAAAAACAGAATGGTCATATGGGTACAGAATAGTTGCAAGTGTACCGGTTATCTTCATGCCTTCATGCACAGTTCCCTGGCACTGGCTAGCATCAGGAGGGAGTATCATGCCACATATCACTAGCCCAGGAAAAAAGATCAAAATTCAAACCTCGAAATACAGTTTCTACTGCATGTGTATTCCTTTCACATCATCATAAAGTGGAAAAAATTCAACCACTGTAAATCGAACCATTGTAAGTCAGGCACTGTCTGTATTGGAATAATTTGTTTTTTAGCTGAAGTGTTTAGACCATTTACATTAAATCATTACATCAAAGCATTATATTTTATTAAATCATTAATATGAATGAAAAATATTGATTTATGGTTTTTATGATACTTGTGGCTTTAGGTCAATCATTTAATTATTTTTTTCTTTCTTTCTTGCCTATTTTACATTCCTGTCTCCCCTTTCTTGTCTTATTTTGAGTTATTTGATAATTTTTAATACTCATTTTAATTTTTCCCTTACAGTTTTTAGCATACTCTTTATTTTTATGGTTTTCCTAGGGATTAAAATCTTTAATTTTAATGCACACTTTTCATAGTCTCCTTAGAATCAACACTTGTCTCATTTCATGCGGGTTATAACTTACTGTCATATAGGTATCCTCCATGATTCTGTGTTACCTCTGTATATTAAAGAACTCAAAATGAAAACAGTGTATTATGTTTATTATTTCTCTTGTTTCTGTGTTCTAGGTCTCCCTCTCACATCATTTTCATTCTATCTGAAGAACTTACTTCGGCAATTTTATTAGACCAGATCCACTGGTAGGCAGTGAATTCCCTGTGCTTTAGATTGTCTTTATTTTACCTTCATACAAGAAAGATATATTTGATGGGTATAGAAATCTGGGCTTATGTTTCTTTTCCTTCCACTTCATTCTATTTATTAGTTTTTGTAGTCATTCAAATCATTTACATATAAGAAATGTAGATTTCCCTGGTTGCTCAAGATTTGTACCTTGTCCTTCCTTAGTTTTGAGTAGTTTCATAATGATATAGGAGTATGGGTTTCCTATATGGGATTTATCCTATATGAGATTTATTGAACTTCTCAAATCTGTAGGCTTACAAGTTTCACCAATTTAAGGAGTTTTCTACCATTATTTCTTGAAATGTTTGGGTTCCCCCCCCCCCGATACACATTATTTTTCTCTTCCTTCTAGGACTCTGTTGACATGCATTGTAGATCTTTTTGTATTGTCCCATAGGTTCCTTAGTCTGTGTTCATTTTTTATATGTACTCAAAATGGATGATTTTGCTATTGAGTCCATCCAATGAAGCTTTGTTTTATTTCAGTTACTGTATTTTCATATCTAAAATTGCCTTTTGGTTCTTGTTTATATCTTCTGTTTCTTTGCTGAAATGTCCCATGTTTCTATTTATTTCAAGTGAGTTAGCTCTTACTTCTTGGAGTACTTTTATAACAATTGTTTTAAAGTTTTTATCAGGCAACCAGAGTATATGGTCATCTTGTGGCTTCTGAGTTCTTTTTCCATGCAAGTTGAGATTTTCCTGGTTCTTCATATGATGAGTAAATTTGGATTTTCCTAAGTGTTTTGAATTTTATGTCATAATATCTTGGCTTTTATTTAAATCTTACAATGATATCGACACTGTCTTTTTGTTGTATCAGGCAGTTGACTCATTTGGGTGTGGGCTTATGTTTCCACTAAGCCTTATGTGATGGTTGTTTTGATGTTGGTTCTGTGTACAGAGCCTTCACAGTGCATTCACATCTTCACATGTTCCTGTTACTGGTGGCCGATCTGGGACCTGAGTGGTGATCTGTCTCATGGAGCAGTTTTCAAAGCCTCTGGCATGGTGGTAGGATCAGGTCCACATATGTGCAGTTCAAAGATGCCACCAGGAGTCTGTAAATGACTTTCTGGAGTGTCCTGAGCTTTCCTTCTCTAATATCTCTTCAGTATGGTCTGTGGCTCTAGGCCTTCCCTTTTGGTCTTTTGCCAGAAAACTGGCTTCTATTTAGCCTGCCTTTGGTTGCACTTCTATGAATACCTACTTCTGGAGAAGGGCAGCAAAAGAGAATGGGAAAAACAGTGGGGTTTACTCTGCTCTCATGGGACCTTAGCCCCTCTAGGGAGAGAGGATCCCACCTCAGAATTTCAGGCTCCACTGGGCACCCGCCACTGATACTGTTGCTGCCAGCACTTCTGCTACCACATTCTTAGGGCCTGGGCTCATAAGAAGAGAAGCAAGAATACATGAGAATCCCCCATTCTCTCTAAGCATCAAGGTACCCCTTTTTCCCTTGCACCCTGGCACAGAGGGTTTCTCCTGCAGTGCACTCTGCCCATGTCTGCCTTCAGTAGGGCTCAGGCTGCATTGAGTCCAGGACTGGAAAACAAAACAAAACAAAAAAAACAGCCACTTAGCACAAGTTTGGAGGTTTGGGAATCTTCTCTTCATCCCCAATGCACCTGTCAGAGTTTACTTTTCAGAGTCCTCTAGCAGCTATGCCATGCATCTGGCCAGTTTTTATAGCTGCAGTGAGTAAGAGACAGATAATTTTGTGTTTATCCCATTGGAACCACGTCATTTTTTTTTTTTTTAATTCGTGTGCTGGGTACATCCAGACAATGGATTATATTTAGCATTAAAAGGAAATGAGCTATCAAAACATGAAAAGACATAGAAGAACCCTAAATGCATATTACCCAATGAAAGAAGGCCATCTGTAAAGGCCACATACTGTATGATTCCAACTATATGACATTCTAGAAAAGGCAGAACTACGGATGTGGTAAAAAGGTCACTGGTTGCCCCAGGTTAGGGTGGAGGGCCAAGATGAGCAGGTGGGGCCATAAAGGATCAGTACACCGGGTGTGTGCGACTCTCTAATGGTGGACACATGTCATTATACACTTGTCCAAACCCGCAGAATGAACAACACCATGAGGGTTCAATCTTGTCATATTGTCCTGGGTGGCAATGATGTTACTGTAGGTTCATTATTTTTTATTATTTTTTTATTGTTTATTTTTTTAAAGATTTATTTATTTATTTATTCATGAGAGATACAGAGAGGGAGGCAGAGAAACAGGCAGAGGGAGAAGCAGACTCCAGGATCACGACTTGAGCCACCCAGGTGCCTGGGTTCATCAGTTTTAACACACACTACCTTATTGTGGGGTGTTCCTAGCTGAGGAGGCCATACCTGTGTGAGGGCAGGAAGTATATGGGAACTCTCAGTACCTTCTGAATTTTGCTATGAGATCTTGCTGTGAAATTTGGCTGTGAAACTGCTCAAAAAAAAATTTTTTTTTTAAATTTTTATTTATTTATGATAGTTACAGAGAGAGAGAGGGGCAGAGACACAGGCAGAGGGAGAAGCAGGCTCCATGCACCGGGAGCCCGATGTGGGATTCGATCCTGGGTCTCCAGGATCGCGCCCTGGGCCAAAGGCAGGCGCCAAACCGCTGCGCCACCCAGGGATCCCCCCAAAAAAAATTTTTTTAAAATGTATGTGCCAAAGGATCTCATTTTTCAAAACTTATATTTATTTATTTATTTATTTATTTATTTATTTATTTATTTACTTATTTGAGAGAGAGAGCCCAGCCAGGGGGAGAAGCAGAGAGAAAGGGAGAAGCAGGCTCCCTGCCGAGCCCAGAGCCTGATGAACAACTGAATCCCGGGACCCTGAGATCTTGACCTGAGCTGAAATCAAGAGTTGGATGCGTGACCTGCTGAACAACCCAGGCACCCCAAAGGGTCTCATATTAAAATAATTGTGCGGCTTGATAAATATAGTTGAAAGTTATAGGTACTTTATTTAAAAACAGGAAATAAAATGATCAAAAGCAGTTGTAACACACTTTCAGAAGCAGATGGAGTAAATGTGACCCGTTTCATTTTCTTTTTTGTAGTTAGGACGTGACTTCAGTTAGCTCGTTCTATACGTTTTCATTTTCTGGGCTATTCCCGTTATCGGAATGGCTGGCTTTCGGAAGATACTTGTCAAGACATAACTTCACTATTGAACTTAGAATTTAAAACGTGTACAGTGCCTTTCACAGAAACGTGTCATGTGGCCTGTCAATAAATCATTGAGTTTTTTTAAACGCTAAGCCCTGTGCTATTAGCTTGTAGGTGCTGGGCTGGTACACAGGGCAGGCCCTGCTGGTAACTTGAGAGGGGCGACAGCTGTGCCCCTCCTCATGAGGCCACAAGTGTCTGGGAGAGGAGTGTCCCCGCAGGCCGCTGTCGCCTGGGCGCAGGCTCTGGTCAGAAGGAAGCGGATGGAGGGTCAGCACGCTCGCGTGTGCGGCGGCTTGGCTGTTTGTCCTTGCCAGCGCTCCCCGGGTTGGACTCCTCTAGAAAAACACCTTGCGTGTTGAGGGGTTGTCTCCCCCCGCCCCCCCAGTTCCATAGATGATGCTGGTCATTTTATTATGGTTTCATTTTGGTATTTTTGTCATTTCTGCCTTTGGAAGAAGAGCACGTGGACGAGGCCTCCGCGGTTCACTGGCTTTGGCCTACGGAGTCAGACTTGCCTAAATATAGCGCCCTTGTCTCCTGGGGCGGCGGTGGGGGGGGGACGCAGGTGGCCTTAAAAGGGGCAGCTCTTCCTGCGTGCGCCTGCCCCGGGCCTGGTTCGCCTTCGGTTAATCCCCGGATCGAATTCACCCTGTTTGCTGTGCGTGCGCGTGGGAGTTTCTGTGACTGTGGAGCTTCTGAATTTGTTTACCATTCGATGCGGGTGCTTAAAGGTCGTAGCACTCGGGCCGCCCGGGGCTCGGCGGTGGAGCATCTGCCGTCGGTCAGGCCGTGACCCCGGGGTCCCGGGATCGAGCCCCGCATCGGGTCCCCGCAGGGAGCCTGCTTCTCCCTCAGCCTGTGTCCCTCTGTGTGTGTGTCTGTGTGTGTCATGAATAAATAAATAAAATCTTTAAAATAAGATAAAATAAAAGTTGTAGTATTTGTGGCGTTGGCCCTCAGCACAGAGATAACGCCTGTCCTCAGGCGTCGTCAGGGCCGCACTACCTACTCTGTGTCCGTGTGTCCCGTCCCACGTGGGCACGGAGAGCCGGGTAGGTGGCACGGAGCTCATCTGCTCTGCAACGTTGACAGGGGCGTCCCCTCTCCCCTCCTGGGCTCCTCAGAGGCGGCTTTGAAACCTGACGGGGGTTCCGAATGCCTTCGGGGAGCCGGGGTTCGGGGAGGTGATCTGTCCCCCCACCTGTGACTGTTCACTGATCGCTCTTTTGGGTCGGCCTGTGTTCCCGGGGGGTCGGGGACGGGCTTCCCGGAGCAACCCCGGCAGGGCAGGAAGAGCCGTGGAGAACAAGTGTCCATCCTTGCGTCTGGCCACCGGCCCATCCATCCATCCATCGTCCCGTCTGTCCGCGCCTGTTACTGGTTGCTGCTTACTTACCCGTGGGTCACCGAGCTCATTAGGGCCACAGAATCTGGATTTTATTTATTTATTTATTTATTTATTTATTTATTTATTTATTATTTTTTTATTTTTTTGAAAATACAAACTATTTTTTATTTTTTTAATAATAAATTTATTTTTTATTGGTGTTCAATTTGCCAACATACAGAATAACACCCAGTGCTCATCCTGTCAAGTGCCCCCCTCAGTGCCCATCACTGGATATTTTTTAAGGTAGGGATAACTTACCCACAGAAAGAGAAAAGGCCCTATTATTTTAAGTAAATAATAATAATAATAATAATATAATAATAGCAATAATAATTGTTTTTTTAAATCGAGAGAGAAAACAATTTTCTAAAAGCACTTTTCATTTATTAGACTTCTAAAAATAAAAAATGTAACCATGACTTTTATTTGGAAAAAAAAGTAACCAATAAAACCCAATTACCAATAAAATGGTTTCAAATAAAGTTTCTGAAATTCTTCTTAAATGTTTGTATCTTATACATGCTAAATACAGGGATTCCCAGGCCCGCTCCCCGGTTACTAACATGTACATTTGCTCTGTTCTCTGTCTCTGCCTCCTTAAGTCCGTGTGTGCAGCTTCACACCCACACACACCCACACACACGCGCACACACGCGCGCACACGCAAAGGCTCCTGCCTCCAAGCACGACTCATTCCCCGTCCACACCCGGGCTTCCCAGCAGGTGACCCTGCCTCCCTCCCCCCCCCCCCCACCCGGACTCCCAGGGTCCTCCATGTCCTGGCCTGTCACGTGGATCTCCTGCCTGTCACCAACCCCTTCACCCCATCATCCCCGTTGGCTAAGGCTGCACTTTTTCTAGAGAAGAAAAGCAAGGAGAGAAGAGTGTGCCTTTTAAAGAAGCAACGAAAGTTAGACCCATCAATGAAAGTTCAAGGCAGTTCTAGAAGTTTCCTTGGGACTCTGGAGTTTTAGTAGATTGAAAAGTTTACATTGACAATTTTATTTCCATAATTTGTAAAGATCAACAGCTTTATTTAGGTAGAATTCATACCAATGCTAGTTATCCATTTATTTCTTGAATTTCTTGTTAAGATTTTATTTATTTATTAGAGAGAGAAAGGGTCATGAGCAGGGGGAGAGGCAGCGGGAGAGGGAGGGAGAAGCAGACGCCCCCCTGAGCAGGGAGCCTGTTGTGGGGCTGAATCCCAGGACCCTGAGATCATGAGCTGAGCCGAAGGCAGACACTTCCCCGACTGAGCCTTCCAGGCGCCCCTCCTTGAATTGTTAAGATACAAGAAGCCTCTGAACAATTTCAGGCTAGAGATGTGCCATTATAATCAGCTTAGTTCCTGGCTCCCTTCCCTCCCCAGGTCCTTAGGAGGTGGGGGGGTGGTTACCAGTGTCAGTCTCCAGGGGAGTCCATGTGGAGGGTGCCAGGGAAGGGGCCTCGTGTGCGCCTCCAGGAGGGGTGGGCTGGGGGAGCCCCATCCTTGGAGCCCTGGGGAGGAGTCGGGCAGTTCACGGACAGAGCCTCACAGGTGCACACCTGGCAGGCTGGGGCTGCCCCCTACGTGTGCTAGGATCCCGGAGCATCCACGGACGTCCTGGCCTCAAAGGCGGCCTCAGCCCCTGGGACATCCACGACTGTCCCTGCTGCAGAGAAGGTCTCGGACCCTGGAGCATCCACGGCCGTCCTGGTTGCAGAGAAGGCCTCGGGTCCCGGGCATCCGTAGCCCCATGGATCCTGTCCTGGCTCGGCTTGTGGTCCAGCCCTGGCTGCTGCCCCTGCAGAGATCGCTGATGGCACCTCCCAGGAGCCAGGACTGGAGGGGCCCGGGTTGTGTCTGCCTCAGGCTTCAGCATGTGGGAGAAGTCGTGGGCCCTGCACGGGGTCGAGGCCGTGGTGCTGCCCCAGCCACGCAGCCTCCTCGTGCTCTCTGCTCCACTGTATGACTCCTCCCTGGCCACTTACTCTCTCCTTAAGAGTCTCCGATGACTCCTCCCCACTGGGAGGCCCAGACTACCTGGGGCTGGGGACCCCTCCCCGTGGCCGATTAGCACCAGGGTCCAGCTGCCTCTTTGTTCCAGCTTCCCAGAAGGTTCCTGCAAGAACAGGACCTGAGGGACAAACGCAGGACGCCACCTGCGGCCACTGCATGAGTCACCGCACGGGGCTGCCACTGACCTGTGACCCCTTCCCCCAGAGGGCAGCCACCCCGCCCTTGCCGGGAAGGAGCCCGGATTGCAGGCTCCCCAGCAGCCGCGGCAGGACCAACGGGCACTGCTTCCCCGTCCTGCCCGCAGAGGCTCCAGCCTCCTGTGTCGCTGGCTTGGGAGCAGTGGAGGGACATGGCCTCACAGGCTGGAAGCGGCCCGACGATGCGTGTTGTCCCCACAGCCCAGAGCCTGCGGCCCCTTGGTGACTGGCTTCCCGAGAATTCCTGTTTCCTCGTGACCAGAAGGAGGTGTGTGTCGTGGGTGCCCGAGTGCACATCTTCACCTGCGAGTTGCTGATGTTGCTGGATGTTAGTTTGTTCCAACCGCAGGCCCCAGCGTTTACAGCGGCAGCCCTTGTTTGGAGAAACCAGAGGGCGTCCCCCAGGAGCAAGAGGGGGTGCTACGGGCTTCCTCATCACAACAGGGCAACCCCGGCCTAGCCAGACTGATGCGAGGAAGCAGAGGAGAGACCGGGGAGGAGGGGGCTGCAAGTGTAGTCGCTCTTCAAAGACACGTGTCGGGAAAACGGAGACAGTTGCTTTGTATTTTCCACTGTGGGGAGCAGCTGGAATTTCTGACCTTCTGGAAGCTTCTTTGTTCTGGCCCGGTGGAGATGCCAGAGATCAGAGCTGCCCAGCGGATGCATGGCCTCGCCCTCCCCGGGCCCCAGGTCCTCCCGCCTCTGTGTGTTTTGCTCGTCGTCCAAGAGACTCCAGCAGTGGCAGGTGGTGGAGGCCACGGCATCTGCTAAGCCTCCACCTGCCGCCTGCTTTGGGGTGGCGGGGACCCCTGTTTCTGTTTTCCTCTGGGCATTTCCTGAAGCCTTTTCTCCAGCAGCCTCATCCCCTGCTTCTGGGTCCCCACGGACAGCCTCTGGCAAGTGGGGCGGCCACGGGCAGGACGGCGGCCGGAGCTCCAGCGTGGCCCAGTCCTGTGGACGCGGCTCCATGATGCAGGTCGGGAAGCGGGGTTCCCTGACACCCTGCAACAGCTCCTCCTTGTAAGGCTCCTCCTGAGCCTGGCCACGGAGCTTCCCTGGAGATTCCAGGGCACTTGTGCTTCGAGGTTTGGGCACAGATCCTGCTGGTGCATCTCCTATGTCACACCAGGCGGCTCCTGCAGCTGGGGGCGTCTCAGGCCTTGGGGCACACAGCTGTCCCCCTGCTCCCTCTGCTCCCTGTCCCTTGCCAGCTGGCCCTGGGCCTCCCTGTCACTCGCACCCCGACCCCCCCCATGCTTCCCGACTCTCCCGTCCTGGATCCTCACTGCCCTGTTGTTTGGGACCCTGGAGGCCTGGGCCGGAGAGGGCATAAGAACGCGGCCAGATCATTTTTACGTTAACATGATAATATCCGTATTTCCCACTTTGGCCAAAACCGCCGTATAGAAAATGCAGACCTGCACATGGACGCAGACTGTTTGCACCAAAGAATTCATTCTAATCAAAGATCTCAGAAGTCCCTTCAACACCTGCCCTTAGAGTGGCGGCAGTGACCATGGACCAGAAGGGGTGCATCGAGGTTCTTGCAGGGGTGTGGTCAGCGGGCTGTGGCCGGCTCGCCGACGACAACGTGGGGACAAGAGGAGTCATTGAAGCGGAGTGATGCTCTGTGCACAGCGGACAGCGAGGACGGCGGGGACGGCGCAGGGGGTGGCGTGCTTTTGGGGAGGGGGATGCAGGGACAAGCTGGCGTGAGTTGGAGGCCCCGGTGTGTGTGTGGTGAGTGTGGCAGCTGTGGACACACGGTGACGAGGTGACAAGGGGCTTCAGCCAGAGAGGAGGAGGGATGCCCCGGCCTGAGCCACAGGGAAGGAGGCAGGATCCGAGGCCGGGGGTGCAGGTGGGAGTCGAGAACACGGGTGACGGGGGGCCCACTGCTACAGGTGGAGCTCAAGAGACAGCTGGGCGGGTCCTTCAGTGGCCTTTGAGATACAAATACCTAAAATAAGTTTTACGAGGCGTCGGAATTCTAAATTCTCTAATTCTAGCAGCGTTTTAAGTATTTTTGGAATCGTGTGTGATCATTGAAGTATTTAGGAAAGTTAACCGTTTCCAGATCAGTAAAGTCAGTGTGGCTGGCTGGTGAAAACCACAGTTCGTTTTTAGAATCTTGACTTCAGAGGTCAGATGGGCCCCGTCCCTATAAATATGCTGGGAATGGGGCGGCCCGGGGCGCGTGGGAGGGGAGACCTGCCCATGGGGAGTCGTTCCCTTCCCCACCGCAGAAGCACATGTGGGAAGGTAAGTCAGCCTCGGCACCTGCTCTCACCTGCTCCTGCGGTAGTTTTTCCAGAAACCTCACTGCAAGTGTGGGTGTCTTTGCTTTTTTTTTTTTTTTTGGTCCCTGGGGAATGGTAAATAGAGGCGCCTGCTATATTGCCCCGACTGTGTTAGTGACAAGCTACAACGCCCAATAAAAATCCGCAGTGTGTACAGCTCTGTGTTTTGAGGTTGCTCTGCAGTCGAGGCGAGTCACCTTTCTGTCCTAGAAATAGGATGGAGGACATTTGTGGGGCTGTTGCTGCGTGTCCCAGGGACGGGTGCTCAGATGAGGACACGCGGAGGCTCAGGGCCGTGGGCCACCTGCTTGCTCCCGCCGGCTGTCGGGTCAGATGAGTGCGGTCCCGGAATGCAGGCTTTGGTGGGAAGGCTTCAGAAAAGCGCCCCGTGAGCGTGGGTGCCCTCGTGGGTGCCCCCGGCGGCCCTGCGCTTGGGCCTGCGCTCGTGTGCATGGCGAGGTGTCTGAGACCCTGGTGTCGAGGGCCTGGAGTGCAGCTCTGCTCAGTCTCCTTCCGGACTGTGTTTATTCTCAGTCAAATGGATTTTTCTTTTGAACGTTCCAAATGGAAATGAATCCCTTTTATCTTGCACAGGAGGGGGGGGGGGAGTGGAGTATTCAATAGCAAAACTGTCTATAGGCCTTGTCATTTTTATTTATTTTTATTTTTTTAATTAAAAAAATTTTTTTAAGATTTTATTTATTTATTCATGAGAGACACATAGAGAAGGGCAGAGACACAGGCAGAGGGAGACGCAGGCTCCGTGCGGGGAGCCTGATGTGGAACTCGATCCCGGGACCCAGGGGTCACGCCCTGAGCTGAAGGGAGGTGCTCAACCGCTGAGCCACCCGAGCGGCCCAGTCTTGTCATTGTAAATGTCGGTGTATTCCAGCTTCTCTGGAGTCCGAAGAGCAGACGATGGAGGAGGCTGCCTCAGAGGCGGGCTGAGCCCCGTCACCTGTGCCGTGGGGACACGGGTCCTATGCAGGCAGCGGGGAGTGTGGGGGAAGCAGGCCTAGGATGACAAACCATTCGTCTGACCCGAGCGGGATCAAGGATGGGTCATGGGATTAAATACAGTGGGCTAAAGGGCTGAGTGTTTTTACCAAATGCATTTATACCTTTTGCAGTCCTTGGATACCCACATACCCAGAAACCATCACCTGTGGCTTCCAGCTTTGGGTTCCCTAAAGTCAGCTTAAGAATTTCAAAACAATTTCTGTAAAGATCCGAGTGCGGACCCTTCCTGGTGCCGAGAACTTCGTTTTTCCCTCCTGTTCAGTGGCCTCTCTGGTGCCTCAGTAATAAGCGTCCATTCCTTCGTGCATCTATTATTTTTAACCTCCCACTTTGGGTTCCTTAAAGGTCTAACTGAGGGTCCCCGAAAACCGTCATACTGTTCCACTTTCCGCTCGTTACATCCCGTAACGTTCTATTTAAGTAACGTGATGACAGTCACGGACTGCGGGCGTAGACAGCTTGGGAAGCACACAGTGGCCTGTTGGGGAGGGATCCCCAGGGGCCCGGCGTACCGGCCGGCAGCCCCCCGGCAGCAGCGACCAGCCTGGGGAGTTTCCAGAAAGGATCAGCCAGAGGGAACGAGATGCTGAGGGTGACCGTGCAGGTGCCAGAGGATCTGTGCCCCCAGCCAGGCCCCAGCGCATACTGCCCGTTGTGAGTCCGCCCGCTTGGGGGTCAAGGGCCGGATTGGGGCTATTTCCAGCTCCGCCAGCCACTGGCTTCTGTGGGGAGCCCTCGGCTCTGCGGTCGTGGCAGGGAAGCAGCCTCAAACCATATGTTAAACGGATGCACAAGGCTGGGTTCCAGTAAAGCCTATTTATGGACCTTGAAATTCGAATTTCATGTAACTCCACGTGTCAGGAAATATCATTTCTCTACTGCGTACCCCGCCCCCCCCCAAATCGTTTCCTAGCGGGCTGGCCGTACACAAACCCAGCAGACGGGCGTTGGCTGACGTCTGCGATAGACCGTCCTTGCCTTCGATGCCACGCAGTTGAACCAGAGAAGTCGAGAGACAATCCACTGTTCACGCCTCCTGAGCTTACACTCACTCCTGGGCATCCTAATTTTAGTCTATCCCTTTTAAGTCCCGGGGCTAAATTTTCCAGAAAGTAGGCTGAGATCAATTGAATAGATTGGACCTATGATCGAGGGCTGTTTGTCTCCGTGGCACTCGCTTGCCCCTTGTCGGCTCACGCCCCGGTGGTTCTCAGAGGTGCCGAGCGTCACCCAGGATGCTTCTCAAACACTCAGGAATCAGAATCTCCCAGAGAACTGTCAGACGCGCTCTGGGTGGCTCTTTTCTATGTCAAAGCTCATGAAGTAGCGCCCTGACCCGCGCGTGCACCTGTCTGATGGGTCATCCATCCCGGGGCCTCCGTGCAGGCCACAGAGGACAAGCAGGATTGGGGTGGCCGCTGAGGAGGCCCATCCACATTCGTCTGCTAAGGAGCCTCACCCTGGAGAATCCGTAGAGAAAGAGGTTAAACTTGACCCCCCAAATCAGTACGCCCTCCGTACCGCATCCTGACACATGCTTGCGGGTTTCTGGAGTCCGACGTTGCTCGGTGTACATGTGCGTGCATGTCTTCAAGCTGCACAGTAAATGTGTCTGAGGCCCGTCGTGACTATGAGCACGTTGCCATCGAGTCACCGTGGAGGAGACGCCCTGTGGGTCTGTCCGGGCGGTCTCCACCTGTCCGTTTTGTTTTTGTTTTTGTTTTTGTTTTTGTTTTTGTTTTTTCTGTGTGGGAAGTGCTTAGGAACCTGAGGGTTTGAGCATTGTCAGTGCTTGATAGATACAGGTTTTTGTAATGGTGTAGATGGATATAATGATAAATTTATGGTTGTGTAATGTTAGCATAAGGTAATAGTCTCCTGTGTTAGGATTCTTGTGTGTATAAGGTATTGGGGGAGGCAGAAATCAACTCACAACAAAACCCTTTCTTCTCAGTAACTGCACAATCATTTGCTTCATTCCCAGCATAACATCACTGCCCTATGTCCACCACTGTGCCTGGGGCAGTGGGAGAAAAGCAGAAAATGCAAAGAAGGACAGACCCCAGATTCCACCCCCAACATCCATACTGTAGGCAGCTGGGGGGATGCTGCAGTTCAGCCAGGAAAATGATCAAAGCATTGGTTAGAGGACCTAGTAGGTAAAGCTCCTCTAGATGAGAAATTAGGAAGAACGTTCCACTGGGCGGGGTTTGTTAAGTCATTGTGAAAAGGCGTGGAATCTCTTTTTTGGAAGAGCATTCTTAGGACCAATCTTGCTCTGTAGGAGTGGTCTTTAAAAGGAGTTCTTGGCCCACTCTTGAAGGAGCCCTCGGTTCTGTGAAGGTCATTATCTCAACTAATTTGGTGAGCTGGAACCTCTAGCTTCCCAGGATGGCTTCTCCTAGAAGCAGGTGACCAGCTCTTGGCCAGGAGCACCCTTTTGGTGGGAGAGAAGACGGAACCTGTGTTCCAGGGGAGGAGGCAGCAGAACAGTGAGCTAACAAGGACTCCACTCTGACAGAGAGCCGGAATGTAGGCCCCTTCCCCAGAGATACTGTCGTCCTGAGCTCCAGCCTCCCTGAATCCCCGTCGGTGCGTTGACTTGTCCTGCGCGCGTCTGTGTTGGAGTGACCTCGGCTGAGCAGAGCAGTGTTCTCTGCAGGGAGTCACGGTCCGCGAGCCGGAGGCTCTCCTCCGCCGCCAGAATGCACCCTGCGTCCCCCCCGCCCCCCCGCCCCCCGAGCCTCGGGAGAACAGTGCCTGGCACACAGTAGGCACATAACGTGCGCATGAATGAGCGTATTGAGGAAGTTCAGGCGTCTAACCAAGAATCGGCGTCTTGGGAGGAAACCTTGTTTTGAGGTCTTTCTGGAAGGGAACTAGTGCTATTCACCGCATCCCAGCGGGCTCTGGGGTTGGGGCATCGGGGCGGCACAAAGGAGCCTTTCTGGGGCGCGTGGTTTCTCCCACCCTCTTCCTAAAGGGCCGCAGGCGCCCCGACGGGTGTCCGGGTTACGCTTGGCCAAGAGTGCTTCTGAGGCAGCAGGGTGCCTGCCACCTACACCCACTTCGGGGGCGAATAATAGGCCCGAGGTGGAAATGCACCTGTTGGTTCCCCTCCTTTTCCCTAATTCGCTGACCTGATGGCGGGGTGGGAAGCCGCGCCCACAGCACCTCTAAGGGAGCACGACCGTCCTCGGGGAGCACGACAATCAGTGGCCTTCGGACTTTCTTTGGTCCCGATCCTGCCCCATCTCCGGTCAGGGTGGCCAAGCGCACCTTGCTTCCCGACCAAAGCTTCTGCGACGGGGAGGAGCGCGATGGACCGGGAACATCTCGGTTTCGGGTTGAAACGTGAAACAAACGGTCCAGAACAAGAGCGCACAATACTCATTCCCTCCCCGGCTCCGCTGTCACCCGTCCTCGGAGGTTAGTCTGAGGAGCCAGGAGGACAATTGCATTCGCTTTGGTTTGAGCTAAGTGTTGGGTGGCCCCCTGGAGGGAACCGGGAAAGGGGAGAGCGGGGGAGCTCCCGGGAAGGGTGGGAGGCGCCCCCCAGCCTGAGGCCCCAAATTCACCAGCGGGCGTGCAGCTTCCGCAGGTTCTTTGTATTTTAAAGTTTTTATATATTTATTCACAAGAGACACAGAGAGAGACACAGAGACCCAGGCAGAGGGAGAAGCGGGCTCCCTGCGGGGGACCCAACGCGGGACTCGAATCCGGGACCCCGGGGTCACGCCTGAGTCCCCCTGGCGCCCCGCTGCCCCAGTCGAGCTCTGCGTGTGCTCTGCTCTCTGACGGCTCAGATGGGAGCCCCACGTGGCGGCTGCGGCTCGTCCCTTGGGTCACGTCCGACTACGGCCTGGCCACCCCTGGCCTCTGCCCAGCACCACCCCCCTCCTCTCTCCTCCCCTGAGAGCCCCGAAGTGCGACATGACTTAGGACCCACTTGCTGTGTGGATAAACCCACTTGAAAAGAGAGGATCAGCAGCAGCTGTGTGGGATGGGCCTGGAGTGTCGCGGCCACAGCTGCCGCCCCGGCCCGCGCCCGCCTGCCCCGGCTCCCCTCCCCCCGCCTCACCCTCGCTTCCCTGGGGTCGCACAGGCCCCAGAAGCCTCAGCGCTGACACTCAGGCTCTGTTTTCCGGGGCACCTGACTAGGCGCCATGTGTGTCATTCTTCATCTGCGAAAAGGGAGGAATTAGACACCTGCCTGTGGCGCTGCGGCGAGCGGGTTATTTAAGCGCCGTAACCCGTTGCATGGGGAACGCTCCAGAGCTTGGGGTATTAGTATGTGTCATCATCACGTGAAAGGGGGTGGCAAAGACCATCTTCGAGCAGGAGGGGGACCCCACACCTGTTCTGCTCCCGCGCAGAGCGATGAGGGTGCCCCCCCCCCACTGCAGCGTGCGCTTGCGGCCGTTTCCCTTGGACCCATTAGTGGGGTTGGGGCTGCTTTCTTCCACAGGCTCCGTGACACTTGTTCTGAGTAGAGTCCCCGTTGCGTGTTATTTGCCCTTTTGGAGGGAGGAGAGGAGAGCTTCCTTCTGGAGGATGGACAGGAATCACACCCCGGACGGCACGTGTGCCCGGAACGGCGACCGCATGTGGGCACCTGCCCGCCCCGGGGAGGGAGGGCGAGAGAGCTCACCCGGCCGGCGGCCTTCTACCCCAGCAAGTTTTAGCTGCCAGTTTCCCAGACGACTGGTCTCCAGAGGGGAGGCGAGCGTCCCAGTCTGCTTGCCTCCCACCCGCCGGGATCAGGGGAGAAAGTGATTGTTTTTGTCTTGCGTCCGTTGCAGAGTTTTTGTTTTTTTTTTTTTTTTTTTTTTTTTCCGTTGCAGAGTTTTACTTCTGGGTAACTTCCGTAACGTTCAGGTTGCCCTAGTCGTGTGTACGCAGTTGTAAATAAATACGCATCCAGAAGTGCAGGTAGGAGTCTTAAGGTGTTTCCGGGAGACGGTCGCGTGGCAGGGATGGTTCCACCGTGGGCCCCGCTCGCCAGCACCAGTGGCTGCCCTGGGTCGATGTGCCCCGGTGTTGCTTTGTCCCCCCGTCGTCCATGCACATCAGAGCAGCCTGGGCGGGTGCCTGCGCGGATGTGCCCGCAGGAGAGCTTCCGGGCAGTGATTTCCGTCCCAGCGGCTCTGGAAAATGTCCAGGGATTGGCATTGCAACGATGGAGAGAGAACAGTGGCCTCACATTTTATTTGCCGAAAAATCAAATTTAAGTGATGAGACCCATTTCCGTGCTGCGGGTTCTCTGTCGCGCGTGCGTCCTGTGCGTGGCCCCTGCGCTCGTGCAGAGGGAGAGCTGCGGCAGGTGGACAGAAGGACAGGTTTGAAAAGCCAGACAGGGGTCTTGGGAACCAGTCTGAGTTTATCACACGCCCTTCTGGGACTCCAGCCGCTGTGCAGTTGTCGCATGCTTTTTGTCTGTGATCTCGTTATGTTAGCTCCAAAATAAATCACAGGTTAAAAGTGAGCAGCACGGGCGTCTGGGCGCTGAGATGTGAGCTAAGGAGGAGGAGATGTGAGCCAGGAGGGGGCTCCCTGGGCGGATTTGCAGGAGATACTCCTCCGGGACCTGCTGAATGAAATTTTTTTTTATATACATTTATTTTTTATTGGTGTTCAATTTGCCAACATACAGAATAACACCCAGTGCTCATCCCGTCAAGTGCCCCCCTCAGTGCCCGTCTCTTGGGTTAATCTCTTCTTTCGTGTCTTTCGTTTTTCGTGGGAATGGGGCGTCCCCCGCCCCACACGTCCTCGTGTCATCATCCCATGTTATTTGTGGCGAAGGACTTGCAAGGAGCAGCTTCTCAGTTTCTCACGAAAAATCACGGCCTGTAGGTCTTTAAAGCAAAAGCAATGAACACAAACTACAAGAAGAAACAAAAGACCCATTTTCCACTGCATTTGGTTTCCATCCAGAAAAGGAAAATCATATATCGCTTTGTAATTCAGTCGCCTGTTAGGAAGTCCCGTCTCTCGAAATTAAGCCGCGGCAACAGGGCAAAGTCAAGATTGTGTTCGTGGCTAAGGGATATTAAATGTCGAGCCAGCGGATTCCCCAGGGCGTGTGGGGCGGGGGGATCCGCGCACATCATCCAGGTGGGACCCCGGAACGTGCACGGCCCAGGCGCCCAGCACGTCGGACTCCGTCCGCGATGTAAGCCCCGAGGTGTGTTCTCACACGGGGTACGCATCCCCCCGACAGCTGCTGCCTTGGGAGGTGGTGCCGGAGGGACAAGTTTCTCACCTGGGAAAACACCTGCGGGTCCCTATGCACCGCTGACCCACGTGACTTGCAACCTCTGGTGGGAAGTGCAAGGAGCCGGGCGTCGGGGGCCACAGGCTGGGGCAGAGGGAGGCTGCGGACTCCCCCCCATCCCTGGGGCTCCCAAGCCGGGTCTCTTCCAAGCCCCACCCTGCAGGGGGGTGGCTATGAAGGGGGCCTGAGTGCTTTCTGCCCACGCACCATCTCCCTCCCATCTGTCTGAGCTCCCGCCTTTGGGTCTTTGTCCTGAGATGAGTTTTGCTCCCTGGGCCGGAAAGCAAACTGCCTCCTGTCCGCACTCTCGGAGCACAGGGCTTGGTGCCTGGGCTGTACCTGTGCAGCCTGTGCCCGGTGATCAATCCCCCCACCCCGAGCCCCCAGCTGCCAGCCGTGTCTGCCGCCCGCCCTGGGCCCTGGGGGTTCCTCCTGCCGCGCTCTGGGGTTGGCCGCAGGGGGAGCAGGCCCTGCCCTGGGACCCTGTGCACCCGCTCCTTGGGGCTCCTGTTTGCAGAGCTGCTTGACCCTTGAGCCCTTTGCCCTTGACTTCAGAGGCAGAGTGCAAACACCCTGTGGAGCTGCAACAGGGGGCACGGGACTGTCCCCGGCCTGAGGACACAGGGGTAAGAGCCTCCAGAGTGCTTTGGGGACAGCCTGCGCCTGGATTCTGGAGCGGGGCCCTCCTGGTGGGCCGGGCAGCACGGGCCCCCGCCCTGCCTTCCCAGGAGGCCTTCACACCGGGAACACCGGCATCCTGGAACCCAAGGGAGGTGGACATGCCATCGTCATCCTTAAAAACATGGCATTTACCTATGGAAGACTTAATGTGAAATTCGTTTTGTGCATGAGTGCACATAGGTGGGTGCACACACACACACACGGTGCCCCATCTACTTACTCACCTGTGTGTCTGAGGGACGTTATAAGGGGCCCTCCGCACACCCACCGCCTCCCAGCCCACTGCAGAGCTTTGGATGAACCTACAGTTAACAGCATTTGGTTCCTCTTGCTTCAAGCTTTTGGAATGGCTTATTATTATTATTATTATTATTATTTAGCAGCAACTAAAACGGCTACCTTTGCACAGAGCAGCCTCACTCCTTCGTGTAGCTGGGCTGGCTCCCCCAGGGACTGCATCGTACTCAGCCCTCAGGACGCAGCGTCATCCTGTAGCCGCTGGACCATAGGCCTCTGCAGCCCTGGCCCGGGCCGCGGGCCTCTCCGTCCCTGTGGTTGGAGCCGGTGGTTCCGAGGATCTGGGGCGACGTCGTCCGGACCCGGAGCGCACCCCAGGGCAGGCAGGCGTGCCCCGACCTGGAAGGGGGTCCAGAAGTGCTGCCGTCACCTGGCCCTTCATCTCAGAGATGGACGGGATGGACGGGAGCTCGGGTGCCCCACGGGCGCTCCCTCGCGTCACCTGCCGTCACTTCTCCCTTATTTCAAATGAGGACAATGCTCCTGGCATCGAGCTGCTTTGTTCAGGGAATCATTACGAAATGCGCGGTTGCCAGGGTGGCAGGATTGTGTCACAGGCAACAATCGGGCCCGGCAGAGCCGGTCGGGCAGGTTCTCTCCCTCTGCAGCCTGCAAGTCCTTGAACCCGCAGGCCAGGCCACCGGAACCAACCGGAACCAACCGGAACCCGCCCCTTGGCCTGGGCGGCCACAGCTAGGCTCCCTTCAGCCTCCGAAGGCCCGGCGTCTGACCTGCAACACCAGCCACAGACTCGCCCTCCTCCATCCCTGCACCCCCAAGTAGTGGGGTCCCTTCAGGCTGGCCAGCTGGGCCAGTGTCGTGGGCTCAGGGCGCCACCGCCTGCGCGGATCTGCAGCAGGCAGGCATCCAAGCCGAGATCTTGGGGGGACCTCAAGATCTGCTCTGTCCCCCTTTCAACGTGTAGCCAGGCAGTAAACCGACTTCGTGGCCCGGCAGCTGGTCACAGCCACGGGTCGTGAGGCCCGGGTGGGGACGGGGTGCGGGCAGGGAAGCAGGTGCATCATGCGGAGCTCCCACGTGCCCTCCCTCACCGCCCCCCCCACGGCTCCACCCTCCGCAGCTTCTGGAGGCTGTGTAGACGCTGCCTGTGGTCTCTGTCCTCCCGGGGCAGCCCTGGTCCGCTCCGTCCGTCTCCGGGAACGCGGCTGCCAGGCTCAGGCTTCAGGCCTTTCTCCTCCCCTCCTCCCGCTGCTGCCAAAGGCCATCCTTGAAGTGCCTCCTGCGGGAGAAGCCACTTCACTGGGCCTTCTGGCTCCGGGATGGGGCGCCTGCAGGTCTCCCGGGGCAGGGCCACGTCCTTTGTCCTCTTCCCTGAGCACCTCTGTGCTGCTCTGAGTCCCTGGCCTTGGCTCGCGGGCAGGATGCGTGCCCCGCCGCCTGTGGCTGTGTTAGCACAACTATGCCTGAACCTACTTTGATCGCTCACTCTGTTTTGCCTGTTTGCTTTCCGTCTTCCGGGTGAGGTGAGTAGGACAGTAGGTGCACCTGCCGGGGATGGAGGCCCAGCCATGCTGTGTCCTGGCACAGGCACGGAGCCTGGCCCAGCCCTTTGCTCACTTGCCCTGGACACACTGCTCAGGCCCAGGAGTCCTTTCCCACAGCACCCCGCTGCCTGACATCCCCTCGGCCCTGATTCCCCGGCTCCGTCCTCCGCCACGAGACGACCGCCCCTTCCTGGCCTCCTGGGACCAGGGCCTGTTCATTCATCCCCTGCCCAGAAGCTTATTGTGGATGTAGGATTGCCCAGCGTCTTGTACCCAGGGACACAGCTGTTAGCATCCATGTGGCATATCCTAGAGACAGACGGGAACATGATTCCAGGAGTGGTAGGTGGTAGACAGAGTGTAAAGGGCTGGTGTTCTGGGTGAACTGTCCAGGGAGCTTCTTGGAGGAGGTTTCGTTCTGCACAGAGCTCTCGGAGGAGAGGAGTGGCCATGGCAGGGCATGGGCCAGTGTGTGCAAATGTCCTGGGGCAGGGCCGAGCTCTGGACTGCGAAGGCAGCCCGTGTGGCTGAAGTAGCCAGGTTGGGGAGAGCGGCAGGAGGGGCGGTCGGAGAGCAGCCCGGAAATGGGTGCTGATCTTTTCTAAAGTTTATGAGATGCTCTCAGAAAGCTCCGAGCCAAGGCAGGATGTGCTCTGAACCCGCTCCCCTCACCCCTGCAGGGGAGGCATGGTGAACGGCCAACGCTACCTTGTTCCTGCCCTTCCTGCAGCCCTCCATGGGTTTCCTGTCCCCGTGGGGATGAGGCCCGGCCCCTGCTCCCCGCCACTGCTGTCAGCGTCCAGCCGTCACCTCCCTGCAAAGTCCGTTCTTCACACGCCCCTGGCTTTCTGTGTCTTCGCCTCTTGGCGGCGTCCTCACACGATCCCTGCACGAAGCCCAGGCTCCTGGACGTTCCCTGCCCACCACCCTCTCCTGAGGCGACTGACCTCATTAATATCCCCACCCGGAGCCCTGATGCGTTTCCTGGAGGTCTCCGCGACGTCACCAGCGTGTGGTCTGCTGGGTGCTTGTGTCTGTCTTTTTTTTTTTTTTTTTTTTAATTTTTATTTATTTATGATAGTCACACACAGAGAGAGAGAGGGGCAGAGACACAGGCAGAGGAAGAAGCAGGCTCCACGCACCGGGAGCCTGATGTGGGATTCGATCCCGGGTCTCCAGGATCGCGCCCTGGGCCAAAGGCAGGCGCTAAACCGCTGCGCCACCCAGGGATCCCTTGTGTCTGTCTTCCCACCAGCCATGGACTCGCCCCAGGAGGGGGCGCGTGGGGGTGTCCAGCCTCCATCCCAAGGACGGACCCACAGGTGATAAGCAGCAAATGCCTTTAGCACAAATGAGGGGGTACAAAGCATGCAGTCTTCCTCCCATTAAGTGCTCAGTGCAAACAGGTGGTCCACAGTTCTGTAAATCAGGCATAGAGGAGCCGTTTCATGATTTGCCTTAGATGTTTATTTATTTACTTTTTAAAAAATATTTCACTTATTTATTCATGAGAGACACACAGAGAGAGGCAGAGACCCAGGCAGAGGGAGAAGCAGGCTCCATGCGGGGAGGCCGACGTAGGACTCGATCCCGGGACCCCCGGGGTCACGCCCTGGGCCGAAGGCGGCGCTAAACCCCTGAGCCCCCCAGGGAACCCCCAAGAATCGTACACTTAAAAATCACCTGCTCTCTCAATTTGCTTAGGACAGTAAACTGAAGCTTCCTTCATTAAGAGCAGTGACAAGTATTATTTCCAGTTATAACAACATACATTAGAAAAACAGCTATCTAATTTCCAGGAAAAGTAATTTCAAAATCAGAAAATTCGTATGTTAAATCACAGGTCAATAAATAATGTGTTTCTTTTGTTACAAGGAATTGCAGCGTCCTGGAAGCTGGGTGGCTCAGTGGTCGAGTGTCCCTCTTCGGCCCAGGGCGTGACCCCGGGGTCCCGGGATCGAGTCCCGTGTCAGGCTCCCTGCAGGGAGCCTGCTTCTCCGCCTATCTGGGTCTCTGCCACTCTCTGCGTCTCTCATGAATAAATAAATAAAGTCTTTAAAAAAATAAAGTTTGATTTGTTAAGCAAAAATATTCCTCATTGATTATTGATACCTGATTAAAGATCGTTTCTTATAGGAGGACAGAGGAGGGAGATTTAATCGAATCTGAGTGAATTTTTAGTACTTTCGTTAGTGTCTGTTTTTTTTCAGACCAAACAATTTTGTTGATCATTCAAATGGCCCCAGCTTCTTTGCTTTCATATTTCGTGTGACTGATGGCAAATACTAACCACCCTTTTGTTATTTTATTATTATTATTATTTTACTAACCGCCCTTTTAGAGAACAGTTGTGACTGTCTGATCTGTACGTTTTATAGACTTTTAGTCATCCTGGAACAAATTCACATGTTCTCCAGCAGAAGCATCTTCGACTGAAACAAGCCTATAAGCTTCCCTTGCTTATACAGAGTCAGCGTGTGTATACCTATGGCTTGGACGTGTTCTGGATCCACCAAATTAATTCCCTATTTTGCAAAATGCTGGAGGTGCTTCGTGCAGCAGGGCTGTGTCATGCGTCCGCTTCCTCTGGACATGCGTGCTTTGGGGGCGCCTGGGTAGCTCGGTTGGCTGGTGGAGCATCTGACCCTAGAGTTGGGCTCAGGTCTCAGGGTTGTGGGGTCAAGCCCCACCTTGGCCAACGTGCTGGACACTCCCTCTTCAGATCTTGTCCGAATTCTCTGCCACATACCGAGCGACCACCTGACCTCAGTAGAGGACGCGTGAGCTGCGCTATGATTTTCCACGTAAAGATCCCACACCTGTGACAAGCAAGACTTTTTTCATTGTAAACAGTAACGCAGGGAAACAGGATTCCGGACAGGAAATCCTTTTCAGTTCAACAACACAGAAAGGGAATAAAACTTCTCGTGACAACCCCGTCATCGCGCTGCCAGCTGGCGACCTCTGTCGAGCCTCAGAGGCTCTGTGAGCCTTCGGGTCCTCGCTGGCACGCGGGGGCGATGGTCCTGGCCGTCGCGGGACCGCCGGGGTGGCGTGGGGCGGAGAACCCACTCGAAACCACCTGCACGCGGCAGGACAGGACAGGGAGGGTCGGAGTGGCGGGGCCGCGCGCGTGTGATCCCAAGCAATGCTGTTGCGCGTGGCCGGAGGCTCCAGCCTTTTCCAAGGGGGCCCAACCTCCAAGGAAAACCGCGGAGCCCCAGCGGTGTGGCCACCGCCTTGCCGTCATGTTCTACAACCGTGCTGGCTGCCGGGCATCGTGTGCGCCCCGAGGCCCCCACCGGGCTTTCTGGGAGCACAAGGCTTGCGTGTGGGTGGCACTGCGAGGCAGCCTCCAGCGGTCCCCAGAGGAGTGTGCGGGGGCTCCCGCGGGGCTTCTCGGCCACACCTGTTGTGCTGGGCCTGGGCTCCCGCGAGGAGACGGAGACCGAGAGTGCTCACCTGCCGTCCGTCCTGTAAAGGGCCGGGGCCGTACTCAGTGGGAGGCCCTGGAGTGGGTGCCTTGGAGGGCGCTGCCCGGGGACACGCCGCCTTTGTGCGTGGGGCCGCCTGCACCGACGGCTGCCACCGCAGCGCCACCCGACAGCCGAGGCCCCGGCTGAGCCCACGGCTTCCCATTGCACGCGTCTGCTGCTTGAACCGCGGGCATGGCAGAGCAAGGGGTAAAATAGCCGCCGGACCTTGGGTGGAGGGGTGGCCACAGGCCCCCGGGCCCCCGGCCGTCTCCATACGGCTCCGTCTTCGCAGGGTGGGCTTCCCACATGGTGCAGGAGCTCGGAGGGCAGAGCCGGGGCTGGCCTGGAGCCAGGGCTGGGACCTTGGCTGACTGGGGTAGCCTGCTGGGGCGGACGCGTTCCTGAGTCGCTAATGGGGTCATCCGGCCTCCCTTCGTGGGTGATTATCAGAATTTCACCAGATTACATAGGCTGAGGGCCTGGCCCACAGCAGGCCAGGATTCACTGTGTGGCCCCTTCCAGCCCGCCCTGAGACCTGCGCACCCTGGGACCTGCACACCCTGGGACCTGTGCACCCCGGGACCTGTGCACCCCGGGACCTGCGCACCCCGGGACCTGTGCACCCCGAGGCCTGTGCACCCCAGGACCTGTGCACCCCGAGACCTGTGCACCCCGGGACCTGCACACCCCGAGGCCTGTGCACCCCGAGGCCTGTGCACCCCAGGACCTGTGCACCCCAGGACCTATGCACCCTGGGTCCTGCGCACCTCTCATGCCTGCCAGAGGACGGCGGTCTTGCCAGGGGCATCCCTGGTCAGGCCACAGCATGTTCCTAGAACATGCTCAGGCTTCTTGATTGAGCCCTCATCTGCCCAGACGTCCGGCCCTGAGACTCCAGCCTCGCAGAAGTGAAGATCTGCACGGGGGTCAACGCGCCCTGAGGTTGGAAGGCCACTAGCTCACCCACAAACAGGCGAGGCCCTGGGCGACGCGAGTTGTTCTTATTTCTTCAGCGTGGTTATCCGTTAACCAAGACAATAAAGAGGAGACGCGGGAAAGGGCCAGGGCGGCTGTTGGACTCTCTCCCCAGAGAGCGAGGTGCACTAGTCCACGTGAATCATTGGAATGTGCACCGTGCCCTCAGCAGGATCTCAGGCCCCTGTACGGACTTTCTGCAGGCGGTCCTCACAACCAAGGTACCAGGTGGCGGGGAGCATCCCTCTTCTCATTACGTACTGCACTTTAAACACGTCTTTTCAGGGGCTCCTGTGGGGGGGGCTCAGTTGCTTAAGCATCTAACACTTGAGTTCACTCAGGTCGTGGTCTCAGGGTCATGAGATCGAGCCCCACCAGGGCTCCATGCTGGGCGTGGGGTCTGCTTGGGCTTCTCCTCTCACCCTCTCCCTCTGCCCCTTCCCCCCCGCCAAAAAAAAAAACCCAAAATGAAACATAACCCTTACTTTAAGGCACAGGAGTCGGCCTCTTGTAAACAGCAGGATCAGAGATAGGACGCGGTGTTCAGACTGATTCTGGCATTACGGGGAGGCTGCACTTTAGTTTCTTAGGAGCCATTTTAGGAAAATGCATGTTTGGCCAACAGCTCGGACTATTCACAGAATACTTCTTAAAAAGTGCTAAGTTGGGGGGAGGGATAAAGATTGAAGTCAGTTATAGGAAATAACCTTTTAAATATACTTAGAGCGGGACGCCTGGGTGGCTCGGGTTGAGCATCTGCCCTCGGCTCAGGGCGTGACCCCGGGGTCCTGGGATCGAGTCCCCCGTTGGGCTCCCTGCATGGAGCCTGCTTCTCCCTCTGCCTCTGTCTCTGCCTCTCTCTCTGTCTCTCATGAATAAATAAATAAAATATTAAAAAAAAAACCCTTAGAGCTTTTAAATATTGCTCAAAGACGGAGATAATCATCCACATTTGCTGGCCCTGTGCTAAGTTCCGAGGATGATCATGAGGAGGAGGAAGAGGAAAACAGACTGAGTGCAGCCAGCCGGGGGTCGGTGTTCTCCTGCAGAGCCCCCATCTCCAGGCCATGGTGGTCACGACAGGGTCAGGGAGCGTGGAGATCACACCACACTGGCTGGCAGGCTCATGAGAACTTTCCAGAGAACTCTAGGTGGTCAACTCTAGTTGCAGAGTCGAATCCAGAAGAGCATTGGAGAAAAGAAGAGAGGAATTTTCCCCCCTGATGACCTCAAAGAAGATGGGATGAGGAGGACGGAGAGAACAACAGGTGTTCCAGGACCACACACGGGTCTCATTAGCGTCTTGTTTGAAGCTTGGACTATGAGTTTGTTTTGATTTGGCTTAGGTCAAGCCGGACTAGATGGAATAGATATTTTTTTTGTTTGAGTTTCCGTTTATTATGACTCAATAGCATATTTTCCCTTATTTACAGGTTCCCATTTAGTTCTCAATTTAACACAGATAATGCTCAGTTTTGTAATGGAAGGACCACAGATTAATCACCAAAAGTCGTATGCCTCCCATCCTGTCCTTTTGTACAGAAAATGTTAGTCACGGTCTTGCATTATCTCCTAAAATCACTTTGCATCAGCCGAACACGTGAGAGGGAAGCATCGTCAGCAGCTGACACACAGCGATTGCCGGGCCCGTTGTCGAAGGACAAAGCTCACATGGACGCGGTTGAGGAAAACTCCCTTTTGTGCAGGACAGAAGGGGAAATGAGAATTCACCTACATTTGCCTTCTTTTGCAAAAACATAACATCGAGAACAGGAAGGGCAGAGGTGTGTAAGGATGATGTGGCCGACGTAGAAATAGGACTGAGGTTTTTGGAGCGCGCCTTGTTCTGTGGCTTCGATTTTGAACCACAGCTTGTCTACCACGTTCAGAAAATCAACTGGCATCACAAAACCAGAGGGAGATGGAAATGTCGGCCACAAGCAGACGAGCGCGTGAACCTAACTGTATAAAGTTGGTGACACAGCCACACCCAGAAGAAAGACTTTTTTCCTGGCTAATTTGGAACAGAGTTGTCGTGACGATCGACCTTTAGGAACATATTTCAAGCACAAAGTAAATGGCAAAGAACATTCAAGGGTGGCCTGGTTCCATTATGGTTGATCGTGGGGTTGGCGTGGTAATCCCGAAATGATGTTGCCGAGGTTTCCGGGGAACACAAAAGAGAAAACTGCCCCCCCCCGACATTATTGGGCACTGAGTCATCGTGACTGGGAGAAGGGGGTCGCAAGTAGTATGAATTCTCTCTCTCGTCTACATACTTGCAAACAACAAGGCCATGGAGAAACCTTCGTGCTTTGCTGATAGGAACGTAACATGTCACAGCCACTTTGAGAAATGGCCTGGCCGTTCTTCAAAGCTACAGTCTTCGAGGGAGCATAGTACAGGCATCGGGATCGACTTAGAACAAGGGGCAGGATTCAGAGTCCAGAAATAAACCCTCATGTTTATGTTCAGTTGACTTTCTACAAGGGTGCCAAGTGTGTTCAACAAGAAGAGAATCCTCTTTTCAGCCGACAGTGCCGGAACGACTGGATGTTGACTTGCAGAGGGAGGAAGAGGAATCCCTTGCTTACACCACATGTAAGAACGAATTCTAAGTGATTCAAAACTACGTAAGCGGGATCCCTGGATGGCGCAGAGGTTTAGCGCCTGCCTTTGGCCCAGGGCGTGATTCTGGAGACCCGGGATCAAATCCCATGTCGGGCTCCCGGTACATGGAGCCTGCTTCACCTTCTGCCTATGTCTCTGCCTCTCTCTCTCTCTCTCTCTGTGTGTGTGACTATCATAAATAAATAAAAATTAAAAAAAAAAAAAAACTACGTAAGCCAAAACTATGAAGGTCTTAGAGGAAAGCAGAGGCGTGATCTGTGTGGCTGTAGGTTAGGCAAAGCCTTTGTAGAAATCACACCGAAAGTACGAATGACAAAAGCAGGCGGGTACATTGGATTTCACAGAAGTGAGAGACTTCTGTTCTTTAAAGAGCATCCTCAAAAAAGTGAAAGGATGACCCACAGAATAAAGGAAAATATGTCCAAATTGTATCTTTGGTAAAGACTTGTGTCCGGAATAGATGGAGAACTCCTAACCACTCAACAATCAAAAAGACAAATAAAATGGCCGCTGAAACGGCCGTTGAAAAATGGCTGAAGAATTTCTGCAGGTGTTTCTCAATGAAGGGATACCCAGGCCGACAGGCCCGAAACGATGCTCAGGACCATTAGCCATGAGGGACTTGCAAATCAAAGCATGATCGCTTCACATCCGCCAAACACGTGGTTTTTGACGCACCTCCACACTGTTGCCCCCCGTGGCTGCACCAGTTTGCTTTCCCAGCAATAGTGCGCGCAGGCTCCTTTCTCTCCACGCCCTCGCCAACACTTGTTATTTCTTGTGTTTTCTTGATAAAAGCCATTCTGGCAGGTGTGAAGCAGTATCACACTATGGTCTTGTTTCTGTATTTCCCTGAAGATCCGTGATGCTGAGGATCTTTTCATGTGTCTGTTGGCCATCTGTAGATCTTATTTGGAAAAACGTGTATTCATGTCTTCTGCCCAATTTTTAATCACATTGTTTGGGGTTTGTTTGTTTGTTTTTTTTTTTTTTGGTGTTACATTGTATAAATTCTTTCCATATCTTGATATTAATCTCTTATCAGATATATCATTTGCAAATATCTAATACAGATAAAGGCAGGTTGCCTTATTTATTTTATTTTTTAAAAAGATTTTGTTAATTTATACATGAGAGACACAGAGAGAGAGAGACAGAGGCAGAGACACAGGCGGAGGGAGAAGCAGGCTCCATGCAGGGAGCCCAATGCGGGACTCGAGCCCAGGACCCTGGGGTCACGCCCTGAGCCAAGGGCAGATGCTCAATCCCTGAGCCACTCAGGGATCCCTCCTTTTTTATTTTGTTGATGGTTTTCGTTGGCTGTGCCAAAGCTTTTTATTTTCGTATAGTCCCAATCATTGATTTTTACTTTTGTTTTCTTTGCCTACTGAAACATTTCTAGAAAAATGTTGGGCACCTGTGTGGCTCAGTGGGTTCAGCATCTGCCTTGGGCTCAGGTCATGATCCCAGTGTTCTGGGATCCAGCCCCGCTCCAGGCTCCCTGCTCAGGGGGGCGTCTGCTTTTCCATCTCCCTCTGCCCCCTCGCCCCTACTCATGCCCTCTCTCACTATCTCTCTCTCTCTCTCAAATAAATAAAATCTTTAAAAATAAAAAAAGATAAAGAAAATAAAGAAAAATGTTGCTTAGACTGATATCCAAGGGCTTACTGCCCGAGTTCTCTTCTAGGATTTTTATGGTTTCAGGCCTCACATGTAGGTCTTCCATCCATTTTGAATTTAATTTTGTGTATGGTGTAAGAAAGTGGTCCAGTTTCATTCTTTTGTATGGAGCTGCGTGGTCAGTTGTTTTAAAAAGTTTAGTAGGGAATCATAAATATGATACGTACCTGGACGGGTTGTTTTCATTCTGAGATGTGCCAGTGCTGTGTCTCCTTCTTGACGGCAGGGAGAGCTGCTGGACTCGTTTGTCATGGTGCCGGGGACGGCGGTGGTGGCCGGGGGGCTGTGATGCAGCCTGCCTGCACCCACCAAGCTGTGCCTCCAGGGCTGTGTCTGCATGGAGGCCCCCCCACCTTTCCTCAATATACATTTAGGCGCATCTGGCCTAGGCCTACAGGTCCAGCTTGTAACATTTGAAAGCATCTTTATGAACCATCTCATTAATGCATGAACTAGAAATGTCAGTCTCAGTTTCCCTAAAGTGCAAGATAATATGGAAGTGCTTGCACACACGCCCACGTGGCAGTCCTTCCTCATTTTTGACAGTTTCTCCTACTCTGTCTGTAAGATTTCCTTATCCACAACTAATTTGAGACAGCTTTTTTTTTTTTTAAGATTTATTTATTCATTTGAGGGAGAGAATGAGCTGGAGGGTCAGAGGGAGAGAGAATCTCAAGCAGATTCTGTGCGGAGCACAGAGCCTGATGTGGGTGGGGCTCGGTACCAAGAGCCTGAGACCATGACCCAAGCCGAAACCAAGACTCGGATGTTCTCCACTGTCTGCACCACCCAGCCACCCTGAGATCCCTTTAAAAAAAAAAAAAAAAAAAGGTAAATTAAAAAAAAAAAAAAGTTTTTTTTAAAGTAATTCATTCATTCATTTATTTATTTATTTAGAGATTGCAGGTTGAGGGAGGGGCAGAGGAAGAGGGAGAAAATTCAGACTCCGCACCAAACTTGGAGCCTGAAATGGGGCTCGATCTCAAGACCCTGAGATCATGACCGGAGTCAAAATCAAGAGTCAGAGCTTAACCAACTGAGCCACCAAGGTGTCCCCCCTGGAAGAAATTTTTTTCCGTAAGCTCTATGCCCACCGTGGGGATTGAACTCGGGCCCCCCAAGAATAGGAGTCGCATGCTCTACTAGCCGAACCAGCCAGGCACCCCTTGAGACCACTTTTTAAATAAAGATAATAGTCTTTATCAGATTGGTCCACAGTCTTTTACAAAGTTTTCATGAAAACATTAGTTTTTTTCATTTCCACTTTATGGAATATTTGACTAAATTATGTGATTGTAGTAACCCAGACACAACTGGCAGTGATAAATGTGTAGGCAAAACCTGCTTTGCTTGGGTCACTGTAAAAGCCACTGGGGGGAGGGGGGAATTCTCACGCGTGTCCCCATCCCTGCCACCTGCACACTCATCTAGCATGGGGCGGACGCTTGCCCTTGTCAGGCCACGGGTCATGGAGGTTGGTGAAGGGGGCGCTCTGCACTGCATTTGTTTCGTGCTTTGCTTTTTTATTTTATTTGGACTTTACTGTTTGGGATACAACTGGCATGTGATCCTGCATTCGTTTTTGGTGCACGACGTAATGACTTGAAATCTGTATTTATTGCTGAATGATTGCTCCCGTAAGTGAACATCCATCGCTCCACGCGATGACAGCTTGTGTGGTGAGAACTTTTAAGATCTAGTCTCTTAGCAGCTGTGATGCATTTTCTGTGCAGCTGGCAGCGGTGCCAGGAAGCCGTTGCTAACATTCTGATGAGTGGGGGCACCCGGGGGGCCCAGGGATTGAGCGTCTTCCTTTGGCCCAGGGCGTGACCCCGGGGTCCCAGGATCGAGTTCCGCATCGGGCTCCCTGCAGGGAGCCTGCTTCTCCCTCTGCCTGTGTCTCTGCCTCTTTCTCTCTCTGAGTATCTCATGAATAAATAAATAAATAAAATCTTTTAAAAAATAAATGAATAAAGTAAAAAGAGGGACGTGGAAATCTTTTAGGATATAACTCATATGATCTGTCACTGAAGGATCAATGAAAAATTCACTGGAGGATCCCTCGATCCACCCTCGGTTAAAACCTGATTCCTTGAGTGAAAAGTGGTTACATGGTCAGGTTTCCTGGCTTCTGTTCGCCCTGTGGCTGGTGGAGGAGGGATGACGGCGAGCGTTTGTGCCAGGGGGCTAGTTGTAGATTCTTGTCTGTTTGTTGCTTTCGATTCATGCCTTTCCGTAGCAAAGATGCTGCTTTTGGAGACACCGCTAAAACCCTGCTTTCAGGGTCACAGACCCTCCCATGTTCCCGTGGAGGTGTTTCCATGCAGGAGTCCCCGGAGGGACCTGTCCTTCCCTCCGCTCCGCCTCACCTGTCAGAAGCAGCCTGGCATCGTGAGTCTTTATCTGGATCTGCTTCAAGCCAGTCCCAAGGGGATAAGATATATTGGTTCAAAAGCTCCACCATTTAGATGTATTGGATAGGCATAAAAGCATAGTTGTATAAATAAATACTATATATTTCAGACAAGGACGCATTCAGAGTGAGTTTATTCCAGCATATCTTGCAGATCTTAGACCATTGGGGAGATTCCTGAAATCAGCCGGAAAAGTGAGTTATTTCCAAAGGTCGTAAAATCCCTATTAATTAAACTTTACTTTGAGATACTTCTGTAGGATTTGAAATGCGTTGAATAATTTTCTCCTGGAGATCTAGCCTCACCCCTTGGCAGCAATTTCGTGTCGAGGGCCATTATTCTTTGTGGGGCTTAAAAATACTTTTCTAGTTCTTCTAACTGTAAGCTCCTGTTTAGATATAGAGATGGGGGTAAGTGAAGGATAGATGGATACACACTCAAGTGAAGATATTTTGTGTCACCAGAAAATAATCTTTAAAGAACCACCTGTTCCCAATTTGTGAAACAGAACAATCGATCACATGTGTATTAAGTGTGCTTTCAAGGTACACATTTTTAGATTCCTGCCCTCCCATCTTGTGCGATGCATCCAGCAGAATGTGGGGGTGAATGAAAAGAACAGATGGTTGTCCCACAGGGTTTTGTGAGAGTCTGTGCCGACCAGGTCTTCTCCAGGCCCTGCTGGTGTCCGTGGAGGAACTGCAAAGCCCGTGGGTCACGGGCCCGCTGCTTTTATTTATTTAGTTAAGTATTTAATCTTTTTATTTTTAAAGATTTTATTTATTTATTCATGAGAGAGAGAGGCAGAGGGAGAAGCAGGCTCCCTGCAGGGAGCCCGACACAGGACTCGATCCTGGGTCTCCAGGATCACGCCCCGGGCTGAAGGCAAGTGCTAAACTGTTGAGCTACCCAGAGATCCCCCCCTGCCCGCTGCTTTTAGCATTCTTTATTCATGTGGGTGCCTATTCGGTTGTGTTTCCCCCATAAGATTAGGGGTCTTATTTTATTATACACATACACACACACACACACACACACACACACATATATGCATGGAATGCACTTATCCATGTTATAAACCCAGAGGGTAGAGCCTTATTGCTTTATATGTGTGTTTTGACAAACGTAACCATGTCATAAACGGAGGCTGTGCAGTAAAGCCTCTTCATTCTTTAGGTTAAATTCTTGTCTGTTTGTTTGCCTTAAGGTTATAGCGCTGTGTGCAAAGCCTTCAAAAACAACAGAAAAAACCCTCAAACACAAAAACCCTCTTGGTCTTATGTCAGTAGTAATTCAAAGGACCAGTCTGCCTTGCAGCAATTTCAGCCAACTCCATTACAGCCAGAACCGCCCTAGCCGGTTATTTGCCAGAGTGACTCAGAGCTTTAATAATCCACCACGAATGAGTCAAGGGGAAAGACACCCACGGCCTCAGAAATGCCCTAGTTTTGTTAGGAGACGGAATAGCCAGCCTCGTCCTCTATGGCCTACGTCGTGGACGTGCCTTGAGGCTGCCTGCCCCGGCCTGTCCAGCCATCCACCTGTGTGCACTTTTCTCCAAAAAAAAAAAAAAAAAAAAAAAAAAAAAAAAAAATATATATATATATATATATATATATATATATATATATATATATAGAAAAAGCCACCATTTCTTCCAACCAACCAACCAACCAACCAACCAACCAACCAGGTTTTGTTTCTCAAAGTTTAGAATCAAAAAAAAAAAAATTTAATTCCTATTTCCTTTTCGCTCCAGAGCTGTGCCTGGGGAGGTATAGTCTTATCTGTCATTTCTACTTTGCTAGAAAGATCCTGAAGGCGATCCCATGCGGAAGGCTGGTCTTGATAGTTGAGAGGGAGGAGAGAACATGATCCCGCCGGGTAAGAGGAAGAGACGGCGTCGCCGACGAGGCCGGGGCTCGGAAAGAGGCGGACGTCCCAGCTCCCCGGGGCCCCCGCGCAGTGTGGGGTGGGGTTGGAGGCTCGCCCCCGTGGCGGCCCGATGTCTGGGGTGCGGGCCCGTGACAGCGTGGCAGGCAGGAAGCAAAAGGGAGGGGATGCCCCCGCCTGACGAGTGGAGGGCGCGTGCGCTGCAGAACTCAGGAGGTGCTCGAAGGCACCAGCCGGCCGCAAGGCACCGCAAAGGCGCGATGCTGCCCGGGGTGTGGCCCCCGCCGAGGCGCCGGGGGAGCTGTGCTGGGCACAGGCTCGGGCCGCGCCGGGTTGATGAGCGCACTTGGATGGGCTGCCCCACGCGAGGCGAGGCGAGTCCTCGTCTCCCTTCTAGCGTCCGGCCTCCGTCTTGCTAGCTGCCACTTGTGCAGAGGCAGACGGCCACCAGCAAAACGTCCTGCGTGTCTGCCGGGTCCGCTTAGGCGTGAAGAGCAAAAGACTCTCCCCTGGGAGTGACTGGCCAGGAACTTGTCGCGCCAGCTAAGTCTCCAGGCGGCTTTCGTTTAGTGTCTGATTTCTGCAAATGTGTTGCCTTCAGCAGGTCCCCTGGTGGTCCCCACTGTGAGCGCCCCAGACAGGAACCGACCGTGCAGTAGAAGCCCGGGTTCTCAGGAGAGCAGCCCAGTGAGGTCCAGCGGGTTCTGTTTGTCGAGGGGGCGGGGTAGCATGTGGGTAGGGACCCTCCCCCGGGCTGGACCAGGGCAGCCAGCCCACCCTGACCCTGAGCAGGGGGCGGTGAAGGTGGGCTCCCCGGATCTCCGCCCCCTGCCGCGCTCTGGGGACATCTGAGCTGTCGCTCCTCCTCCCCCTGAGGCCGTCGTGGCGCTTTGCTGGCCTTGGGACTTGTGGCTCTCAGCTCTTGGCTTGTCCTGCTGCCCCTTCCACGCTTCACTCCCCGGTTGTGACCGTCCAGGGCTGGGGTCGGGTCGTCTCTGAGCGTCTGGTTTGGGGGCGTCCTGGTCCTCCGCTCTGGCTGGCGTCTGCATGCTCCTACCCTCCCTGTGGCCGCGGGGATGGGGCCCTGTCCCAGCGTCCTGTCCTCATGTGTCTGCCCCAGATGTTTGGACCTTCAGAGAGCTTCTCATTTTTGTCACACTCAGAGCCACCTTTTAATTCACAGCAGCCGAGAGGGGGAGGCCACATGAGTGTCCCCCAGACAAGTAAACTGTAAAATGTAAAATGCATGCAAGTAAAATGTGACATCTCCATGCAGGAGGAGGTTGCTTAGCTTGGAAAGGAGGGAAATTCTGACACATGCTCACATCACGGGTGAGCCTCGAGGACGTTGTGCTGAGTGACATACGCTGGTCACAAAAAGACAGATACGGAGTGATTCCAGGCGCCCGAGGTCCCTACTGCAGTCAGATTCCTAGAGACCCAAAGTGGGATGGAGGGTGCGGGGGCGGGGGGAGCGGGGGGGCTTAACCGTGCAGGTGACTACAGTTTAGCAACGGCAACAACAAAGAACCGTTAACAAAGCTCGACTGTCCCATCCTTGTTAAGTAATAGTGATCGTCGGCGTCAGTGGACGGCTCGCTCTGTGCCACGTGCTGTGGGCAGCGGCCCATTAGCATCTTGGCGTTGCAAGTGCTCCCACGAGCCTGTGCGGTTGGGACTCAGAACCCCACAGAACATCACGGGACCGCCTCGCTCGGCGCCCCCTACGCACTCGCGCCACCTCCTCTCCACGTGGCTGGAACCTCGCACTCTGCTCGACAGACCCACGGGCAGGACCCATGGATGCCTCCTCGGAAGTGAAGTCCCTCCTTCCCGCCGGCTCTTCACCTGCCCCAGGAGCAGGATCCGCAGGAGGAGGATCAGTGTCCTCCGTGGGATGCCTGCCGTCCTTTAGGACAAATGGGGGGCGGGGGCGGCGGCATGAGGGACATCCCTTTTGCCTTGAAATGGAGGAAAAGACCGTGTATGAAGGATGCACGAGCGTGTTTGCAGGAAATAAGTCTTTGTGAGGCTACGCACGGAGCAGAGGGGGGGACGTGGTTCTCTGTTTCCACATACCTGGCTCGTCCCGGTGGGTGGGAGGATTAGATGAGGTGCTGAGAAGGGAGTGCCCTGAGCGGCACCTGCACGGAGGGAATGCGAGGGGAGCTGGGTCCCAGCCCGGCCCTGCCCTCCAGGGTCACGGGCACGAAGAACTCCGGGGTGAAAATCTGGGTGATCCTCCGCCGGCTTCCCGGGGGGCTTCGGGGGGGCACAGCCGAATTGGCCTCGTAGCATTTCACAGTGTAGAGACATGTAAATAAGCCGCCTGCATAAAATAAGCCCTTTTGTCCCAAACCTCGGAAGAAGCCTGCAAGACGAGCTGTATGTAGGTAATGGAGACCGAGATGGGGTCGAGGACCTCGTGGAAGAGACGCCCCGAGACCTGACGGGCTTTTCCCTGGTGAGACTTTCCTAGTGAGCCCCGGACGCCGGTGATTGCGGCGATGCAACAGGCGGTGTGGCCGTGCTCTGACCCTTGCCCCGTCCTGCCCTCCCAGGGCAGCAGCTGAGCCACCGCAGGAGCTTTGGGGCGTGACCCAGGGGGGCAGGTGGCAGGGCAGGCCTGGCCAGCGGGTCCGGGGCAGCCAGAGGCGCTGGCCGGGAGGGGACTGCTTTGCCACCTGGGGCCTGCAGACAAGGAGCGACGTTTCTATTGGGCGTGGGGACGCCGCAGGGCTGGCCGGGGCCGCCGGGCTCCTGAGCGCCAGCACCGACACCCCCCCGGCCGGCGCCGAGGAAGGTGCTCTCCGGATAGCGCGCTCCTCCGGCTCCAGGCAGGAAATCTCGAGGCTTAACTTGCTTTTCTGCAAGAATAGAGGAAGGGAAGGAAGTTTGTTTATTTTTCTTCATTTTGAATGGACGGAGTGACGAAAAGAAGTGGGGAACATCTTCCAAATGCTGCTCCGGAGCACTTTTAGTCCTCTCCGCGTCAAGGCCAGTGACACAGAAGGGCCACGTGGTCTCCTTCATCGAGGTCTGATTTTGCGTCTGCACCGACCTTTGCCGCGTTGAAAATCGAGTCTTTAGAAGATGTGTTCCTTGGACTAAGGTAATCCCCTTGCAAAACTGTCAGGTGCCCCCCAGGCGGGCTTCGTCTCTTCCCTGACTTCGTTTTCCATAACCGCACAGCGTCGGTAATCACAGTTCAAAGTACCAACATTCGAGAAGTGCTTTATGGTTTTCGCCGGGGGCTCTTTATAGTTCACGTCACTTAACCACGTGCTCTCCTTCGCCGTATATCTGGTCACATCTACTGGACCGTTGGCTTGTTGATGGGACCATCGATGATGCGACGATGTATGTCACAGAGTCCCGGGAAGGTCGTACATTCTTTAAAAGATTTGATTGATTGATGATTGATTGAGAGCGTGTGTGCATGTGGGGGCAGGCACAGGGGGGAGACCCGTGGGACCTGAAGACTGGGGACCTGAAGCTGACCCCGCACTGAGGACCCCGAGACCACGACCCGAGCTGACCTCAGGACTCGGAGGCTTAACCAGCTGAGCCACCCAGCAAATTTCTAATACGTGTTGATGGAATGTGTGAAGTTGCATTTGAAATTTTATATTCTCTGTCTGTCTTTCCCTCTGTGGATGGCATCCGTTCCCTGGGCTTGAGCCCAGGTTTTCATCAGCACTAGCTGCCAGCAGCTCCTGGTGGCTCCAGAGTCTGTCTGGGGACAAAAGCATACACTGCCCGGGAGGGGATGAGATCAGCACAGGGACAAAGCATTCGGGACCCCCAAATTGGAATCGCCCTGGCGAGGTTGCAGGAATTACTTCTAAGTTTGGCAGGGGTGGGGGCTGGGGCACAGGGCTTAAGAAAGGCTATGAGATGGTTTGTAGGTGGAGCTGAGGTCTCCACTGGGCTTGCAGGGCACCTGCAGGCAGAGGAACGTGGTCCCTGAGAGCCCGGAGGTGTGGACGCTGGTCACGGTGAGGACAGAGGAGGACGGGCGGGAAGGGAGGCAGGGAGGCCCGTGGAAGCCGGTGGGGGCAGTTGGGGCCTGGAGGTGGAAGCTGGCTCTGGGGGCAGGGGTTCTGGTGGAGCCAGGGCAGTGAGTGACTGGCTGCTCTTTCGGGAAGCTTCCCCTTCCGGAGGGAGGAGTGTGGACAGAGAGGACAGGGCGGCCCCAGCCAGTGAGCCGGGGTAGGGCGAGGCCACACATGGGAAGCTGGGGAGGAAGGAGGCAAAGCCTCAGGGAGATGGAGCCTTGCCTCTTGGGTGGGGTTTGCGTGGCCCCTCCTGGCCTTCCCGGGGGGCATAGCGAGGGCTGACAGGCCCTGCTGGGCGGGAAGGCAGCCGCTGAGGGCTGCAGGGGTGGGGTCCTCGGGGGATGGAGCGCGAGTGGGCCGTCATCTGTGCCTGGCTCTGCAGCCGCGGGGAGGCCGTGGGACCGAGAGGTGCCGGTGGTGCCTCAGAGCAGGGTCCCCAGCACCAGGCCTGGGAGAAGCACCCACAAGGTTTTGCGGTCGCCAGGTTCAGGACGTGGGACACGGGAGTGGCTGTGTCAGTGGCTGTCACGGGGCCAAGTCCAGAAACCAGGAAGCGTTGGAAAGAACCAGAGTTACTGTGTCCATGGATGGTGCGAGGTGTGGAGGGCGGAGGGTGAGCGCGAACGGAGCCTCGGCCGTGGGCGCTGGGCGAAGCGGGCGTGTGGTCCGGGCCGCAGCTTCTCGGGTGTCAGCGGGGCTTGGCTTTCTGTTTCCTCCAGCGCCAGGGTCCTGTTTGAGGGGTGGGCATCCCGGACAGGCCCTCTTCCCAGGGCAGCCCCCACAGCGGGCGCAGCGCGGCCAGAGGTGCAGGGATGTAGCTCGCGGAGCACCTTGCGGGGCCGGGTGCACCGGGACCCCGTGGCCACCCCCTGAGAAAAGCGTTGCCCCAGTCGCCGCTGCCTCCCCTGGTCTGCTCTTTGTTGATTGAGAAGAGTTCCCGGCCAGTTTGGAAGAGCCCAGAGCGGTCCTGTGTGCCCTCCGCCCAGTTTTCCCAATGATCCCGTCGGGCGTGGAGTGTTTTCTTGCACTTGGCATGGAGCACGGTGTCTGTGTGCCGAACGTTGTTTGAAGAATACCCCAAACCTGACTTTTTAAAAATTCATTTAAATTTTATCTAATTAACATAGAGTGTATTATTAGTTTCAGGGGTAGAGGTCAGTGATCCATCAGTCGTATGTAATGTAACACCCAGGGCACATCACATCGCGTGCCCTCCTTAATGCCCGTCACTGGTGACCCCATCCTCCCACTCCCTCCTCTCCAGCGACCCTACTTGTTTCCTAGACTTTAGAGTCTCTTATGGTTTATCTCCCTCTCTGACTTCCTCCCATTCCTTTTATCCCTCTCTTCCCCTGTGATCCTCCGTGCTGCGTCTTATAGTCCTCATACGAGGGAGACCGTGTGATAATTGTCTTTCTCTGAGTGACTTATTTCAGTCAGCATCATACCCTCCAGTTCTGTCCATGTCCAGGTAAATGGTAAGATTTCATCCTTTTTGTTGGCTGAGGAATATTCCCGCCCTGACTTTGATGGTGTGTGCACACACCCAAGCTCTCTGTCCTGAATTCGAAGCCCAGGACTCTGTACCGTCGGCAGGAGGGAACAGGCAACCGAGATGGGACCCCGTGCCAAAGGGGACAAGCCCTGTGACGGCCTCAGCTCACGTCTGTGCGAGTCCGCAGCCCCATCAGGTGCCGGGCAGGTGAACAGGTGGGGGCGCAGGTGTGGGGTCACCGGGGCACAAGCCCGTGGTTGGAAAAGGGAGGGTCTCCTCTCCCTTACCCAGGGGCAGGCTTGGCCTTGGGCTGCTCTGCGGGACAAGGTGATGCCCGCAGAAACCAGCATTTCTTTTGGGAATCGAAGCAAAACTGTGCCCTAAACCATCTGGTGTGCTTTTCTTCAACGCTGGCAGATCCCAAGCACACAACCAGGTGTCTCTGGTCCCCTCTGGGGGGAGTCCACTGGCCACGGTCAGCTTCCCGGTGGGGTGAGGGTTGCTCTGCACCCCGCCTGGCAGCTCTGGAAGATTCTGTTCAGCGGCCCCCCTCGGGTGGTGGTTTTACTCCTGCACTTCCTGAGCAGAAGAATGCACGGGCGCTCCCACCCACACTCACGCGCACGTGCACACACACAGGCTCCCAGGGTGCGGGGAAAGCCTGGAAGCGCAGCCGTCCACACTGGGTATTTCTGCAGAAGTGGATGGAGCCCACTGAGCCCGGGGCCCTGCATGATGGTCTCTGCCGCGTCCTCCTGCCGGTCGTGGACGTCGTACGACGAGCCCCCGATTTAGCTTTCCAGCTCATCCCCGAGGACAGCTGACGTTCGTGGCCAGCGGCTTGCAGGCTTCGCCCGTGTCATGCTCACGACCCCAGGAGAGAGGCGGCGCCACTGTCACCCGGTGTGAGCGCTGGAGCCCCACGCGGGCAGCCCGGGAGCCCGAGCAGAGCCGTGAGCCCCAGGCCTGTGCCTGTCCCTCTGCCCCCACCAGCGTCCGTCCGACGGGGGGACGGGCCATTTCATGCTCAGGGCACAGCGTCTAGACAGACCCCGCCCCGCCGGGCCCGCTTCTGGGTCTTTATGTCGCTTGTGGCCGTCTTGCCCGCCTGTCCTCAGTAGGACGAGGGGAACCACCTGCCCGCCCGTGCGGCACACCCCAGGTCTGGCCCCGGTGCCCCCTGCGGGCCTTCACCCCGGCACCCGTGTGCTCTGGCCGCTTCCAGCAGCGCCTCCTGCGGGCAGGGCCTCCCTGACCCCCCGGACTTGGGCACCCGGAGGCGTTCGTGTCAGCGTCAGACAAGGCCTGCTGGACTGGAGGCGCCTGGGAAAGCCCTGGGATGGGGAGTCCGGGAGCGAGTTAGGGGCGCGGCCCCCTCCCTGGCTCGGGCCTGAGCGCAGGCGGCAAAGGTGTCAGCTCCATGTGCGTGTGGCATGGAGGGCAACCACCAGCACTTACAGGACACACCAGCTCAGGTCCTGCAAAGGTTTCTAGCTGTGTTCAGGTCCCAAATGCACTTTCTGTTTGTTTGTGGATCTTAGAACCTTAAGGTAATTAAGCGACAAGAGTAGGTGACCCTGACACAGGCACCGAGTGGTTTGACCGGTGAGGCATTGGAGGCGAAGAGCGTCAGCGGCCGGCCCAGTTTCCTACAGCTGCCCAGTGTAGAAAGCTCTGGAACTTTCTGGCATCTTCTTTACACTATTCAATGCGGAAACGAATCCAGCCAGGACAGCCTGTTGCATCCCACGTGAGGGAGTTAGTCCCTGAAGAACCGCGGGACGTTATAGGGTGGAACGCGGAGCGTGAGGCTTCTTAGTGCTGTTATCTTCCTAGAAACGTGTGGCACGAGGAAATATTTATACCTGGCAGCGTGACTGCCCGAGTCCTGGGCCGGAGCTTGCTCTGCTTTCCATACTTTTTAGTTCGTCTGTTAGGCGTGCAGACTTCCCTTTCCTAAAACTTCTCTTAATTGCGTATTTATTTTTACGTGGTATTATCATCGTTTTTGAAGATAGGACATTAGTTTATTTCTCTGCGCCTGGAGGGGGAGCCAGGTACTTATGATGCAAATAAGAAGCTGGGCAGCCCGGGTGGCTCAGCGGGTTTAGTGCCGCCTTCAGCCCAGGGCATGATCCTGGAGACACGGGATCGAGTCCCGCGTCGGGCTCCCTGCATGGAGCCTGCTTCTCCCTCTGCCGGTGTCTCTGCCTCTCTCTGTCTCTCTTTGTGTCTCTCGTGAATAAATAAATAAAATCTTAAAAAAAAAAAAAAAAAAGAAAAGAAAAGAAGTAATGGAAATGCCCCTGAGAGCGTGAGCTGCGTGTTTCTTGGTGGCTTGTGCTGTAATCGCAGGGGCTCCCGCGGGCCCAGGCGTTCGCACTCAGGTCCCAATGAGCTCAGACACGAGATCGCCCTGGGTCACACGCAGAAAACCTTACCGGTGGAATTATTTTTTGAACTTTGCGTGCAATGTACTCGCTTTTGTTATTGAACGGATGTGTTGAGAATTCACCGAAACTGTTGAAGCACCACATTCGCGACCGGGGTTTGGTTATCTCTTGATTATTCCTGAAAGATGAGAGGCTCAGTGTAGTTCCTGGAGGACAGGAGGACATTCGCTTGCTCATTCGTGTGCTCGTTTGCTGTGCAGCCTGGACACCAGGTGGACATTTATGGGGCACTTTTCTGGGGCAAGGGCACACTCAGCCCCCGTTCTCTGGAATGTGCTGGAAGGGGTGGGCAGCAAGCCCCCTTCACGTGAGCCAACAGTCAGGATCCTCTGGGGTGAGGCAGCAAGTCTCTGAAGAAGTGATAGTTTTATTACAAATTTTACTCCTATAACGGATGTTAGGGCTTCCCTCATAATGTGAATCGCATGAAGCCAGCCCATGATCACGGCTGCCCCCATTAACTCACGACCCCATGGACGCTCTGCAGTGGCCTCGATGGCAGGTGCAGGATTGGGTGAACATTGATGGATGTTTCAACAAGGAAGACAAAAGTATGGCTGGGGAAGTTGGAGCTTCCAGTTCTCTCGGAGGCGTAAGACCTCCTTGCGGAGCACAACACAGTGTATGAACCTCCCATCTCCTGGGTTTTTTATGCCGTTCACGATGTGGTGCCCACAGACACGACCCCCCTGCTAAGGCCAGTATATCATCCTGAAGGTGGTCTCCGTCACTCCTTGAGTCTGGACCAGGGGGATTGGCCAGCGGGCCAGCAGAGCAGATCCGGTTTGGGGACAGCGTGTCATCTAAGGATGACTTTCAATTTTCTTTGCTTTATTAAAAAAAAAACAAAAGAGCAATATTTCATAACATACGAAAAGTATATGAAAGTGCAAGTCCAGAGTCCATATCTGGGATTTTTATTGGAGCACAAGTGCACTCATTGGCGCGCCGTTCCCGGGCTAAGACGGCGAGCTCAGCTGTTGCAACAGAGACCGAATGGCCCACAAGGTGTAGGATGGTTACTGTCGCTGTTTATGGAAGATGTTTGCTGAGCCCTGATCCAGACAATCAACAAAGCGACGAAGTGAAAACAGGGTGGCCATTTCCCAGCTCCGGGCACGAGGTCGGAAGGCAGGGCTGGGAGGACTTCGTGCCAGTCCCTCGTGTAGGGTTGCTTCCCCCACAGACGCCGTAGCTGGAAGTTACCGCGAGGGCATAGACAACAGTGAAACAGTTAGGAAGTGGTCGGTGCTGAGTACGTGTTGCCTTCATTTCCAAGGCGGTTTATTTTTATTTTTTAAAGAGTTTATTAATTTATTTAAAGCATGAGTAGGGGGGAGGGACAGAGGGAGAGAGAGAGAGAACCTCCTGCAGACTCTGGGCTGAGTGTGAAACCCCACGCAGGGCTCAGTCTCGTGTCTCATGAGCGCATGACCTGAGCCCCAGCAGAGAGTCGGATGCTTAGCCGACTGAGCCACCCAGGTGTCCCCTCCAATGTAGTTTATTTAATCATAACATAACACGACTCTAATAATCTGCGTGTCACTAACATTCCTCAAGACATGAACGGTGGGGGGGGCAGGTCCAGGGCGTGCCTGGGTGGGGGTGCCCCCGGGGGGGAGGGGCGGCCAGGACGGGGCGAGGCGTCCTCTCCCTGGGGGACCGTTCCTGAAAGGAGGATTTCCCGAGCCGGGTGGTTAGGGAGGAGGCAAAGGGGCCAGGGAATGACAGGTGTCACCACAGCCTCACCGCAGAGGGAAGGGCAGGTTTCAGGACGCGGGTGAGCATCAGCAGCACAGAATCAGGGTGCTGGCCTGGTGCATGCTGGCTAGGGTGGGGGGGGCTGATGGTCGTTGGAGACACCCCCGAGCCGACGGGTTGTGTTGCAAATGCACACACAAAAAAAAAGATCGTGGCTGGTGCATACTCGACAGCAGCACGATTGTTCGTGTTTGTAAGGGGCTGTGGTGTGCGTGTAGCTGGGAGGGGGAGGGTGCACCTTGCAGCCCGGCCCAGTGACCGTCTTGGTGACAAGGGCCGTGCTTGCTAGCGTCCCACCGGCTGGCCATGCCCACGTGGCAGCCTCCAGGATCCACTCTGCTCCGCTTTTGTGAAAATTACAAGAAAAGGAGAATTTTTTTTTCTTCCCCCAAGGAGAAGAAAAGCTTCCAGAAGGCTGAGCTGGGGGCCTCTGCTTCGGTCAGAGCTGGCAGGTGAAGCATCACCTGGCATAGGTCGCCACTGGCCTGCCCCGGGGCTACCTTGAACCGCAGCAAAGGGGCTTTTACGGGGAAGATGACAAACCCGCGCACCTCTTGTGAGAGGGGCTTTCCTTGGCACTTGCGTTTGATCCAGCAGCGACAGGTGACCAAGCTGAACTCCGAGGGCCTCCGCACACTCCAAGCCGGCCGCTCATGACCGCATAGACGTCCCTGCTGGGGAAGCCTGCCCGCCGAGCTGGGCAGGGGGACGGGGCCCGGGGCCCTCCCTGTCACTGTCCCCGGTCAACTCGGTCATTCAGCTTGGGTGGCACGTCCTGCTCCGGCTGCATTCCCTGTGCTACCCGCGGGGACGGCCGTGTCCTCCCACACCGGAGGTGTCAACAAAGCCGCCTATGACATCAGCCCCCCTTCCTGGGCTGGGTCTCCAGGCCTCAGCTGACCAGTTGTCTTTGCAACAGAAGATGAACCTCGAAGCTGGGAGGACTTGCATCCTTCTTGGGGACCGGTGGCTCATTACCTGAAACGCCACGTAACTATCACCCTGTAATCCCCGAGTAACGCTCTATCCTAACACACCCTCCGTTCTCAGGACCAACATGCTGTGGTTCCTGACGTAGAGGCAGCTTCTGGAACAGCCCCCTCGAAAGGGCTCTTCTCCTGGAGAAAATAGGACAACACTGTATTTTTGAGTAATGCCACGTTTAAGATTTCAAAAGCCAGCGACCACCCTGTGCAGATGCGTGGCATGATTTCATATGAGAGCCTCTCCTGTTTCCAGGGGTTCGGAGACTCTAGGGCACGTGGTTTGCATGCACAGAGATGAGCAAAGCCCAACATGCCTTCAGCTGCTGGTCTTAGGGGAATTTATTTTTCAACATCCTCAGGCGAATTTATTTTTCGAAAATTATCAGGCTTGCAGGCTTTCAGCGGTTCTCGTGTCACTGTGGAAGGCCACGGGGAATGCCGTCGGTGGGTGGCTTGCCCTGACGACGACGGAGGGCGGTGCACCGCTTGGCTTAAAATGTGTGTTCCTTAGCCACAGGTTAGACCTAAGCTGAGGATCACGTCTTAACTTTCAAGGGCCGTGATAGGGCTGCAAGTCACTTTGCTGAGGCCCACGTGGAGGCCAGCCGGGCGGCCGGGGTCGGATGGGGCTTCCGGAGCCCGGGAAGGGGCGTGCTGAGGGGCATTCTGCACCATCCCTTGTGCTGTTTGATTTGAAAGAAGCAACCGGCCCGGCCGGAGTTGGTGGGAACTGCAGGGGGTTCGTCCGGGCCCGAGCCGCCCCGCTGCAGGCCCGGCTCAGGCGCTGGGCGAACAGCCTGCACAGACCAGGCCCCGAGACTGCAGCTCTGTCCTGGGGGTTCAGACTTCAAGAGGGAGCCCCCTCAGAGGGCGCTGGCTGCCCCTGGGATGGGAGCCGGGTGGGCGGGGAGCTTACAGAGCAAGCTGCTGGCCTCCCTGTGAACGCTGCTTGTTTCCCGGTGCGTCCACCTGCCCGGTCCTCACCTGGGAGTAGCACTCCCCTTTCGTTTTACAGGTACGGGCAGCCTTTTGTTTTGTTTTAAGATTTACTTATTTATTTGAGAGAGCAAGCGCGTGTGCGTGAGGGGCAGGGGGAGAGGGAGAGAATCCCTGGGCTGCAGACCTGGCTGTGTCGTCGTCTGCGCGGCTCCTGGGACCTCAGCTGGGCTGGGACTTGAGCTGTCCCACGACTCACTCCCCCCGATACTCGGTCACTCGTGAGCAGGAACGGCTTCCTTACTTTGAGGTCTTGCGCCCACCTGCTCCTCATCTGTCCGGGGGGTAATTCCCACCAGGTCAGAGTGAAAGGACTGGCGCTGGCCCCTCTGACTCTGTGAGGGTCGGCTTGCTCCTGCAAGGTGGGGGCTCTGACTGCGGGGGAGGGAGGTTCCTGCGGGTGGGGGTGGTGGGGGCTGGTGGGGCTAGGTGGGGGCTGGGTAGGGCCTGGTGGGACTGGGTGGGGGCCGGTGGGGCCAGGTGGGGGCTGGTGAATCCCAGTGGGGCTGGGTGGGGGCTGGTGGGTCCCGGTGGGGCCCAGTGGGGCCCGGTGAGGCCAGGTGGGTCCAGGTGGGGCCTGGTGGGGCCAGGTGGGGCCAGGTGGGGCCTGGTGGAGCCTGGTGGGTCCAGGTGGGGCCTAGTGGGGGCTGGTGGGGACAGGTGGGTCCAGGTGGGGGCTGGTGAATCCCGGTGAAGCCCAGTGGGGGCTGGTGGCCAGGATGAACTCAGAGCAGGGCCGGGGGCAGAGGCTTGCTGGGTGGAAAGGCCCACCTGCCCCTTCACCTTTTCTGCATTGAGGCTGCACCCTTCGGGCCACCTGTGTTGCTCCACATCTGCGTGTGACCTGCTTTGCTGCTCTTGAGTTCTTTCTCTTAAAGCGGGACGGACTGCAGGACCCATCCCAACCAGGCTCCACCCCTGGGGGCCAGCCATGCGGGTGCAGATGTCCTGGGCAAGCCTCCACCCACCACGAACAACCAGATAAAAGAGCTGTGGCAGGTGCCAGCCAAAGACAGGGCCCAAACTAGGTGCCCTTGCAGCAGGAAGAGAGTGGCCGGCAACTGGACCTGGGCCCGGACATGAGGGAAGACGGCTCTCCTCTCCCTCCCTGCCCCCCTTCTCCCTTGCACAGGGTTAGAGACCTAAGGCCTCCTGTCCTGGGAACCGCGGTGTGGATGGAGTAGTGACACCCAGTGTGGCCTTGGTTGCCCAGAGCCTTGTTTTCCCCTGTTCCTGCAGCCACCGTTCCTTGTTTACGCTCTCGATATCCTGGCGTTGGGGAAGTGGGCCTGGCTTGGCTCCTAGCTCCGCACCCTGGGTGGATGGCAGTAGGTCTGCAGGACGCGCTCCAGCAGGGCCGTGGAAGCACCCAGCTCAGATTTCGCCAGTCCAGGGATCCGCTGTGGGGCCCAGGCCCTATTTTGGGACACGGTTCCGAGGTTACGAGTGTCATATTTTCAGAGGAGAACTCAAGGCCCCCAGCGCCCCGCTCTCCGGCCTAGGAAATGTCCGTATGGACACGGACTGACACTTGGCCTCTGTTTCTGCGAGTGTTCTCATGCCTCCTTTCCCTTCTGCTATTTTTGCTGAAGGTATCTTTGGTCGCAGGTTAATGTCAACCTAAATAAAGTGCCATTTCCATGTATTTTAGGCAGTCCACGTCCTGTTTATTAATGGACAGAAGTAAGGCTCCAGGTGATGACGCTGGAGGCGGTGGACACACGGTTTGGCTGTTTTCACAGCGGGTCTGCAGGCCCAGAAGCCAGACCCGCCCGGGCAGACCTCGGGCGGCGGGGCATCGCCGGAGGGGCCGCGGCTGTGGCCTCAGGGGAAGGGCCTGGGGTCCGTTTCCCTGAGAAATGCCCCGAGCTCTGTTCTCTTCCAATCAGTCACGGGCTCTGCTGAGAGCCAGCTAGTCGGGTTTCACTGCTTTTCAGTTATTCAGAAAAGTAAATAGAAACAGGACCGGCTTATCAGCAGGCAGCGGGTGTGTTTCAGACTGTGTGGCATCCTTTCGAAATTCCTGTCCTGCCACCTTTATCTTAGAATTCCCATTTGGTTTCGTTCTTTTTTTTTTTTCCACACTTTGCTTGAAGGAACTTAATCTAGTCGTGGTCCTTCCCTCCCCACCCCCCAGCCCCCGAAGGAAAGAAACGACAACGAAAAACTCTCGTGTGCATCTTGTTGAGAACGAATCCATATCCCCGCGATTTCCTTAGGTCCCGGGTTTGATGTTCCCCAAAACACAAGAACAGATTTCTCTATTTTTTAATATTATATCAGATTTAGATGCACAACTACCTGTTGACCTGTTTCATAATTGCTACTGATTTAATAATAAAGTAATAAAGAATTGTTTTATTATGCTAATAATATTATATTATACTAATAATATACTAATAACTATAATAAAACTTATTTAATACAAGTATTTGTGGCATAAACCTGGATTGTTAATGCAGGAGCTTAGTAAGCTACTGCAATTAGATACAGAAAATGTGATTGGTAATGAACCAAGTACAGAAGAAAATAATATTATAACTTTTGTGCTTTGTTTTGGTGTCTTCCATATCCTGCTGCATCTTATTATGTCAAAATGAAAATTTCAGTGATAGCTGTCCAAATACTTTAGAACTAAAATTCTAAATCAAAAAAAAAAAAGAACTAAAATTCTCATCAGAAAATCCTTATTTTTATTGTTGTTAATATGCAAGTGATAAACTGATATTTGAAACAATAACAACAAAAATACAAAAACATCTCCCAGCTATGATCTTTCCTGTCCCTTGACAGTTCTGCTAGTGAATCCGGAGGAAAACTGTAGGATTTGCCACTGGCCTTGTGAGCTAAGAGTGGGCGCCCAGAGGCCAGCGTGGCTCCTTGGAGGGTGATGTGAAACAAAGGGTTTTCTATCACTGCAGATAGTTGGGTGTGTCTTATACCCCAAAATGTGCTTAGACCAGAAAAAGAAAACCTCACTTTAATTAATGTGTGCAGACTTTCATTCCGGCATATTTCATTCCAGAATTTCATTACCGTCTGTATCTATTTCGTCCAATGCCTCTTGTACGATAGAGGTATTTGTCATTTCCACAGTGGTAGGTTGAAATATATTCCTGGTGATTTCCATAATTATGTACCCTGGCCATTTCTGTAATTATGTATCCTGGTCATTTCTATAATGATCGATCTATCCTTGGAACATCTTTTTTTTTTTTCTTTTTTCTTTTTTTTTTTTTTTTTTTTTTATCCTTGGAACATCTTAATTGGTGAACTCACACACGAGTGCCCCAGTGGCTCCCTGGGATATGGTTACTAAGGGGGCCACATGGCCCAGGAAGAAATTCGTCAGGGTTGAGGAGAACATTCTACAAATCCCCGGTTGTTCTTTCCTTCGGGAATATGAATGGACCCTGTGTCCAGGTCCCAGTTTAGGGGTGCTCTGGGGGCGCCGGTCTTCTGCGTGGCTCGGTGTTCCTGCCTCTCGCTGTGGGGCTCCTACGCCAGCTCTCCCAGAACCACAGCCAGGTAGGGCCTGGGGAATCCCAAAGCCTGCCCTCCCTCGTGGTTTCCAGAGAAGGAGAAAAGGGAGGATGTAGGTTCTTCCCTACGCATCTCTCTTCTTCTCTCTTCCAGGCCATTTCCGTTTCTGAACCTTCTGGAGTGGCGGTGGGTTGGGGAAGCACAACGACTGTCGGGTCTCTGCTAGTTATGTCATCTGGGAGTCGAGGTCGGGCCCCACAGACCTCGGTCTTGCCTCCCATCAGACTGGTCCTGTTTCTCAGGTGTCGAGCAACAAGTGCAGTTTCACTGGCATGTGCAGCTGAAGCCCCCCGGCCGCCCCCGTTCCCACCCAGGCTCCACGCTTGGCCTCACCACTGCACCTGCGGGGGAGGCTGCTGTATCCACTCCACTCTTGGGTTCCTCCTTGGGGCGCCGGGGGGCCGTTTTCGTGGCCTGGGTGGGGCTGCTCACAGAGGAGAAGGAGCCAGCAATGTCCTTTGTGGGTGCTTTCTGTCCTTCCCTCTGGTGCAGCGGACGCCCCCACGCTGTGTCCTCTGGTGGGGTTCCTGGCTCATGGCACCCACAGCTCAGCGTGGTCCGGGCCCTGGCCCCGGTGCCAGCCCCCGCAGGCATCCCTCTCATTCGGATTTCCTCGAAGGGCTCTTGTGTCTGCTGAGTCCTGCAGTGTCCACTGGCCCGGGAACTCGACACTTCTGGGTTTTGACCAGAGGGGCTGTAGGGTGCCCACCGCTAACGCTCTCTGTCACCCACTAACGCGGGCAGTCCCAGCCAGCCTCCCTCCCAAACCACGTAGGCAACAAACACGTTGGTTTCCGCTCCTGAGCTTCCCACACCCCCAGGGAACCACGTCACGGTGCTTCCCCCACAGCCCCGGTCCCGTAGGTCTGCACCTCCGCCTCTGCCAGCCTCCAGCCCAGCCCCCCTGTGTGCGGTTCTCCGGGAGCCCCCTGGCTGGGTTGGGAGAGGACAGAGAAGCAGCAGGTGAGGGATAGGGCACCATGGTGTCCCACTAACCTGACACACTAGCCATGGAGACCTTAGTGTTCTTGTTAGTGTGCCAGGGAGGGGATGGGCAGCCGGCAGGGTTTCCCCCAGGCAAAGACTTGCAGGGGGCACTTCTGGCCTCTAGGGCACGGGATTCTCAGCTTTGTGGCTTCACAGATACGTGAGAATGGGAAGGTCCCATTTCACGCTGTGTCACACGGCTGCTAGCTGAAGGCTCAGATGCCAGGTGCTGTCCGTGGACCTGAGAAGAGGGAGATCACTTAACCTTGACATGGTCCTGTGGACAAGGCTCGGGTATTATCCCCGTTGCACGGAGGAGGAAGTGGAGGCTGCTGGCCTGGAGGTCGTGTCGGGTCTTTGCTGCTTGGCGGCGGTGGCTGAGATGTGATGAAGGGTTCACGGCAGAGGATTGACAGCTGGAGATGGTCTGGAGGGGAGGCAGGCCCTTCTGTGTGCACAGCGCCGAGGTCCTGGTCACCACAGCTGGGTAAGGGGGAGCATGGGGGAAACAGCCCTGGGGTAAGGCATCCCAGGCAGGGAGGTTTGGGATTCACACAGCAGGCAGTGGGAGCATCGAGGTGCTTGCCCGGGGAGCATGGTTGGATGGAGTTGTCCTTGTGGGAGAGTCATCCTAGGCCATGGAGATGGGCCTGGGGGCATGGTGGGGGCAGGGGGAGACTCTAAGAGGCTATTAGTCCAGCAGAGGGAAGACCACAGCCTCAACACGGGTGGAGCAGAGGCAGTGGGAAGAGGATAGAGGGAGGAGCCTGGCGGAGCTGGAACCAACGTGGCACAGATCCTGGAGGAGGGGAAGGGAGCGTAAAGGGAGGAGGGGAGGTAGGGGGAGATGAAGGCCCGGTGGAGGCCTTGGGGCACAGTGGAACCGCCGACTGAGAGGAGGCAGCAAGCAGCTTTGCACAGAGGAGCTCTTGGTTGGGCTCCTGATGGCCCACAGCCCTGCGGATTTACAGAATCTCTGGGGTTGTGGGAGGGAGGTGGTGGCCAGGTGTGGCTGTGGCCTCCGTGCGGTGACAGTGGCGTCTAACCAGCTGGGCGGGGGCGCAAAACGCTCCCTGGCTCCTCCAGGGGCCTGCGCTGGACCGGCCCTGCCTCCCAGCCCGAGAGGGAGGTTGACCAGACATCTGGGGGAAGCGGGTGACTCGGGTGACACAGAGCAGACCTAAGGGGGCAGAGTGTCGTCCTGGCCGCCAGATCCCCTCATCTTCAAGCTCGATTGAAGATGCTTTCACTGGGACCCCAAGCCCTTGGCTCCGCTGGGAACCGGAGCACGTCGGGCTCCTCGGCGTGTCTGCCTACACGCCTTATCCGTTTGGCAGCATCATCCGTGGTCCTGGGACAGTCGTATTTGGTGGAAACTGAATATGGGTTTCGAGCTTGAGAAAAACCACACCAGTGCAGGTCTGGCTGCAAGAAAACAATGAGCTGCTTGTCGCATAGCCGCTTCGGAGGGCAGGAAAGAAAAATAAACACTCTTCAGGAAAAGAAGCTGCTGAATCGTGCCTGTGGACGGCGAGAGCCGCTTCCTCCAAATTCAACAGACGCCGGGTTGCACGAGGTGGGCGGCGAAGTGAAAGGCCCGACTGGGCTCCCGAAGAATAATTAGGCTCGTCTCCCCCGAGGGAGCTCCCGCGTGGCCCACGTGGGTCCCGTCTGAGAAGCGAGAAGGCGGCGGGTGAGCTTTTCTCAGGAAGAAGCGGGTGGCGGCCAGGCATCCTGGTGAGGGAGGAGGAAGCTCGCTCCTCTTCCCCGTAGCTCCTCCTTTTTAACGATTTCATCTTCCAAGGTTAAAAGGCCCGTGACTTTGAACAAGCAGACGAGGGTGTCTCGTGAGGTTGTTCCCCGGGTGGGCAACGGCGGGAGCGGCTCGGCGAGCACAGTGCCCGGCGCGGCCTTGCTTGGGAAGGAGCCTGCATCGGGTGGCACCTTTATGAATAAGTCACTAGGCTGCGTCGGCTCCGAGGCCTGGCGCTGCTCCGCCTCCGGCCCGGGAAGCTCCGTCATCGCCGGCCTAGAGGGCCCTCCTCTCTGCTCGTGGGGGACAACGCAGGCGACTCCAGGCGGGGGCCGGGCCCGCTCGGGATGTGTGCCCACATGGCCAGGTGGCTCGGCAGCCAGTAAGTCTTCCCTGCCCCGTGTCATTCTGTTTGAGGTGCACGTTCCCGCCACGGGAAAGGAGCACTGTCCGTTCGACGTGGAGCGAGGGCTCCTTTCCCTGTAACGTCCGACGGCGCCGTGACTCTGGCTTTGTGGGATGGCCCGGGATCCGCGCGGCCCGAGCTGTCGTGGGGGTCGGGAGCTGGGGGACGCGGTGGGCGCGGCTCACCCGTGGCCCCGATGGGCGCCCCGATGCCAGCGTGCCCACGTACGCGGGCCCGAGGGTAGAGCTTGGTGAGGGGCACCATACCTTTGGTCATTACGGCTCTGAGAATCCTGCCACGAGAGCTAATCTCTTCGTGTTGGGTTACGGAAGCTCGCCAAGCCCGGTCCGAGCGGTGAGATGGTGTCGGGAGCAGGATTTCTCAGTCGGCCTTGAATGTGGACTTGAATGCATTTGCTGCATCAGTGAGCCTTTGGGGCGCACGCAGTCTACCCACTTGGAGGCTGGAGGCTGGCTTTTTAGTTATGTTTTATTTGTCGCCGACAGTAAGCCTGCTAATAGCGATAAAAATATTCGCGACCGAACCGTAGGTCCTTGAGCGGTGTGCGCCCAGCAGCACAACCCGAGAAACACCGAAACCTTGTGTAAACGCATCAGCCAGACGTGAAAAGTGCTGTCTGGTCAGCTCTGGGGGAAACTGAGACTGGCAAGGGATGGTAACCTGCCCACGCGAGCTCGTTTGCTGGAGCTCACGCAGCCAGTCAGCGCCTTTGCTGGATGTGACCTTAGGTCTCCCCGAGTGCGGAGGGTGTCGCGGGGGCTGTCGGCTGCCTCCCGGCCGCATGACGTGTTCTGGGGCGCGCTCCGAGACGGGGTGTCTGCGCTGCCCCCAAAAGGCAGCATTTTCCTGGGGCGGTCGTGGCACTTGGTTTGCCGGCCGGCGAGGCGTTACTGTCCTCACCTGCAGGCTGCAGCTTCGAGGTGGCCTCCTAGTTTGAGGGTTTCCTGAGTATCTAGCTTTCGGCATCTCTTGGCAAATGTTCCCCTGCGTTAGGTTTAGTTTTTAACGGCGGAGCTGGTAGGGGAAGCATCTGGGGCGGGGGGACTTCCCTTATGTCTCCTGCATTAGACGGAGTTGTCGTCTTAGAGTGAATGTGGCCCCAATCCTGGGAGGAGCCCAGCCCTGACACACAGTGCCACGGAGGGCCCAGCCCAGGGTCCCCGAGCGCCCCAGGTGTGCGAGGAGCTCATGTGCACACACAAGGGCATCCTGCCTGGAGAGAGGATGGATAGCCCTCATCAGATCCTCGACGGAGTCCCCGACCCTGCAGGCACCGAGAACACCGAGGACTGACCCGGGGGCTGCCCCAGCTCCTGACATCAGCCTTGGACAGGTCCCCACCTTTCCCCTTGACGCTGCCTCTTCCTCTGTTCCCCGAGGGCGCTGAACATGGTCCCTGTGATTCGTGGGATCCCTAAGGAACCTGGAGCCCTGAATGAAATTCTTGGGGGCTCTGACTCTACCTAGAAGCAAGGCTTGTTCAGACCCCACATCACAGCAGACAGCCTGTGTCTGTGGCTGCACCGGAAGCTTGACCTCCTGGCCTACCCCCTTCCATGGCTGCTGCCCCCCAGGGCGCCAGTGCTCCGGCACAGGGCACGGGGCCTGCACAGCGCAATACCAACCTGCCAGGTACCCCTGGGCTTTGGCTTTTGGGACGTAACTGAGGGGCCAGGGGCGCATCATGGCCTGAGCAGCGTCAGACTCAGCGGGCGTTGCAGTCTCTCCAGCGGTGGGGCCATGAGGAAGGTACTCACCTGGTGGCAGCCTCAGTCAGCCCATACAGGAAATGGGGGGCACATACCTGGTATGTGAGGAGCGAGCACACACGGTGCTTGACTGCTTCCTAAGTGTTCAGGAGCTGGGAGTTCAAAACTGGATGAATATTGTCCTTAGAGCCATGAGAGCTGGTTCCCAGCCGTTGGGTGCTTGGGGGCTCCCTAGCCAGACACGGGTGCCTTCAGCAGTGCTTGCTGTCCTCTGGGTGTCTGGACAGGGAGTAGGGACACCTCATCTTGGTTTATGGCAAACGTGGCCAGGGGCATGGCAGCTGAATCCCAGCGGAGAGAACTCGCTCGCTCAGCGAGGAGCAGCCGGGTGACCCTGTGAACGCAGATCCCGAGAGGCGCTGGCAAAGGAGCCAGCAACCCTGCTGGGGGGCCCTGTTAGGAATTAGGGGATGGCCTTGTGAGGAGTGCATGTGTCAGGTTGAGTCGTGGAGGGCGGAAAGCAGTCGAGGAGAGGGAGGAGCATGCCCAGCAGGGCCGCGGCATGTGCAAAGCCTCAACAGAGGCGAACTCGCTTATTCCAAGGATGGAGGAGGCCGTGCCGTGGGGATGTGGCAGGTGGCAGTACTGAGGCTGGCGGGGAGCCAAGGGGGCAGGCTCAGGCCTTCGAGGCGGCACCAAGGCATGTACTCTATTACAGGTACAAAGCAAAGTGCAGAAAGGACTTGTAGAATGAACACGAACGCAGAACCTCATAGCAGGAAGTGAGGGTGAGAGGTGGGCCTGTGGACCTCAGGGGGGGATGAGGGCATTAGGTCTAACAGGCAGTGTCCCACTCCTGCTGGGGATTCCATACAAGCCAGTGCAGAGCCCTCTGGAATAGCTCCGAGTCCCCGTTGAGAGGCGAGTCTGCCTGGCAGCACCCACCCTCCCTGACCCTTGCTGCTGCCTGGGTGGAACGGAAGGCGCAGCGCCCACTCTGCGCTCTGGCTACGTTACTGAGAAGGGTTGCGAAGACCACTTCCCCACCCTGTTGCCTCCACGAGGGCTCTCCCCCTCCCCCCGCCCTGTTTCTAACAACCAAATTAGTCCATTTCTAGCATCAGCGGTTGGGATCGGATGTCTTTGCTCCCCTTTGTTCTGGAGTTTGATTGTCCCCAGAAGGATAAATGGAAGGACCTGGCCAGTGCCAGCAGAAGGCCCTTCGTTCGCCTGGACTCCGCGTACCAAGCACTTGATATGCTTAAACTTTCATTAAATTTCCTTAGAAAATTGTAGATGTATCTTGCAAAAGGGAAACTCTACCCATTAGATAAAACACATTCACAAAAGAAAACTGGTTAATTTCTTCGGTTGTGCCAACCCTATTGAAGACTCTTACAGAGCATGACCCTGAAGTATAGGGTGACCTGCAGGCCCCATTCTGAAATCCAAATCTCAGGGCGTGGTTTCCCAGTGGATAGGGTGATAGGAGTCACAGGGGAGGGGACTGGCACACGGGGGCCTGGTGGACACTGTATGATGTGGTCGGCCACACAGGCCATGCTAGTGCCCCTCTACATAGGACGGGAGGGGAGAAGGAGAATCCTGAAGAGAGCTGAGCATCCGTCACTCACAAAAGATTCTAGAATGTTCTTGGAATCTCAGCTGTCACTGTGACCATGACCCAAGGACCAGGAGATCCTCTTCTTTTTTGAAGGTATAAATCTCTTCTTGAAGATAGACATGACCTGCCCTGAGGTCCGGTGGGTGGCCAGGAGTAGGGAGGAGGGTCTAGCAGGGCAGATACCACACACCCCTTCCTAGAAGGTGCTAGGTCGGGAAGGGCCTTCTCTCCAGTTTTGAGACTAAGTGTGGCCTGGTCACTCCTGGCCATTGGTGGAGTGCTGGCCCCCCTGCCCCCTCCTATTCAGCCCTTCTACTTAGAAATAATCTAAAATAGCCTGGATGAGCAGCGGCAAACACCCAGTGAACCCTGGGACTCCCATCTGACTGCCTGTCTCAGAGTTGATAGTGTAGGGACCCATTTTATTTTTAAATATTTTATTGTGTTTTATTTTTTTTACCGAAGTATAGTTGACATATGACATTATATTAGTTTCATCATACAACATAGTGATTAGACAGTTGTGTACGTTGCTCGGTGCTCACCACAATGAGTGGTCGCCATCTGTCACCTGACCATGTTGTAAAGTCCTGCTGACTGTAGACACTGTGCTCTACTTGCTGTCCCTCTGACTTCTTTTCTTTTTTTTTTTTTTTTAAGATTTTATTTATTCATGAGAGAGAGAGAGAGAAAGGCAGAGACACAGGCAGAGGGAGAAGCAGGCTCCATGCAGGGAGCCCAATCTGGGACTCGATCCCAGGACTCCAGGATCAGGCCCTGGGCGGAAGGCAGTGCTAAACCGCTGAGCAACCCGGGCTGCCCCTTAACTTATTTCCTAACTGGAAGTTTGTAGCTCTTACTGCACTTTACCTATTTTGCCCATCCCCCACCGTCCCCCACTCTGACATCCACCAGTTTGTTCTCTCCGTGTGTGAGTCTCCTGTTTCTCTTTGCTTATTTCTTTTGTTTGTTTAGATGCACATATAAGTGAAATCATCAGATATTTGTCTTTGTGTGACTTATTTCACTTAGCTTTATACCCTCTAGATCCATCCATGTTGTTGCAACTGGCAAGATCTTATTCTTTTCTTATGACTCAGTAATATTCTATTGTCTGTGTATATATAGATATTGATAGATGTATATGTGTGTGGGTGTATACATATATATATATGTATATATATTTATATATATATATGTATATAGGTACCTATATATAGGTGTGTGTGTGTACCTTCGTATATATGTATACCTTCTTTATCCATTCATCTATTAGCAGATAATTGGATTGTTTCCATAGCTTGGCTGTTGTAAATAATGCTGCAGTAAACATAGGGGTGCAGAAAGTTTTCCGAATTAGTATTTTCATTTCCTTTGGGTAAACACCAGCAATGGAATTACTAGATAGCACTATGGCACTTTTTATTTTTTAAAGTTGGAGGGCATATTTATCTTAGAAAGGAGAATGACTCCGTATAAAAAATACCGCTTAGCAGTAGGTGGAAAGACTCACAGAAAAATCATTCCCCATCCCCTGACCCTTGATACTCAATGCTGCATCTCCCACTGAGGCAAGGCTGTGCCTCTGTCCCATGGCCGAAATCAAACAACAACAAAAAACAAAATAAACCCAACACCAAACAATAAAAAAAAACTTCCATGAGAGGAAGACACAGCCCTGCATAACTCCCATCTGCGTAGTTTTAGGAGTCCCAGGGCTCTGCGGCATTGTTCAGAATCCTCCTTCTCCTTCACGGGTCTGAAGGTTGTGCTGAAGGGGAAGAGCCCCAACATCACGGGAAGGCACTGGCATGGGAGGGCTCGGCCCAGGGGCTGAAGCACTCATAGTGCGCGTGCTAGAGTGGCCTCGCAGACACCTTAGTGCAAGAGGCCAAGTGCGTGTAGCGTAGCCGCTTGTAATCCACTTAAACCAGAACGCTCCATACACGTTAGGCAACTTGACCTAGACCTATCTGCCTCCTAGGGCCTACTAGATGTCTCTAAAACTATTTCTATTCTTAATTTTTTGATGAACCTCCATACTGTTTTCCACAGTTTGCATCTCCCCCAACAGTGCATGAAGGTTTCTTTTTTTCCACGTCCTTGCCAACACCTGCTATTTCTTTTCTTCTTGATTTAGCCATCCTGACAGGTGTGAGGTGGTATCTCATTGGGGTTTTGAATCACATTTCCCTGATGAAGAGTGATGCTGAGCGTCTTCCCATGTGTCTGTTGGCCAACTGGATGTCTTCTTTGGAATAATACGTTTTCAGGTCCTCTGCCCAATTTTTAATGGATTGTTTGTGGGGTTTTTTGGCATTGAGTTATATAATTTCTGTATATGTTTTGAACATGAACCCCCTATTGGATGTATCATCTGCAGATATCTTCTCCCATCCCGTAGGTTGTCTTTTTTTTTTTTTTTTGGTGGTTTCCTTTGCTGTGGAAAACCTTTTTATTGTGATGAAGTCCCAATAGTTTATTTTTGCTTTTGTTTCCCTTGCCTGAGGAGATAGATGCAGAATAATATTCCTAGGGCCTAAGTCCAAAGGATTACTGCCTGGGTTTTCTTTTAGCAGTTTTATGGTTTCAGGTCTCACATTTAGGTCTTTAATCCATTTTGAGTTTATTTGTGTGTATGGTATAAGAATTGGTCTCGCGATTCCCCCAAAACAATGATCCCGACTCCTTTTGTTAAATTAAATGTATTACAGTTTTCTTAAGTACCTACAGGCATAAAGCTAGGTATGTAGGCTCTTTTAAATGAAAGTAGATTATAAAATTACCCAAGATAAAGCACAAAAGTCACAGTAATGAAAGTGTTAGTTGTTAATGTGAGGCTGTTGTCGCTAATACTTATTATGAACTTGAGGTCTCTGCATCATTATGTTGGATTATCATAGTGATCCTACAAGATCGTTCCAATTTTCCAGATATGGAAACTGAGGCACAGGCCTCTGTCAGTTGCTGAGAGCACACAGCTAGTAAGCAGCAGAGCCAGGCTTTGATCTGAGGCTGCCTGCCCAGTAGCCAAGTGGCTCTCACTCTGAATCACAACCCTCCACTCCCTTTACATGACAATGACACTTGACTGAGATCACCAGCATTCAATCTGACAGGTAAAAAGTTACGTCTATGTAGGTCAGTTTCTTACTGTGCACATTAATCTTTTGATTTTAAGATGATAATCATCATGGGACGCCTGGGTGGCTCCATGGTTGAGCATCTCCCTTCTGCTCAGAGCGTGACCCCGGGGTCCTGGGATCTAGTCCCACATCGGGCTCCCCGCAGGAAGCCTGCCTCTCCCTCTGCCTGTCTCTGCCCCTCTCTGTGTCTCTCATGAATAATAATAAAAAAAAATCTCTAAGACAATGATCACCATTTACATCAATGCCATCTGAATTATGTTTTTTTTTTTTTTTTAGGATTTATTTATTTGAAAAAGCATGAGCAGGAGAGGCAGAGGGAGATGGAGAGGGAGACTCTGAGCCCAACGTGGGGCCTGAGCTCACTACCCTGAGATCGCGACCTAAACTAAAATCAAGAGTCAGACGCTCAACCAACTGAGCCACCCAGACACGCCTATGGTTGCTTTTCAGTGTAGATAACAAGATCCCCCCCTCCCCCCCAAAAAAAACAAGATCCCGTTAATTTGACGGGTCTGTTTGGTAATGCATGCAAACACAACACTCAAAAGTAGTTAAATCAAATACTCCTCATTACCTATGTAACACTGTATGGCTGGTTAAAAGGCAGGACCTTCTCGTCACATTTTTGGGCAACAGAGAACAAGCATGTTCAGTTGTGAAGCAGCACAAGACTTTGGGTTTGAACTACGGGGGAGCCCTTGACCCTGGCAGTGCAGGGGGCATCCATCATTCAGTCTCTGCTGCCAACCCGGTCCCAACCCCACCCAACACTGGTACTGAACAAGTGTGGCTGTGAGTACAATGCAGATGATGAGTGTGGGAAGCTACTAATTAAATACACACACACACGTATATGTATATATGTATATGTATCTAGATCTGATTGCACCATTTAAAAAAATCTTTTACCCTTTAGGTTGTCAACAGATCCATTTGTAGATCTTTAGAGATTAATAAACCCCGATTCAAAGAAAAACGTGTTTTAGAGATGAGGTCTTTTCTGCACAAAAGTTTTCCTTAAGAATTTTATAATTATTTTGGAACATTGTTCTAAAGACATAAGCGGGTGCACCCAAGCGCATTGTAACCTGATGAAGTTTCCACACCCCCGAGGGGCACCTTTTTGCTGCAGATGGACTTCACATTGGACCGAGTCTGTTTTAGATTTCTCCTTGGGTCGGATACCCTCTTCGGGCCTAAGAGAGTTTGTAAAGACGGGGCCCCGAGCCTCCACTGCTGGCCGGGTCCTGCGCCATTCGTCTTGTATCTGTTACCTGCCTCGGTCTACACGGAAACTCAAGCTCTCAAGCCTGTGACCCGTTCTGGCCTTGTGGGCACAGAGCCCGGGGTGTTTGCAGGCCCATCACCATGCCCGCACCTTGTGAGTCCCTGGTGCCTTCGGTGGGGAAAGCCGCGCTGATGCAGCTAGCGCTTCCTGGCCTGCTGTGTGCACGGGTGGGCGGCTCCGAAACCATCTCCCTCAGTCACGAAGTTCAGTAGTTCCTGCTAGAACGCAGGGCAGAAGCGCCCTGGAGGCTCTTGACGGGTCCTCGAGTCCTCATCCTCGCGGGGTACCCACGGAGTCCCAGCCCAGTGCGGAGGGGGCTCCGGGGCCCTGCGCTCTTAGGACAGCACCTATCGCGTCTCCTCCGCCCCTGGACCCGCTCCACTCGGAAGCCCCATACCCCGCCAGCGTGGGCGACCTGGAAGTACGGGGTCCCCCCAGACCCCCAGAGGCTGGGGTACGGGGTGTGGGGGCAGCTGCCCAAGTGCCTGTCTCCCGGGGCCTGCCCAGGGCCTCCATCGGGAGGCCTGGCACCATCAGTGGGCTCCGTTCCCAGCAGCTTCCGTACCAGCCCGCCGCGCCTCCTCCCGTGCAGCACACGCTCCTCTGGAAGGTGCTGGTGCCCGGCCCGCGCGGGGAGCGCTCTGCTGAGTCTTTGGAACCCCCACCCTCTCTGCTGCACTGTGACCGGCTGTGGGGTCTCCGTTGGATTTGGTGCTCCGCCGCCTTGAGTTGCCCTGGCTTGTGGACGTGCCTCCCAGAGCTGTTCGGGTGCATGTGTGCGCGTGTGCGTGTGCCTCAGGAGCCAACGCCGTGTGGTTTGGTGTGGTTCCTTGGGAATGAAAAGGCCCTCCACGACCCAGTCCACGCTCAGCCCCCTCCCTCCATGACCCAGTCCACACTTATCAGCACCCCCTTCCATGACCCAGTCCACGCTCAGCCCCCCCACCTCCTTCCATGACCCAGTCCATGCTCATCCCCCCTCCATGACCCAGTCCATGCTCATCAGCACCATGACCCAGTCCATGCTCAGCCTCCCTACCTCCATGACCCAGTCCTCACTCATCAGCAGCCCCCTTCCATGACCCAGTCCACGCTCAGCCCCCCTACCTCCCTCCATGACCCAGTCCATGCTCAACCCCCCCCATGACCCAGTTCACGCTCAGCCCCCTCCATGACCCAGTCCATGCTCAGCCCCGCTCCCTCCTCGACCCAGTCCTCCCTCATCAGCACCCCCCTCCACAATCCAGTCCATGCTCAGCGCCCCCCCACCCGTTGCCCTTGCTGGGAACAGCCTCGTGCACCCCCCATCCTGACCACCTCGCGCTGACTTCATATCGCGGCTCGCAGGCTGCTTCCTGCACCCGCCCAGAACCCGGAGACCTTCCTAACCCTGAGCACAGCCTGTCTGGTGCAGTCGCCCGGTAATACCCACGTGCCCTCAGAGCCCGGAGCTTGTGGAGGGCCACTTAGAATAGTCGTCATCGCCTCGGAGAGGCTGGGGACATGATGGGCCAACTGTGTTTGTTTGGCAGATGGTTATCTTCGCAGACACACTTGGTTCCTGCCCATGGTTGCGGTCAGTAAGGGCGCAGAATATGGTCCCATGGCGTCGGGATTACATCCCTCCCAGCCAGGCCTGCTCCCAGGAGCCGCCTGCCCAGACCGGGGAGGTCGGGGGGCAAGAGGCCCGGGAGGCTGGGACCCTCCTGGGGCTCCCTGCATGCCTCCAGGCCGCTCCTCGGTGGGGCGGGGGGTGGGGGGGCTCGTCCACCTGCTGGCTGGAGAGACCAGGGTGACGCTGGCAGTGACGTGACCCCAAGCACGGGCGGCTCGTGTCTGACTTCCAGAATCTTCGAGGAGGAAAGCAGACTCCTTAATTTGGGAGACTCGAGGGCACAGAGCAGCAGCTCCCTTCTGCCCCAGGGGGAAAGCAGACCCACGTCGGGCGGGCGTGCCGGGCCGCTGAGCCGGTGGCCAGTGGCTCCAGCGGCTGCAGGTCTTGGGCACTGAGAAGGTGCCGGAGGCTCAGAAAAAGACCCGTAAGGCGGAGAGCCCTTTGGACTTCGCTCTGGGGAGGAAGAGTAGCGAGAGGTGGGGGTTGTCCTTCTCGCTGTGCAGGCCCCGCGTGCCCGGGGCTCCCCCAGGCTGGCGGGGCGCCCCACAGTTAGGCTTTCGTCCAGCTGCCTGGACTCTGGCCCTGGACTCTGCACTCTCGGGCCCAGGAGGCGCCAGCCGAGCAGGCCGCAGCCTCCCGAGGGCCCCCCCGGGAATCGCGGCCCCCGCTGCAGGTGGACGGCCCCGGCCCTGCCCATGGACACGAAACCCACGATGGTTTTAAGCTAAAGCCATGTGGAGCGCTCTGACTGATGACCTTGGAAAAGCCGGAGATGTTTCTGTAGATATTACTTTGTTTTCTAGCTTCTGTGGGGGCGCACCCAGTCCCACACCCGGAGGGAGCAGGGGTGGGGTGGGGGTGGGGTGCTTGCTGGCTGACTCAGTCTCGCAGGCACGTGGGACCGGCCCGGCCTCTCCTGACGGCGAGGGAGAGGCAGGCAGGGCGCCTGTGTCGGTGTGCCAGCTGGTCACCTGCCCAGGGCGCGCCCGGGAGGGGCCCTGCCCTTTCCACTGCCCAGGTGCTCCCCAGGCCCGGGGAGGCCCGACTGCACGGCACCTGCTGGGACCTTCCGGAAGGGAGCCGCCTGCTTGGCAGGGCAGTGGCTTCTGAGCGCGGAGCGAGGCAGAGCGGGTTTACGGGAACAGCCGCAGTGCGCCCCACGGAGACGAAGCCGGCGGCGCTGTGACCGCGTGGTGTGGAGACAGTGCTCAGCCTCGGAGGAGCTTGGGCTGTCTGTCCACCTGGGCGGCTTCTGCTTTCCACCTGGCACACGGTTACGTCCTCGAAAAGACAAGCCCGACCCCAGGTATTGTGGGTGCTCCTTGGATGGAGGAGGACTTCAGAGGCAGGCAGGGGAGACCCCATCGCCGTGCCCCCAGGCACAGCCAAGCCTAACCCAACACCAGCCCAGCCTGTGGCCCGGCTCCCGAAGGCGTCCTTCCCGGGGCGGGGGGGTACGCGGGGACAGCCTCACCCACCCTCTTCGCTCTAAGGGGGCCTCAGCCTCCCTCCACCCTGGGCAGGCTCTGCATCGCCTTCTTGTCCCCCAGGGTGCTCAGCAAAAAGAACTCCTTCTGTGCCAGGGAGCTGGGGGTGGGGGCTGAGGGGTCCCTGGGAGGGAGCCCTGTGAGGGGCTTAGAGGCCGGACGTGATAAACTCACCAGGATGAGCATCTCATTTTATTAGGATGAAATTTTGTGATTCAGTTGTAACCAAAGACAAGTAACGTGAAATTAAGTGTGCTAACCGTTGGCCAGCGTGTGGTCTGCATGGGGCCTTGGTCACACTATCAGGAGGCCAGTGTCCCAAACTCTCCATCTGGCACCACCGAAACTCTGTGAAACCCGCGACTCAAAACCTGTCAGTGCCCCCAGCTCCCCGCCCCCTGGCATCTCCCGGAGTCCGACTCTGTAGGAACCTCAAGTAATAGGAATCACAGCCTACTTGCTTGTCTGTCTCTGGCTTGTCCCCTTAGGATACGGTCTTCCAAGGTCATCTGTGTTGTAGCGAGCTTCAGAATGTGTCTCCTTTGGGGCTGGAGAATATTCCAGAATATGTACTTACCACATTTTGCTTTTCCATCCAGGGACGGGTGCTTGGGTCACTCCCACCTTTGGGCTGTTGTGAATAAGGCTGCTGTGGACAGAGGGGGGTACCTTTTCAGGTCTCTCAGTCCTTTGGGGTATGGACAGAGACATGTTATGGTGCTTTGCCTTATTGCACCAAACAGATGCATTTTTTTTTTTATGTAAATGTTAGGTTTACAAGAAACTGCATTTTTTTTTTAATGTAAATGTTAGGTTTACAAGAAAGTCTCTTGGCACCATTTTCCCAGCACTTTGGGTCTCTGTATCACATCTTGGTAATTCTCACAATATTTTAAAATTTTCCAGTATTATTGTATTTGTCCGGGTGCTCTGTGATCCACGATCTTTCATGTTGCTATTGTAATTATTTTGGGGCATCGCGAACCATGTCCATGAAAGACAGTGGACTTCGTTGAACTATTTTGTGAGTTCTGAGTGCCCTGCAGACCACGGTTCCCTCTCTCTTTCTCTCTCTCCCCCCCCTTGGGTGTCCCCATTCCCTGAGACAAAACAGGGCTGAAATGAGGCCACTTAATAACCCCACAATGCCCCGTGCGTTTGCAAGTGAAGGGAAGAGCCGCAGGTCTCTCAATTTTAATCAAAACCTACAAATGACCGAGCTCAGTGTGGAGGGCACGTTGAAAGCCAAGACAGGCTGAAAGCAAGATCTCCTGTGACGACCAAGCTGCGAACACAAAGGAGCAGCTCTCGAAGGAAATTCAAAGTGTTATTCCAGTGAACACACAAATGATAAGAACGGCCAACAGCCTTTATTGCTGATACGGAGGAAGTCTTCAAGGTCTGGAAAGAGGATCAAAGCGGCCACAACATTCCCTGAAGCCAAAGCCCGATCCCGAGCGAGGCCCCGACTCTTCAATTCTCTGAAGGCTGAGAGGTGGGGAAGCCGCCCGAGAAGAGTCTGAAGCTCGCAGAGGTTGATCTGTGAAGTGTAAGGGACGAAGCGGAGTCCGTAGCAGAGAAGGGTAAAGTGGAGCAGCAGGGGCTGATGGAGAAGCCGCAGCAAGTCATCCGGAGGGTCTGGCTCGGAGAATTCATGAAGGTTTCCAGTGTGGACGAACAGCCTTGTGTGGGGCCCTGATGCCATCCAGGACCTCCTAGCGGGGGAGAGGTCGGCGCCTGGCTTCCAAGGACAGCTGGCTCTCTCGCGAGGGGCTATTGCAGCTGGTAACATGAGGCCGAAGCCGATGCTCACCTGCCATCCTGAAAATCGTAAGGTTCTGAAAATTTGTGCAAAGTCTATGCTGCATGATAAGGTTCTGAAGATTTGTGCAAAGTCCACTCTGCCTGTTTTCCGTAAATAAAACAACAAGGCCTGATACATCAGTTTATGACATGTTTTTTTTTTTTTTAAGATTTTATTTATTTATTCATAGAGACAGAGAGAGAGAGGCAGAGACACAGGCAGAGGGAGAAGCAGGCACCATACAGAGAGCCTGATGTGGGACTCGATCTCGGGACTCTCGGATCACGCCCTGGGCTGCAAGCGGCGCTAAACCGCTGCGCCACCAGGGCTGCCCAGTTTATGACATGTTTTATGAGATATTTTAACCCCACTACTGAGACCCCCTGCAGAAAAAAAAGATTTCTTTCAAAATAGGACTGCTCGCCGGCAGCGTACCTGCCAAGGGCTCTGGTGGAGATGGACAATGAGATCAATGTCGTTTTCATGCCTGTGACACAACATCCATTCCACATCCCATGGATCGAGTTGTCGTCTTGACTTTCAAGTCTTCCTATTATTATTATTTTTAATAATAAATTTATTTTTTATTGGTGTTCAATTTACCAACATACAGAATAACACCCAGTGCTCATCTCGTCAAGTGCCCCCCTCAGTGCCCGTCACCCAGTCACCCCCACCCCCTGCCCACCTCCCCTTCCACCACCCCTAGTTCGTTTCCCAGAGTTAGCAGTCTTTACGTTCTGTCTCCCTTTCTGATATTTCCCACACATTTCTTCTCCCTTCCCTTATATTCCCTTTCACTATTATTTATATTCCCCAAATGAATGAGAACATATAATGTTTGTCCTTCTCCGACTGGCTTACTTCACTCAGCATCATACCCTCCAGTTCCATCCACGTTGAAGCAAATGGGTATTTGTCATTTCTAATGGCTGAGGAATATCCCACTGTATACATACAAGTCTTATTATTTAAGAAATACATTTCCTAAAGCTCTAGCTGCCCTAGACGACGATTCCCCTGATGCATCTGGGCAAAGTCCATTGCAAACGCTCTGGAAAGGATTCGCCGCTCTAGATACCATTGGGGACTCTCGTGATTCACGGGAAGGTGTCAAACTGTCCACGCGAGCAGGAGTTGGGAGGAAGCTGATGCCAGCCATCATGGATGACTTTGAGGGGTTCAAGACTGTCCCGGAGGACGGAACCGGAGGTGTCACAGAAATAGCAAGACGAGCACAACTAGCAGTCGAGCCTAAAGGTGGGATTGGTTTGCTGCATCTCCGGATCAAACTTTGATGGATGGAGGTTGCTTCTTACGGATGAGCGGAGGCGGTGGTCTCATGAGATGGAAACTACTCCTGGTGAGACTCTGTGAAGATTGTTGAAGTGACAGCAGAGGATTCAGAACATTACAGAAACATCGCCGATAAAGCGGTGGTGATGGAGTTGGGGAGCATTCGTTCCAACTTTGAAAGGAGTTCTGTGGGCGAAATGCTATCAGACAGCATCACCTGCTACGGAGAGAACATTCACGAAAGGAAGAGCCAATCCACGTAGCAAAGCTCATTGTTGTCTTAGTGTAAGAAATGGCCGTGGCCGCGCTGTCCTCAGCCACCAGCACCCTGAGCCAGCAGCGAGGTGGACCCTCCACCGGTGAAAACATTATGACTGTCTGAGACCTCAGATGACGCCTTTTTTAGCAGTAAAATATTTTTTTAAGATTTTATTTTATTTATTGAGAGAAAGAGACAGCAGCACCCATGAGCAGGAGAGAGGCAGAGGACAAGAGAGAGTCCCAGGCGGGCTGCACACTGAATGTCGAGCCTGATGGGGAGATCAATCTCGTGACCCTAAAACTGTGACCTGAGCTGAAATCAAGCCAGATGCTTAACCGACGGAGCCACCAAGGGGCCCTGCAGTAAAGTATTTCATTTTTTAATTTTTAAATTTTTTTTTAGTAAAGTATTTTTAAATTAAGGTTTGCACATTGTACTTTTAGGCGTGATGCTCTTGCATACTTAACACCACAGTTCGGTGTAAATGTGATTTTCATATGCACTGGGAAACCAAAAAAACCCCTCATTTGACTGGTTTTACTGTGACAGCGGCTGTGCTGCGGCGTTCTGGAAACAAACCTGTACTCTGACCAAGGTGTTCCTGGACTCAAAAGAGGAATTTTGGTCTCTCTAGTTTTAATTTTTTTTTTTTTTTGTAGGGGGAGCCTCCATACCAGTTCCCATAGTGGCTGCCCTACTTTGCATTCCCACCAGCAGAACCCAAGGGTCCCAACTTCTCCACATCTTTGCCAACATTTCCGATTTTTTTTTCTTGCGTAGCGACTGCCCTAATGCTAATCATAATGTAATAGTGGTAGTTTGGGGCTCATCATCTGTGAGTTAGTGTACTAGAATAGTGTCCTACGGCCCAGCCCCTGATGCCACCAGTGGAGCTGAGACCCAGAAAGAAGAGACCCACGCACAGAGGCTGAGGTCCTGCTGGCTTGCCTGGGACGTGGAGGGTGAGGTCCGAGGCTAAGAGCAGGCCGGGCTCAGGCCAAGTGGTGAGCACCATGCATCCGCTCAGCCCTCACCCCCTCCCCGCTGCAGACGTGCGCCCCCCAGGTGCAGGGGATCCCACTGGAGGGCATGTTGGCGGCTGGGGCTGCAGCCGTGCAGGCTCCAGGTGGGGACCTCGGTAGCTTTCGGGGAGTAGTTATCCTCAGTCCGTGCAGGTGCTCCCTCCCTTGCCTGCACTTGGCTCCGCTTGGTCACAGCCCTCCCAGAGCCAGGCCACCGAAAGCCACCTGGTCATCGCCTCCCAGAGCACGTCCTCTGTTTCCAGCCTTGCACTGGAGTCAGAGGCTAAGGACCCCAAACATTGCGGGGCCCTCCTCCTCCTCTCGGGGACCCACCAGGCTTCCTGCCACACACCCTCCCCACAGGCTGCCTCCCCTCTCATCCGGGCCGTTCATCCCCAGAACTGTGCTCAGCGGTCCGGCCGCCTCCAGCAGGGCTCCCCCCACCCCCGACCCTGGGTCCCACAGATCATCCGGGATCCCCAACTGGCTCTGGATCATGTAGCTCCTCGGCCCCGCTTCCCAATCAGACCCTATCTCCTACAGGAGCCGGGCCTCTCTTTCGAACAAAACAGACACGAAAACCACCTTCTGGTTCCTTCCCACTTTCTCAGTGACCTTGATGCAGATAATCCACAAATATTTGTGGGACGCTGTTATTCGGAACCACCTGAGCACGGTGCACCGAGGATCCAGCGAGACCCGGGAGGTGCAGAGCATCCGCGGCGCTCGGTGCACCGAGCAGATTCGGCCCACGAGGCCATCCTTTGCTTCATCTCTTCCCCAGCGCTTCCTGCCTCCCTTCTTGTCTTTCCCTCATGTCTCCAAATTCCGGCCTGTTGAAGGCACGCTGCACGGATGCCTTCAGGATCATTCCTGCCTCGAGAGCTGCTAAGTCGGCTCTGTCCCTGCAGGCTCGGCCCTGTGTGCCTTGCACCTTGGCCGGCACCACCATCAGGGGGGTCTGTAAATGCCTATAGATGTGCCGGGAGGTGTCTAAATATTGAGGGCTTAAACAGTCCTGATAAAGCATCTGCTGTCGGGGCGCCGGGTGCTCAGTCGGCGAAGCCTTCAGCTCAGGTCATGGTCTCAGGGTCCTGGGATCGAGTCCCGCGTCGGGCTCCCCGCTCAGTGGGGACTCTGCTTCTCCCCCTGCCTCATGCATGCTCTCTCTCTCTCTCTCTCTCTCAAATAAATAAATCTTTTAAAAATTCAAGCATCTGCTGTCTTCCAGAGATGTTACATGCAATCCAAGAAACGAGGCACCAGGATTGGCGTGTGGGGAAGGCAGGTCGACAGCGGGGGGCGGGTGGTGTGTCCAGTGTCTCGGCCAGCGGGGAGCAGCTTTCTTCCCCTGGGGCCTGTGCGCTCAGGGTCACGCACACGGCCTCTGACCTGGGGCCTCGACTCCATCTACACCTCGGGCACCGTGCTGGGTGTGGGCAAAGTGGCTCGTGTGCGCGCCTCAAAATATGCAGATATTGTTCCATGAAAAATGAAAATGCGAAGTCACAGATTCATCGATGTCTACATTTACAATCTGTCCGTTGCTTCCAGCAAATGATACAGAACTTGCGACTAAGACCACGTGCTGTCGTGATGGTAAGGGGGCTCCATCCTGGGGAAGCGGCGCGATCCATTATCCTCCCCAGCCCTCGGGTGACACGGAGCCCCCTGGTCCGTGTTGGGACTTGGGCATGTGGTAGGCTTCCCGCAGGCTTCCTCAGGGCAGCGGGGGGACCACCGGCCCCAGCCGTGTGTCCTTAGGCCGGGGCACCCAGAGGTTTCTGGGAAGATGTGGTTTGGAGCTGAGCAGAGCCTTCAAGGCAGGTGTGCCGGGGCAGAGGCAAGGGGGTGTGCTGTGGCTTTTCCAGGAGCTGGGATCATAAGACCCACTGCCAGGCGAGTGGGAAAGAGCGAGGGGGGCCAGAATTGAGGGCCAGGGAGGAGCCCCGGCTTTCGGGCTCCGCCGGGGAGCCTGGATGCAGCTGCAGCCCCAGGGGGGCGGGTGTGCGATGGCATCGGGTCTCGGAGTCCAAGTGGAAGCACACACCCGGCGTGTGCTCTGAAGCAGTTCAGGGCCTCTCTGGATCCTTTTGCTCTTCCCCAGTGTTTTCAACGTGGGCTGACTTCAGTGTGTACGTAACACGCTCAAACTTGCACGTGCACACATCCCACCGTGCTGGACGGGAAGCGTCCCCGGATCCCTGCGGCCTGCGGGGCTGCAGGTCTTGCACGGGGCTGGGGTCAGCGTGCAGCACGCGGGGTCAGCTCTGAGAAGACGCACAGCCCCCGGGGCGGGCGCTCGGCCTCTGGGTGTGGGATCCGGGAGTCCCAGGAGGCCGGAGGGCCCATGGGCAGGGGCCGGCGGCTAGGAGGACCTTGCATGCGTGCAGGCAACAGCAGCTGGGGACGTCCGTGGGGGAGAAGCTGGGGGACCTAGGGGTCTCTTCTGTCTCTCTCTGCCACTATTCCCATCGCGGCGCCAGCCGAGACACTAAAAAACGCATCAGGAGCTGCTTCCTTTTTGACTCAGAAGGAGTTCGGGAAGGCTTTATTAGTGCCGGAGAGCAACAGAGCGCTCCCTGGGCAGATGGACTTGTTTCCCCAGGATGGAAATTTTTTGTTTTGTTTTCCGCCATGAAAGCACTTTTGGGAGGAAACATGAATAGCAGGTGGCTTTGCTCAGAGCCCAAGCACCCAGCCCTAGGCCCGAGGCGCACTAATGAAGGACTCTGTGACCGGCCTTTGCGCCTCTCGACTTTCCTGTCTGTAAAATGGGGGGACATCTGCTCTTCCTAACGGGCTGCAGAGGGCAGCGCCCGAGACCGTCCGGGTTGATGCTAGCTCCCCGCGCGCCTCACCCGTGAAGGGGGGACAAGGCTGGTACCTCCCCGGAGCGTCATCGGGAGGGCGGATGAACCGATGAGACCCGGCCCTTCCACACGCTCAGTATGTGACGGCTACTTCACTTTTGTCATTCCTGTAAGTTGAAAGGAAGAAAGTATGTCAAGTGATAAAAAAAATTATGACCCAGATGTAAGGTTTTTACCAAGAAGGAAAGGGAATTAGTTTATGTCTCCCTGTCACCATAGAGGAGGAGACCGGAAGGTCACCCTGAATCCTGGCCTTAACCAGTGACATGAATGGCAGTGGCCTGTGCTCGGCTCTGAATCCCCTTTGCTGTCCCCCGTCCCCCCCCCCCCCCCCCCCCCCCCCGCCAAGTTTAAGCAACCTCTTTCGATTTACAAGTAATGTATATATAAGTGATTTTATAGAAAAAGTAGGAAATGCAGAAGAGTGAAAATATCAAAAAGTCATACACATAACCCGGAGATATTTTAGTGCGTCTTTCTAGGCTGTTGATGACCTATCGCTATAATGCATAGTTCTCTTAAAAATGAAATTTTGTAAAAAACTCTGTTTTCCTAAGGGAAAAAAAAAAAAACCTGTAGCCACTATTTGGGCAGATTACAAGCCGTTAGAGCGTATTTTCCGAGCACCAGTATAACATTGTCTTTAAAGCACCGTATTTTATTGAAATTGTCTCTTGTTGACCTGTGGCTCGATTACTTTGTTTGCCGTTGGAAATGATGTGGGACGGAGCGCCTTTGAGCCTCCCACGGGCCCTCTTGGGGGATTATTTCTTAGGACCACTTTCTAGGTGTGGAATTTCCACGCCTGATACGTTGGGCCCAAGCGTCCCCAAGAAGATCGTGCTGCGGGAGCATTTAAGCTCCTTAGCGCTTTGTGGATGAGCAGGAGAAGGCAGGGCGAGGCGGGCGGAGCGGCCCCCGGGACCAGGCACGTCTGCTTCCCATCCTCGTCCGACACCGAAGACCATGGGCCTTCAGGGAAGCCACCAATCTCTGGGACACGCTATTTTCTCAGCCGCCAGATATTTTGAGGGTTGAATGAGGTGACCTTCCTAAGGTTATTATTAGCATCAGCCCCGGTGCTGGGCGAATGCTGGCTCCTAGAAAATACCTGGGGAAACGTAAAGTGAGGCCCTCAGGTGCACATAATGTCTCTGCGTGCATCTCTACACACACGTAGACGTAGATGGCCCCGTGTATGGAACCAGCTACACGTATCAAGGAGGTCGTCCGCCTTCCTGAATAATCTAGCAGAGACGAGAATCCCTCAAAATGTTCATGTTGATCGCAGCGGGTGACTCGGTGTCACGTGTGCACACGTTGGCAGAGTGGACGGAGAGGCCCAAGCGTAGTGAGGAATAAGGTGACGACACGCTCACCCGTGTCCCTCGCGCCCTGGTCTGTGGGCGGGTGTTGGTTGGGTGGACTCCTGGGCTAATTGAGGACGTCCTCAGGCCATCCTAACGTGTCCCGGCGTCACGGGGCGGCGTTCCGGGCCCTCGGCTGGGCACGTCACGGATCCGGAGCGGGGCCAGGGGTGGAAGCCAGAGTGAGGCCGCCCACGGGTGGAGGCCCCTTTGTTAGTATCGAAGGATCCCGATATAACGATTTTAAAAAGGTCACATCCCTCGGGAGGCTTTTCCGAGGAGGGAGAAATACTCGTAAGGATGCTCTGGCGTGAGGGAAGGTCCCGCGAAGCCGCCGATGCTCACGGCGATTGTGTTCAGGGCACGCTCGCACGCCGTCGCCTCATGCGCTCCTTCTATGCTGTTTAAGGAGGAAGATGAAGGCTCGGGCTCCCCCGCCTCCTGGAAGGCCCGCGACGCCCAACGCGCACAGCGGACCGAAGCCGCGCCGGGACGCTTCCCCCGGGCCCCCGCCGCACCTGCTGCATATGAAGGAGAACCTGCGGAACAGCGCGGTGGCCGTCACCGTGGTTCTGCCCAGCGGCCTGGAGAAGAAGAGCGTGGTCAATGGCAGGTAAGGGTCGGTGCGCCTCGGGGCCGGGTCCCCGCCATCCAGGCCCGGGGCCGAGGAGACCTGGGACGCGGACCCTGCTGGGTTGCACTCGCTCCCATATCCGGTGGGACGTGGGGCCCGGGGTACAGATCTGGGCCTAGATGACAAGCCGAAGTGGCTCACCTGAAATGCCCTAGCATATATGCTAAGTGCCCCTCTGCATCCCTGGGCAGCACGGGCTGCCCGGCTCCGTCCTGGCGCAGGGGGTGCTCGGAGGAGGGCATCACAGGCCCGTGGGCATCTCCACGCAGGTGGCCAGCCCCCAGAGCCTGTGCCAGCACCCTGGGTGTCGAAGTTAGACAGTGGGGCAGCCTCCCGAGTTGACCCCTCCAGTGCCCACTGACAGGCTGGCCCGTAGAGGTGGAAATACAACCAGCGGTCGATTTTCCAAATGCATGTTTACACTGATGACCAAACCCCGACCCAACCAGCTTCCAGCCCCGAAATGTCCACCCGAGTCCTTTCTTAGATCTGACCTGCCTGGGAATGTGCCTGCGGTCAAGGTCACGGGCCCCTTCTTCTCGCACGCCAGCCACTGCAGGCACACCTGAAACATCGGCAAAGCCTCCTGCAATCATAGTATTAAGAATTTTATTACCAAAAGAATTCCTGATTTTTTTTTCTCCAAATGCATCATGTTGTTTGATCGATTTGGGGCTACGACCCTTGTTCCTGATAGCTCAGTGTATAAGAGCATGTTTTCACAAAGTCACAGGGAGCAAAGGATTAAATCTCAGTGTTCGTACAGTTTTTACGATAAGAGTATGATGGAGCGATCAACCGTGGCGTAAAGACATATTTGTCTAATTCTGAGGCAGGAGGGAATAGGCGTCGCGTTTCTCAGAAAATGAGAACAGAGAATGATCGGACATATCTTAATCTTAAAAAGCAGTTTGCTCAAATATTTTTTTTTAAAAATGGATAATGGTGGAGATCACATCACCATGGGTGTTTTTATTCTGGTGGATGTGCCGACAGAGCGATGGAAAACTTTATAAAATATCAGTATTTGGGGCAGCTCGAGTGGCCCAGTGGTTTAGTGTTGCCTTCGGCCCAGGGTGTGATCCCGGAGACCCGGGTTCGAGTCCTGTGTCGGGTTCCCTCCTGGGAGCCTGCTTCTCCCTCTGCCTGTGTCTGTGCCTCTCTCTCTCTCTCTCTCTCTCTCTCTCTCTCTGTGCTTCTCATGAAAAAAATAAAATATTTTAAAAATAAATAAATAAATAAATAAATAAATAAGAGAGAAAGAAAGAAGAAAGAGAAAGAAATAATAAAAAATAAATAAAATATCAGTATTTGGGTTCTTGATGAAATCTCACACTCTTCAGCTGTTTATGCTTTAGAATGAAAATCCTGGGTGGCATCTTAATGTGCAAATCGGTGCATACCTCTTAAAAATTATTCCACGGGATATTTGAACAGTGACCGGAGGAAGCTTGCTGCAGGCCTCCCCACTGAGCAGGGAGCCCGATGCAGGGCTCAGTCCCAGTACCCCGAGATCATGACCTGAGCTGAAGGCAGATGCCTAACCGACTGAGCCACCTGGGTGCCCCCAACCCAATTTTAAGTTACACTAAAAAAAATACTACTTTATCGAGGTATGATTAACATATAGAAACTCCACGTTTACTGCGTCCTCCTCGATGAGTCTGTCGATAGGCGAACACCCATGAGACCCCTGCCACTCTCAGCCTAGTTACATATTTCTTAGGAAATTGGCCTTGTGGGTCCTTGTCTCCAATACTCTCATCCGTGAGTCCCATTCTGCACACGCACGCAGAGAGATGGAACGCCTGCCTGACAAGCACGAATATTATTTTGAGGACCATTTTCAAACTTCAGTTCATTCTTCAATTTTATCTTCAAAAAAATTTTTTCTTTCCCCTTGCAGAGTAGAAACTACCATTTTGTAGCACGGCGGTGGCGCCGTGAGAACACGTGCAGCCTTAAAGGTTGAGTGTTAAAGTACCTCCCTCTTTTCCAGCAGTAGGTTGCAATCCCTTCTCTCAGGCTTCCTGCAGGATTAAGGGAGTTGGAGCAGCAGCCTGTGGGCTTCCTTAACTGGGTCCTTGGCATCATGACTGGCGCTGATTCAGCAGCTGCTCGCTTGGGGACGTGGTTTTAGGTGTCATCCTCTTTAATAATACCACAGTGGGTCGAGGTCCAGTTCCTGGCCCCTGCTTAAAATAGATCTACTAACTTAATCAATGTGCTTTTCCTCTTCTGCTCTGTTAGAGAGCATGCCTACCTTCCTGTGGGACCAGCAAGCACTTCCTAACGTATAATTGGCCCCTTCACCGGGCTTTTTCCTGACACGAAAGATTCTCCTAGAGAAATCATTAGTGATTGCAGTCTGGGGGTTGCATTCTGCATGTGACTGATTTGTTTTTTTCTTTTTTTAAAGCTTCCTTTGGATTTAGAAATTTAGATAAAAGTCCCAGTCTGTTCTTGTAGAGATTATGACATGAGAATCTGTGTTCTGGGCCATTCTTTTTTTTTTTTTTTTTTTAAGATTCATTTATCTTAGCCACAGAGAGAGAGAGCAGGGGGGGAGGGACAGAGGGAGAGAATCTCAAGCAGACTCCACGCTGAGCCCAACTCAGAGCTCGATCTCACAACCCTGGGATCATGACCTGAACCGAAATCAAGAGTCAGGCACTCAACCAACTGAGCCACCCAGGCACTCCCATGTTCCAGGCCATTCTAAGGGAAACGCTCCGGGGTATATTTAGGGATGGCGTTCCCCGCACTGCATATGGATGGCGGAAGGAGGCCACCAGCTCCATCACTTTTATTGGGGCACAGTTAAAAAAAGAAGATCCTTTGGAAGCCCAGGTGGCTCAGTGGTTGAGCATCCGCCTTTGGCTCGGGGCGTGATCCTGGAGTACCAGGATCAAGTCCCACATTGGGCTTCCTGCAGGGAGCCTGCTTCTCCCTCTGCCTATGTCTCTGCCTCTCTCTCTGTGCCTCTCATCAATGAATAAATAAAATCTTAAAAAGAGAGAGAGAGAGAGAGAAGATTCTTGAGGGATGTTTGGGTGGCTCAGCAGTTAAACATCTGCCTTTGGCTCAAGGTGTGATCCTGGAGTCCTGGGCTTGAGTCCTGCATCAGGCTTCCTGCATGGAGCCTGCTTCTCCCTCTGCTTGTGTTTCTGCTTCTCTCTGTGTGTGTCTCATGAAAAAATAAATAAAATCTTTTTTTTTTTTTAAAGAAGATTCTTGAGAAGACAATGCCCGTAGGCAAAAGAGTACACTGACGTAGGTACGCTTCATAACCTGCGTCAGCCTCTAGAGAGTTGGAGCTGCATTGATGTAAACAGCAGCCAGGTCCACGTTGGTACACGTGCCCAAGGGGCCGGGGCAGGAAAAGGCAAACATCTCCTTTGCAGAATCCAGGAAATCTCCCTCTGTGTTCATCCCTGTGATTCTTCCTCTAGAAGCCGTCAGACCCTCTTCACCGTGGATGTGCTTAGAGCTGTGCAAGAGTTTTTAGGTCTTGGAGCTTATCAAACAGCCCAGGCTCACAACATGGGTATTGGGTCTGCGTGTTCCTTCTGGATGGAGCACATCTGCTCCAGGACAGAGAGGAGGGAGGCTGGGAGCACCCGTCAGCTCTGGGTGTCCTGCATCCACCCTGCCCCTCGAGGCATTGGTAGGGCCTCTTGCTCCTGATGCCCAGAGCTGAAGGGGGAGCTTGCTCTTCTCTGGTGCCCAGTGAGTTAAGGAGGTTCTGGGGAGACGGCCGGGTGAAGACAGTTCTTGAAATAACTGGCTAACAGGTTGCTTTGGTTTAGTTTGATTTACATTTTTTTTTGAAGAATATCTTTTTTTTAGAAGACTTCAGGTTTTTTTAGAGCAGTCTTAGTTTCCTAGCAAAAGTAAGAGGAAAGTACAGAAATTTCCCACATACCTCCTGCCCCCGGATCAACATCCCCCAGGAGAGTGGGGTGCTCTTTGTGATCAGTAAACCTACACGGACATGTCCTCATCCAGACTCCATCGTCAGCATGAGACTCCACGCCCAGTATAGTATGAGCTGTGGGTTTGCACGCGTATCCACTGCACTGTACCTTATGGAGTGCTTTCACCGCCCTGAAATCTGCCCAGAAAAAATTCCTGGGACACGAAGCCTGCGGGGGTCACAGTGGCCAGACGTGAATGGTTAGACCATCTTTCCAATCAGCCGGGAGACCATGTTTGATCTTCCAGGCCCTGGTGCACTGTTCCTAGGGACCACCTCTCTGAAATGCTTCTGCCCTATGAAGGCTGCATTTTCCTGCTTGTTTGTGTGAGACCCAAGAGCAGCTGAACGATGACAGTGTCAGAATCGTTGATCCTCAGACACCAGGTTCTACCTGATTTTCTTCCCGAGCATCTTTGCTGGGGGGAGGAGGTAAGGTGGTGATGGGGCTGACCGGAGGTCATGAACTGCGCACTACTCCCATGACAAGGTGTATTCGTTGCTAAACCCGCTATTTAATGGCGCACAGTGAGTGCCGTTACTGGTCGGGTTTTGGTGTGATCCCAGTCATAGAGCGGGGAACTCTCACTTTGTGGGATCCTGATATATTAAAAGAGAGAGAGAAAGAGAGAAAGAAAATAATCATTTATTCATTGAGCGAAATGCATACGGAATACCTGACATTTCTGAAGAAACGGGGAGGAAGACATCCCAGTGAGCAGAAGGAAATAAAACTCATTTGCAAGATTTGCACCAATTTGTGCAAGAAATGGGGAATTCAGTACTGCTGGAACCTGGACTGAGGAGGGGAGATGCAGGAGCCTGGACGGGGTAGCGGCTGTGTGCTCATGAGTCTCCTGTGGGCCGTCGTGAGCCCCCGAGTCTCCATCAAACAAGAGTATGCAGGCCAGTGGGCACACAAGGCTCCATCCTAGCAGCAGGCAAGTCATAAGGAAACCTACGCATCAGAACATTGACTTTCCTCACGTGTAGGGCACACTGGCCTCCTCAAAACAGCGTCCAGGGGCACCGGGGTGGCTCAGTCGGTTAAGTGTCTGACTCAGGTCGTGATCCCAGGGTCATGAGATGGAGCCCCAAGAGAGTGCATTGATTCACAGGCCAAGACGGAAGCACACAGTGAAGGCCCACTTGTGGAAGACCTGGGCTCAGACTCCAAAGATACGGGTCAAAGAGTGTGAGGCCAGACTGAGAGAGAGAGCACAGGCCACCAAGGTGAGAACCTAACCAGCAGGCTCCTCGTGTTGAATCCACCTGTCCACACTCGTCCAGGGAACAGCTCGTGGAATCACATGTGACCACAAAAACCGTCAGGCTCCCAGCCTCTGCACGTGTCACTCTAGGTCAAGACACTCTGACTGGCATATTGAAAGGCTGAATTCCTTAGAGACGGCACGTCTCTCCAGTTGGCAACCCCCCCGCTCTCCCTGGTGCCACACACGGAGGCCTCTTGCAGACTGTGGGGGCTGTGTGGCCCCAAGAGGCATTTGGGGTCTGTGAGGGGGAGCCATCGTCCTGATGACTTGGCTTCTGACTTGCACGAGGTGAAGGCATCCCTCCCTGGCCGCGTTGCTGCTCTTGCGGCCCTCGGGGCTTCTTGCTGGGCCCAGGACCCTGGCTTCCCCAAGACCAGACTCTCGTCAGGGACCCTAGTCTCCAGCCTGGAGGCCAGCCTCTGACCCATGGACTTCTCTGGCTGTGGCTTCTTCTGCCTCCTGGCCTCCCTGTCGTCCTGCTGGATGTGCTGTCCGTGTGTTCCTTGGTACCTGACCTCATCCATGGGGACGGGTCTCCCATGGGCCCGCTTACATCTTGCCGTATCCTGCCTCTCCGATGCCACACAAAGCTGCTAGGCCGCGCGTTCTCGGCTTTGGCCTTACTCACGGCTCAGGGCCACCTGCTGTCCTTGGTTCCACGTAAGAAACTAAGCTGCATTCGACCAGTTTAGTCGAACTAAGTGCACGTTAAATGTGTTCGTTTAAACATCGTGTCCAGAGGTAGCTGCCTGAAAAAAAAAAAAAAAAAAAGATTTATTTATTCCAGAGAGAGGGAAAGAGAGGGTGAGGGAGGAGCAAGCAGACGGAGAAGCAGACTCTGCACTGAGCAGGGAGCCCAATGCGGGGCTGGATCCCACGATCCCAGGTCATGACCTGAGCCAAAACCGAGAGTCAGATGCTTGTTGTTTTTTTTTTTAAGATTTTTTATTTATTTATTCATGAGAGACCCAGAGAGAATGAGAGGCAGAGACCCAGGCAGAGGGAGAAGCAGGCTCCATGCAGGGAGCCCGATGCGGGACTCGGTCCTGGGTCTCCAGGATCACTCCCCAGGCTGAAGGTGGTGCTAAACCACTGAGCCACCCAGGCGCCCCCAGAAGTAGCTATCTCGATGTAACTTGTAAACTCAGCATTGAGGGGACCTTCTATCCAATTGGGGCATTTGTCCTAAATGCTCATTTCATGAGTTACTAGGAGTAAAGTAGTTTTCAAAGTGTGGGCCCCGACCAACCGTGGCTGCATCCCTGGGAACTTGGTAGAAATGCAGACCCGCAGACCAGTCCTAGAGGCTCAGAAACCCTGAGGGGAGGCCCAGCTCTCTTACCTTTAACCTGCCCGGACTTGCGGATTATGAGTTAAACTTCGGTGTCCCCTGAGGCCCCGTGGGTGTGCTTTGGGTTCTTAGCACTGATGATCTAGTTGACTTTATTAAAAAAAAAAAAAAAAATTATTTGAGAGAGAGCATGAGTTGTGGGGAGGGGAGAGGGAGAAGCAGGCTCCCCGCTGGGCAGGGAGCCCAACACGGGACTCGACCCCAGGACCCCAAGCTCATGACTGAGCTGAAGGCAGGTGCCTCACCGGCCGAGTCCCCTAGGCGCCCCTGCAGCCCCTGTTCTCAATACACCGGATTCTTCTTTCGGCATTCTGCGGGCGGCCGGTTGCCTTATTTTCCTTCTCCGGCAGACTGGGGAAAGCTGACTAAGCGGCGTCTCAAGGACGCTAGCTCCTGAGAGTCTTGGGCCACCGTGGTGCTTGCTGAGAGCCGAGCGCAGTCCAGCCACATGCAGGGATGCTCTGCTCCAGCCACAGAAGGCACCTCCACGCAGGAACCCAACGTAGAAAAGACGTGAACAAATGGACTCTTGCGTTTTGCAAAGCACATCACACGTACCACACGCCCGGCCCCGGGCTCGCGGCCTTACAAGCGTTCATTCATCTAAGTCTCTAACAGGTGCCCGCCTTCCGCACGCCTTCACCGGTGGGGAAACTGAGGCTCAGGGAGGCAGGTCTGAGAATGGGTGAGAGGCAGTGCCAGGACTCCTGCCCAGGCAGCTCTCTGCCGCGGAAGGATGCGCAACCTCCCGGAGCGGGCGTGGGGTGGGCAAAGCTGCCGGCCGGCGCGGGGCACCTGCGTGCGGGGCAGCGGCCGGGTGTGGAGGGCCAGGCTCCAGAGGCGTCGAGAATGCGTGTGAGTACGCAGGCCGCCTCTTCCAGGCTCAGGAAAGTTCTATCCTGTGGCAGCGGCATAGGGCCCAGCTGAGGCCCCGCGGGGGCGAGTGACACCGGTCAGGGAAGCCCAGGGCTGCAGACCCGCAACGGAAGGCCACGGGGACCGGGCAGAGCATCCCCGCCCGTCGGCAGGGGGGCGGTCGCTGCCGTTGTGCTCTGGCTCCCCCCGCCCCCGCCCCATCTTTCTGGGTAAATTTTTGCAGGGGCATCAAAGCAGCTTTGGAGGGATTGCATACTCTTGGGAGTTGGGCGCCTTAAATGCCAGCAGGGGCGGGTTAACCGGTGGGGTGGGAAATGGCAGAGAGGCCCCCCACTCCCGCCTGCACCTCATTTTATGCGGACATGATCCTAAGAAGCGTGTGGCCGAGAAGTGGTAAATCAGGTAGCGTCTGGACTGGGCCTGGGAAGGGTCACGCACACTGGAGGCCCTGCGGGCAGTGGCGCGAGGTGAGCTCAAGCAGTGGGTCGGGTCCCGCTGGGGCTGGTGCGCATCCCGCTTCCTAAGCGCAGCCCGCGTCTGGGCCTATCGGGGCGCCGCGTCCCCCCGGGAGTCACAGAGACGGAGCCCCGAGGAAGGAGGACGACGCGGCTCTCGGAACCTGAGCTCCCCTCCGATGCCCTGCGGGAGCCCCTCATCCTGTCCCGCGTTCTTGCCGCTGGAAGGACAGTCCGTGGCCCCGGCCCGGGTGCTTGGCAACGGCCTCGGCGATCCTCGCACGGGCACGCACGGTGGCCAGGCTTCAGGATCGTGCTCGGACAGTGTTTTATTTTGTTTCTGTTTTTTTGGTTTTTTTTTTAATTTTTTTTGCCTTTACCTCCCCCAACTTTATTTATTTATTTTTTAAGATGTTATTTATTTATTCACGAGAGACACAGAGAGAGGCAGAGACACAGGCAGAGGGAGAAGCAGGCTCCATGCAGGGAGCCTGACGTGGGACTCGATCCCGGGCCCCCGGGATCACACCCTGAGCCGAAGGCAGGTGCTCGACCTCTGAGCCCCCCAGACGTCCCGCCCCCGAATTTAGTAGTTAAGTGTGAGAAGACAACCCTCCCGCACACAGAATCTTCTGCTTGGGAACTCTTGCTTCATCCGCCTGCCCCCTGCCCCCCAAATGTTTTGTTGAGAAGCTGCTTCCCCAGGGTGACCCGGGTGACCCAGCGGTTGAGCACCTGCCTTCAGCCCGGGGCGTGATCCTGGAGACTCGGGGTCGAGTCCCACATCGGGCTCCCCGCATGGGAGGAGCGGGACAGGAAAGGAGCCCCCAACAGACTGAGGTCCGAGCCTGCCCCTTTCCCTGGAGACCCCACGTCCCAGACCTGGTGGCTGGGACGCCGTGTGAGCCCGGTTAGAAGCCTGTTTCCTGTACCGAGGCCTCTCCGCGCAGCCGCATCATGTTGCGGAGCATTTTGGCTGCATTGCATTAAGCCAGTTGTCGGAGTAAAGATGGTCTTAGCGCCGGAGCCCAAGGAATCAGTGTCAGGATGAGGAGCCAGCGTGGCTGGAGCACTTACGAGGCTGTGCTCGGCCTCGGCCCCACCAAGTACCCCCTCGGAGTCCAGGGACCCAGAGGAGGGCGCAGCAACCTTGTGCCAATCCGAGCAGGACTGATTAATCTTCTGTTGAGGCAGTTGGACAAGGAGTAGGGCACCTGGGGGAGCTGCTCTGGCCGGGGCCTTGCCCGGGGTTCTCCTGCCCGGAGCCGGGGCCCCCAGCAGCTCACGGCCCTCAGGGTGGGCGGCGGGTGCCTGGGCCGCCATCTGTGTGTCGCAGCCCCTGGTCTGCACACCCGGGCCCCCAGGTGCCTGCAAAAGCGTGATTGTGGCCTGAATTAATTGCCATGTCACTTCCTGATTAAGAACTAGATCCCGGGAAAGACCTGTGCCTTCTTCACAGGCGGCGTGATGCTCCACTGCCGGGGAGATTTAGGGGCAGGGGGACCAGCTTTAGGTATGAAAACCGTCTGCCAGGTGGATGTAAATGTGGCAAAGGAAATTCTTTGGGGTAATCTGGATTGTTACTCCCCTCCCTTCGTGAGTGATTCCCTGTGATGGGGACATTATGACCATCTTTGACATTCAAACAAGGTCATTTTCTTAGGGATTTTTTTTTTTTGTCTTTAAAAAGACATGATTCTTTTTAGCTATCATCTGCAGCTTAAAATTTTCAGTTTTGGGGCACTCCGTTGGTTGAGTAACCGACTTGTGGTTTCAGCTCAGGTCATGACTTCGGAGTCAGGAGACCCAGCCCCCCCCTCCGCCCCCGCGTTGGGCTCCGCACTTAGCGCCGAGTCTCCTTAGGACTCTCTCTCCCTCTCCTCCTCCCCCTAAAATAAGTCAATACAATCTTTTTTTAAATGTTCATTTTTTAAGGCACATTATACTTCTGGATCACAGAATATTCAGTGGTTAGCAGTATTGCTCTTGCTAATTAGCCTCTAGGATTCGAGTCCACGCATCCATGGACTTAACTGCAAATAGAACCCTCTTACAGCTGCTCTTTGGGTTGTGGTTTACCAGCGTTGGAGATGTGAGGATGGCGCTGCCCAGTCGGGCACCAGAATTCACGAGCTGTGGTTGCCCGTCCTATGCATGACCGATCTGCTCTCACCTACTGGTGTGTGGGTTTGACCCTTACTCAGCTGGACGGGAGGCAGGGTGCAAACTTGCCTAATCGGTGTGCTGTGTTCCCCTTTTCCAGCCATGCCATGATGGACCTACTGGTTGAACTTTGCCTTCAGAACCACCTGAATCCATCCCACCACGCCCTCGAGATCCGTTCTTCGGAAACCCAACAGCCTCTGAGTTTTAAGCCAAATACTTTAGTTGGGACCCTGAACGTTCACACTGTATTCCTCAAAGAGAAAGTTCCTGAAGAGAAGGTGAAGCCCGGCCCACCTAAGGCCCCTGAGGTCAGTGAGGCAGCGGAGGCAGGGGGAAGGGGTCCCCTCTGTTACCTGAGGGCCCATGACTTGAATAATACTCATCATGGTAACTGAGCTCCTTTGTTTATTATAGAAGAAGGATCAGTCTAGAGCAGAGCTAGCCGCTGGAACGCCCTGCGCAAGTGGAAATGGGCTATAATTCTGTACTTTCCACAGTGGTCACTCCTGGACACATGTGGCTGCTAAGCAGGTGCAAGGCAGCTCGTGTGATTGAGAAACGGAGCCTTTCGTTGTATTTAATCTTTGATCAATTTAAATTTAACCACAAGGGAATCCCTGGGTGGCTCAGCGGTTTAGCGCCTGCCTTCAGCCCGGGGCGTGACCCTGGAGTCCTGGGATCGAGTCCCACGTCAGGCTCCCTACATAGAGTCTGCTTCTCTCTCTGCCTGTGTCTCTGCCTCTCACTCTCTGTGTCTTTCATGAATAAATAAATAAAATCTTAAATAAATAAATAAATAAATAAATAAATAAATAAATAAATAAATTTAACCACAAGTACCCAGCCGCTGCCTTGTTGAGCTAGTCATAAAGATTCTCCTTTTCCATCCTGGAGGCCTTCCTGGCCCAGGAAGCCGAGGGGAAAAAAATGGGGGGAGATTTGAACTTCTTCCGAAAGAGATGGGAAAACCAGAAGCTTTCGCTTTTGGAGACACAGAGGTCAGAAATGTTTACTCCTGCACTTGGAGAGTATCTTACACGCAGATTTATTTCAGGCTTTCGCTTATTGATCACGGGGAAGTCCGGCTGCTTACGGCACTTCTTCATAAAGCTTTGCTTTGGGTCTTTTAGCTCCATTTAAAAGGTATTCGATTCTTGGAAATAGGTGCTAAATTTTTCTGCTTCTAAAAAATGGAGATTTGGCCAACAGTCCATCTTTTATAAATATTAGGTTTGGGGGCTTGGTAAATTGTAATTGGTGGGATCCGTACCCTGGAAAGGGACATGGACCCACCTAAGTCAGGTTTTATCCAACTCAACACTTACTGTGGCCACTTTCCAGCATTTTCAGACAATGTCACATCAGTAAAGGCCAACGACAAGCTGACTGCGTGAAACTTTGGTATATTTAATTCTTTTTTGATGGCCAGTTTATCAGTAGATGTTTAGAATCAGCTTTAGTCACGCTGATTTTTTTCTTCTGATTATGATGTCTGTCTTTATTAGACGTATATGTCCGTTGTGTATCAGTTATCCTTTTCTGGTTTAAATATGTGTGCAGAATCTATAAAAATATATGTTTGCACAGACACATATACACATTATATATATTTACATAGATATTAATATATTTACATGGGTCTTTTGGCTACTTAAATAAAAATGTGATATCTTGGTTTTTCTTAGGCTTTTATTTTTTTTAAAGATTTTATCTATTTATTCATGAGACACACAGAGAGAGGCAGAGACACAGGCAGAGGGAGAAGCAGGCTCCATGCGGGGAGCCCGATGCAGGACTTGATCCCAGGACCCCAGGGTCACGCCCTGAGCTGAAGGCGGATGCTCAATCCCTGAGCCACCCAGGGGCCCCAAGGGCTTTTCTTTAAATTGAATTGTTCATGACACTTTGAAACGATTTTCCTTTACAAAATACATGTAAGCGCCTCGTGTTTGGGTGTGTTTGGGATCCTTGAAAGACAGCGTAGGTGTTAGATCATAAATCCAGATCCCTCACAGTGCTCGTTCCCTAGTGAGAGATCCTAAGGTGAGTTTATCACTGCAGGTATTCCCTGTTCGCTTTTCAGCCCGTCGCTTCCCCCGTGAACCCCCCCCCCCCCCCCCCGCCTAGCTGGGGACAAAGGGCTGGGGCTGCTTGCCTTAGTCAGCCCCAGCACACAGGCAGAGGGTGGAAGCCGCGTGACAACACACACTTAACGGAGCTCCTTCGTCCGGGGTGTTCTTCCAGAAATCTGTGCGCTTGGTAGTGAATTACCTACGAACGCAAAAGGCCGTTGTGCGTGTGAGCCCCGAGGTGCCGCTCCAGAACATTCTCCCAGTCATCTGTGCAAAGTGCGAAGTCAGCCCGGAGCACGTGGTCCTCCTCAGGGACAACATTGCTGGGGAGGAGCTGGAGCTTTCCAAGTCTCTCAATGAGCTGGGGATAAAGGAACTCTACGCCTGGGACAATAAACGAGGTGAGGCCACCTGACGTCTCTAACACCTGCCAGGTAAGGGCATGTGTGGGAAGCACACGCCCACCGCCCCTGAGCACCCCAGGTGCCAGGTGGAGACCTGCACCTGAATGTTCAGGCGACCCCAATTTTCTCCAAAGCACAGCTGAAGTCACAGAAAATAAATTGGGTCTGTTCCTGTTCCCCTCAATTATAACTATGCCCCTTCCCACCGCCCTCATCCTGAGCATGGCCTGAGCATGGCCTGAGCATGACCCCATCTCCTGTGAGCTCCCTCGAGGTAAATAAAAAGTAGTTCTCTAACAGAACCACTCAGAAGGCGCACGTGAACCATCTCCTCTTGCATTTTATTCCATTACCAGTAAATGCCCCCAAGTCTCAAACATCGCTCATCATCAAAACCGGTGGCAAAGGGGGCACCTGGGTCACTTGGTCAGTGAAGCAACTGAGTTCTCTCTCTGTCTCAAATAAATAAAACCTTTTTTTTTTTTTAAGATTTTATGTATTTATTCATGAGAGAGGCAGAGTCACAGGCAGAGGGAGAAGCAGGCTCCACGCAGGGAGCCCGATGTGGGACTCGATCCCGGGACCCCAGGGTCACACCCTGAGCCAAAGGCAGACGCTCAACTGCTGAGCCACCCAGGTGCCCCAATAAGATCTTTATTTAAAACAAAACAAAACAAAAACCCCATGGCAAAACACACTTTGCAGTTTTTCTAAAACTGCTCGAAATTCGAGTTCGTGATGTGGTGAGTCCCTGAACCCAGCCCGCGATGCCACCTGGAGCTTCCTCACCATCACTGCCAGAGACATCTCACTCTTTGAGTTTGGTACTTGACCCGAGGGCCCAGAACCACCGGGCAGGGGTCGGTGTTGGCACAGAGGCGGATGCGCGTGTGAGCAGAGTTCCCTGATTAACACCCAGGGCGGACTGTATGCCAGCAGCTGTGAAGCCAAAATAAATAAATGAGTGAGTGAATGAAAAAAAAAAAAAAGACTGTTCCTTGACCTTAGCATTATTAAAATGAACTTCATAAAAGGGTCTTATGTTCATGAGGTTCATTCGGTATCTTTAGCCTTTTATTTATTCCAAAAATACTGAGTAAATTGGGTTGTGGAAATATATCCCATTCTTTCATGTTTTCCTACAGTTTGTTTCAGATTCTTCCAAGAAAATCTGTTTTCCTGATTACCGGTTTTATTGCAAAATCAATGATCATAATGGAACCTCTTCTCCTCCCTCAAATCTTCTAGATGCTTTGGACCCCAGGTCTCATTTGACATTCCAGAAAGGGTTTTATCTCAATCACGTAGAAAATGCATAGACCATCTATTCCTTAAAAAAAAAAAAAAAAAAAAAAATAGTGCTCTGACATTTGAGAGCAGGGCGTCTTGTGCTTTCTGCAGCATCTTTTTAAAACCCAGACGAGATTATTCCCAGCATCTGCTACACGGGCCTGGATATACTGGGTACGTCTATCTGGTTATATCAGCCCTATTTAAATTTGGTTTCTGTGCCTCTTTGGAAACACAGCTTTCATTTGGCAAGATAAAAAAAGAAAAGAAAAACTGTCCCACACAAGTATGCGGAGAAGTCTTACACAAACAGCTATTTCTGTTCTAGGTCGATAATCAGCTACATCTTGGAAGGTAGATGTAGAACCTATTATTACCTGGAGAGAGACCTAGAAAACTGGCCGCCCCGTGAAGGAGGGGATCCCAGCAAGCTCACACTGGTCCAGGACACGGAGCGAGGTGTTCAAGGGCGGGCACCTCTGTAGGCCTACGGCTCCCGCTTCCTGTCCCCATGCAGAGTCGGATTTGGAAGTCCTTCACTTGGGGGCATAGCTGTACCCAAGCCCTGAGTGCCCTTCTTCACTGCCTTGGGCGTCTTCTGAGGGCCCCTCCCCTCTGGGACCCCAGCATCTTCCCTGGAAAATAAAGGAGCAGCAGCCAGCTTGGTGGGTGAGCTGCTCCAGCCCGTGGCCAGCCCCCTTTTCCTCGGGATCATACTGTGCCATGTGCCGTGCTGGCTGCAAAGTATTTGATCATCATCCCTGCCAAAGGCCTTTAGCCAAATGCCTGTATCCCTACCGGCAGTCCAGCATTTGAGAAGAAAGGAGAACATTCCAGAAGATGCCTGTAGGGAGCCCTCTCCTTGGGTCCCCTCCCCAGCCAGCAGCTGCTCCGGTGGACAGGGGCCATGGGGGCCATGGCCGGGGGAGGCATGTTGCTAGGCAGGGGCTGGCCTCCTCTGGAATTCCTGGCCGTGGCAGCTTGAAATGACACAAGTCTCTGCTGCCACCTGCTTCCTCCGGAGGGCTTAGCAGCCTGGCAGCTGGCAGCTGGAGATCCCGGGCCTGCTTGGCTCCTGGCCTGTCCTGCAGGGACACAGACAACCGCCTTCCTTGCAAGGCTCCTGGGGGGGCCGCGGCCATGGCCAGGTGCTGCTGCAGGTGGGGAGCTGGGTCTCACTGTCTCGTTACCTGCTTCTTCCAGTTCTTCTGACCAAAACTCAGTCGGAGCCTTCCCTGAGCTGTCAAGGTACAGTGAGCCGGGTCCCACCCGGCCGGGCTTTGCATGGCTCTGACTAGGACAGTGCATGGAAGTGCCACTGGTGTGCCTTGCACCACGTCGGGGGCGTCTTATTGGCTGACATGAGGCTTTGGCTTGGTTTCTCGGCTCCCGGGTTGCCTGAGAGGAGAATGTCCCTTGCGTGCGGATTTGCAGTGTGGTTCCAATTGCTGGGAAATGAAGGAGGGTGTTGTAGAAAAGGAGCCCTTTGGGAGCACAGGACTTCAGGGCGGGGCCAAAGGGGCACATGCAGAGTACACGCGGTCTTCCTTTCTACCTGTGCTCACCTGTGCTCACCTGCCCTCGAGGTCCATTCCGTGTGCTGCAGAATCGGGGGCCGCACCGATTGTGAAACGTAATCTTCTCTGTCACAGACGAGTATGCCCATGATCAGTCCCGCTTTTGTATTTACTCCGACAGTATACCCTTTACATACATACATATGTGTGGTTACGTGTACACGTGCACATATGTGTGATATATACACTTACACATATATTGGAATTTATGGGAACTTTTTGGACTAAACACACACACAGCCTCCAAAAAGTTCATTAAAATCCCAGTGAGTATTTGTCTTTCACATAAAAAAGTTTCAAGAAACAGAACTGGGCACCGGCCTGGAACAGGAGACTGTGCATGTTGCATCTGACCGAGGTCCTCGTTGCTTACGGACCCCGTCATACCATCTGCTGCCAACAGAACGGCTGTCTTTTTTTTAATATATATATATATATAAGATTTTATTTATTTATTCTTGAGAGAGAGAGGCAGAGACACAGGCAGAGGGAGAAGCAGGCTCCATGAAGGGAGCCCGACGTGGGACTCAATCTCGAGTCTCCAGGATCGCGCCCTGGGCCAAAGGCAGGCGCCAAACCTCTGAGCCACCGGGGCTGCCCCAGAACGGCTGTCTTTTAAGAAGCACCATGAGTGGCATTTGTTAGGAGCAGAAAAGTCATATATATGAAGCCTTCTTCAGTTTGGATCGGTTTGATGTGGGGCAAGGAGCGGACGGAGAACAGCAGAGTCTGCCAAAGACCCCAATGTACCCGGGCTCAGGCTGGTCCCAGAGCTCAGCAGCTTGCCGTGGGGAGGAAGCCCACGTTGCACACTTGGAAAATGCAGGCCCGAGTCTGCTCCAGTGCTTCCTTGCTTGTGACCACGCTCGGGCCCCTGACCGGCTCTGACCTTCCACTGGCTCATCTGGAAAAGTGCACAGTTCGGATTAGCTGGTCTCCGGGGCCCCTGCCCCCCGTCCTGTGCCCCCTGTACTGTGCAGTTCTTTATTATTCTCCGAGTCACATTCGTCCTCAACACAGTGTGTGCATTTTCAGGGACGGAGCACGTCTGCCCCTAAACTCAGATGACTGTTGAACTTTCAGTAAATCAGGGTCAACTGAAAGAAAACAGGCTTCGTACTCAGGTGGTCATGTGTTTGGAGCCGTGGATTCTGGGCCTAGGCGTACGTCCGCCCCGCCTGGCTGTGTGTCCGTGGCCAGTGACTGCTCTGATGCATGGCAAGCACCTTGCTTGACGGCGACACTGAGGAACACTGGGTGCTCTTGCTCTGCCCTCAGGCCGGGCCTCCTGCAGCGTCTCCGAGTCCTCACGGGCGGCACCTGTCACTACAGAACCGCCAGTCCCTCGCCCCTCCGTGCAACACCTTCTGCTTGAGGCCCCTGCTGCCTCCAGAGAGCCGCAGCCTGCGGCCACACAGGGGGGTACCTCTCAGGCCCCGCAGGGTGGCTCTGGGGCCAGGCCTGCCCTTGGGCCTCCAGCCCCCTGGGCTTGGCGACCATCCTCTGTTGCTGTTCAGGGAGAGAAAGAGGCTCGATTCTGGGACAGTTTTCTGATCAGTCTGTCGTTTCTGTGGTTCATGTAACCGCCTGTGCGCCAGTGCCCCACCCTCTTGTCCACCTGGGGTGCTGTGATGACAGGCGTCTTACTACATCCATGTCACCCGTCCCTCCGTCCTGGAAACGTGACCGGTTATAAATACACACACTCGTGTATGCCGCCGTTCACCACATGCAACTTTACCCTGTGGCATAGTTTATATTAATCTTCGTGGCTTTGAGCCTCGCGTGCAGGATTTCAGCGTGATTGGCCTTGAAATCCGTGTGCACATGTGTGCGTGCAGGGATGCATGCTTCGTGATTGGAGCCTCCCCGCTCCCTGGCCTGGATGCCGCGTGATGTGGAGGGCGCCCTGGTCTGCGGGAGCCGCCTGCACGTAACCCGGAGCCCAGGCCCCCTGCTGAGAGCTGAGCCTTTGCCACTGACACGATGACTTGCGTGAATGGAGCTGTTTGGCTTTTACCTTGTTGGGGACACAGTAGCCATAGCAATGCCTTGACTGCTAACACGCTAACGTGTGTGTTCTCTAACTGGAGCCTGAAATCCTAGGCCAACAGATACGGAAGGTCACTGGTGGGCACATTGTCCGGGTTGGAAGTTGCGTGGTACAGTCCCAGTCCGGCTCCTTCCTCCTTCCACCGGTAGATTGGCGACCTGGCCCTGCAGCAGCTGGCGGTGGGCTGGGGAAGCTCGATGCTTGGACAATTCCCCTGTCGCCGTCCCTGTGTGCCCTGGAAGAGGAGAACCGGGGGCTGGAGTGGCCGTGGCGTGTCAGCAGGCCCGTGGTGTGCAGGACGGTGGGCACTTACCTGATTCAGCCCCACCGCCTGACGAGCGGGGGCTTCGGTGGCTCCAGCTGGGGCACCAGGGGGCTCCTTCCAGCTGGGAACGTCTCATGAGGATGAAACAGCAAGAGAGAGAGAGAAGAGTGATGCTCTGGAGCTCAAGAATCCCAGAACAAAAAAAAATTTAAATAAATAAAATAAAATAAAATAAAATAAAATAAAATAAAATAAAAGAATCCCAGAACAATCGATGAAGGAAGAATGGGCCCCCTTGAGAACGTGACCGAGGAGAACATTGCGGTTGAGCCCGAGGAAGGCGGATCTGGAAACGTGAATGTCGAGGGTCACGCGTGATTATTTCGACACCACCCGGGGGAACCCTCGCTGCCGTTCCATGTTCCGGAGATGAGTGGGGTTCCCCGAGCCGGAAAGCTGTGGGTTTATTTTATTTAGTCCGTGTTTCCGCCTCGCTCCTAATTCCTAAAGCAGATGTTTTACACAGACATCCGGGTCCCCAGGGCCACGTGTGGCTCCCGGGCACTGGGAATGTGGCCGGTCCAAGCCCAGTTGTGCTGCGTGACCTGCACCCTGCGTTTGGAAGACTCGGTTCCCAAACGAATTTAAAACATCTTGTCAATAATTTTCCCATGGGTTGTATGATGCGATGATCATATTTTAGGTCTGTTGGATTACGTGGAACACATGACGAAGGCTGCACCTGCAAGGAGTGTGAAGCCACATGTCTGGCTCACTTTCTTTTTCTGGGGGGTGGTACTGCCCCAGGACTTTGTGGTGTGACTGTTTTTTCATCACATACAGGGTTCCATCCCACCCAGAGAACGATGCCACCCAAATCCCTGGGCATCCTAAGAACTTGTAGTGATTTCACCAATGAGACCGGAGGCTTCGAGGTGGCTTGAAACGCTCCGAAAAAAAAAAAAAGAAAAGCTTGGTGTTTTCACTGCCTTATAAAAACTACAAGTTTAAGAGCAGAGCAATTTGTTGAGATTTTTAAGGAGCTCTTTAACCTCGTTTCAGATGCTGATAATAGACCTTTTTTTTTTTTTCCTTCCCCAGAAACCTTTAGAAAATCGTCACTTGGCAATGATGAGACAGATAAAGAAAAGAAAAAGTTTCTGGGATTCTTCAAAGTTAATAAGAGGAGCAGCAGTAAGGTAATGGATGAAACACACGTATGATTCTGCACGATGTCCACACAGATCCCTGGGGTGTTTTGGAATCTTCTAAATATTCTGGGGGGACATGAATTCCTTCGGGCAAAAAGCGCTTGTCCACGTGCACTAAGGAGGCCGACACGCCTCCTCGCTGGATCCCTAGGGCAGGGTGGCAGGGGTGTATTTGCCGGCGGGACCGAAGCCACGAGCTTCTCTGCCTGCGCGGGGCCCCTGGCGTGAAGCTGCGGCTTGGAACCCCGCGGTTTGGTGGACGAGTGGACGAGCGTGCGCGGGGCAGCTGTGAGTGCAGAGCACAGTCCATGTTCCTACCAGTGAAACACCCTCGGAGCTTGTCTGGCACCCGAAGCCCCGCGGAGGAGCTCTTGGGCCTCTCGGGGGAGAAGAGCGCACTTGTTGAACGGGTCCCCTGCTAGTAACGTTTAGGCGGCCTTTGGGGTCTCCAGTAGTTTGGAATGTGCTGTGTGATGAGTTGATTTTATTGATCGATCATCTTGGTCTTCGTTCAATAGGTCTTTTTTTTTAAGATTTTATTTATTTATTCATGAGAGACACAGAGAGAGAGAGAGGCAGAGACACAGGCGGAGGGAGAAGCAGGACTCGATCCCGGGACCCCAGGATCAGGCCCTGGGCTGAAGGCAGGTGCTAAACCGCTGAGCCACCAGGGATCCCCGAGACCAAGGGTTTTTACGGTCCCTTCTGACATCCCCAAACCATAAACGCCTTCCCACTACCAAGAAAAGAAATTGCTCCTGCACCGACTATATTTGGCCACAGGTATATTTTGCTAGTGTCGGGTATTTTCCCCTTCACTTGCAAAACGACTAAGCCTTCCCGGCCTGCGGAAGCTCCGATGCCGGCAGCTCGGTTTGGCGGGCCCACCTGTGCGCAGGTGAGAGCGGGAGGGAGCGCGGCCTGGCCTGGCCACGGCAGGGGGCACCTGAGCGCCTGTGCACCGGCCGCACCTCTCATCTCCCGGCCTCTCCGAGGCTGATGGGAGGACTCAGGCCCCTTTGCTGGGGAGGATGGGGAGTGCAAGGCAGTACAGCTCTTAGGGTCGGGGCTTAGATCCGGGGGTCAGACTGGAGCCCCGGGGTTTGCCCCCAGCCAAGGCTCATGGTGCGCCCCAGCCCTGGAAGCCAAGGTCCTGGCTTTCTCCACACGGCCTGATGCTGGGATTTTGGTTTGTGAATCTCCTTTTACTGTGATAGGTTATATCATCGCCTTTCCACGGGTCCTTTGAAAGTCTGCTCATCATGTTTCTCTTAAGATCCTTGGCATTGGGGATCCCTGGGCGGCTCAGCAGTTTAGCACCTGCCTTTGACCCGGGGCGTGATCCTGGAGTCTCGGGATCGAGTCCCACATCGGGCTCCCTGCATGGAGCCTGCTTCTCCCTCTGCCTGTGTCTCTGCCTCTCTCTCTCTCTCTCTCTCTGTGTGTGTGTGTGTGTGTGTGTCTCATGAATACATAAAATCTTAAAAAAAAAAAAATCCTTGGCATTTTCTTCTCCCCATCCTGGCTTCCCACCCCGTACTCTCCTCTCTCTCCTCTAGGTCCCCCTCTCTCTCCTCCCTCTTCCTCCTCCTCTCCCCTCCCTCCCTTCAAAGACAGATTCACTCTTTTGCATTTGAATCTCCCTTCACTCTATACATGTTGGGTTTCCTGGTTCCTGAGATTCGGGAGGTCCAGTTTGCAAGGACAGGTTCCCCGCTGTCTGCCTTGACCCCGAAGGTCCCAGTTGGTGGTGAAACCTACCATTTCCTCACCCCAAGATCACAAGAGTCCTCTTGTGTCTTCCTCTTTCTGGGACACAAAACTGCCAGCAAAGCCAGTTTATTAAAAAAAAAAAAATCAAGAAATATTTTTGTTTTAAGCAAAATAAGATTGCCTGTGGTGTGGGAGACTAGAGACTCTCTCCCTCCCCGAGGGTCCGTGAAGAGAGGCCACAGGTCCAACCACGGGAGGACCCTGGAAATGAATAGGCCACAGGCTGCAGGGACTCCCGTCTGGCTGCCCCAGCTCCCTCTCAGCCAGCGGGGCTGATTTTTCCTCCCTAATGCGTGTCCTCTCGTCCTCCCGCTTATTTTACGTTGCCTTAGACTTCTTTTCTTTGGGCAGATCCTCACCAGATTATTTGGCGTTTGGGGCACTGACTTCTTTATTCCCTGTTTCTTTTCCCTCCGTGGTGTGAAATGCCATGCTAAGTGCAGCTTCAGTTAGTCTTCTGGAAGCCTAGCCAGGGGCACTGCCCACCTCATTTTGCAGGTGAAGGAAGGAGGGCTGCACACCCCTGAGCTGCCGCGTCTTTTCCAGAACCCTGACTCTTCCTTGCGTGGTCACACCGTCCATGCCTGACTCGTCCAGGACGCCACTTTTCTTCATTAATACGGAGAGGGTTTGCAGGAAATCATCATTTCAATGGTTTCTAGAATGTCGTGAGGCCAGATAGTCTACAAATGTCTCAAGAGGACAAAACACTAATGGGGAAATAGCAAGGCAATCCAGCTAACGTGGGTCTTTATAACATCTCCTTAAAGCAAAAAAAATGTATTCATCTGTGTGTGTGTGTGTGTGTGTGTGTGTGTGTGTATAAAATCTCAACATAAGATACACTTAAGGAATATCATTTTGGCTGAGGTAGATGTCTTTCCTTCTTTTAAAACTTCCTATTTTACTGTTTTTAAAACATGATAATTCTGTACGATTTTAAGATTATTTATTCTGAAAAAGTGCCTAAGAATCACCCTAGGATGTAGCCTAACAATGGGATTCTTGGGTCATCTCCCCAAAGATGCTCATTTTGGTGGGGGGAGTCAGGTTGGCACCCCGGAGCCAGCGTACCTTTCTGTTGCACTGGTGGCCAGCTCGCTTGAATGATGAAGTGAGATGCCATTATCACTTATCGTCTGTGGACGGACAGCAAGACACTTGGTGAATTATTTCTGTACGTGCTCAGTCGATGAGCAGTGAGATGGTAAACTGAATGTAAAACTCAGAAGTCTCCCCACACCGGTTAGTTAGTTGGTTTTCCGAGCAAATTCCTTCCGCCCAGATCCACAAAAGTACTGTTTTTCATATCGCATGTTCTCTAAGCTTAAAGATGGACTTTTCTAGGCAAAAAAGACAAGAGACGGACATGCCCGTGGAGCATGGGTTCCCGGACTGGTTTTCAGTGAGCCCTTGGGTCACGGGCTTCTGGGTTCCTGCACCGAGGGCCGTGGCCGTGGCCTCCCACATCCAGGCCAGGGTCCGCGGTGACTCTTTGTCTGGACCGACCTCGCCGCGGAGCTGACGTGTGTGTCTGTGTTGCAGGCCGAGCGGACCGCGCAGGCCGGGGTGGACAGCGATGAGGACGCCTCGCAGTCCGCTTTGGGAAGGGGCTCGAACGTGAGTACTAACCCTGCAGGTGCTTCTTGCTAACCGGTGGGCTTCTCACTGCTTCACGGGCCTTCTAGAAAACGGGAGTGTAGATGCGTGTAGCTGTTTGGTTTTTGTATGTTCAGTCCAGACCGAGGCACGAGGCTGCGGAGGGCTGCCCGTTAACGCGCCCATGCTAGTTTGGAAGATGTGGGGTGTTCGATTTCCTGCTTATCTGTACCGTCTACGCGGTCAGGAGGTCCTTGGTTAGATGAACTGAATTTATGCCCTCTGGAATCGCCTCCCCACCTTCAGGAGCAGCTGATGGTTTGGGGGCCACACGGACCTCTTTTCCATCATGAATCTACCAGTTCCTGAACTCCCTAACTATACTTCGAAGGATCTTCCTTTCTCCTTTCCCTTCCCTTCCCTTCCCTTCCCTTCTCCTTCCTTCCTTCCTTCCTTCCTTCCTTCCTTCCTTCCTTCCTTCCTTCCTTCCTTCCTCCCCTTCCCTTTTCTTTCTACAGAGCATGGGTGTTTGAGCAGCAGGGGACGGGCAGAGGGAAAGGGAGAGAGAATCTTAAGCAGTCTCCATGCTTCGTACGGAGCCTGACACAGGCTCGATCCCACGACCCTGAGATCATGACCTGAGCTGAAATCAGGAGTCGGATGCTTAACAGACTGAGCCACCCAGGGACCCCATAAGGATTTTTTAAAACTACCTGTGTCCCATATTTCCAAGCTGGCATGTAAAACCTCTCTTCACAATTTTAAATATTTGAAGGAAAATAGTTCATAGCATCTTAAAAATATTGACATTTAAAGTGTAGCTAAAAAGTTTGAATATCATAACTTAAAAATTATATGGGTAGACTCTTCTGTAGCCATAAGAAATTTTGCATTATTATTCTTTTTCTTGATTTCACATTCCTACCAGTCATCAGGCACTGTTTTATTCTATTTAATATATATTTTATACTTAAAAGTCTTTTATAAATGTTTGATGTAAAATGTGATCTAAGATAAAAATGTCTATTTAAATTAGATTTTTAAAATTTCATGTGATCCTAAAGCTGTAAAGTAGGAAAACATTCTAGTAGATTAAGTTCTTATTACAGCTGCAAATACATAAAAATGGTATAAATATATGATGACCGCTGATACATACTTGTTGAGCATGAAAAATTAATTTTTGAAAAAGATACCACCTTTTAATAGGATGAAGGGTTTTTTTTTCATTTATTTCATAGATCCATTAATGACTATAATTTATGGATGAAACTAGATAAGCTTCCACATTA